>NC_047096.1:20882521-21489401 GCF_902459505.1 Geotrypetes seraphini
AGCCAAAAGGTTGGACACCCCTAAAGGGAAATTTAACCCGTTTCATTCATGCTCGCAAATCACAATGTTACCGCTAGAAATATTCAACATGAATTAACCCAGATGAACTGTAATGACATTTGGCCTTATGAATTAAACATGCCTTTTAAATAATACTTTTTTGTTTACCGCTGGAAGCCAGTGAAGAGTCTGCAATAATGGAGTCATCCTGTCAAACCCATTTCCACAAAAAATGAACCTTGCATCTACATTCTGCAACGGCCTAAATCTGTTAGCTTTAACCACTGCACCACTCTAGAAATCAAAATAAAAGTGGGCCAAGTAAAGGACAATCGAGCCATTGTGACATCACTGGTTAAGTTGGCTCTTGGGCATTGATGGAATGAGGCATTATGATGTCATAATACCAGCTCTGGTTATCAGATGTCAACCTTTAATTTTCTATAATATGGCTTACATGAATGTATTCAGGTACTCGAGCATTTCTCCCTGTCTGTACTGGTGGGCTCACACTCTTATCTAATGTACCAGGTGCATTGGGGTGGGGGGAATTAAGTGACTTGCCCAGGGTCACAGGGAGAAGTGTGGGATTTGAACCCACAACCTCAGGGTGTAGCTCTAACTCTCCAAATACTCCTTAATAAAGAGAATTACATTAGTCTAAGCAAGGCCTGAACAATAATACAAAAACTATCTGAAGACAATGCAGATCTTATTACTCTTAAGTTGTATCGTACTTTTTTTTTTTAAACCAAAGCAATAATCTAATGTTCTAAGGACGCAGCCGAGACTCTTGAGCTTGGAATCTTCCTGAGGAAAGATGTGGTCCATATAAAACCATGAAAAAAACATCACCACAGACACAAATATGCAACAACCAGAGTGGAATTGTCCAAAAGAGAATGATGTGCACTAAAAAAGTGTCCTTCAATCCGTCTGGTGAAATGACGATATTTATTGTTCAAACATCAAATTGACTCGACATGGCCATGTTTCGGCCAACAGGCCTGCCTCAGGAGTCTTAAAAGTCACTAAAGATGATATACGAGGTATACTGACACTCGAATGAATCGGACCACAAATCAATCTCAAGACTTGTTAGCATTTCTTTGCAAATTCAGATGACACTCTTCTTTGATTGATTTGTGGTCAGATTCATTCGAGTGTCAGTATACCTCATATATCATCATTAGGGACTTTTAAGACTCCTGAGGCAGGCCTGTTGGCCGAAACATGGCCATGTCGAGTCAATTTGATGTTTGAACAATAAAGATCGTCATTTCACCAGACGGATTGAAGGACACTTTTTTTAGTGCACATCATTCTCTTTTGGACAATACCACTCTGGTTGTTCCATATAAAACCATTGCAGACACGGGCCAATTTTTATATACTTGATGCGGCCCAGCCCCAAGTGGTTCTGCTCCATAAGATTTCATCCCCCCCCTTCCCTGAAGTGGCAGCATCTGCATTTCCATTTAATTTGGAGTTTGTTTACTGCTTTTGGGATCAGCAAAGAATCGCCCAGTGCGGCTCCCATCAATGTATGGAAAGAAAGTTTTTTAATATAAGGTGATAACATTTTCTGCCTTCAGCTTTCCAGAGGTGGTTATCCCTTCCTTAGGTCAGGACGGGAAGTGTAAGGGAACGTACAGTGAATTATGCAAAGCAAGTCGCAGAGACCTGAAAGAAAACCATGGGGGGAGAGGACGCGCACGTAGACGTCCACGTAGACGCCCCTATAGGCGTGGCTAATGCTGGAAGTGGCATTAGCTGTCATAAAGTGCCTCAATTCATGTGAAAGGTAGGTACCGGAAATGTAGGCCTCAAAATCCCTGGCCTACAATTCTAGAAATAACGCTGTTGCGTGATTGACAGGCAATCGGCTGCCAATCTGCGCACTGTGCTGGTATTCTATAGATCTTGGGAACCCTTTGTAGAATACCAGCTGATCACCAGTCTTTTTAGCGTCTAGATTTTGGTACTATTTATAGACTTTCTCCCCCTATCTGTGTAATAATTACAATGCACAAGACAGGAAAGGACTTTGTGTAATAGCTACATACAGAGCTTAGTATTATTTAATGGACTCTGCGTAATAATTATATACACAGCTTATATTATCTAGTGGACTCTAATAATTAGAACATTTTGTATCTGAGGAATGCAACATGTACAATTATCTGAAGGTATATGTGTGTAGTGATTATAAGACGTACCCACCGGACTGTGGGTGATGTAATTATCACTCTGTGCTTTGTCTAAGTAATCAGCTATAATTGCACCTTTTGATATTACTTCTAGAAATGTGCGCACAGTCAGCCCACTGTGTTTGGCAATTATCATCCCCTTCAACAATTGCTGTCCCTGAATCAAAAGGAGTGTTTGACAATATGGTCCTGCTGTGCCTATGAGGGACTGGCCATATGCTCCGGCAGTACAAAGAAGCCTCCTTGCCCTCCCTTCAGTTCTTCTTGCTCATGTTGCTTCTGTGCATAGACACAAGTAATGCTGGGCTTCAGAATGGAGACAGTCATATCTACCCTTGATGTACAGAACGAGCAATGTTGAATTCAAATAAGAAAGGGGGGAGGAGGTAGATCAGAGCTGCTACTGGCTCACAGGAAGGTTTGCCATAGATAAAATGCAAGAAAACATTTTACATCAGGTATCATTAGAGTGACCATTTATTTTTTTTTCCATCAAAACGGGACATCTATTAATTTTCAGTCCCGCCCCCAATCCCACCTCAGCCCCGCCCCCAATTTCTTCCATTCATTTTTCATGTACACACAATATCTTAATTCATAATGGTAACCATAAAATTTAAAAAAGCACACTATATGCAGAGTAAATGTTAATTATCATTTATATTCGGGGGGTTTCAAAGATGTCAAGGCAGATGACATTAAAATATGCAATATCACCTCAGTAACTATAGAAAAATAGATAAATATAGTGCAAAATATAGACAGCAGATATAAAATCTCAAAACTGACACATTTTGATCACTAAATTGAAAATAAAATAATTTTTCCTACCTTTGTTGTTTGGTGATTTCATGAGTCTCTGGTTGCACTTCCATCTTACTGTGCATCCAATCTTTCTTTCTTTCACAATCCAGCCTATTCCCTTTGGGTCCAGGTCTCTCTCTATTTTTCCTCTTTTACCATCTCCAGATCCAGTGTCAGTTCTCGTTTGTACCTTTGTTCCAGTCTCCCTCTCTCTCTCTCTTGTTATGATCTTGCATCTCTCTGTTCTTCCTCAGGGTCTCTCCCCCTCTGCCTGAACCTCCCATAGTCCTGAATATGCCGGCTGTCTTTCCCCTTTGGCCCTATCTTTCTTCTACTTACAACCCCCCCTTCTCTGCCTCTTTCTCTCCTTCCTTCCTATGTCCCCCCTCACTGCCTTCCAGCCTTTGTTCCACCCCCTCCCCCGAAGCCAGCCAGCCTGCCTCCCTCCCTTCCTGCCACACCAAATCCAGCCAGCCTGTCTGCCTCCCTCCAGCACCGAAGCCTGGCCTACCTCCTTCTGCTTACAACCCCCCCAGTCTGCCGCCACTGCCTGCTGCCTGTTGCTGCTTCCTGCCCGCTGCCGCTGCAACTGCCAGAAGGGAAGGGCCAGGCACTGGCCCACAAACCTTTCCCCGACGTCAATTCTGATATTGGAGAGAAGGTACGGACCAGCCAATCGCTGCCTGACTAGCCCAGAATTGATGTCAGGAAGAAGGCTTTTGGGCCGGCGCCTGGCCCTTCCCTTCCAGCAGTTGCAGCGGTGGCGGGCGGTTAAGTTGGGAGAGATTGTAGACTCCGCAATCCACTGTCTTGTTGTCCCCACAAACAGCTTCGGGGCGCTGTCTCTGAAAACGGGACATTTTGGCATCCTGAAGCTGTGCGTGGGGACAATGGGACATGGGATCTAAAAACAGGATGGTCCCGTTGAAAATGGGACATATGGTCACATTAGGTATCTGTAAGGTTGGTCCCCCCCAAAATGTAAGGTTGGAGTTTTCGGTTAGCCTAACCGAAAATGCTGATTGCTAGCAATGCTAGGGCTGACAGTATCATAGATCTGAAACAGAGAAAATAGGGCCTAGGTATTGACAGACAGCAACAGGATACACGAAAGAGCAATATCGAATATGGAGTGAGATAGAAAACTTTGGGTGCCAGTGCTGCCGGCTCTAGTTCAGCCCATTGTGCAATAGAGACCTCTCTTCTCTTCAGGAAATCTTTCAGGGCCCGCCAGCAGAGCATGTGTGTGCGCGGAAACATGCGGGCACAGTACAAGCATGGCTGGTCCTCGTAAATCATGTCCAAGCAACAGACGCACAATTCATGAGGATCCGGCGTGTTCATCCTTTTTCTGCAGAATGGGTATTCCTTAAAAGGTTCTTTCCTTGAAGATTCTGGCATTCTCGAGGTGAGTAGATGATTGGATGGAGACTAGCTTGTGAAGACCTGACCATTTGGAACAGACAGAAACTATAGACTGGGAAAGGAGGGGGAGGGAAAGAAGGAAGTAAGGGGACCTGGACATGCCCAGAGGGGTCCCCAGCAATCTCAGTAATCCCAGCAAGCTCAGAGAAAAAAAAACAAAAAAATGGTTTAATTGGTTTTCTTCTCTTATATAAGTTGGAATAGAATTCCAGAGTGAGGGAGCTGTTACTGAAAAAATAGAGGATTGAGTTGTATCATAGTTTATGTGGCGAAGAAAAGGTATTGTAAGTAGATGTTGGGATTGCGATCTGAGTGATCTGGATGGTGTGTAGAGGATCTATACTCGGTTTATAAAGTCAGGGGAGTTTGTTTTTAAGGTCTTAAATGTGTGGAGTAGTATTTTGTATGTAATTTTGTATGAAATGGAGAGCCAGTGTGCTTTAATCGGTAGTGGAGTTACATGGTTGTATTTTTTTGCCTTCATTATAAGTTTTATTGCGGTATTTTGTATAATTTGAAGCCTTTTCAGTTCTTTTTTGTGTAATTCCTTTGAGATAACTAATGAGTAATCCAGCTTTGAGATAACTAATGAGTGTATTAAAGTGTTGATTGATGGTGGTTCCAAGATTGTTGAAAGTGAACGAATCATACGTAGTCTATAAAAAAAATTGTTGAACTGTAGCACTAATTTGCTGATGGCATGTGGAAAACAATTTTCAGCTCAAATTTACCCAAATTGCTCTAATAGATGCTGGCACTGTCATCTTGAACCTGGGACATTAGATCATCTATTATACTATTGTCCCTTGATACTTCAATTTTGGAGATCCATTTGGGATCAGGTGAACAAAGTACTGGAAAATCCAGTGGCACTAACTTATGACACTGTGTTATTTGGCACTTTAATGAGAGCTAAAAGTCAAATATCATCTCACAATAACAAACTTCTCTTTATTATGACAGGGGTTGCCATACAGCTTCTTTTAAGGAATTTGAAAAACTGGGATCGATTTAAACTATACCTTTTGGTGGGAGTCTCTGTGCCACGTCTTTAAAATGGAACGTATTATGGCTCTACAACAGGGACATTATAAGGATATTTGGAAGCCATTGGCCAAATTTTGCAAAGAGTGATTGTTGATTTTGCCCCTTGATCATGCACGTCCAGGGTGGGTGGGTTGGAAAATATTTTTAATTTGAGTGTGATTTTTGAATATGAAGATGGGGGGATATATATATTTGTCATGGATTATAATTTTGATTGAATGTAGGTGCTATTATAGTGTAATATGATTGTATAATATTGATGCACTTATTTTTGGCTTCACAATGAATAAAGGTATTTTAAAAAAAAAAATTTCAGCTCAAATTTACCCAAATTGCTCCCCACATTGTATTCTTTCAGAGATTCCAAAGAAAAGCCAACATCATTTTAAAGCAATTAATCAAATTAATAAACCATAAATGTGAGCCATTGTGAGGTAGGTGGGGAGGGGAAGTGTGAGACTCTTTAAGTATGGGAAAAGAGCTAGACAGTGGGAGACACTGGGAGAAAGGTGGGATGAGAGATGATAGGAAATGTGAAGCACTGTAAAGTGAGGGGAGGACTTAGAAATAGGAGATACTGTGGAGCTGAGGAGAAGCGTGTTTTTACCATGAGGTGAATATGCATGATAGAGGCTGACCAAAACCAAGTTTTTTGGCTTTGACTGAAATGGAATCTGTGACCAAACACTACTTATTTTTGGCTGAAACTGAAACTGGCCAGGCTCTGCCCCCAAACCACACCTACTCCATCCCCACCTGGCCAGACAGAGCCTCCCCCCACCATCGCTAGTGATACCCTCAAACAGAACCTCTCTTCCCTCCTGCGACCAGACAGAGCTCCCCTCCAAGACCCACCCATCAGCCCTCCCCGGGCCTACCTTAAACCCTGGTGATTTAAAGGCCTAACTGGGACAGGATTGATTTCTAGTCACGCCTTCCCTTGCCATCTCTGCCATCAAAATGGCTGCCAAAACCTTCAGCGGCAGTCTCGTGAGATAGCAGTTGATGATCACAGAAACCATATTGAGATTCACTCCTACCTGTGCAGGCTCCAATGTCAAAGTGGTGCCATATCCTTCAATGGCATTCTCAGCAGCCATTTTGACATTGGAGACAGTAGGGGCAGGAGCAACTGGAGACTGCTTCTGCCCTGGTTAGGCCACTAGACCACATGGCCATGATGATCTGGTAAAGAGTATTTTATACTCTTACTTGTTTATAGTGAATAATTTTTACAGTTTTACTACACTGGTCTGCTCTGTCTTTTACAGTTATGGGAGTATTTGCAGAATAACACTTAAGTCAATAAAAGCACACATACCCACTTAAGTGCTTTGATTCTAAACATTAATGCATACAATGGGTGCATCAATGTAGGTGTCTAGATCAAGTCTTCTTAACTCAGATCTTGGGGCACTCCAAATCCCATTGGGTTTTCTGGATAGCCACAATGACAATAACATGCATTTCCTCCTTGGTGTGCAAATCTATCTGATACATATTCATTGTGGGTATCCAGAAAACCCAATGGGATTTGGTGTGCCCTGAAGGCTTAGTCTAGATGATAGAATTGTGCTTTACAGACACAGAGTTGATATGTAGGACTGGGAAAGGCAGCCAGGTGTTCTTGTTGGTCTTGCAAAGTGTTGGCATTATTCTGGGGCTGGACTCATGCTCTTTGCTGAAGCCTGTCACAGCGGACGAATCGCCTTGCTGGAATTTCACTTGTACTTTCTTGACGTGCGGGGAACGAGTGAAAAGACATTTTTACATTACTTACTCTTTGCCAGGCCTTTTCCCCACAGGTACTTTCCATTGCATGTCACATTAATTGACTTCAAAGCGCAAATGGCATAGAAGGAGTTAGATGGGAGCCTTTAAAGTGAAGGCAGAGAGAAATCTGGGTCACAGATAGCACAGTGAGAGTATGAACCTGGGGCAGGAAGGGACAAAGAAACACAGGCAGAAATTTTACAAATAGCTAGGGAACACGGAGTTATGTGCCGCAGTGCTTTGCTGAACCAGTCGCAAATCAGAAAGAACTTAGCAAAGTTCCTGAACCTTATGGATGATTACACAGAGTGTGTGTGTGTGTGTTTGTGTGTGTGTGTGTGTGTGTGTGTGCACATGTACGTGCAGTGAACAATTTTACAGCAATGCTGGACTGATTTAGTCTGCAGCACTTCTGAAAAGATCACCTTTAAAGGTGACAGGGTATTTCTTCTGCTGTCCCTGTATAATCTTTGGATTATTTTCTAAGGCTGTCAATTGGTGCCTAACTGTCAGGAGAAGTTTCTAGTGATGTTGACACTTGTCTACCAGGAACAAGACTGATACCAACTCATTTCCTAAAGGCTACAAAACATCGTAGACATGATAGTGACTTTTAGTCATTTCAAGTTTGAGCCAGATATGAACTGTACCACGGAGGTGGCAGGCTCTGTATCCCTGTACCAATCCCCCCGAGTCATCCAGTCTTAGAGATGACAGGCTCTGTATCTCTGCATCCATCACCTGAACCATCACCTCCTAGAGGTCATGCCTTCACACTTGTCTCTGAACCTCTTCTGTGCAGCTGGGATTCTGTGTGCGATGCCGGCTTCAGCGTTTAGCAGCTAACGGTGCAAAGGGACTAAGTGCAAGAGACAAGTGTTCCTAGAATGAATTGATCAGCTAAATGATCCGGCACCACGGCGAGACGTACAGAATCTCAGTGACAAATAGCAAAGCACTAATGCCAGTTGTATTCCTGCCCAGTCCTCAAGGGCTGTTAAAAATGGTCAGGTTTTCAGGCTATCGCTAATGAATGTGCATGGAAGTCAAGTCTTAGCAATTATAGGGCTCTGTGCTGGCCAAATTGGTGGCCTGCCCCCTCCGTTCGGGACTAAAGATTCAAATGATATGCCAGATATTGATTTATTTAAACATAATTTTCAAATCGCTGACTACTCTTGTAATCTTAGTCAGAAGGAGCATAATTACCAAGAAGGAGATGGAGATGGAAAAGAAGCTTTAACTTTTGTTCAACCACCAGTTGCAAAGCTGACTCGGTTAAGGGTGGGGCCTATTTAAGGCTGGCCCAGTATGCATGGGATAAATTTGCATAAAATGAAGACAGCCATTCATATAAATCTATCGCAACACGGTTCATCAAAACTCACTGGACGGTTGCCATCAAACTTTCTCGCTTACTGTATGACCCCAATGACATCAGCGACACCACTAGAGACTCCAAAAAACTTTTGCTGCCTCCAAGCCTAATGTGTTTTACTTCTTATAGCTATAATTCCTTTTTTTTTTTTTTTTCTTAAATAATTTCTTTAAATATTTTTTATAGACTAAAAGACAGAAACTTAGCTTAAGGCTCGATTGTTTGTTGTCTGTTCCATTAGCCGGGACTACTGTATGTCCATCATGTTTCGCAACTTGCTTTATCAAGGATCTCCCCCCCCCCCCTCCAGTGCCATTTATACCCCTAATCTCTCTGGATAAAGGACCCAAGAGTTAGGGTGGAGGTCATTGTTATCTGGCTAGTGGTGTTTTCAGTCCACTACATGACTAGCTACCCAGATAACTCAGGCACAGGCGTAGCGAGGGTGGGAGGCACCCAGGAAGGGGGTTATCCCCCCCTTGCTCTCTTCTGCACGCATGTCTCTTCCCTTCCCCCGTACCTGTTTATCTTCCCCGGCACGAGCAGAATCTCCAACTTGCTGCCGGGCCGGCGTCGGCTCTCCTTCTGAAGAAGATGACTCTGCGGTACCTGACCCTTCATCTAAAACCGAATCCACATCTTTCACATCTTTTTTAAAAGATGTGTGATTCCATGTCCATTCCCTTGGAGGCTGAGTCTAAAAAGTCTAAAGCCTTTTTAGATGCACTTGACTTTGACCAGCCTCCCAAGGAATTCTTGAAACTCCCTCTACATGACATCTTGAGGGAGACTTTCTACAAAAATCTAGAGACTCCCTTAACAATTCCTGGAGCTCCACGTAAGCTAGATTCTTTGTACAAGGTGATTCCTATCCCTGGATTTGATAAGCCTCAGCTACCCCACGAGTCATTATTGGTGGAATCTACCCTCAAAAAATCTTCAGGAGCTAGTGTGTATGCTTCTGTACCTCCTGGCAGAGAGGGCAAAGCCATGGATAAATTTGGTAAGCGACTCTACCAAAATGCAATGTTGGCCAACAGATCTGGCAACTATGCTTTTCATTTTATTTGAAACATCTCCTTACCACCATGGCTGCATTTGAAAAGTACCTTCCTCAACGAAAACAACAGGCTTTTCATCAATGCTCCTCTTCTCTGTTCCAACTTCGAAAATTCATGGTTCGATCCATCTATGATACCTTCGAACTCACCTCCAGAGCAACAACTATGTCTGTGGCCATGCGTCGCCTTGCCTGGCTTCGGGTATCCGAGCTTGATGTTAATCATCAAGATCGGTTAGCCAGTGCACCATGCCTGGGGGATGAGCTCTTTGGGGAATCCATGGACTCGACCACTCAAAAGCTCTCGGCTCATGAAACACGCTGGGATACTCTGCTCAAAAATAAAAAGAAGCCTCCTACCACACGGCCTTTCAGACAGCAGTCAGCTTATCAGCGCCGCTATGCTGCTCGACCATTGCAGACAACTTCCCAGCCACCCAGACGTCAACGTCAACAACAACGTCAAGCTCCTCGATCACAGCAACAGCAGCAGCCTGTGAAGCCACCTCCACAGCCAAAGTCACAGCCCTTTTGACTTAATTCTCCAAAGCATAACCAGTGTTCATATCTCCACCCACCTACCTCAGCCTATAGGTGGTCGTCTCTCTCTATTCCTCAGCCGGTGGGAAGTTATCACTTCGGACCAATGGGTCCTCAACATCATCCGCCACGGCTACTCTCTCAACTTTCAAACTCTTCCGGCCCTAAGCCCACCAAAAGAGTCTGCTTTGAACACTCCTCAGTCTGCACTCCTTATTCAGGAAGTTCAATCCCTCCTTCTTCTGAACGCCATAGAGGAGGTTCCTCTAGATCAGCAGGGGCAGGGATTTTACTCCCGTTACTTTCTAGTCCCCAAAAAAACAGGAGATCTCAGACCAATTCTAGATCTTCGCGATCTCAACAAATGTTTGGTCAAGGAAAGCAGATTGTCTGCGCAAGGGCTGGGATCGCTGTAGAGCAATCCGGGCAGGCAGATGGGGGCGTTCCTCCCATCACCCCCATCTGCATATTTCATGAATTCATCGGACCTGCCCACATCGGGCAGGTTCGTGAATCTAGGCCTTTGTCCTATTGTGGATCATTTCAGAATTACCCCTATAAGACCTCATATATTGAAACTGACACCACCTCCATGTCTCCACCCTTCCCCTTCCATGTCACTAACAGCACCTTTCAATCCTGTTCTAAGCAAGCTTAATTCAACATGCCTGGCCTCTACCAGTGGCGTGGAGGAATAGCCGAACGATTAGAGCAGTGCACAGGTTTCTCTTACTGCTGCAGGCAATACCAGGCAAGTCACTTCACCCTCTATTGCCTTGGAAACAAACTTAGGCCCTCATTTACGAATACATTAATCTAAGTTAAGTGCATGGGGAGCAACTGAAGAGATGAGATCCAAAACTTCTCATCTTCTAGGTAAATGCATGTTTTCATTTTCAAGGATTCTATCCAACACAGGAAAACTGTTTTCATTGACTATCATATACATTTTGGTGGAATTCGGTATGCCATATTTTTAAGATGGAAAGAGCAATTGCAATACAGAAAGGGAACTATAATAATTTTATAAAGATCTGGGGGCCATTGGAACGATAGTGTAAGGAGTAAACATCATTTTCCTTGGATGAATATATGTACATTGGGGGGTGAGAGGGAGTTTTTCTGGAAATTTCATTATATTATGTGTTTATATTATATTTATGATATAATTAATTATAATATTTGAAAGAAGGTGGGTGGGATGGGATATAATTTTTATGTTTGTAGAATTATATGAGAATTACAAGTGTTATTGTTGTTGTTAATGATATATTCCTGTACGCTTGCTGTAAGTTTTCAAAATGAATAAAGAATATTAAAAAAAAAAAAAAAGACTATCACATACGTTATGAATGAATGCCTTCTACATTTATTGGCCATTTATAAAGGCAGTATGAGGTGAACTCATTTTTGAAAGAAATAGTCTTTAACGGGTTTTGGAACGCGCCTCTTCCATTGTGCAAGTGGGGTCTCCATTTAGGCGCCTCGATGCCACACAGTGAGACCCTGATTCTATAAACGGCATCTACCTCGGTGGCGCCCAGCCAATTTCTGTGCAGAATTAAAATTTTTTTAATAGGTGTGATAATTGAAAATGCAATTTAAAAAAAACAATTAAATTTTTAAGTTCTGCTTGGAATTCAGCACGACGCCTGCCAGCGCCTACAGAAAAAGTAGGCGTGGTTAGGGGGGAGTTTGGGCATGGAAAGCATTGGGCACCAGTAGGCATCTACATTTAGATGTCGGTATTTTAGGCCAGGAAAACTCCGCCCTAGTATACCAACACCGGTGCTTACCGGTAACTAAGTTCAGGTGCCGATAGATGTGGTTCTACAAATAGCACTTAACTTTGATGTGTGGTAGGCTAGGTGCCATTTCCCTAGGTTCCTACTGATTTAGGTACTGAATCGGGCCCTGAGAGCCTATTCTCTAATGGCATCTTGGGGCCCAAATTCAATATAGAATACTAGTGCAACCCAATATTGGCCACCATACATTTCTGCACTCAGTCACACCAGCCAAAGACCTGGTATGACTGTGGTCTCACGAATGTGGCAGGGATGAGCGTGATAGACAATATTCAGCAAGTTATGCATGTAAGTAAGAGCCCCACTCATGTCCTTCCCCTGCTCGCTCCATGCATATGCCCTTATCCCCCTTCCAACATTTATGGATTCTATAAAAGGATTTTATAAATGGTGCCCAAATTTATGTAAGACACAAAAGAGAGTGGGGAAGGGACACAGCACATCAGCCACAAGGACAATCAATTTATTAAAAGCATATAAATGGGTGAACCATATACAAAAATAATAATAATAATAATGGAAGCCTATCAAAGTCTTTTATCTTTTCTGTACTGGACACTAAATAGGGGCCATAAATGCTCAGTCTATACATTTATGCACAAAAAAATGAATGGCTACAGTATACACTTCCCACTCCGCATTCGCGGTGATGGGGAAACGGCAAGGCAGCGAATGGAGAAAAACCGCAAATAACTTTACGTATGTTATTTGCGGTTTTTCTGTGGAAAAAAAAAAAAAAAGACAAAACTGCGAATAACCTGACCTGTTCCAGTGAAGAAAGTGCAGCTGGGAGGATCGATTTTTCTCTGTACAACGCCGGGAACAGCGATTTCCTGTGATGTAAATTTGGGGGCGGGGCCTTCAATCAAAAACCCACAGATTTGGAGGGGGAAGTGTAATCTGCTAGGGTGGAGGGTACAGCTATGCTTTTGTTGGGCAGACTGAATGGTGCTGACCAGTTATATTGCTTAGCCAGCTAAATCCAAATCTTCAGCATGAGATAACCAGTTATCTTTGCTGAATATTCACAGTTAGTGGCTAAAATTTAACTGGCTAGGAGATACACCAGACTTATCTGGTCTGTTAATAACATTAGCTGAGCTGAGCACCTGCAGGTGGGATTTGTATAAATGGGTTGGGGTGGGGGGAGGGTTAAGGAGAAGTGACGTGAGCAGTGAAGGCTATGTAGGACAGTGTGTATGGAAGAGATAGCAGGTGTCAGGTCAAAAGCGCGCCTGGACAAAGGCGCGCGCAGACAACTGAGCGCAGCGTGGAGGCGCGCGCCGAAGAAAATGACTGTTTTAAAGCTCCAACGGGGGTGTGTGTGTGGGGGAACCCCCCCCACTTTACTTTATACAGATCGCGCCGCATTGTGGGGGGTTGTAACCCCCCCATTTTACTGAAAACTTCACTTTTTCCCTAAAAAAACAGGGAAACAGTTAAGTTTCCAATATAATGAGGGAGTTTACAACCCCCCACAACGCTGCCGCGATCTGTATTAAGTAAACTGGAGGGGGGTTCCCCAACAAAAACCCCCGTCGGAGCCCCTAAAAACACTCTCTTTTTCTTCGGCATGTACTTCCGTCTTGCGCTCAGTTGTCGGCGCGTGCCTTTGTCTTCGGCGGTTTTGTCTATGAACCAAGATAGCAAGAGTGGAAGTATAGATGTATTCTGGATTGGTGGAGCTAAATAAACAAATGTTGGGAGGAGCTGTGTTTGGGATTGGTGGAAACTTTCGGTGGGTTTGAGGGATTAGTCTCCTGAGGAAGAGATAGAGTTAGGTGGCACCTGATGTGTAATTTTCCCACCCACTCTCCTCCTTTTTGTTTTGTGTTGTGGTGCATTTGGTTGTTCTTGGGGTGATGTTTGGGCTTTGGGGTGGAGGGTTACCAGGGATTTGGGGTAGGGTGGAGAATCCACAGCTGCGGAGTGATGGCAAAAAATGGGGGGCACTGGTCTCAGATGTAGCTGGGAAATGGGAAGTTCATAAATAATTAAATATAGCACTCATAGGTGACACCGCTATGAGGGGGGAGGGGGCCTGGCCTGAAGTTACTGTGGGTCATGCTTGTATGTTTTAAAAGTGCGAAATTAAAGGGAGCTAGTTTCATCACGGAATAGCTCTCTGGGACTTTGAAACCGCTTTGGGGTATTTAATGTTTTGTTTGGATTGAATTGTGAGTTAAAGATGAGTTAATAGAGATGCAGCCAAATATTTGTTCCAAAAATTAATTAATTATTTTTATTTTTTTTAATTCTTTATTCATTTTCCAAAATTACATTAAATGTTAAATATATTCACTCACATTAACAATAAATACATCACTTACAAACAATCATTGATACATTTCATAAATTCTTATCCCTTCCCCTTTTCCATCCCTCCCACCCATATATTCCATATAAAACATATAATAATAAAATTCCCCCCTCCCTACACCTTAAGTTGATAAATATAAGGGAAACAATTTCAAATTAATTTTTACAATACTTTGTTAATGGTTTCCACACATCCTGAAACTTCTTAAAATATCCCCGTTGTAATGCAATAAACCTTTCCATTTTATAGATATGGCATAAAGAATTCCACCAGAAGTTGCAATTTAATCTCCTCCAATCCTTCCAATTATATGTAATTTGCTGAATGGCAACACCAGTCATTATGAGTAGTAATTTATTATTATTCGCAGAAATCTGACTTTTTGCTCCCATTTCCATACCAAATATCACAGTATCATAGGATAATGCCACTGGGTTATCTAATAAATTATTAATTTGGTCCCAAATTGATTTCCAAAAATTCATAATACATGGGCAATGAAACAATAAATGATCTAAAGTTCCTACTTCCAGATGACAATGCCAATATCTATTAGACAAAGAACTATCTAATTTTTGTAACCTAACAGGTTTATACCCGCCTAAATACTTAGGTGGTTAATTAACAAGCCAGTTAGCACTGATAATTGGGTGCTAATGCATTAATTGAAATTTCCACTTGCATGTTTAGGTGTTGGGATCTGTGCATAACTTTTTCGCGTGATTCCTAAAGGGGAGCACGGCCATGGGAAAGTCGTGGGCGGATCAGGGGTGTTCCTGGAATTTCTGCACCATGCTAAAGAATAAGGGAATTCTGCATCTCATTTAGGTGCAAGAATTTGCCCCAGGTTTTACTTGGTGTAAATCCTTGCGCCAGATATGGAAATGGAAAGGGATATTGGGTGCGAATCCTGGCACCAAATGCTATTCTACCGACAGTGCCCCCAACAGTGCATAGCGTGAAATGTTATCGGTGCTGATTTTTTTGGCACCATATAACGAATTTCGGCCTCACAGAAATAGTATAGTATAACATGATAGAAAAACTTCCAAAGATAAAAGTACGGTAAATCTAACATCTAGAACCAGATGGCTTGGGGTAACTGAGTACAGATGGCATAGCTGTAGAGGGCAGGAAGGCTTTGTGGAGCTGCTGTGGTGTAACTGGCAGGATATGGTTAGCATTGATGCAACTGGAACTCGGCTTAAATACCTGTGTCTAAGAATGACACAGACCAAACTTATAGAGGCCTACCAACGCCTAAGTCTAAAACAGGTGCCTACATACAAAACAGGCCCATGATCTGCACCCTAATGACACCTACTCTGTGGTAGGCGCCTACTTCAAAATGGTAGGCGCCTAATATCCAATTAAGTGCGATTGACGTCAATCACGAGGTGCTGTTTGTCAGTTATCGGTGCCAATTAAGGTGCCTACATCAACTAGGTGTAGGGTTGCTAGATTTTCCATTTGGAAAATCTGGACCCCTAGACCCACCCTCGGGCCCAGTTCCATTCACCCCCTGCCCCGTTACACGGATGCCTCCTGCCCGACAGTGCTTTCTTCCAAGCTTTTCAAAACCCGGACAAAGTGCCGGGTTTTGAAAAGTCGTCCGGAGCCCCGGACACATCCTCCAAAGACTGATTTTCATTGCTGCCCAGCGCCTCAAAAGAAGGACATGCCCGGGGATATCCGGATGTCTGGAAACCCTAGCTAGGTGTGCCAACTTTAGGTCCGTTTACAGAATTTCCCTGTTGAGGCATAAGGGAAGTTTTTGGTGCAGCTGGTATTTGGTAGTTGATGCAGATGTCATGGCTCCATCTGGCATTTAATGGGTTACAGTTGTTGAGTAGATGTTCTGTCCTCTTTAAGATCTTTTCAGCTACCCTTTGCGTTGTTCTTAAAATAAATCTTTTTTTTTTTTCCTTGGATTCTGCAGATTGCAGCAAATCTGAAACTGAATGAAAAAAAGGAAGTGAAGAAAGAGCTGGTGAGTCCTGTTCTCCTCGCAGCAGACATGGGGGGTTGGGAGAAAATACGAGTCTGATGTTCCCAGTATTGTGGAGATAGGGGTTAGAGGGAAGAGCTCGTGTTCCCATCACAGAATAGTGAGACGGGTTTATTCTGGTGTTCACTGCCGTTGAAATGAAAAGGTGAAAGTAGGGAGGTACTCTGATCAGCATGGGAGAGTGGAAGGAGGGCTGAATGTGGTGTTCCTCTTGCAACAGAAAGGAGACTACTGGGGGAAGAGTCGAGTGTAGTGATCTGATCACATCAGGGCGAGGGCTATGTCTGATGGTCTGTTCACTCTCCGGGGAAGGGGGAAGGGCTGAGTATGGTGTTCCTATTTATTTATGGGGATTTAGATGTACACCTTATTCAGTAGTAGCTCAACGTGAGTTACATTCCAGTACACTAGGTATTTCCCTGTCCCCAAAGAGTTCACAATTTAAGTTTGTTCATGAGGCCTTTGCGGGGACAGGAAGCTGAAGCAGAGAGGGAAAACTTCCAGGGCCACTGAAAGCTGCATCTTCTACTAACGGATGCTGCCAGCGGCCCAAAGTCTGCAGGCAAGCAGGACTGAAACAACAAAAGAAAAAGGTAGGGAATGTTCATAAAACGCAATATTTTTTCTCTCAAAATTGAGGCAAGTGAGTATAGCTTATAATAATAATAATAACAGTTTATATACCGCAATACCGTTAAGTTCTATGTGGTTTACAATAGATTAAGCGAGGTACAAATTGATTGAATTTAAGAGGGGGGAAGAGGAGAGTTAATAGGACCGGAAATGCGTTGTTGAGGAGAAAGAGATTAATAGGACAGAGGAATCACTATGGAGGAGAAAGAAGATGAGTGGGTCAGTTGTCTAGATACTTTAGGAACAGTTGAGCTTATGGAAGAGAAAGCAAGGCTAACTGTTAGGTGAACAAAACACGATGTCCATTTTCTTCAGGATTTTTCTGGCAAGGGTTTGGGAGTAATTGTGACTGTAGAATTTAATTATGAAATCCCTAGGGGTAAGATGGGCTAGGGACTGGGACAATTTATTGGGAGTGGGTGCAACGCTGGAGGTTTTCCTAGGCTCCCTTAACATCTTTGCTCCAGCCCTGACAAAATTTAGAAGCGTGCCTTCTCGTCTCTCTTTTTAGCAAGCAAGTTTGTTGACAGCCAACGCTTGCATCTCTCTTCCCTTCCTCATCGTCCAATAGCACCGGCATGCCTACGATTGACACACCGCTCCTCATATTCTCCCATGCCATCCATGGGCGCAGTTATAGGGCGGCATTGTTGCTTTACCTGAAGATGATGATGATGGTGACGACTGCGCTTGCTTTTCCCAGCACATGCACACATTTAAGCCTCTCTTCACGGTGTGTTCTGTGCATGTGCCAATCGCTATCACCAACAGCTCATCACATGTAAATGTAGCGAGTAGCGACCCTTCTCAAAACTCTGTGACCCTCCATGTGCAGGCGCATTTTTTTGTGCAAATGACTTCTCTTTATTAAATAGTTACAATAATGGCCGCAACAGCAACCCGTTAGATTTTTCTGGCGCTATTAGAGAATTTTCCTCTGAGAGACTGGGACATGATTCTAGGAAACTCGGGGTCCACTGGACTGCATCAAAACTTGTGAATCTGATCTAAGTTGCTAGTGAATCTGATCTAACTTGCTAGTCTACCAGGAAAGCGGACTATAAATGATTAAAAAAAAAATAAAATTGTGAGGCTTTCAATAAACACCTTTTTTTAAAAACTCTTTTTTGAATTACTAAAAATATTATTGCTAAAAATATTTTATATGGGGGCCTTGGGTGTCACATTCCCTAGGTTGGCACAGGCCCACCCACTTTGGGCTCAAGCCAACCAACGGCGGCACACTGCTATGGTGCCTGGTGAGGATCCCCAAGCCTCACCAGCTAAAGATCTCCCCATGGGCACCCAAAAACTTCCATTCCCAGCTCAGCAGTCAACAGCTGCTGCCTGAGCTGCCATTGCCTGTACACTGCACATGCTCAGTTTTCACGCATGCACTGAGTGCCAGCAGCAGCAGCTCAAGAAACAGCTGTTGACTGACGCGCTCTTTACAGGACTTTTTGAGTGCCTTTGGGGAGATCTTCATCTGGCGGAGCTTGGGGATCCCTGCCACCTCAGGTACTTAGTTTCTTTTAAAAGTGTAGGGTGGGGGGGGCAGGGTAGGGGTAGATAGGACTTTTAGTGCCCACCCATTTTCTCCTTAGGCCCAGCCAAAATCTGCTGTCAGGTCAGTGAGAGACGCCTGGAGCAGTGGCACACCTTTCTCCACCCCCCTCCTGCCATGCGTGCACGCCCCTTCCCTTCCCCAGTACCTCTTTAACGTTCCCGGTGCGAGCAGCAACCCCCAACCTGCTGCTCACGCCAGCTTGAGCTCTTCCTCTGATGTCACTTCCTAGGTGTGGGTCTACAAACTGAAGTTGAAGGAAGAGCCAGAACCGTTAAAGAGGTATGTGGAGTGGGAAGGGGGCGGAGAAGAAGACGGTTGCTGGTGCCCCCACCAAGATGGCGCCTGGGGCAGACATTCCCCCTGTGTCTGGTTACACTCCTGAGTGTGATGCAGGCAGTGAGAGGCCATGCAGTCATTCACAACATGTTTTCAGCTTTACACCACCTCCATTCAATGCTTTCTTCCTCTCCTTCCAACAGGTGCATGAGATTCTTACAGCTCTGGGACTCTTGGAATGCGCATACGTTCGCACCATGTTGTTGTCTGGTGGACAGCGCAAGCGTCTGGCTATTGCACAGGAGCTGGTTAATAACCCACCTGTCATGTTCTTTGATGAGCCAACTAGGTAAGAACAGGATCGAACACAGCGCCTGTGTTCTCTGTACAACTGCTGTGTCATGGCCCGAGGGAATAGTAGCAGACATACCAACTTCTCTCTACAGCAAGGGTTCATAATCAGTGGGTCCCACACCCCCCAAAGTCTATGTGAAGAGGTCAAATGGGTGTGGAGAAGGGTCTTTATTGGAACTTTCTAGACAGAGTGAAAGCAGTTATTAGGACAGTTATTGGTAATATAAGTGTAGACTACTGTAATTCTGGTGACATGAAAGCACTGTTAGTGGCTAAAAGTGACATGTAGCTGTAGATAGTCATTAGTGGACATGTGGTTTAGGAATGAAGTAGAAGGGTTTTACTGACCACTTAAAGAGGTTTGGGAACCCCAAAAAAAAGGTAAGAACCCCTACTTTACAGCCACACGCCTTGTCAATGGCATGAAGGGACAGCAATACCCACCAGCATCTCTCCTCAGCTGTTCACTGTGCAATGGAAAGAGATATGTGGTCAGTATACTTTCAGAATATAGCTGTAACTTATTATACAGGCTGCTAATGGTAGCAGGACCCATAATCTTGGGCCTTGTTTTAAGAGGAGATCGTTTCATAGGTTTGGCTTTTGTTCACTTATTCATGTCCTTTGCTGTCCCTCCTTCTCCCTTGCAGTGGTCTAGATAGCGCCTCCTGCTTTCAGGTGCTCTCTCTTTTGAAGTCTCTGGCTCAGGGCGGCCGAACCATCATTTGCGTCGTACATCAGCCCAGTGCTAAACTCTTTGAAATGTTTGATAAGGTGAGCAGTGACAGAAGATGGATGGTAGATGTGATCGTGGACCTGGATTGGGGAGTGAAAGATGGATGTTGATGGAAAGGGGAGATGGTTGGAGGGGTGTTGACGAGCCAAATTATCCCTTCCATTTTCACTGAGTTACATCTGTCTTCTCTCTTTCACAGCTCTATATTCTGAGTCAAGGTCAGTGTATCTTTAAAGGAGCAGTGACTCATCTCATTCCTTACCTGAAGCAGCTGGGCCTTCAGTGTCCCACTTACCACAACCCTGCTGATTTCAGTAAGTCCCCCCATAGCTCCAACTGGCCACGTGACCTCTTTTTTTTTCATTCTATTTCCTGTTTCCTGGAAGTGGATATATGCAGGAGACAAGAAAAGATGGGCTGAGACATATAAGCTGTCTGGATGGGATCTGTTCTTCTGAAAGTGCTGGCTGTAAAAGATGGAGGTGGATCCAGCTGTCATTCATAGGTTTTATTACTTGTTTACCATATATTCTGTAGCAGTATGGACACTTGGGGTGTTGTTTGAAAGTAGGATGAGGGATCCAGTCTTTAAAAAAAAAAGTGTGGGAAGTGCTTGGTGGAGAGTTAGTAGAATGAGGTCAGGGTTGCCAGTATCTTTTCAAAAGATTAACAGTGAATGCGGGGAGAGGGGCTGATTAGGATGCCAGCACCGTTTAATTTATACTAGTACCCAGAGGGCATCAGGAGGTGGGTCTTGGATACTGAACACACATTTTATTTGGATGTTTGGGAAGATAGCCAGATTTAAATTTCTGTTCTCAACCACTCGCTTACCTACCTATAGGGTTGCCAGATGTCCAGAAAAACCCAGACACAGGACTGGCTGGGTGCCCGGGGGGATTTTCAAAACCCAGCTATTTGGCCAGGGTTTGGAAGGTCCTGACTCAGGGCCGCATCTGGAGGGTCTCTGAGCACACACTGATGCAATGTGACATCATCACATCAAATCCACGTATGCTCGGAGGCCCTCCAACACAGCCCTGAGCTTGGGGAAGAAGAGATGAAGTTTGTGTGGGGATGGGGCTAGGGATGGAATGGAGTTGGACCATGTGCCTTCTTTTTTTTCCTACAGACAAAATCTGGTAACCCTACCTACCTAACTCCCTAATTGTGCTCAGACTTTTGAGCAGCTAAAGTGAACTGCCTAGTTACGTTTAGGAGGGCTCCATTTAGCTTATTCATCTGGTCAGTTTTCATAGCCTTTGACCTGGCCTTCTGAATACTGACCTCGTACTTAACCTGACACTTGACATTTGTCGTGGCAAAGAGAGTGAAGTCAAGCTTCTCATGCTCCATGTTTTCTGCAGTTATTGAGGTGGCATCTGGTGAGTATGGTGACTTGAACCCAGTCCTGTTCCGAGCCGTGCAGGATGGAATGTGTGCCAGTGCAGAGAAGAAGACTGATAGTCTGTCCTGCCAAGCAGAGACCATATCGGTAAGAGAAGTGCTGGCAAACCCTTGTGAGAGAAACTGAAGGAATGATAATTCTATGGGCCAACAAGGGAACACTCTGTTCCGGACACAGAACCTTCATAATTCATAGTTCACCTTTATTTGATGAATTGCCAATCATAGGATATCTAGATGGTTTACAGTAAAACTGTATGGATGAAATATACAAAGCATCAAGGGATAATAGGAAACCTAGATTATAATTTAGTATAAAATCAGTAAGTTAAAAGCAGTAACTAAATAAAATATAATAAGATACAGAAGGAAGGAACAGATATAGGAAAGAAAAAGAACAAAAAATTACAACAGACAATCCAGGTGTTCTTAAGATAGAGAGAACTTTGCCCCTCATATGAGAGAGTTGCCTTATGAGAGGGAAATGCCTTTATGAAATAAAATATTTCAGGGCTTGTTTGACTTATTTTTTTTGTTTGTTTCTAATTGGATATCCAAGAGAAGTTGGTTTCAGAGGTTAGGAGCAACAACCTTAAAACAAGATGAATATCCATATCAAACTTAACTGTGAAATGATTATGGCCTGTAGAATCAGTGGCAAAGCAAGGGTAGGAGGCGCCTGTGATAGTTGCGTCGTGTCGTCCCCCCCCCCCGTGCTCTCCTCTGCGCCCCCCCCAGCTCCTTCCCTGCCCCATGCCACACTCGTGGCCTCCCTTCCCCCATACCTCTTTAAATCTGGTGTTTGCTTTCCCTCTGACATCATTTCCTGGTCCGACAACCCAGAAGTGACTTCAGAGGGGAACCAGGCCAGTTTGAGAAGTTGCTCGTGCTGGCGAAAATTTTAAGAGGTATGGGGAGAAGGGGGGGTGTAAGCATGGCATGGGGGGCAGAGAGGTGTCGGCGCCCCCACAAAGACGGTGTCTAGGGCGGTCCAATCCTGCCCCCCCTTACTACACCACTGTGTAGAATTGGGCACCTTCATCCCTCCTCCTTGTACCTGAGCAGTGGCTGGGAAAGCTAGTGTTAGTGGTATGCAGGCTGGGGGAAGGGGGGAGAGATGCAAACATATTGGGACCAAGGGCAGAGGGGATGGGAGGGAAGAAAGAGGATGTTGGATGTGGGAGCAGAGGGGAAGGTTAAAAAAAATTCCAAAATCCTGTACTTTATATAAGAGGGTTGATTCATAAGTCATGGCAACTATTTTTTTTTCTCTCAAAAATGCATCAACACTGGAAATCTAATATATATGTTTGAAGTGTGTGACATGTACTTCTTAATGTTGCCACCACATAAGAGATGAGTCAGAAGTCTCTGGTAGGGGAGAAGCAAAAAAATCACATATACTGTATATTAGTTTTCCAGTATTTGCACATGTTCAAATTTTACATTTAGTTTCTTTCAGGTTTCCATTTTCCATTTTTCCCTCCCTAATGTTCTTTCCTTTTATGGTTCTCTTCGTACTTTAAAATATTGAATTGTAATTCTGTCCCTCTTTACCTTGTGTATTGATCAGTCTGTAAGTCTGTCTGTCTAACCCATTATTTTAAATTTTAAACGATATGTTTAAATATATGCTTTAAAAAAAAATAATAATGTTGTATCTTGCTTAGTAAAACTAAATAAGCGATTCATCAAACTAAAATAAAACTTGAAACTTGAAAACTTGAGAAAAAAATAGTTACTGACCCTTGTATATTTTGTGGGGGGAGAGAGGTTGGAAGGGTAAGGGAGATTCTTAGCTATGGATTGGGGAAGTCACAAAGGCCCACCCAAGTAGCAGGTTTGGCTATAACATCATATCTCTCTACTCCATTGTTCACTGGGATTTCCCTTTCATTGCTCCATAGTTATTTGAGATTGATTTCTTTGTGATCTAGCTTTATCTCACTTGTAGGTGGGTTTAGTTTGTCTTCGATGGGCCTAATCTCTCCCACCATTATTGGATAATATTGGCTAGTCTCTTATATCTGGCATCCCAAGTCCTCTAAATATTCTTCACACTTCTACCTCTAACCCTCTGTTGTAGTTCCTTCCTATTTCATCTACTGTAAACCGCACTGAGCTCTACAAACGTGGAGATGATGCGGTATACAAACCTAAGGATTAGATTAGATTAGTCTGCCCCATATGGTGGATGGAATTGTCTTCATTAGTAGAGAATTTAATATCTTTTTCATTATTTGGTGTCATTTCCTCTTGCTGGGTGAGAATTCCCTTTCTATTTGTCTTTTTATCACTCTTTCTTCAGGATATCTCTTCTATTGAGAGTCATACATTTGCTACAAGTGCCCTGACCCAGTTCTGTATCCTGTTCAAGAGAACGTTCATCTGCATCTTGAGAGATACGGTAAGTCAAGTGCATTCCTTTCCATCACAAGAGACCATACGAGTTTGGAACATCCCTCTCCTCGCTCAAGGTAAATGTTCTTCAATGCAAGGTCTGGAGTTCAATGGCGGCCCATGGAGACCTCTGGGCAGAGTAGCAGAAAAGTAAACAAAGCTTATGACACAAAGGGGGAAATGGATGGGGGGAAAAGCAATATGTTTGAAAGATCAAAATCTTGAGGCTAACCCTCTCACTGAAGGTTGAAGGTGGGCTGATGGGGATGGATCAGCAGTGACATGGCTCCACATGGGAAGATATTTGACAGCTCTCCTTTAGCTCATAAGAATTCAAAGTGGTCCCAGCTTAAAAATTAATGAAGACCACTGGTCCAAAGCATTTTCTCCGTTTTGGGATGTTGATTTACTGCAGGGGTGTCCAACCTGCGGCCCCGTGAAATATTTTGTGCGGCCCCGGTCGAGGGTGATGCAGTGTTTTCCTCTGCTGCTCCTGGGTGTTTACCATCTTGCTGGCTCCCTCCTCTGTCTTGCTGCAGCGTTTGCGCATTTCTGCAGCCCCAGAAACATTTTTTTGGCCAATGCGGCCCAGGGAAGCCAAAAGGTTGGACACCCCTGATTTACTGTAAAACACACATGAGAAACCTTGTAATTCTAGAACATTCCTCTCTTGAGGTGATGAAGACCCATCCTTCTCAACTAATTCCAGCTCAACAGAGATACTTTGAATGAGCTCTTCTCTGCTCTGTCAGGACAACAGACTTGCAAACGCTTGATGAACTGAAAAGCAAGACCATATAGAAGTTTCCCAGTAGCAGCCCAGAACCCTCTCCATTCTCTAACCTTTCTGGTATATTGCTGCAATGATAGTGCAATAGTGGAATGTGCTTCCTAGTGTATTGACTACACAACTCCAAAGAAAAACTGCCACGGATACTTTGAAAGACACAACTAACAGGCAGAACCAGTCTATGGGTTCTGAGAGTGATAACTGCAATTAGAATACACCTGTGCAAAGTTAGAAACATAGAGTATGACGGCAGAAAAGGGCCGACGTCCCAACAAGTCTGCCCACTCAAGAACCCTCCCTCCTCCGGGAATCCATCTTTTAAGCATTCCTCTGGAGCTACCCCACCTGTCTGTCCCATCGTCCCTTGAAGTCGAACGTGGTTCTGGCCTCGACTACCTGACGTGGAAGACCATTCCATCGATCAATTACCCTTTCGGTGAAGAAATACTTCCTGGTGTCCCCATGAAATCTCCCCCCCCCTGAGTTTTAGCGGATGGCCTCTTGTCGCCGTGGGACCCGTAAGACAAAATATTTCTTCCTCCACATCAATACGGCCCGTGATGTATTTGAATGTTTCTATCATGTCCCCCCTTTCCCTGCACTCTTCGAGAGAATATAAGCGCAGCCTGCTCAAACGTTCTTCATATGGGAGATTTTTTAGTCCTGAGACCATCCTAGTGGCCATTCGCTGAATCGACTCCATTCTCTTCACATCCTTTTGATAATGTGGCCTCCAAAACTGAACACAGTACTCCAGGTGAGGTCTCACCATTGATCTGTACAACGGCAGTAGCACTTCAGGCTTACGACTGATAAAGCTCCTTCTGATGCTGTCTAGCTTTTGCTGTTGCCTTCTCCACCTGATTCGCAGCTTTCATATCTTCCCGGATGATTACTCCTAAGTCCCGTTCTGCGGCAGTTCTGGTTAGGTTTTCACCATACATATATTAAGTATTAATGATGTGGGTAACCTCAGTGTGGAGGGTCAGCGAAGTAAGAATTTCTCCAGCGCTTCACACAACAAGGCAAAGGCAAACATACCCCCGTCTGCACACCATCATCGGGTATCTCACGTGTGCTTAAATCAAAATATCTGATAAACCACAGTGAAGTAACTAATAACACACAGGTGTAAATCAATCATAGAGATCACTCTGAGAAACACCCCCCCCAGCCAACTCCCCAGAAAAATAAATACAGCCGACTTTTATCTTCAAAAAGTCTTCATGAATCTTGCTATAAGAACACAGGGGCTGTGGTGATCCAATACCCCAATGCCAGGTTCAACCAAGCCCGGTTTCAGGAGCTTAGCGTCCCTTCATCAGGAACCCGTAGGCAAAAAGTGGCGATGACACAAGTTCAAGCCGGCTGGGAGGAGGGAGGTGTATTCTACTTGCAGTTATCACTCTCGGAACCCATAGACTAGTGTATTGAGCCATGAGATGGATCTGGGGAGTTTTGAGATGGGTTTAAGGCTCATTTGTTTACATGTACATTTGAGAGGGGAAGCAGAAGTACAATTTTAGTCTGTTCCATATGTTGTACAGAGTAAGTGTATTTTAAGGGGACTGATGACTCATCTGTTTTAGAGGTGGGATTGAGAGGGGAAGCAGGCTTAGAGGCTTTGTCTGTAGAGGTTACATTGAAGCTTCTGCATTTTGGTCAGAATGTAATAATAATTTTATAGATGTTTCTGATTCAAGCAAATTTTACACTTCCCCCTCCCCATTTGCAGTTTCACCACTCGTGATTTCACATAATCGCAATTTTTTTGGGGGGAGGGGGGAAAAAATCCCCCCATATTTTTGCCTTCCCCTCGGCATCTCGGTCTTACCTGGTGGTCTAGTGAGCTTTCGGGGCAGGAGCGATCTTCCTTCGCTCCTGCCCCGTGCAGATTGCCAATAGGAAATGGCTGCCGTGAGTTCCTGTAGTCTCTCGTGCGGCCACCGTCAGGCGTGGGAAGGGAAAGGAGCTGCCAGCGGGTACCCATCACCTACGGACCCGAGGAAACCGGACGAGACTTTACAATAACCTAATTTCTTTTATATACTGTATATCTATGTGGGTTTTGAGTGGGGGTTTTCATAAACAGAAAGAGACATACAGAAAGAAAGACAGGGGGCCAGGAAGATAGAAGGGGGCAAGGGAGAGAGACAGACTGAAAAAAAAGACAGTCAGGGAGCAAGAGAGACAGAAAAAAGACACATAGCCAGCAGCCAAGGAGAGAGAGGCAAAAAAAAAAACCCCAACAAAACAACATCCAGTGGCCAAGGAGAGAGAGAAAAAGAAATAATGACAGATAGACAGGGGGCCAAGGAGACAGACAGAAAGAGACAGACAGACAGCCAGCGTCCAAGGAGACAGAGAGAGAAAAAAAAGACAGACAGCGTCCAAGAGAGAGAAAAAAACAAAACAAAACCAGACAGCGGCCAAGGAGAGAGAGAGAGAGACAGATAGAAAGAAACACATACAGACAGACATCTATTCTAGCACCCATTAATGTAACGGGCTTAAAAAGTAGTGTATATAAATATAAATAAATATTGGTAAATTTACATATAAAAGAACTACATATACAGAACCATCATCACAGCAAAATACAAGACCAGAAAATGTTTATTATGTGATAGATGTCAACAGATACGGACCATTTGGCCTAATGTCTCAAATAATGTGTTAGACTTGTCTAAGAGCTCCTTTTATTAAGCTGTGTTAAGGCATTAATGTGCGGAATAGCGCACGCTAGACACTAATGCCAGCATTGAGCATGCGCTAATCTGCTGCGTGTGCTAAAAACGCTAACGCACCTTAGTAAAAAAAGCCCTAAGTTTCATCTGGATTGACCTTGCTGCCTCTTCTTGACAGCTCGATAAAGCTCTATGGCTGCTCTTTGCACACTTGATTTTGTCTTATTCTACTAAGGCTCTTTATGATTGGTCATGTAGAAGGTAGTCCTATAACAGAGCACTCTATTTTTGTAGGAATTGAGCCTATTCTAGTCTATTAAAATACTTATGCACCTAAGTCTTATAGAATACCAACATACATGGGTGTGCCTAAATTCAGGCAAATGTTGGCACCTAAATGTGACATTTATGCGCATAATTTGCATACAGTATGCTCTAAGTTAAATACGTAAATGTAAGCCTACCTGTGCCCTGCCGAAGCCCTGCCCCTGTGAATAACATCCTGACAAGCGCATACTAAGCTATTTAGGCCTGTATTCTATAAACAGTGCCCTGCTTGCACCTAACTTAAGTGGAGAACACCATTTAAATATGCCTAGGTGAGTTGGGGGAGGGTACGGGCTACCAATACTATTTTGGAACTGAACTAAGTAAACACTGCATTGGGTCACATTACAATTCTGGGTCTAAGGGGAGTACACGTAGCAATTCTAGGTCTAGAGGGAGTACACACTGTAATTCTGGGACCAGCGAGAGTGCACACGCTGCAAATTGCACTAAAGGAGCTCAAGTAGCCCAAACGGGAATACCCCCACAGGGTACACACATTACCAAGTCTCTGATAGGAGCGCACTGCAGTTATGGGGAGTCTGGGATAGGTACAAGCTGTAGCTCTGGGTCTAGGGAGAGTAAGAGACAAGCGAAAAATACTAATGGTGGTCTAGTTGATATTGAGGGATTGTCCCCACTGAGATACAACAAGCACACAACATGGAGGGCTATGTACGTCAACGCCCACAGTCTGGGAAACAAGATCCTAGATTTGGAGATAGAAATGAGGAATGCCGACCTGGATGTGGTGGCGATATCTGAGACCTGGCTCACAGACTCCCACGCGTGGGACATGGTCATACCAGGTTACAACTTGCTTCGTCGGGACAGGGAGGGCAAAATGGGAGGTGGGGTAGCATTATATACTAAAGATGACATTAAGGTCACCAGAATCACAGATGTACAGTACACTGGGGAATCCCTTTGGGTAAATTTGGCCAGAGGGAAGGACAAATGCCTATATCTTGGCGTGGTATACAGACCCCCAAAACATCAAGAAGACCTAGATTTGGAATTAATCGGAGATATAGAGAATATCACCTTGCGGGGGGACACAGTATTGGTAGGTGACTTCAACATGCCCGATGTGGATTGGGTCACGCTTTCCTCTGCTTCCGGCAGCAGCAGGAAGCTATTAAACTCTTTGAATGGAGCAGGACTCAGGCAACTGGTAATTGAGCCAACAAGGGATCAGGCAATTTTGGACCTGGTACTTACCAACGGAGAAAGTATCACAGAGGTCTCGGTGGGTGAAACTTTGGCCTCCAGTGACCACAATATGATTTGGTTCAATCTCAGGAAAGGTTTCACGAAATCTACCACATTGACCAAGGTTCTCAAGTTCAAGGACACAAATTTCCAGGACATGGGAGACTTCGTTCACCAGGCGCTACAAACCCAAGCAGATACCGACAGCGTGGAAGAAATGTGGTCAACTTTGAAAACCACCATACAGGAAGCAACAAACCGCTATGTTAAATCAGTAAGCAAACGAAGTAGGAACAACAAGCCACAGTGGTTCTCTATGGAGATCTCAGACCTCATCAAAGAGAAGAAAAAAGCATTCATCTCTTACAAACAATCAGGGACACAGGACTCCAGAGTAGATTATCTGACCAAATCAAGAGCCGTCAAAGCGGCAGTTAGAGAGGCCAAATTCCGCATGGAGGAGTCTCTAGCAAAGAATATCCAGAAGGGAGATAAATCCTTCTTCAGGTATATTAGTGACAGGAAAAAGAACTCAGGCGGGATAGTACGACTCAGAAAACCAGACGGAGACCATGTGGAGACGGACTCGGAAAAGGCCCAACTGTTAAATGAATACTTCTGTTCAGTCTTCACCCGCGAGGTGCCGGGAATCGGCCCTCAACCACATACAAGGATTAAATCAGTAGACCCGTTTAGTAATTTCAAATTTACACCCAGCAGCGTCTACTGCGAGCTATCAAAAATCAAGGTCAACAAGGCAATGGGGCCTGACAACCTACACCCTAGGGTACTCAGGGAGTTGGGAGATGTCTTGGCGGAACCACTATCCGCGCTCTTTAATCTCTCCCTTAGTACAGGTAACGTCCCGATGGACTGGAAGACGGCTAACGTCATTCCACTACACAAGAAAGGCTCCAGGGTGGATATGGCAAACTACAGACCAGTGAGTCTCACTTCAATAGTGAGCAAACTAATGGAAACCCTAATCAAACACCAAATGGATAGGATCATGGACGAGGAGAATCTGCGGGATCCCCGCCAACAT
The DNA here is from genome assembly GCF_902459505.1 of Geotrypetes seraphini. Classification (NCBI taxonomy): domain Eukaryota; kingdom Metazoa; phylum Chordata; class Amphibia; order Gymnophiona; family Dermophiidae; genus Geotrypetes; species Geotrypetes seraphini. Next base: position 20,912,329 of record NC_047096.1, read on the forward strand.
GGATTTACTAAGGGGAGATCGTGCCAATCCAACCTGATCGGCTTCTTTGACTGGGTGACGAGGAAGCTGGATGTTGGTGAGTCCCTGGACATCGTCTATCTGGATTTCAGCAAAGCATTTGATAGCGTGCCACACCGCAGGTTGCTGAACAAGATGAGTTCTTTAGGTTTGGGCGACACTTTAACAAAATGGGTTGGGAACTGGCTTGGAGGTAGGCTTCAGAGGGTGATGGTGAATGGCACTCCCTCCGAGATGTCAGAGGTGATAAGTGGAGTGCCACAGGGCTCCGTCCTAGGCCCGATCTTGTTCAACATCTATATAAGAGACCTGACAGAAGGGCTTCGAGGTAAAATAACATTGTTTGCCGATGATGCCAAACTGTGCAATGTAGTGAGCAAAAGCACAACAGACAAAAAAGCAATGACAGACGATATGGTGCATGACTTACTTCTGCTGGAGCACTGGTCTAGGTCCTGGCAACTCAGTTTCAATGCCAAAAAATGCAAAGTCATGCACCTGGGAAGCCAGAATCCATGCAAGATCTACACCCTAAATGGCGAGATCCTGACAAGAACTGTAGCAGAAAGAGACTTGGGAGTGATTGTCAGGGAAGACATGAAGTCGGCAAACCAAGTGGAGCAAGCTTCATCCAAAGCAAGGCAAATCATAGGTTGCATACGCAGGAGTTTCATCAGCCGTAAACCTGAAGTCATTATGCCACTATATAGATCCATGGTGAGACCGCACCTGGAGTACTGTGTGCAATTCTGGAGGCCGCATTACCGCAAGGATGTGCTGAGACTGGAGTCGGTACAGAGAATGGCCACCAGGATGGTCTCGGGACTCAGGGAGCTCCCGTACGAGGAGCGGTTGGGGAATTTGCAGCTCTACTCACTCGAGGAGCGTCGAGAGAGGGGAGACATGATCGAGACATTCAAATATCTCACGGGCCGCATCAAGGTGGAAGAAGACATCTTCTTCTTCAAGGGTCCCGCGGCAACAAGGGGGCATTCGTGGAAAATCAGGGGCGGGAAACTGCACAGTGACACTAGGAAGTTCTTCTTCACTGAAAGGGTGGTTGATCGCTGGAATAGTCTTCCACTTCGGGTTATTGAGGCCACCAGTGTGGCGGATTTTAAGGCCAGATGGGATAGACATGTGGGATCTATCCGCAAAGATAGATAGTGAGGATCACTGGGGTGGGCAGACTTGATGGGCCTTGGCCCTTATCTGCCGTCTATTTCTATGTTTCTATGTTTCTATGTAGATGGCATGGGACAATTCATCTTGGCCGTTTCATTGCGGTTGCACTGAATCCTCTTCACATCACTGTTGTTGCCTCTCCTCTCTGGCCCAGTGACGTCGTAAGAGAAAGTGGGGGCTGTGGACTGCCCTCCAGGTGCTGTCTTGCTGGGGAAATCGGTGCCTCTCCTCCTCTCCACCTCTCCCATACCTCTTGAAAAGTTCACTGGCGCAAGCAGCATCTTCCACCCTTGCTTAAACCGGCCTTGACTCCCTTCTGACGTTACTTCCTGGTCACAGAACCAGGATGTCATGTCAGAGGGGAGCCGAGGCCGGTGCAAGCAGGAGGAAAAAAAATGCTGCTCATGCCAGTGAACTTTTCAACAGGTAAGTGGCAGCAGCAGTAGTGACGGCGGCGGCAGGGGGACTTGAGCAGTGGGGAAGAGTAAAGGGCATCCCTAGTTTGGTGGGAATATGTAAGGATGCATCCTCCCAAACGAGATCAAGTGGTGCTATGATGCTCCCAAGCAGACAGCTGTAGGGGTGTTTCCTTCTTTACACCTGAAGGTTGGGCCTCTATGATGTCACTAAACCTGAACTATATTTCCAGCATGAACCAATGTCTGCAAGAAGAGAAAAAAGAAATCATCTTTCTGTTTATGTCTGGGTATGTACCAGAACTGTATTCTAGTCAAGGACATCCAACTCTGCCTACATGCTCAGCTTGTGTGAATCTTGGGGGAGGCATTGCTCCTGTGCTGTTCTTATCTAACGAAGGCGCATCTGTTTCACAGCCTGTATCGGACTTTACACAGAAAGGCTATTGATCCAAGTTCTGTTTCTGGATTGGTCCTGAGAGGTTATCTGATGAAACCTTATGAAAAGGTGCCTAATTAGTATTAGTCTATGCTGAGGTGTGAGGGAGCTTGCATCTTAACATAGTTGTTCTCTACACGCGTACCTTCTAATAATTAAGAACTGATAAGTTACCTCTTGTGACTCTCTCTGCCTGAGAGAGAGAAACCGGACTTTTATACAGATCTGGATTCCATCGCATAAAGGAAACTGTGCTGACAACCTAATTTACAGCTGTTCCAGTGACCGACGGACTTTTGTTCCTAATCAAGAGAATTCATATCTTCAGCCCCGAGTAGAAGACGACTTCCTTCTCCCTGATTCTGTGCCAAGGCCTAATCTGATGGTGAGAATAAGGAAATTATCTATAATCTCAGCTGGGATTAGATAGAATTCTATTGTCTTTGGGACAAGGGAAGTGAAGATCCTGGGGTGATAAGCTATTCTTAGTTTGCTGCTAATCAGGAATTATTATTATAAGGAATTATCTAATGTGTAATAATTAGTTGTACTCATTTATCTAGCAAGTGTTGTGTGATAATTATGTACTGAGTTTCATATATGTATTTGGATATTTTGTGAACAATAATTAGTTATTATTTACAGCTGGCTTATGAATTATATTTTTCTATTTCTCTAATAAAGTATTTCATATAGCCTTGGTCTCTGTTTCATGTAAGTAGGCAAAGATTGCTGAATCCGGAAAGGTGTTTATGGTGTGTCCTAGATATGAGATATGTACACGTTACTTTTTCATGTAGCACTACTTTATTACACCCAGAAATCTACTTACACAGCCGGTGTAAGAAGATTCATCATGGGCTGATTCAGCGCTGAACTGGCCGTGCTGAACCAACCGCGCTGAATCATCCTAGACCCTGCCTAGAAAAACGGCACCTGAATCTCAGCTATGGCGGTGCTTTACAACACCTAAGACCACTGTAGGCGTGACTAATACAGGAAGTGCCATTATGTGCTGTAAAGCGCCTCTGGAGCCGCGATTTATGTGAAAAGTAAGCGCCAGAAATGTTGGCCTTTAAAACCCTGGCCTACATTTCTGGCACCTCCCTTTCATGAAGCCACAATTCTAGAAACGATGCTATTGCACGATTGACACGTGATCAGCAGCCGTTTTTTTTAGGCACACGATTCAACAGCACCGTTTATAGAATCCGGCCCTAAGTGCATAATTACAGAATTGCCAGTTTGTTATAGTACTGCTTACCCATGTGAATGCTGGTATTCTATAAATTTAAGCACCCAAAAAGCCCTTAAATTAGGTGACATGTCATAGAATGAGGGGGAGAGCCTCTAAAATGATTCCAGCATTCAGTCACACTGATGAGCTGAAATCGTAGCTTTGTCACTGGTTATTTATTCCAACGCCCAACAGAGGCAGAACTACTGCACAAATAAGCAGGAAAGCAACACAAAGCAGATATGACATCACGGTACAAAAATATTCCAAAATGAATATTAATATACATATAAATACGTAAATATTAAAAATATCAATATCATATATATACAATATTGTATTTTATGTATGGTTTACATGCATGTTAATTATTTAATATTTTTGTACTGTTATATCAGTGTATTACCTGTTTTTTATGTTATTTCTTAATTATTTTTTTATTCTATAAATGTGCATGTATTTATGATATGTATTTTATTGCTAACTGGAGATGTATCCACTCTGACATTGTATGAAGGGTGGTTTATTAAGTCTGTTATAATATTAAACTTTTTGTTGCTTTCCTAATTATTTGATCCAGGCTAGTTTGATTTAGTTGCATATTATAAGGCTGCTCACTTGCTATAAACAGACAGGTGGGTGCCCTGTTATTTTCTGGTACTTGCACCTCTGTATTCCTGTCTACTGCTTCCATTCATTTTATCATTGCAGGTACTGACTCACCTGAGGTTTATGTCCCATGTTTGTATTGGGTTGCTGATTGGTTTTCTTTACTTGAACATTGGGAATGACGCTGGCAAAGTCTTCAACAACACTGGCTTCCTGTTCTTCTCCATGCTCTTCCTTATGTTTGCAGCCCTCATGCCAACTGTCCTCACCTGTAAGAATCTTCTCACTTCTCCAAGTTTCCAAGTTTATTTATAGTTTGATATACTGACCATCAACTTGTATCTGGTCGGTTTACAATGCTAAAAATTTAAGTAATAAAAAATTAAAATGTGGGGGAATGAGGACAGGACTATGCCAAAGACATTGCCAAAAATAGATACGAGAGGTGCTTGGGGAGGGGAAGATTAGAAATTTCATCAAAAAATAAAATTAAAGGGAGGGAGGTACGAGGGGAAGGGAAAATACAGAGAGGAAAGGGAAGTCGCTTCTTAAAAGCGGTTCTCATGGTTTGAATGAGGTGGTTGGAAAAGGAATCTTATCTGGTGTTTTGGTAGGCATCTTGAAATAGAAAGGTTTTGAGTTTGATTTTGAATTGTCAAGAGAATTTTCATGGCGTAGATGTGATGGCATAGCAGAAGCTGTGGCGGAGAAAATGGTGGTTCTGGTGTAGTAGAGTTCTTTAATCGGGGGAACGGTCAGTAAGTTCTGATCGGCTGATCTGAGGACTCTGGATGAAGCATAGGGAATGAGATGTTTGTCTAGAAAAGCAGGGGAGCAGATAAGTATAATTTTGAAAACGAGCAGAAGAATTATGTCACTACCATTTTTTTCTTTTTTGCAATAGTCCTTAGCCTGCGCTGGTTTCAGGAGGCCCTCTGTAGATTATGTATAAATAGGGTTCCCAGATTTATTCTTTAATTTAAAAAAAGCAGATGTGTGGCCCCGCCCTGTTTTGGCCCCTCCCCAACCCTGGCACCACACAAACCTCGTCTCTTCAGGGCTGTGTCTGGAGGGCCTCCGCATGGTGTGAAACGATGACATCACCTGCACATGTATGACATTGCGTCACATCGGCGCAGGCGCAGAGGCCCTCCAGGCACGGCCCCTAGCTCAACGCTTTTTCAAAACCGGGACAAACTGCTCAGTTTTGAAAACCCATCCGGACACCTGGATAGTCATCCAAAAAGAGGACATGTCTGAGTGAATCCGGACATCTGGTAACCCTATGTATAAAGCAGTGGTTCCCAAACCTGTCCTGGGGGACCCCCTGCCAGTCAGGTTTTCAAGATATCCCTAATGAATATGCATGAGAGAGATTTGCATATAATGGAAGTGACAGGTATTCAAATCTCTCTCATGCATATTCATTAGGGATATCCTGAAAACCTGACCGGCTGGGGGTCCCCCAGGACAGGTTTAGGAACCACTGGTATAAAGGGTCCCTGATAACTACACTCACTGGTGTTAGGAACCCTTCTGTATAATATATAAACGGACCCAGAGCAGGGTCTGAGGCAGGGGTGGGCAACTCCGGTCCTCGAGGGCCGGAATCCAGTCGGGTTTTCAGGATTTTTCCCAATGAATATGCGTTGAAAGCAGCGCATGCATATTCATTGGGGAAATCCTGAAAACCCGACTGGACTCCAGCCCTCGAGGACCGGAGTTGCCCACCCCTGGTCTAAGGAGTAGTGCAGAGATGGGCAGTTTTAGAATGGCTTAAAATGTGTCTCATTGCTGTGCGCTTACAGTTCCCTTGGAGATGCCTGTATTCCTGAGGGAGCACCTTAACTACTGGTACAGTCTGAAAGCGTACTACCTGGCTAAAACTACGGCTGATATACCTTTCCAGGTATGTGTAGAAGAGGAATGTCCTGACTGTTTTCAGACTGATGGAAATTGATGCTTCCTTACACCCCCTCCTCATGTTAATAACATGACACCACAGCATATAATTAATCTTCACCCTGTGCTAAGTCTTCTCACTGCAGGGCACTAGCTGTTGCCTTCGGCTACTGTGCGTTTCATTCCTTTGCAGGTTATCTGTCCCATGACCTACTGCAGTATCGTTTATTGGATGACAGGACAACCTCCGGAGGCCATGCGCTTCCTGCTGTTCTCTGCCCTTGCCATCTGTACAGCGCTTGTAGCTCAGTCCCTGGGTCTGCTGATCGGAGCAGCTTCAACCTCTGTACAGGTGAGTGAAGCGACAAAGGAACACTGCCCTTTGCTCCGGACATGGGAACCAGGAACTAGCACGGAGCATTAAGGAGAGAGCACAAATTAATTCATGGCAGGATGGTGCAAGACTGAACAGGGATGCAGGCAATTTATGCAGCACTACAGGGGAGCATTGGACAGTGTGTAAGTCAGTGAACTGCTGTGCAAAAAAGTGCAGAGTAGTTCACCGTGGGACAGTGTGAGAGACTGTAGAGCAGTTCAGAATAAGACGGTGTGTGAGAGGGTATAGAGCAGTGGCTCCCAACCCTGTCTTGGAGGACCACCAGCCAGTTGGGTTTTCGGGATAGCCCTAATGAATATGCATGAGAGAGATTTGCATATAATGGAGGTTACAGGCATGCAAATCTGCTCCATGCATATTCATTAGGGCTGTCCAGAAAATCTGACTTATTGGTGGCTCTCCAGGACAGGGTTGGGAACCACTGGTATAGAGCAAGCAGGGTAGGTCAGTGTGGGAAGTTGTAGAGCAGGTCAAGTTAGGATAGGGTTGCCAGATTTCCTCTTTAAAAAAAAGAGGGCATCTGTCCCTGCCCCATTCTGCCCCCCAGCCAAACCTCCTGTCATCAACGTGGACATCAACATGTGCATATATGATGTTGACATCCACGCATGCGCAGAGGGTCTCCAGACAAACTGCTGGGTTTTGGAAATCCCTCCGGGTACCCGGACAGTCCTCTAAAAAGAAGACATGCCCAAATTTTCATGGATGTTTGGTAACCCTAGGCTAGGACAGTGTGGGAGAGAGTATAAAGTAGGGGAAAGGGAAAAGAAGATACCAAGCCTCGAACTACAGTAGAGCAAACAACAAAAAGAGGCCCTGGAGATGTCGAATCCAACTAATGGTCCCGATGTCTTTTATTAATGATAATCACATAAAAATGTTAAAAACATACGGAGTCCAAGTTTTGGCGACAGTGTCGCCTTCCTCAGGGGACAATAGCGAACTAAAAAAATACATAAAAAGATATACATTTGGACAAATATATATTATAAACTATAAATTGTTTAATGCATTTAAAGAGTATACTTAATTGATTAAAGGCATTAAAACAGGAACAGATCAACCATATGATATAGGGCTCCTTTTACGAAGGTGCGCTAGCATTTTTAGTGCACACACCGGATTAGCGCGTGCTAGCCAAAAAACTACCGCCTGCTCAAGAGGAGGCGGTAGCGGCTAGTGCGTGCGGTATTTTAGCGTGCGCTATTCCGCACGTTAAGGCCCTAGCGCACCTTCGTAAAAGGAGCCCATAATGGACAAGATATATGCTACAATTAATATAGACTGCTCTGTGTAATAAATGCTTTCCAATTAAGTATAGCAAAGAAAACAATTAACTAATAAAAAAGAGGAATAACCAATGGACAATAAAAATAGACATAATAAATAAGACAATTTTGGAATAATGACAATGAATTAATACTGTTGTTTATTAAATCGATTAACGCTTAAAAAGCTTAAAAATGCACAATGAATTAACACATTAACTTAAACTGATGTGATTAATACATTTATATATTAAGCACTTGACATAATATTCTGAAAAATAACTAGAAAACAAACCTTAAGTAGATATATTAAACTCTTAATTAATAAATCATATAAGATTGATCAATTAAGAATTTTTTTTTAAAAACCCAGAATTTATGTATGTGCTTCAAATATAAAAGAGCCTAATTGATAATATGCACTAATTAAAAAAAACCTCATCAATAGACAAATACATAAGAAATATGTAATCAATGTGTGGAAAAAAGACATCAAACATGAATTGAACCCATCACATAGTGCATAAGTCATAATTGAACTAAAAAACATACAATGTCGTAAAAACACATATAGTAAAAAAACGATTTAATACAGTGTTCGGACCTGGAAATTGGTACGACAAGTGAGGTGATTAAAGTTTCAGACGATGCTAAGTTATTCAGAGTAACGAAGACGCAGGAGGATTGCGAAGACCTGCAACGGGACATAAACATGCTCGAGAAATGGGCCACGACATGGCTAAAGAGGTTTAACGTGGATAAGTGTAAGGTGATGTATGTCGGTAACAAAAATCGTATGCACGAATACAGGATGTCCAGTGCAGTACTCGGAGAGACCCCCCAGGAAAGAGACTTGGGAGTACTGGTCAACAAGTCAATGAAGCCGTCCTCGCACTGTGTGGCGGCGGCGAAAAGGGCGAACAGAATGCTAGGAATGGTTAAGAAGGGGATCACAAACAGATCGGAGAAGGTTATCATGCCGCTGTATCGGGCCATGATACGCCCTCACCTGGAATACTGCGTCCAGCACTGGTCGCCGTATATGAAGAAGGGCACGGTACTACTCGAAAGGGTCCAGAGAAGAGCAACTAAAATGGTTAAGGGGCTGGATAAGTTGCCATACAGCGAAAGATTAGAGAAACTGGGCCTCTTCTCCTTTGAAAAAGTGGAGACTGAGAGGGGACATGATTAAACATTCATGATACTGAAGGGAATAGACTTAGTAGATAAAGACAGGTTGTTCACCCTCTCCAAGGTAGGGAGAATGAAAGGGCACTCTCTAAAGTTAAAAGGGGATAGATTCCGTACAAACATAAGGAAGTTCTTCTTCACCCAGAGAGTGGTGGAAAGCTGGAACGCTCTTCCGGAGTCTGTTATAGGGGAAAACACCCTTCAGGGATTCAAGACAAGGTTGGATAAGTTCCTACTGGAACAGAACATAAAAAGGTACTGAAGAGAATAGACTTAGTAGATAAAGACAGGTTGTTCACCCTCTCCAAGGTAGGGAGAAAGAAAGGGCACTCTCTAAAGTTAAAAGGGGATAGATTCCGTACAAACGTAAGGAAGTTCTTCCTCACCCAAAGAGTGGTAGAAAACTAGAACGCTCTTCCGGAGGCTGTTATAGGGGAAAACACCCTCCAGGGATTCAAGACAAAATTAGACATGTTCCTGCTGAACCCGAATGTATGCAGGTAAGGCTAGTCTCAGGGCACTGGTCTTTGACCTAAGGGCCGCCCCATGAGCAGACTGCAAATCTACCAATTGTACAGCCATCTATAATAGCCTTTTATCTTTCTGTCTTTCTTCTTATTCTGAGCCTCAGCCCCACCACTCCTCCAGCAGCGGTAATTATGTTCACTAGTTATATCCCAATAATCAAGAGACTATGTGGATGATGCACCGTACATAAAAACCAAAAACGATATACTTTAGCATTAATCAACTTTGGTTTGTTTGCACATGCCAAGGTTAATTGAAATGGTGGAGTGGTGGGGCTGAGGCTCAGAATAAGAAGAAAGACAGAAAGATAAAAGGCTAGCTATTATAGTTGGCTGCACAATTGGTAGATATTTAGAGGGGTTTTTGAGAAGATTGTGAAATAACTGCCTCTAAGAAAGTGGGGAAGTGGAACAGAAGGTTAATTGAAAAGCATAACATTAAAATGTTAATCGCACTTGTGCCAATTAATATGTGCTGGAAGCTAGTTCCCATTAAACTTATTTATCATATGATTTACTATCACCAATTGAACAATTCAAATATCTACTTAAAATGTATGCGATTTCTTAATAGGCTGCTCTCCTATATGGTATGAATGTGTACACATCATATGATCTTTGAACCAAACAAACTAGACAGACTATATTGGTTAAGGCAGTGGTTCCCAACCCTGTCCTGGAGGACCACCAGGCCAATCGGGTTTTCAGGCTAGCCTAATGAATATGCATGGAGCAGATTTGCATGCCTGTCACTTCCATTATATGCAAATCTCTCTCATGCATATTCATTAGGGCTAGCCTGAAAACCCGATTGGCCTGGTGGTCCTCCAGGACTGGGTTGGGAACCACTGGGTTAAGGGAATAACTTCAATAAGCCGCCTGCAATGCCGATTTTTTTTTTTTTTAAACACAAGAGCATATGCAGAGTTAAGAACAATTCTACTTGCAAGTATGCCAAATCACCTGAAGGGATCGGAGTTGGTCAGGATAGGACAGTGTGGGAGAGCATAGAGCAAGCAGGATAGGATAGTGTGTCAGGGAGCAGAGGTAGGGTTACCAGGTGCCAGATTTACCTGGACATGCCCTCTTTTTAGAGCAGTGGTTCCCAACCCTGTCCTGGAGGTCCACCAGGCCAATCGGGTTTTCAGGCTAGCCCTAATGAATATGCATGGAGCAGATTTGCATGCCTGTCTCTTCCACTATATGAAAATTTCTCTCATGCTTATTCATTAGGGCTAGCCTGAAAACCCAATAAGCCTGGTGGTCCTCCAGGAAAGGGTTGGGAACCACTGTCCGGGTGTCTGGATGGATTTTGAAAACCCAGTAGTATGTCGAGGGTTTGGAAGGCCCCAGCTCTGCCAAAACCCTGGACAGTCTCCGAGCATGCGTGGATATGATGCAATGATGTCACCCTCATGGATGCATGGGTGTAATGTCATCGCAGTGCATCCACATATGCTCAGAGGCCCTCCAGATACAGCCTCGAACTCAGGTAAGGAGAGAAGAAGAGGTTTGGGGCTGGGGTGGGGCTACGTATCCTCTTTGTTTACTACTACAAATATGGTAACCCTATGTAGAGCAGGTTGGGATAGGACAGCATGGAAGGGTGCAGAACAGAGCAGAGTAGGACAGTGTAAGAGTGTGTGGAGCAGGGCAGGATAAGACAATGTGAAATGGTGTAGAGTAATGGAATAAAGAAGACTGCAGAGAGCTGGGAGGAGCCTAGAACTTTCCCAGAAAGTTCTGAAGAATGCAGGCGAAATATTAGATGAACTAATAGTGTTTTAATACCTTCTTCTCATATTCACATTTTATATGTTACCTGATTTTAATTATTTGCGAACCGAGTCGAGCTCTACCACGAGATGACCCAGTATATAAACTGAAGATTAGACCAGACTAGACTAGACTAGACTAGATGCAGTTGCACCTAAAGCTCTGCTCATTCTTCCCCTCTCCCCATTCTTTCGTCCTTTCATTGTCCTTGTGTTTTATAGCTATTAAGGTGGTCCTGGGCCTGGTAGTAGCTGTGACAGTCATAGGGTTACCAGACGTCTGGATTTCCCACGACCTGTCCTCCTTTTCGAGGACATGTCCGGAGGTCCAGGATGGCTTTTCAAAACTCATCACTTTGTCCGGGTTTTGAAAAACTTCCATCTAGCAGCGATGTTGGGACGGCATTTGCGCATGCACGAATGCAATGCGGTGATGTCATGCGCATGCGTGTGATGTCATCGCGTTACACCAGCACATGTGCAGATGCCCTCCCGACAAGTGAACAGGGTGTGGGGGCATGACTGGGGGCAGAATGGGGTATGACTCAGGCAGGCCTGGGGGTGCAGCCATGGGTCCAGATTTTCGTTCCGTAAAATCTGGTAAACCCAGGAAATGTAGACTCTGAGCCAGCCCAAGCCCACAGGCCCTGACAGTTTTGTCTGCTTTGAGGGAGATCTGTGCTCTTTCTGTCCTACTTGTCCCATCCTTTGTTACATCACTGAGGTTAGGACCATGGAGGAGAGCTTAGGAGAAAACAGGATGAAGTCATGCCAGGCTGTAGTGAAACAGAGGGCCTGCAGAGATGTTTTATTCTGTCAACCTTTCAGAACTGCTTCTGTGTTCTAGGTGGCAACATTTGTGGGGCCAGTTACTGCCATTCCTGTTCTTCTTTTCTCGGGATTTTTTGTCAGCTTCAAAACCATCCCTTTTTATCTGCAGTGGAGTTCCTATGTCTCATATGTCAGGTCAGTAATGTGTTAACCCTTCCCAGTCAGTCATAAGGATTAGGGACTCACACTCGGTACTGGGTCTGCATTCCTGACTCGCTCTTCCTTTTCCCCCTGAGGAGGAAGGGAGGGGAGGGATGTGTGGAGGGATATATTTTCATGTGCAATGCATAGGTTGATATATCTTTTTATTATTATTATGTTACAATAAACCCATAGAATTTTATGTTGCTGTTCCAGCAAAAAACCCTTAAGAAAGAATCTGGCACAATGCATATTTCTTTCATATCCATAATATAAACTGAAACAGAAATTTTTAAATTTATGTTCCTTTGGGGCTTAATCCCCTCGGCACCTCTTTTAGTTTTCTTCTTTCCTCTCCTCCTCAAAGCACCTTGTTGACACCTTCTCATTGTCCATAAGTGAGCTCCGAATGGTTAACTTGGTCAACATCTTCTCCCAATTTGTACCTGTTGGGTATTCACTTTTCTAAAAACCAGATTTTTGCTGGTTGGCACCAAGTCTTTCCAGCTGGGCAATACAGGGGTGAATTGGAAGTTTCCAAAAAAACACTCCAGCCACAAAACAATCAAAATTACTTCCATGTCTTTTCCCACAAGGAACAAGAGCCTGCAAGAACAGAGACTTTCTTCAAGATCATGCTCAACCTCAGTTCTTTTTCTATATGAAAGAACTGGTGCAACAAAATTCTTTCCAAACTAAAAGAACAGTTGATGAGAAACAAGCTCACTAGCCCCTGGATGTGAGTCTGCAGCTATTGGTTGACTGAATACCCAGGACAGTAAATCCCAAACCTGTCCTGTGAACTCCCAGTGGGCTTATAAGAATGACCATAATGCATATGTACGAGAGAGATTTGTATGCCTATATTTACTTGCAGTGGCATAGTAAGGGGGAGGGAGGGGAGGGGCATCACTCCTCCTCTCTGCACACCCCGTCTCTTCCCACTCCTCCCCTCGTCACGCGCATGACCCCCCTCCCCCTCTCTCATGTCTCGTGTTCACCGCCACGAGCAACAACTTTAATGGGCTTCTCACAATTGCATCAGCTCTCACGCTGACATCACTTCCGGGTGCCGTGGAGAGGAAGTGACATCAGTGGGAGAGTCGATGGGATCGCGAGGAGCACATTGAAATTTTTGCTCGCGGCAGTGAACAACTCGAGGTACGAGGGGAAGAGGGCGCACAGCAGGGGAGGGATCGGGGAAGGGAGGGGCGGAGATAAAGGGCAGGGGAGGGGCGCCTCTCACCTTCACTGCATCACTGTTTCCTTGATATAGATCAGGGGTGTCAAAGTCCCTCCTCGAGGGCCAGAATCCAGTCGGGTTTTCAGAATTTCCCCAATGAATATGCATGAGATCTATTAGCAAACAATGAAAGCAGTGCTTGCAAATAGATCTCGTGCATAGTCATTGGTGAAATCCTGAAAACCCGACTGGATTGCGGCCCTCGAGGAGGGACTTTAACACCCCTGATATAGATGGTCTCATGGCCAATTGAGCCCATTTTTCCCCACCCTTTGAAATATCCAGTAAATATCAGTGGCTTGATGCACTAGATCTAAAAAGCCACAAATCTGCAAAATTGAGGGTTAGCCCACCTGTCTGTAAGACCATCCTTATGTATGAGCTTGTGTTAAAGGGGCCCAGATTAGATCATCCCAAAAGCTGCTTCTGCAGACATATCTGGTTTCTGTCACCAGCAAAAGGCACTGATCTTCAACGACTCATGTTTTATGACAGAAGACGTGAACTCTGGGTCCATTGGTAAAGGGATGGCTGAGGCTTTACTTTCAGTAACGCTGTGTATTGGATGTTGCAGGTATGGCTTTGAAGGCGTTATCCTTACCATCTATGGCATGGATCGAAAGCTTTTGGAATGTAAAGAAGACTTCTGTCATTTCCAGAATCCACATCAAATCCTTCAAGAATTGGACGTGGAGGATGCCAAACTGTACTTGGACTTCATTGTACTGGGAATTTTTTTTGTTGCTCTGAGGCTCCTGGTATACCTGGTTCTCAAGTACAAGGTGAAAGCGGAGAGATAGACATTCCCTGCAGACCTGTGGAGGCAGCAGATGTGCAGAGTGCCACAGACGGTTGCATGGATCTGCTTTTCCATGAAGTGACTCATGGACCAAAGAGGGAGAGAGTCCGTGCTCTGTGCTCACTTAGAAAGAGCCTCCCTGTCTCGGACCCTTCTAAAAGAACCTTATAAATTGCTATTTATGCCAGTCAGCAGTTTTTAATGTGTCGCATATTCTCCCAGAACTGTTTGTTTCACATAGATTGGATGTTCAGGGTTTTTTTTTTTTTTTGAAGGGGGGGGGGAGAAAGTGTTCAGCAGCTCTACCCTCAACTACTGCCCAAGTTACCCTTCAGACTGGACCTGCAGGGTGTCATGCCTGCTGTCACTGCTGCTGCACTGAATCCCTCGCACTGCCTTGGTTCTGCCCTTTTTGGAGATAGTACTAGCTCACTCAGGTACTGCAGAAGGAACAGTTACTCCATTTGTGCTGGGTGCCCTGCAGTTCTCCGTTCACCTGCTTGATGACTTTTTAGCATGTGTAGATTTATTGTGAAAAAAAACCAACAACAAAATAAGCTTAATTTTCACACCAGGCATTAGATGCCAGTAGTATGGCTAGCTCCAAAATGCCATCTTCTAATTACCCAGTTTGGCAAAAAGTGTTTGCTGAGAATGACGATGAGCAGTACAGGTTCAGGAGATTATAGGCCTGGGGCGGTGTTTTAGAACAGTGGTTCTCAAACCGATCCTCGAAGACCCTAATCAAGTTGGGTTATGTGACTGTCTGCAATGACGGTAGATCAGAGAGATTTACATGCACTGCCACCATTCCATGCAAATGCCTTTCATGCATATTCATTGTGGATGTCCTGAAAACATAAATGGATGGGGGGGGTCTCCCAAGACAAGTTTGGGAACCACGAGTCTTAAATGGAGGTGGAACAGTGTTCTGGGAAGTTTACAGATATGGTATGTTTTCCAATCTTCAGGGACTATATGCCATCCTATTTGCACTCTGGCTAAGATTGCACAAAGAAGTAGGGAGGTGGGTGAGGATGTGAATTGCTTTCAAAATCCAGTAAGCCTAAATTAGGTGTGTTAGAGCTTGTTAGTTGATTATGCTGCCCCTGTTTGTATCTCTCATAACACCTGTTTTGTTTGAAGAGCCCAAGCTCTGCTCCTCAACCCCACCCTCCAGCTTCACTTCAACCCTGTCCCCCACTCCTTGTCTATCCCTAGTCCTTGGGTTAACCTCTGAAACCCCATTTCCTATCCCTAGCACCCAGGCCTCTTCTTACACCTTCCCTCAGCATTAGACCCCTTCTGCCAACTCCACCATCTGTCAGCATCTCCCCTCTGTGCTCATAGCCCTTCCCCTCTGTCCAGCATAACCCTGTGTCCATATCTCCCCCTTGGTGTCTAGCATCAATTCTCTGTGTCCCTAGTCCTCTTCATGTCCAGCTTCTCCCCTTCCTCCCATACCACACTGCCTCCCCTTACCCTCCAGGGCCAATATCTCTCTTCCTTCCCTCCTGTCCCACTCCACCCTCTCCAGGCCAGTATCTCTTCCTCTCTCTTTCCTCCCTCCTGCTCACTTCCCAGCATATGACCTCTCTTCCTCGTTCTCCTTTCCCCAGAGGTTCTGTCATCACTACTAAATACCCCCCCGGTGGTCCTTTAAACTTTTATTCTGGCAGCCACTTTGTTTCTGCCTGACCTAAGGCTTTCCCTGTACCACATCCTGCCCCACTATAAACAGAAAATTGTAGTAGAAAAGACAGGACACAGTAGAGTGAAAGCTCTAGGCCAGTCAAAAATAGAGTGCCTTTAGAGTGAGAATAATAATAATAGTAGCTTTATTTATATCCCATCGTACCTATTCAGATCAAGACAGTATACAGTAAAGTAAAAATACAGTATGGATACCGAAGGTATTGTGGCAAATGAAGATTGTGGTTTGGGGGGGGGGGGGGAGAAAGGAGGGAGGGTGCGCAGGTAGTAGGGGCTGCATGTTGGGAATGTAGGTGGGATGGATGGGTTTCGATGGATCAGATAAACTTGTTGAATAAGTAGGATTTCAGAGATTTTCTGAAAGATTAGTATGATGGAGAATTCAAGAGGAGGGCGCTTAATGTGTTGTTCCAGATGCCTGCCTGGAATAATAGTATCCTATCAAATAATTTTTTTGTATCGACATCCCTTAGGGGTGGGGAATGAGAATAGAAGAGTATTGCGGGAGGGGAGGGGATGGTCCTGAAGAACGAAGTGCTTCATGAGGTAGGTGGGCGAGGTGCCGAATTTGAAGATGATTCTGGCTTCGAATGGTAGCCAGTGCAGTTTTCTGAAGTATGGAGAGATGTGGTTTGATTTTTTTAGGCCGAAGATTAGTATTACTGCTGTGTTTTGGATCGCTCATAGTCTCTTAATGGTTTTTTTGTGGGATCCTAAGTAGATAATGTTGCAGTAGTCCAGTGATCTTAGGATTAGAGATTGGATTAGTAGCCTAAATGCGGCAAACTCAAAGTAAGGTTTTAGCGTTCGTAATTTCCATGGTAGGCAAAAGCATTTATTGATCAGGATGTTGGTATGGGCGTCAAGGGTGAGTTGTTGGTCGATGGTGACACCAAGAATTTTTATGGTAGGGTGGATTGGGAAGATGCTGCTGTTTAGGTTGATTGAAGAGTCGATGGTTTTGTTTGACGGGGTTGCCATAAAGAATTTGGTTTTATCTGGGTTTAGTTTGTTTGAAGTTTTTTGTCCATTGAGATACCTGGTTGATGATTGAAGATGAAGGATCTGGTTTCGGTTGATAGGGTGGAGATGGGGATGATGATTGTGATGTCGTCTGCGTAAATGTAAGATTTGATGTTCAGCTTTGACAGTGCTTGGCCTGGAGAGGACTTATATATATGTTGAAGAGAGTGGGGCAGAGAGGGAAACCTTGCGGGACACCACAGGGGTTGACCCATGATTGTGAATAGGATTGGTCACTGATGACTTGATAAGATCTGTTTTTCAGGAAGCCCTCGAACCAGTTTAGAACTTGCCCGTAATTCCGATAGCATCCAGACAGTTAAGTAGGATTTCTTAGTCCATGTCAAAGGCATTACTCAGGTCAAATTAGAGAATTAGTACTTGGCTCCCTGCACTAAGTATGTGAGAAATGTGATCCATGATGGAGGCTAGTGCGGTTTCAGTGCTGTGGTGTTATTGGCATTCATGTAGTGTAGAGAATTTATCCAGATAGTTTGTTAGGGCAGTGCTGATCAGGCCTTCCATCAGTTTGGTGAAGAAGGGGATGTTGGCCAGCCTGAGGGAAGGGAAAGAACGGCATACCAGACTAGGGGGGGGACAGGAATATTTTTGTGGAGCTAGGGTCCAGGTGTCACACACCCTGCCTCCATTCTGACAGACTTCAGACAAGTTAATTTCAGAACATCACGCTCTATATTTATACCTCCTATACTTCTTCTGTCCCCCATTACCTTCTAAGATCTCCCCCACCCCAAGTACTCTTCTTTCTTTTCCTAGTCCAACCATTTCCTCTCCACCCTCCATCTGTCTTTCTATGTTCTCTCTCTTTCGCCATACCCAGCTGTTCTCTTTTACTATTTCAGAAATTGCACCTACTTTCCTGCCAGTGGCAGTTGAGTCATATCTGAATTGCACATTCACAAAATAAAATTTTATTTTTTCCAATTATCAACAAAATATTTTAAAACATTTTGGGGTTCCTATATGTAGCATTTGCACTCTTCAGGACCTCATTCTGAATAGCTGTGGTGGAGGCAGCTTGACATGGGTTTGCAAGGTTGATGCTCTGTTCCTGTACAAGCATTGCATTTCCAGAAAGCTCTGTTCCCACTGAATACTGAACAGATTCCTACCAAGACTCTATATCTGTTGGTTTGGGTTTCTTTGTAGCGTGATAAATCTTTTAGCAGTCTGTTACAAAAGCATATAAGATACAAGAAGAGGTAGAAAGAGTACACTGAGTGATTATACAATAAAGATCAAGTGAATAGTTTCAACTTTAGAACCACTGGTGATGAAAGATATCGAAACAACATTGAAAGCTTGATTAAAGAACAAAGCATCCAGCACTGATGGCATTCTCACTGAAGTATTAAGGTAATCAGATGCAGTTGAAACAATACAAGACTGTCGGGAAACTTGGAAGATAATGTAATGGATGACTGACCAGAAAACATCTGAAGAAAGGAGATTTGACTATGAAAATGATCCCACACTCGCTCTGATCACATACTCGTCAGAAAGATTCTACTCAAGATCATTCAGTGGAGACTACAACCATATGTGGAACAAGAACTGCCTGAAATTCAAGCAGAATTCAGGAAAGAGTGAGGAACGAGAGGGATCCCTGAAACGATGAAAGAATACCAAAAGGATATCCATATGTGTGCCATTGCCTAAAGCAAGGCTTTTGATTGTGTAAATCATTAAAAAAATATTGGGCCGCATTAAAAAACATGGGGATACCAAAACACCTGCTAGTTCTCATGCACAAACTTTGCATTGATCAAGAAGCAACCATTCAAATGGAACAAGGAGAAACGGGATGGTTCAAAATATGCAAAAATGTACAATAAGGCTGCATAATTTCCCCTTACCAGTTCATTCCCTGTGCAGAATAAATTATCAGAGAAGCAGGACCGTATGAAGAAAAATTGGTAGAAGACTCGTCACCAGCCTTTGCTATTTTAGTGATAACATGTTGATGACTGAAAGTGAAGATCTGACACCTCTGATTATGAAGATCAAAGAACAAAGGGTTGGATTCTGCTGAAAGTGCCAGTATCAGCTGATGCCTCCCAAACTGGTGTTGGTCATGTGTCAATCATGTGCTGGCATCGGTTGCAGAATCACAGCCATGTGTAAAGTAGACACCAGAAATGTAGGCCAGGGTTTCACTGGGCTGCATTTCTGGCACTTACTTTACACAAGAATTGTGCAAGCTATGCCCATGTTGACTGTAGTTGCTAGTAGGCACCTCTGTGGACGAGACATTGGTGGCTTATTCTGCAGGCACCAGCAGATACCTATATTTTTTTTTAATTGGTTTTTAAATGATATGGTCAATTGCCGTGTCATTAATCGCCAATTAAACCAAGTAAGTGGCCATAGTCTCAAAATGGGCTTATTACACCTTAATGTGAAGAAGAGAAAGATCCTGACAACTGGTAAAATCAATCATTTCATCCTTGATGGAGATGTAACAGAAATAGAAAACTTTAGTGTGCTTAGCTCAACCAGCAGTTAAGAACTCCAACGATATATTGTTCATAGCAGAATTGGTTCTGAAGGATCTAGACAAGATTTTCAAGTGCATAGCTGTATCTCTGCATACAAAGATTCAACTTGTGTAAGCCATGGTATTTTCTATAATGTCAAGTGGATGTGAAAGTTGGACGGTGCTGAAACAAGACAGGAAGCAAATCAATGCCTTGGAATTATGATGCCTGAAGATCAAATTAATCAATATTGGAGGAAATCATACCTAAGATTTTGACTTTTAGTTCAGACACATCAAGCACAGAGAAAGCTCAATCAAAAGTGACATCATGCTTAGCAAGCCTGAAGACCAGTGCAAAAGAAGACCAAGCAATCTGCCTAAGAACGGAAAACAGTTCACAGTAACTATCCAGAAGGTCACTATAAGTGAGCACTGACTTGATGACACTTAACAATAATATAAGAATTATCCCCATATGTTGCTATGAGATTTCCATCTCACATCATCAAGGAGTGATGTATCGTATATATCACTCTACTTCAGATGATGTGAGATATATACTTTCAAAATCCCATATGCTATACCAGCTACAGATAATTTGTTGGCCCAATAACATGTATCATCCTACAGAAAAAAAACCCCATATTTTTACAGCGGTGGTACTGGCAAGTTAGGTTTACAGCACGTCTCCTAAATAGTATGCATGAGATTTGCCTGCACTGTTTCCAATGATGTATATACAGCTCATGAATATTAATTAGGGATAGCCTCAAAGTTCATCTCTTTAGAACAAGGGTGTCAAAGCCCCTCGAGGGCTGCAATCCATTCGGGTTTTCAGGATTTCCCCAATGAATATGCATGAGATCTATTTGCATGCACAGCTTTCATTGTATGCTAATAGATCTCATGCATATTCATTGGGGAAATCCTGAAAACCTGACTGGATTGCAGCCCCCGAGGAGGGATTTTGACATCCCTGCTCTAGAGGCAGAGCGTAATGGAGCCCAAGGACTGGTTTGAGTGTCACTAGTCTCTGGGGCTGAAATTAGAAAGCTGACTGGAAAAATGTAATTTAAAAAAGGCCCAGTCTTTTCTGCTCAAACATTGCTGGAAGAGCCTTGTTTTGTTCTGAAGGGCTCTTGTTCTCCTGGGGGAGTTTTGAGGGTACTGCAAATAACTGATAAAGGAATGGATTGTTATGGAGGTGCTCTGCATTGGGTCTATCCCATAAGCAAAGTCCATGTATATCTCGAGAGAACATCTAGTCAAGATTTATGGGACAGAAAACAATTTGAAGTAAAGTGAGATCATTTGGTCCAGCCACCAGTGATTTCACATTGCAAGACATATGCAAAATGAGATATGTGGCTTGAGAAACCAGACTTCATTGCAGTGTGTTAGGTCAACAATGTAAGGAGAATGAATAGGTCTACAAATTTTTCTCTGTGAAACTCATAATAATGCAACAGGATTACTCATCTCTCTTTTTCTGATGCCGTGAAAGTCTAAGGAAGGAAGTGATGTGCTCCTCTGCTGCCAGTTCTCTCACACCATGCAATAAGGGGTCAAGTTTTACCCCAGGACTAGGGGCACAGGATGCTGGAGCTGCAGTTTCTGTAAAAGCAACAGAAAATGTTGGTAGAAAAAGCCCATCTAGTCTATCGACTTCATCCCTTTGTAATACCATAGACTTCTGGCTATCCTGTT
Organism: Geotrypetes seraphini; assembly: GCF_902459505.1. NCBI lineage: Eukaryota > Metazoa > Chordata > Amphibia > Gymnophiona > Dermophiidae > Geotrypetes > Geotrypetes seraphini. Next base: position 20,933,250 of record NC_047096.1, read on the forward strand.
GCTTCTTTACAGAAAAGCAGACAGTCCATCCTCAAAGCAAATGACTGTTCAGTATGCTATTCCCAAAGCTATTTTTATACTCAAGCTTCAGTTGTGTTATTGTATCTATTGATCCACAAATGTGCTTAGTGTTCATCTTTGCTGCACGGGGGTCTGTCTCCTGCAGGGACCTCCAAAAGAGCCACAGTTTAAATACTGGAAATGCAGTAGCAGACTTCCGTGCAGCTTAGAAGGAACACTGCAAGGGTTACACTCCTATTTGACTATTCATTTGTAGACAGATGGATAGAAAAGACTGTGATATCTTTGTGTGCCCATAGGCATGTGTTCTAGTCCCATTTATTCATCCATCAATAAACAAGTCTCACAAGAATGCCAAGGACATGTCTATCCATCGGTATATATATATATATATATTTAGCCTTTAATTGAGGTGCTATACTTCCCTTTGTCCATTCACTTGATATCATCCATCCATTAACTCTTCTCTATTCATCCATTGTTATAAATGTGGTAGACTCCCATCTGCCCAAGCTGATTTTGATTTTTCCTGTCCTCTTTCCCCACGTCTCAAATGTTGAGAAGTCACCAACTTACGAATGTTAGCAGTGTCTTTGGTTCCTGAAGTACTGGTGCTACCTGTTAGATGAAGATTCATGACTAATAAAACCCCTTTCTACAGTATGGAGGTATAGGCTTCAAGTGTCCATGTGCATCATTCGGTTTCTATATATGTGTGTCACCGACCTGTATGCATTCAAGTGATGTTTCTGTGTGCAAATTGTTTACACTGCACCAGCTTTCAATAGGACTTACATAATTAACAGTCGCTGCCAACCATATAAATTGTTGCTCAAAACATCACCGCAGCCAATACCTAGTTGTTGGCTATAGAAATTTAAATTGAACATTTTAACCTGAGCAGTATTTGGGATGGGTCAATGGCAGAGGAAAAAGTTATACAGAAGGCAGAGAAATACAACCACTATCCACAGAACTTACACATTCATGTTTGAATGCATGAATAAACAGGTAAAACAGCTTTTTAAGGGGGGGGGGGGATTTATCAAAGGACGCTAAGAGTTTGCTGCCAAAGCCCTTAAAAAAACTGACTCCATAAATCACGCAGGCGTGCAATGTATTACCCAAAAGCAGACAATATTTTATTTAAACAAAGAATAAAAATGTAACAGCAAGAGCAGGTTAAAAAATGTATTGTCTCAATTGGTATACAATGGAGGGATTGGTACAGGTAGAGGCCAAGGCAAAAAATTATCTAGCTGTAAGTAATCATCCCTAGCTTACACAAAGGCATGCACTGATTTTTATAACCTCTCATGGGTACACACTTTACGCATGCTAATCAAGATGTGTCTTAATGTTTTGCAAAAAATGCTACTATGCCCTGTCCTATCATATCCTGGTAACCATAGCTTTGCCTTTGCTTATCCATAAATGACCAATCCGTACACAATTCCGCAGTCATTTCTGTCATTCTGTCTTTTCCTTATTTGGCAAACTCAAGTTGTTGTTTTTTTGTGTTAGCTGGTGCCAGGTCTCCAGCCTAGGTAAAAAGTTCAGTACATTCTCTGTAACAGGGACCATATATCTTCTTGCTCATATGATTCACGTTCAAATACATGACAGGCTTGTATTCTTCCAGCAAAGCCTTACTCTTTTGGAGATCCCTGCAGAACCTTAAGCAGGTTGAAAATGAAATGCAGGGCAGGCCTGCATATAATCTTGACATCAGACAGTTAATAAGAGTTCCATTTCATGTGGGACCGAGGGCCCTTGGGGAACAAATGCCCTTCCTCAGCGCTAAGCTCGTTAGAATGCACAATCGCATTAGTGCATGCTAACTGCTTAAGATGCCTATAAGAATATAATGGGCAAGTGCTTTATCCATACAAACAAACATGACAAACGGATGGACAAAGGGGACCCCATAGACATCATATACTTAGACTTCCAAAAAGCCTTTGACAAGATACCCCATGAACGCCTACTTCGGAAACTGAAGAACCATGGGGTGGAAGGAGACGTACACAGATGGATCAGGAATTGTTTGGCGGGTAGGAAGCAGAGGGTAGAGTGAAGGCCACTACTCGGACTGGAGGAGGGTCACGAGTGGTGTTCCGCAGGGGTCGGTGCTCGGACCGCTGCTATTCAATGTATTTATAAACAATCTAGAAACAGGGACGAAGTGTGAAGTAATAAAATTTGAAGACGACACCAAACTATTTAATGGGGCTAGGACTATAGAGGACTGCGAAGATTTACAAAGGGACCTGAAAAAACTAGGGGAGTGGGCGACGAGATGGCAGATGAAGTTCAATGTAGAGAAATGTAAAGTCTTGCATGTAGGAAACAGAAATCCGAGGTACAGCTACACGATGGGAGGGCTGGTAATGGGAGAAAGTAGCCTAGAGAAGGACTTGGGGGTACTGGTAGACAAGACAATGAAACCATCGGTACAGTGCGTAGCAGCCTCTAAGAAGACAAACAGAATGCTAGGTATTATCAAGAAAGGTATTACAGCCAGAATGAAAGAAATTATCCTGCCGTTGTATCGGGCGATGGTGCACCCGCATCTGGAGTACTGCGTCCAATATTGGTCGCCGTACCTTAAGGATATGGCAATACTCGAGAGGGTTCAGAAAAGAGCGATGAGATTGATAAAAGGTATGGAAAACCTTTCATATGCTGAAAGATTGGAGAAACTAGGGCTTTTTTCCCTGGAAAAGCAGAGGCTTAGAGGGGACATGATAGAGACTTACAAGATCATGAAGGGCATAGAGAAAGTGGAGAGGGGCAGATTCTTCAAACTTTTGAAGACTACATGAATGAGAGGACATTCGGATAAATTAAGAGGAGACAGATTCAGAACCAATGCTAGGAAGTTCTTCACCCAGAGGGTAGTGGACACCTGGAATGTGCTTCCAGAGGGCGTGGTAGAACAAAGTACGGTATTGGGTTTCAAGAAAAGATTAGATGTTTTCCTGAAGGAAAACGGGATTGAAGGGTATAGATAGAGGATTAATATGCAGGTCCTGGACCTGATGGACCGCCACATGAGCGGACTGCTGGACATGATGGACCTCTGGTCTGAACCAGCAGAGGCACTGCTTATGTTCTTATGCTCATGAACTTAGAGCCAGATTCTCTAAAGGACACTGATCACGTATCAATCATGCATCGGTGTCCTTTAGAGAATTGTCTTTTTTTACTAACACGCCTTAAATGCAGGTTAGCATTTTACAGGCTTACAGGTGGCTGTCTCGTGCCTACAGAGATGCATAGGGATGTTTATGGACACCCAAGGCCACTTCCAGTGGAAAGCAATCTGGCCTTTGGCAGCGGTAGGTGTGCCAAGATACTGCCTTAGGCGTGAGTCAGATACCTATATTGTAGACGTACTTTGCTGCATAGATTTATTATTTTTTTTTTTTAAATGTGTGTCCCGTTTGGCTGGTGACACGGCAGTAGGACACCTACCACTGCCTACAATTGGGATGCCATTTGTAGAATCAGTCCCTTAGTGCCTTTTGATGAAATCTGCTCCTTAAGGCTATATGTGGATTTTTAGTGGCATCATTTTAAGAAATAGTGCTAAAGACAATCCACATAACTTTAAACCAGTGTATCACAAACTGTGTGCCCCAAGATGCCAGCGAGGAGAGGCACCAGCTGCCTGCTTAAAGGACGTCCCTTGCAGTGAGAGACATGTCCTGTAAGTCAGCCGGCGCCTCTCCTCCTTCTCCTCACCTCTTCTTCTGCAGCACCACAACCCCCTCCCCCCCCTTTAGCAGTAATAGAAGGCTTAGGGCCATGGATGGCAGTGTAATGACATCACGCATTTGCATGATGTCATCACATCAATGTCCGCACATTTCCCTGGTGCCCTCCAGCTGCAGCAGAGATGAGTTTAAGAGTTTGCGACATACACTTCTCCCTCCGTATTTGCGATTTCAGCATTCGCGGCTTCGATTATTCGCGGTTTTTAGCTTGCTGGCTCCTCCCCCCAAATTACATCAGCTTGCATAGAGAAGTCGCTGATTCCAAGCGTTTACAGAGAAAAATCGCTGATTCCCAGCATTTTGTTCACCGTGTTTTGCCTCTCCTTCCGGAACAGGCCAGGTCTCCCACCATGTTATTCGCGGTTTCACCCTATTCACAATGGTTTTTAATAGAAAACAGCAAATAATATATAAAAAAGTTATTTGCGGTTTTTCAGTATTTGCGGTTCCATTAATCCCTTATCACAGCGCATACGGGGGGAGAAGTGTACTGCTTTACAGACTGCTGAAAACTGACCCCCCCCCCTACATGTATACTACTAAGTATACACTATATTTATTCATGTGCATCAGTAGTGATCCAGCATGGACTATGAAGAAGACAGGGCACAGGCTGAGCGCTTGTTGGATGGAGTTTATAGAGAGAAGCTTTTTCTTTATATTGATTTAAGGAGGAAAGAGAATGCTATCGTCTCCATCGCTGTTCTGAGGAACGAAGTTGGCGATGGATGAGTGATAGTTCTTGAGAGAACCAAGGGGGGGGGGGAGTTTGATGAGGGAAGGATCTTGGTTAAAAAGCGCTATCGTATCAATCAAAATTTGGGTAGAAGTCCAGACACAATAACAAACACAAGAGAAACACACACTCAAAATTCATTTCCCCTCCAGTTAGAGGCTGCAAAATGAAAAAAAAACACCACGAATACCTTCTCTCTCACCAAGCAGCCATATGGGGCAAAGACCTAGACCAACTGCTCTCGCCCACTACTTACTGGGAATTTAGGAAACGCCTAAAAACATACCTGTTCCAGAAATACCTAAACAATCTTATGTTCTTAATTGACTCGCTCTCCTCCCTCCATTATCCCCCTGAATTTACAGCACTGTGATATATATAATCTGTTATCTTCATCTTATCGTAATTTTACGTTGCTACTTATTCCAAACAGGTCCTGTCGGACAATACCTAGAAAATGTACATCTTATATTTTTGCTCAGTAAATTGTATTTCTATACTATTGCCTTCTTAAGATCTCAGCTCTCTTTATTTCCCTGAATATCTGCATATTGTATTTCGCTGAATGTCCAGCACTCTTGATTGTAAACCGCCTAGAAGTCGCAAGATTGTGGCGGTATAGAAGAATAAAATTATTATTATTATTATTATTAATCCTTCCTGCCAAGGGAAAAAAAACAGCAAGAGAGACCAACACTGGAGATAACCAAATGGATGCATCGAAGGTGTCAACGACAAAGCTTAGATTTTTTTTTTTTTTAAAGTATATGTGATAATCCAAAACTAGGAATACCTTCTGGAAAGAATCTCTCTGCTCATAAACTGGCCAGTCTGATGAGAAGATTCTTCAGGGAAAGGTGTCAGAAACACCCAGGTGAGCAGGAATGACGTTTTGGGAATAGGCAAACCCTACATTAGCAGATGCTTAGAGAAAAGCAGTGGCAAATAAGAAGTAATTTAAAATTCCAAATGGAAATAAAGAGTTGGCCAATTCCACAGATAAACCCTATGGAGAGCCAAAAATTGTTCCCCTATGACAGACTGAAAGTCCATCAAGCCCAGTATCCTGTTTCCAACAGTGGTCAACCCAGGTCCCAAGTACCTAGCTAGATCCCAAGTAGTAAAACAGATATTATGCTGCTTACCTTAGGAATAAGCAGTGGATTTCCCCAAGCCTATGTCTCCACCTCTTCCTATGTTGGCTTTAAAGGTAAAGGGTCATGGATTTGATATATTGCCCTTTTGTGGTAACACCAGAGCCATTTACATATGTTATAGGCAAGTCCTTTCTCTGTCCCTAGTGAGCTCAAAATCTGTGTTCCTATAGTAGGGACAATGGATGGTTAGATGCTTTGCCCAGGGTCACAAGGAACTGCACTGTACAAAAATGTAGGCAATGGTTTTGCTGTGGATTTCATGGGTTCTCCAAGATTGCAGAGCCCTCTGCAGTTCAGCCTTTAAAATGAGGCTGTCAGAAAAGGAAGTAGTGAAAGGTAAGGACACCGATTTCCTCTTGCTAGTAAGAAGCAGGGAAAGCAACCTACCTGGGGAGAAAGGCTACCCCTCTTCCATCCTGGTGTGTACTGAAGTCCAACAGTTCAGTATTCCTGGAGATTCCCCAGTATTCTCTGACTGATGTGTGGTGTATGGGACTGTTATACCTATGGCCAGGGGGTATCTGAAAATCAGCATACTACGTGACATGTCTCCTCAAGTCTGCTTATCTGACCTCCTTGTCCTGAGTGTTACCTTGACAACATCAAAAGAACCAGATGGGAAACTTAACACCTCCTTGACAACATCAAAAGGACCGTATCTGACTTCCTTTGCCTGCGTGTCGCCCGGATAGCATCAAAGGGACAGTACTGCTTATATGACATCCTGACCTCCTTGATATCAAAAGGACAGTAAACTGATTTCACACCTCCTTGACCTGAATGTTGTCCAAACAACATCAAAGGTTTCGGCAACAAGTATCTGCTATCTTGACCTCTTTGACCTGGGTATTGTCAAAACAGAGAACAAAGTAGCAGGACCAGCTGTTTATGCTTTTGAACTCAGCAGCTTATAAGGACGGGATTCGGCTCCTAGAAACAGAATCCAAGACGTCGCAAGGGACAGAATCCATGATGTCTAAAGGGTCAGTCTCCCGTGTCTACTCACCTATCAATTGCAAGGATTCTCCAATTGTGAGGGAAGAGTGTTTGCCTGGGATACGGTGAAGTTATTTAATTCTTATATATGTATAATAAAGTGTTATTGTTTATGCTTTATATTGTCTGTGTGCTTTTCTGAGTGTCACTGATCATCCCATTTGACAGAAATAAGTGGCGGAGCAGGGACTTTGGGCAGCACATGTGCAATCAAATATGTACAGATGAGAGACAGACACGTCCATAGCATTAAGCACTCTCATTTTGCAAAATGTTCCTAAAAAGGGGAAGAGTAGCTTTACATACTATGGATAAAGAAAAAGGGGAGCCGGTGAGAGGCAGCTGTATAGCAAATCCCTAATGCAGCTTTATTCACACCTGAAAATAGCATTAATCTAATCTAATCCTTAGGTTTGTATACCGCATCATCTCCACGTTCGTAGAGCTCGACGCGGTTTACAGTAGGAGAAATAGGAAGGAACTACAACAGAGGGTTAGAGGTAGAAGTGTGAAGAAAATCTAGAGGACTTGGGATGCCAAGATATAAGAGTTTCCTTGATTCCTAAGTTGGAGGGAGACTTACATTTTTTGAGGAAAGCCAGGTTTTCAGATGTTTGCGGAAAACTTGGAGAGAGCTCAGTATAGAGAGGGATAATTTGCTACCCCCAATCTTTTTTCAGTGTGGCTTAGTGGGAACACTGGTTCTGAGCATCCCCAGTATAGAGAGGGATAATTTGGTACTCCCAATCTTTTTTCAGTGTGGCTTAGTGGGAACACTGGTTCTGAGCATCCCCAGTATAGAGAGGGATAATTTGCTACCCCCAATCTTTTTTCAGTGTGGCTTAGTGGGAACACTGGTTCTGAGCATCCCCAGTATAGAGAGGGATAATTTGCTACCCCCAATCTTTTTTCAATGTAGCTTAGTGGGAACACTGGTTCTGAGCATCCCCAGTATAGACAGGGATAATTTGCTACCCCCAATCTTTTTTCAATGTGGCTTAGTGGGAACACTGGTTCTGAGCATCCCCAGTATAGAGAGGGATAATTTGGTACTCCCAATCTTTTTTCAGTGTGGCTTAGTGGGAACACTGGGAGCATCCCCAGTATAGAGAGGGATAATTTGGCACCCCCAATCTTTTTTTCAATGTTGGTGCCTGGCTTGCAAATACATCTTGGTGCATTGCTAAACTCTCTTACCAAAGAAGCGTCTTTCCGATTCCAACTGAAGGTTAAACCCAAAAATTAGAACACTGTTATTACAATCACGCCTAATCCAGTCCGTCAAGCTCTGAAAGCCTACATGATTCTCTTTTCTCGTTCTTCCGTATGCAAGATCCGTCCACCCTGAGGCCCAAAACGTGTTCCCACTTCCCTCCAAACATTGGGGAGGGGGGGGATTACGTGCATGCAAACATTGCCCCAGGCTCCAGGAAGAGGACCACAAACTCCACTGAGAACTTTAGCAAGCCGTGAACCTACTTTCGGACCCTGCATTAATTACGATTAATTATTAGGTTGGGCCACGCCAGCGACTAGGTGTCATTTGTTCGGAAGAGCCAAAAAGCCCGAGCGGATGGAGCCGATCTCGCGCGCGCTCGTCGCTTTTCGCTCCCTGCCGGGTCTGTGACACACAAAACCCACAGCCTGAGCGCTGCAAAGGCGGAGCCTCCAGCCCCAGGAAGTTGTTTGCAGAGTCCGCGGAGAATCCCAGAAGGGCTGAAGGTAACAGGGAAGAGGCTTTTTAGGGTCTCAAAGTCCTTCCTTCCAGGGCCGCAATCCAGTCGGGTTTTCAGGATTTCCCCCCAATGAATATGCATGAGATCTATGTGCATGAGGAAATCCTGAAAACCCGACTGGATTGCGGCCCGTAGCCGGGGGAGAAGGGCAGGGCACTGAGTGACACCCCCCCCCCCCCCCAGCACGCTTGATCCGAGGAGACGGACGGGTGCCAGCTAGACAGGAGGAAGCAGGGACTGGTCAAGTGCGTTTGGGTCAATTAGGCGGCTAAAGTGTTGTGCAGTGAAGTTTCTGAAATCTGAGCCCATAAAGTTGCGTTTTTCGTGTCCCCTGATCAAGACGTGCACTATCTGTTCCACAGGTGTCGAAGTCGGTCCTCGAGGGCCGCAATCCAGTCGGGTTTTCAGAATTTCCCCAATGAATATGCATTGAAAGCAGTGCATGCACATAGATCTCATGCATATTCATTGGGGAAATCTTGAAAACCCGACTGGATTGCGGCCCTCGAGGATCGACTTTGACACCCCTGTGTTAAACCCTCCTTTTTAGAGGACACCCCCCAGGTTAGGCCATTCTGTGATAAAAGCTTCTCATGAAGGATCCGTCGATCAGAACAGTTTCTGCCTAACACCTGATCACGGATCAACTCCCTAAGTATTCCCAAATCAGGACAAGACATAACTAACACCCGGGCACTGATGACAGGCCTCCTTTTAATCCTACAAAGGCTTTCTGTTTTAATGAGATGGCAGGCAGGGAAGGTGTGGGAAAATCCAGTGTTGGGGTTTCTCCACCCTTCTCTGAGCAGATGCCTCATGGTATTTGCTGCTGTGTACAGTAAAATCCACCAGAGAAGGGAAAGGACTGATGGATGGGGCCCAGTGCTACACCCTGGAACAACCTTACCCAAAACAATAAGCACCACTTGCACAGTGGTGTTGCAGGCCAGCTTGATTTGTTTGGATCCCTGGTTTCTGCTGAGGGATGTGAACTAGTTGCGATTCTGAACCTCTTATTGTCTTGGCGATCCATAATTATGGCTGCATGAGACAAATGAGGAACAAACAAAATCAAACTGCAGATGTGTACAAGATGCAGGCAAAGTTTATTGTGACAAATATAAATATATAAAAACCTTTTTACCAAACAAGGGACCCGACACGGTCCGTGTTTCGGACAAACCTTCGTCGGGGGTCCTATTGAGTAAGTTTGTCCGAAACACGGACCGTGTCGGGTCCCTTGTTTGGTAAAAAGGTTTTTATATATTTATATTTGTCACAATAAATTTTGCCTGCATCTTGTACACATCTGCAGTTTGTTTTTGTTTGTTCCTGGTTGGTTTGTTCTGAAGTCAAGGTTGGACCCCTCCTTTTTTTTTTGTTGCTCTGTGCATGAGACAAATGTACATACATTGAACTGAAAACATAGAAATCTTTTATAGTTTATCCAGTCTGCCCATCCATATTAATAAACTACACTTCTCCCTCCGTATTCGCGGTTTCGATTATTCACGGTTTTTAGCTTGCTTGCTCCTCCCCCCCAAATTACATCAGCTTACATGGAGAAATCGCTGATTCCCAGCACTTTGTTCACCGTGTTTTGCCTCTCCTTCAGAAACAGGCCAGATCTCCCACCATGTTATTCGCGGTTTCACCATATTCACAATGGTTTTTAATAGAAAATAGCAAATAACATATAAAAAAGTTATTAACGGTTTTTCAGTATTTGCGGTTCTGTTAATCCCCCTGTCACAGCGAATACGGAGGGAGAAGTGTACAGTCCTTTCCTGTGGCTTCCTGTATCACATAGGATTACGTACAAGATAGCTGTACTAACCTTCAAAATATGATTCTCTAAAGCACCTATATTTTTAGATAGATTTCTCATCCCCTACGCCCCTTCACGAATGCTAAGATCGACCAAGCAACACCTATTGTCTGTCCCTTCGTTGAGAGTTATTAGCACACAGCGCTCTAATATCTTATCCGTCACAGCCCCACAAATCTGGAACTCCCTACCAGCTTATCCGAGAGAGGAGACATCCTTAGATAGATTTAAAGGAAGCCTAAAAAGTTTCTGATATAAAGATGCTTTTGAAGAATAAGGCCCCCCTTATAAGATCTCTTTGCATCTTATCTTTTCCCAATCTCTCGCCCTATCTTAAGATTCTTTTCTTGCCCCCTATAAGGACATCCTCCCTAGTGTTGTCACCTTCCATGTTCTCCTGTCATGTAACTATTGTTGGTCTTTCCCCTCCTTATCTTGATCTGTGTGTTTGTCCACGTTGTGTTCAAATCTGCTGTATGTATTATCCCCAGTTTTAAGGCATTGTACATCACTTAGAAATCCTATAAGCTTGTGTGCTTTACAATCCTTTCCTGTGGGGGGCAGTGTCTCCAAATGAAAGGGAATTTGTATACTGCTTTTTTCATTGGTTTTGGCATTCAAAGCTGTGGGCCTGGAGGATTACGTGACTTGCCCAGGGTTACAAGTAGATGCACTGGGATGTGATCTCACAACCTCTACCAGTTGAGCCACAGACCTTCCTGTGTATTGTGATAGTAATGAACCTCACTCCTAAGCCAGGGTACCCTAGAGATCTTCTGCGCTTGCACCATGTCTCTACCACCACCACGGGAAGGACATTCTACGCTCCCACTACTCATTCTGTAAAGAAATATTTCTTTCCATTACTTTTGAGTCTGTCCCCTTTCACCTTCATTTCTCAATGTCAGACTTGTATCCATGCTATTCTTAGTATCAGTCCCTGCCCTCCACTTTAAAATTATTTGCAGAGTTACAAGAGTGTCTCTGCTGTCTCCGCCACCGTCGCTCTACCTATCTTCGATCAGGTCTGGCTGCTGGCACTGCATGCTCCTCCAAATCAAGACTAACTACTGGTTTTGTGAAAGTGGAACTTGGAGGCTTGCAGGGCTGGTGCAGACAGCAAAAATGAATCACTGCCACCAGGGATGCCTCTAAGGTACACTGGAGGGAAGGGAGGCTACTGGTCCACAAACAGAGGATTAAGGAGAGAGGGAGAGAAGTTGGATGTGCAGAGGGGCGCTAAGGGGAAGGTTAAAAGCTTGTATTTTATATAGCTATGAGGGGCGTCCGATAATTTATCTACCTCGGTAGGAACGAAAAGAGTTTTCAAATTTTGTTTTATTTTTCAATATAAAGCCCCCCCCCTCCACATTCCATAGGGCACATGAGCAAGGCAAAGAGGAGGATGGAAGGAGAGGAATAGGAATACGGTTGGAGCGATTATGCATTTGGGGAAGCAGATGACGTGGAGGTTTAGGTTTGGGATTAATATCCCTTGCGGTGAGCAGAAGGAGTAGGAGAGTGCATGGAAGCAAAGTGGAGATGATGAAGACAGAAAAAAAGAGATGGATGAATGGAAGGGAGAAAATGTTTGAGCTTGAGAGCGGAGAATAAGGTAGATGAGAAGATGGCTGGAGAGTGGAGAGGAATAGTGAGGGCTTGTGGAGTAAAGTAGAAGGGATGGAAGTAAGATTGGAAAGAGTGAGTATGAGAAGCAAAAAGTGAATTGGAGCCAAAGGGAGAGGAATAGAGAAAGGAAACAAAAGTACAAGGAAAGTGTGGTAACAAGAATGGGGAGGCACACGGAGTGCACTAAGGAGCATGTGCAGGCCAGCAGTAGGCACCAGACCTGCCCAGTTAAATTCTGCTGAGCGGCCCGAAAGCAGATTTCTAAAAATACTAGGGGGTACACTATTAAGTAGTGCATTTAAAACAAATTGGAGAAAATATTTCTTCATTCAATGTGTAATTAAACTCTAGGATTCATTGCCAGAGAATGTGGGTTTAAAAAAAGTTTTAGATAATTTCCTAAAAGAAAAATCCATAAGCCAATTATTAAGGTGGACTGCTGATTTCTGGGATAAGCAGCCTAACATCTGTTTTACTCACGTAGGGCTCCTTTTACAAAGGTGCGTTAGGGCCTTAACGCGCGGAATAGCGCGCGCCTCTTGAGCAGGCGGTAGTTTTTCGGGTAGTGAGCGCTAATCCGGTGGGTGCGCTAAAAACGCTAAGCGCACCTTTGTAAAAGGAGCCCTTAGTATATTGCCAGGTATTTGTGACCTGAATTGGCCACGGTTGGGAACGGGATACTGGGTTTGATGGATTTTTGGCCTGTCCCAGTATGCGCTTATGTTCTTATCTAAAGGCAGTTAATATTTGCTCTGACTGCTGTGGCACTCTCTGGTTAGTCCGGGCAGATGGGGACGTTATCTGGTACTACCAATATTCAGTGGCTAATATCCAGGCAAGCAGGAGTGCAGGAAAAGCCGTCCTGTGTTCCCAGATAAGTTATCTGGGTACCTGCATTGACTATTGGCCAGCAGCTACTCATAGATAACTTCCAGCAGCCAGTCAAAACCCAGATATTCAGTGTTGTGCCCAGATTAGACCAACACTAAGGGCCCCTTTTACAAAGCCACAGTAGCGATTCCTGACGTAACAAATGCGACCAAGCCCCTAGGAATTGAATGGGTTTTTGTTACCTTTGTCATGCGGGAATCACTCCCGCGACTTTGTAAAAGGAACCCTAAATATCAGAGATCAAATCGGCTTGTGTCAGTGCCTTAAAAATTGCTGTCTGCCACTTGATGAATATTGGGTCGATAAGGTGTTCGTTTGTGCCTCTCTGAGGTAACTTCTGAACAGATAGTTCTGGGTCTCTGACCCATGATGTCGGTGAAAGCTTTTCACTGCAGATAGATCATTACTCTAAAGGTTTGTCAGTGCTACGTACTCTGCCAAGTCCTGAGTGCTCATTACTCCCTGGCTCAGACGTGGGGGTTGTTGCAGTTGCTAACAGGCCTTTCCTCTTTTCTTTCTTGGTGGAAGACGACTCCTGGGGATGCAGTGCTGCAGATGTCTTCCCCAGCCTGGGACCAGCTGGAGGAAGTTCAATGTGCTGCGGGCCGTGGCTCCCTCAGGCTTATATATATCCTCACAATATGCTCCCGTTCTGGGTGAGTACATCATGAAGGTACTGTAGTTTAAAAAATGATAGGAATTCTGGGGCAGGAGTGGGGGGGGGGTACACAGTGGGTGGGTGGGAATTAATAGCATTGTGACATAAACCAGGGTGAGTAGTTTGGTGTCAGGTCAAAAGCGCGCCGGGACAAAGGCGCGCCCAGACAATTGAGCGCAGCACGGAGACGCGCGCCGCTCTAAATTACTGTTTTTATGGCTCTGTCGGGGGTGTGTGTGGGGGAACCCCCCCACTTAACTTAATAGACATCGCGCCGCGTTGTGGGGGCGTTGTGGGGGGTGTGGGGGGTTGTAACCCCCCACATTTTACTGAAAACTTAACTTTTTCCCTGTTTTTAGGTAAAAAGTTCAGTTTACAGTCAAATGTGGAGGGTTACAACCCCCCAAACCCCTCATAACGCCGGCGCGATGTCTATTAAGTAAACTGGGGGGGGTTCCCCAACAAAACCCCCCGTCGGAGCCCCTAAAAACTGTAATTTTGTGCGGCGCGCATCTCCGCGCTGTGCTTAATTGTTGGCGCGCGCTTTTGTCTTTCGTGCCGATGTATATGAACCGAGTAGTTTAATAGGGCTGTCATATTCCCACTGTATTATCAGGGCGGTGCTAGGGGTAGGCAAACAGGGCAATTGCCCTAGGCCTCAAGCCTGCCTCAAGCTGAAGGAAGAATAGCCTATAGACAAGCTTTGGGGTCTCCTCATTGGCTTTGCCCCAGGCCCCTGCATGTTTAACATCGGGTTATTGTATTTTCCTCCATTTTTTCCTTTTATAATTTCTCTAGCATAGGTAGTCATGACTTCCCGCACTATTAGGTCAAGAACTACAGATACCATTCATACCCCTCTCCCGCCTTCTACAGTCAAAGTAAAATTGAATAATAATAAATTTTAACTGACCTAAAGGAGTAAAAGAAAAAATATATATATATTAACGTAAGGACAGTAACAATGTGACATAAATTGAGAAAAATGAAAGAAAAGCTAAGTAGGAGCAATAATACCCCTTCCCCCCCTTTACAAAGCCGTGATAGTGGCTGCCGCTGTGGTAACTGCCCTGAAGCCCATTGAGATTTAAAGGGTTTATGGGGCTTTTGTCGCACAGATTTGTAAAAAGGGGGCAAAGAAAATTACAAGAAGAAATGTATTAATTAGGAATTATAGCTCATTCTCCTCATAATTTTAATGGAATATACCCCCCTATGAGCATCGGAGCTGTTGCCGCCTTGGCCGGCACTAAAAATCACACTACGGTTTTGTAAAAGGGGGGGGTGGTGGGGGGGGAGGAGAGTCAGTTGAATTTTACAAATAGCCTCTCATATTTTGCGCTTTGCTAGCTTTGGTTGCTTTTCTCAACCGTGTTCTTCTTTGAAAGAGCATTTGCAACTAATGTGTATAAAAAATAGTACTTTATTTATTTTTATTGATTTTGAAAAACATACATACAGAAAGTGCAATCAAATACAATAAACTAATCTCATAGAAGCACTTATATATAACAAATATTGAATAGTTCATACTTTAAAATTACCTTTAACATGCACAGGAAAGGGGTGTCTTCTAAGTCAGTGTTTTTCAACCTTTTTACACCTATGGACCGGCAGAAATAAACAGAATTATTCTGTAGACCGGCATCAGTCCGTGGACCGGCGGTTGAAGAACACTGGGCTAAGTCATGGGCCAGATCCCGCCCATCTCTGCCCAATCTCCACCCCAGACCCTGCCCCCCATAATAGTACTAATTGTAACACTATTTTTTCCATTCATTTTTCACAGATGCACAATATAATCTTATTAATAACACACAATGGTTAACCATAAAATTAAACTACAGAAAGCACACTGACAGCAGATGTAAATTCTCAAACTTGACATAATTCAATCACTAAATTCAAAAATAAAATCATTCCCCCCCTTACCTTTGTTGTCCCCTCCCTCCATGCTATGCCTTACCTTCTGGCCTGCTCCCGCCTGGCCATTTTATGCTGCCCCCGGTGTTATCTTCAGGCTGGCTCCCTCTTCCTCACTGATGAAGTGCACAAAGCCACGGGCTGCGGCTCCTTTCGCGTCCCGCGCCTCATCTGGAAGCCTTCCCTCTGATGTTGCGACGTCAGAGAGAAGGCTTCCGGTTCAGGCACAGAACACGCGTAGGAGCCACTGCCCGTGGCTTTCTGCACTGAATCAGTGAGGAAGAGGGAGCTGGTTCGAAGATAATGTTGCATCGATCGCACCATGGACCGGCGGTTGAAGAGCACTGTTTTGGGCAGGATGCACGTGCTGGCCCTGTGGTCCGTCAGGAAATTTCTGTGGACTGGCACAGGTCCACGGACCGGTGGTTGAAGAACACTGTTCTAAGTAACCTGGACTGGTTCTGTTGGAGACAGGATGCTGGGCTTTTGAGCCTGCATGAAATAGGATGATTTTCAAACACATGGTAGCACATACAATGTGCTTGAATATTGGGGTGTTTGTGTGCCATTGTGGTACCCTCACATTTCAAAATAATGGAGCAGTAGATGTATAAGAGACATGCATGCTACTTGCTTACTTTTTTTTCCCCATGTACAGAGCTCTGGACTAGTTTGTGCAAGGGATTAGAATAGTGGGGTCATGGTATATTAGGGCTGAGTGCTGATGTGGTAGGTTAGACTACCTTTAGCTGCACACGTTTTATTTGTGTTTCAGGAGTGGACAAATATTACTTTCTGCGGAGAAGCCTGTACAGTCCTTCCACTGTCACGCACAGGTGAGATGAGAGAACCCCTCTCCTATGATGTAGTGGAGGGCAGATGTGTTATACTGGCTGTCTCGTATCCGCCTGCTTCATCTGTCCCTGAAACCTTTTCGGTCCTGAACGAGGCGCAGAGGAAGGGGACGGTGAGGCTGGAGGGGAGCAAAGAGTCTTAAGATGTGAGAAGTAAGTAGGGGAGGCTGGAAGAGGAAGGTGAAGCGAGGAGGGAGGGAAAGGTAAATGAGATCGAGAGGGAGCTGGAACAATGTTAGGAAGGGAGATGTAAGAGATGAGACAGAGAGGGGATTAATGGTTATGTAGTGAGTTAGAGATACCATAAGTTTATAGAGTTGTGATGGAGAGAAGACTGAGCTTCCCTCCTGCTCCAACTTCTCTAAAAAGGCAAGGGGGGGAGCAGAGGGTAGGGGATGTTTGGGGGAGGGCGCCTGGTGCAGAGTGGGCCTTCAGTGGCAGGAAGGAATGGGCATCCCTCCTGCTTTTTTTTTTTTTGGGGGGGAAGGGAGGATGTTTGGGGGAGGCATCTGGCACGGGGGCCTTTGGTGGCAGGAGGGAGTGGGATAGCATCCCTCCTGCCGTTTTGCTGCTGCAGGGTGGAGGTCAGCATGGCAGAAGGGAGTGGGCATCCTTCCTGCCATTTTTGTCTAGCGTGAGGGGGGGGGGGGGCGCGAATGGCAGGAGGAAATGGCCATCCCTCCACCCCACTTCTGTGTTCTTTCTCCCTTTTTGCACCCCACTGCCTTGTGTGCTTTTTCTTTCTATCTGTGGCATTATTTTTTGAGTCTTGCAATTTCCTCTTGATCCTTTGATCTTCCAACTCATCCAGAGCAGCACCATGAGCACCAGTACCTGGGGTTTTACTTCAGACTTTAACCCTCCCACCCCACCCCACAAGCAGCAACATTCTCTGTCCAGAGGCCACAAACCACTGAATCCTGCTACATCAGTGTCTCTAAAACTTTTTAACTTCGGCACACTAAATGGAGCAAAAGTTTTTCACTGCACATTATAATTGAAATGATAACATTACAAAACCAACAAAAAATTAAATTTGAGAGTTATTTATTTAAAGTTCATTAACCTTTTCCTATCGTGGGTCCCGGATGACGGGACATTCCAAAAATGACATTGACAGTGGGATAAACAGTCTGTATGGACTAATAAAGAGCCAGGAACACAAAATATTTGAATTTACAGACTTATGACTTATTTACATTATGTTTACAATATCCGTAAATGATAATGGTGAAAATACAAAATTTTGCTAAAATAATTACGATTGGAACCAGCGTAACGTAAAATTTATTACGATAGGAAAAGGTTAAGCTATGTATGGGTAATTGTAACAACTTTGAAACTAAAGTAAATAGAATTGCTAATCAATGCGATCAATGTGCTTGTTTTTTGGAGTGCAAATTAACTCAAAATGTGACTTGATAGTCAACAAGAAAATACACATTTCATCAGCAGTCGTTCTCTTTTTTTTATTTAATTTCTGTCAGAGCTGAACATCCAAGTTCACAAAGATAAGAAGATCCAAACAGTAACAAAGCCATTGGGGGCCATTGATAACTTATTGTAATGAGTAGACACCTTTTTACACTGAAAGCATAATTATAATTATGGGAAGGGGTGGTGGTATATAGTTATATCAAAGGTTTTATCAATATTTATGAATATAACACATGAATGATTTTTTTTGATTACAATATTTGTGAGAAGGGTGGGTGGGGGAGGGAGATAATTTATGTATTTAAAATGATAATAGAAAGAATTTCAAGTGATGTGTATGATTCAATTGATGTAATATTGTGTACTTGATGTAAGATGAAAAAATGAATAAAGAATTGGAAAAAAAAAAAAACAAAGCCTTTATTGCTCAAGTTAGCATAACTACTGCATAAAAAATAAAACTAAAATTACTTGCCATTAGTTTTCAAGGACCAATCACGTCAAACAATGATGCTTGTCCGGGCGGTTGTATCCTTACGCACCCAGACGCTCATAACATTGACAGACTCTTGTGTACGTGATGCACATGTTATCTATTCTAGTGTATAAAGGGAATTTTTTAACACAAAGTAAAATTCTGGAATCTCTCATGGCACACCCTGAATTTCTTTGGGACCGTGGCACACAGTTTGAGAGACACTGCACATATATCCTAGTATGGATATTTGGTGGTACAGTTGAGCAATAAAAGGATTCTTTCCTGCCCAGAGGTTGTGGGTGCTGCATCTGTAACTTCCTTAGATCTGACTGACCCAAGGAGTGGAGGTCAAAGCTCTGGAACTGAGTCCAGGTGTCCTGCATGGCAGTACTAGGCCATCTTTCTCTTCCTTCACTCTTTCACTGTGGCCTTTTTCACCATTTGATTCTTTAATTAGCTATGAGCATCTCCTTTTTGCCTCTCCAAGTTTCTTGCCCACTGACCTCTTGACCTCTTTTTAGTCTGTTTCATCAATGTCACCAAGAGAAGCAGAAGGGCTTCTTGCTTCCAAGATCCAGCTGGGGTGGACAGATGTTAATGAGTCAGACATCTGGAGGTGAGAAGGGGAAGCTGTATAGAGCTGGGCTGTGTATGCTTGGTAGGCATGTCAGTTTTATACAAAATCATCTTCATGTCTGTTAAGGTGACAGAATTAATTTCTTCTGTTCTCCCTCACGCATGAGGTCTTTCTGCTTTTCCATGATCCCGATGGAAATGGGTGATGTCTCTCTATCATGGGTGAGGTAGAGGGTACTCTGACATTAGATTCTTTGTTTCTGGTTCCGAATAGACAGCCTCCCCCCCCACCCCCCGGCTTACATGTATGTGTATTGAACTCTCACATTTTGGGGTATAGGGTTCTCTCTCTTTCTTGGTACTATAAAGTTCTCATTTTTCTTTGGGTGGGATCTGAGGATCTTGCTCTTATATGGGTGGAATATTGGCAGGGCCGTACCAAGGGATGTATAACCACGGCCACACAGGGTACAAGGGAGTTGAGAGCACCAAAATTGCTTCCCATCCATTGTCTCTTCTGCTTAGCTGCAGTGCAGTGGGTAGAGCAAAGTCATATTACACAGTGAGATTCTAGCTTGGTACGATCCTGGATATTAAGTCTGTTATTTGCAATCTGAGCATCCCCCTTTGTCTCACCAACAGATGCTATTCAGCAACACAAGAAGCGCCTGGCCGAGTGGTTCAGCCACCTGCCCAATGAGGAGAAGCAGTTTGGGCCCTCTTTCACACTAGACGACAGCCACGTAGACCCTGTTATTATGGAGAGCTCCTTGGAGGAGAATTTGAAGCCCCTGTCAGAGCTGAGCCTGCAGAATCAGCTCCAAACTTCGGGCTGTTCACGGACCATTGCCATTCAGGATGTGTTCAATGCTGATGCCAATGGGCGGGTAGTGAAGAACGTAGTACTCTATGGCACCATTGGCACAGGCAAGAGCACCTTGGTGAAGAAGCTGGTGCTGGACTGGTGCCATGAGATGCTGCCACAGTATGATCTAGTGATTCCCTTCTCCTGCGAGGACCTGTCCCAGAGCAGAACCCCCATATCCCTCAAGCGCCTAATCACCAAGAAGTATCCACACCTGCGGGAAGTTTTACCCCGCCTGGGCTCTTCCCAGCTGCACACTCTCTTTGTGCTCAATAGCCTGGAGTGGCTTAAACTTGATTTCCGCCTGGCTGAGACTGAACTGTGCAGCGACTCTGAAGAGTCAGTCCCCCCTGCAGCCATCATCGTCAACCTAATGAGGAAATACCTTCTGCCTGAGGTCAGCACTAGCATTCTGGCTTGGGGGGGCATGTGTGTGTCTTGTGTATGCCCATATGTCTCTTTTACTGCATATGTGCACACGTGTGTATATGTATGAACTTTATGTATATGTAGTTGTGTGCAAATGTCTCCATATGTGTAATACATGTTAGCTGCTGTCCGAATTTCAGATCAGTTATAGTACCAAAAATAGCCCAAAATTGGTATTTGGTGATGTTTTGGATTTGGCCAAAAATGCCAATACATTTTCATCTGAAACTGAATTTAGTGCAGTGTCTCCAAAGCACTCTACCCGCTTCCTCCTACCCACTGAACATGACCGGCACAACTTCCTCCCTCCCCTCCATCTCCCTGAATGGGAGCGGGCTCCATCCACTCCTTTCCTACCTTTCAACCGCCCACCAAACAGGATCAGCTCAATGCCCTTTCTCTCCTCCCCCACCCTAGGCCTACCTTAGAGTGCCTGATGGTCTAGTGATGTAGTTGGGACAGGAGAGATCTTCAATTGCTCCTGCCTATGCTATTTTCACCAACAAAATGGCTGCCGTGACCTCACAAGACTGCCACTTGAGGTTGTGGCGGCTGTTTTGAGACTGGAGTTGATATGGGCAAGAGCAATCCCCAGTCACTCTTGTCCATGTCGGCTCCAATCTCAAAATGGAGGTCACAGAAGCCATTTTGATAGGTTCAGCCGAAACCTATCAGTGATTTTCAGCTGCAGATTTGGTTTCAGTCACCCTCTAATATATGTATAAGAAAATAAGACATGCCTTACTGGGTCAGATCAAAGGTCCATCTAGCCCAGTATCTTGCTTCTAACAGTAACCAATTCAGGTCACAAGTACCTGGCAGAAACCTAAAATGTATCAAGATTCCAAGCTACTGACCCTGAGAGATAAGCGGTGACTTTTCCCAGGTCTGCCTTAATTACCATTTATGGATTTTAACTCCCGAAACATCTGAACCTTTTTAAAAACCACTTGCTTTTACCAATTGCTTTGGTAACGGCTCATAGACAAAACCACGCACAAACAATCACGCGCAGGATGTTAGTGCATTGGATTTCAACAGTATTTTAAAGCGAGGGTGGGAGGTGCCCCTCTCCTGCCCTCCCACCCACCCCATCCGCTCCTTCCCCGCCCCCTCCTTCTACGCACGCGTGCCTCTTCCCTTTACCTCTGTAACGTTCGCGGCACGAGCAGCAACCCAAACCTGCTGCTCGCACTAGCATCAGCTCTTCCTCTGACTTCACTTCCTAAGCACAGATCCAGGAAGTGATGTCAAAGGAAGAGCCGACGCTGGTGTGAGCAGCAGGTTGGGGTTGCTGCTCGCACAGCGAACGTTAAAGACGTATGAGGGAAGGAGTGAATGCATACGGTAGTGGGGGGGGGAGCAAGGAAGGAGCAGGGGGGAGCAGAGATGAGGACAGGTGCCAGCAAGATGGCCCCTCCTTACTACACTACTGGCGTCCTTTAGTAAACAATTGATTCACATTTACCAATTCCACTCCACTCCAGATCTGGTAGTCCTTTAGCCTATCTCCTCCTACCCCCCCCCCCCCCACATACACACAATTTGTGTATGTGCATATAGCATGTATACACGAATGAGTTAGTACATCTGCTTATGTGTATGGACATTTCTCAACGGCTAAAAAAGAGAAAAATACAAACTGAAGTTAAGGGAAAAGAAGTACCTCATGAACGACTCCTGGGGAAATTAGAAAGTCATGGGATAGGAGATAATGTCATAATGTGGATTCAGAACTGGTTAAAAGATAGAAAACGGAGAGTAGGGTTTAAAGCAGGGGTGGGCATCTCCAGTTCTCGAGGGCCGGAAACCAGTTGGGTTTTCAGGATGTCCCCAATGAATATGCATGAGATCTATTTGCATGCACTGCTTTCAATGCATATTCATTGGGGACATCCTGAAAACCCAACTGGATTCCGGCCCTTGAGGACCGGAGTTGTCCACCCCTGGTTTAAATGGTCAGTATTCTCAGTGGAGAAGAGTACATAGTGGGGTTCCCCAAGGGTGTGGGACTACTGCCTTTTAACATATTTTTTTAACAATCTAGAAATGGGAATAAATGAGGTAATTAAATGTTGCTGATGACACCAACTGATTCAAAATTGTTAAGTCACAAGAGGATTGTAAAAAATGGCAAGATGACCTCGCAAGACTGGGTATCAAAATAGTAGATGACATTTAATGTGAGTCAGTGCAAAGTGATGCATGTGGGAAAGAGGAACCCAAACTATAGCTACATGATGCACAGTTCCACTAAGAGGCACCGCCCACGAAAAGGATCGTTGAAACCCTCTGCTCAGTGTGCAGTGGAGGCTAAGAAAGCAAATAGAATGTTAGGAGGGGTTGATGTGATGAGGTCTGTAAATTACTGAGTGGAGTGGAATGGGTAAACGTGAATTGCTTGTTTACTCTTTCCAAAAGTACTAGGACTAGAGGGCATGCAGTCAAGCTATTAAGTACCATAGTCAACTGATATTAAACCGTAGAAAATATTTCTTCACTCGCAGAGTAGTTAAACTCTGGAATTCGTTCTCAGAGAATGTGGTGAAAGCAGTTAGCATAGCAGGATTTAAGAAAGGTTTGGATAATTTTCTAAAAAAAAAAATAAAAAAGTAGGTAAGCCAGTATTATGATGGACTTGGGGAAAATCCACTGCTTGCTGCTAGGATAAGCAGCATAAAATCTGCTTTACTTTTTTTGCGATCTTGTCAGGTACTTGTGACTTGGATTGTACACTGTTGGAACTAGGATACTAGGGTTGATGGACCTTTGCTCTCTCCCAGTATGGCAACTCATATATGTTCTAAACTATGCAGGTTTTGAACACTGTGAAATCTTAATTTGATGACAATGAAAGAAGTGGAATGATGTCCACTGACCTTTCCTGTGTTCTCTTGGGACTTAGGCTAGCGTGATTGTGACCACTAGACCCTCTGCCCTTGGACGAATTCCAAGCAAATACGTGGATCGCTATGTGAAGATCTGTGGCTTCTTGGACATGGACCTGCAGAAGCTGTATTTTCAGATCCGCCTGTCTCGTCAGGACGGGGATGCCAGCGAGACTGCAAACCTGATGGAGATGCTGTCTCGCAACCTGGAACACCACCAACAGCTGGCAGCTGCCTGTTTTCTGCCCTCTTATTGTTGGCTGACCTGTGCCACCTTGCACTTCCTCTACTTCACCAAAGCAACCACGCCCAACCAGACCCTAACTGGTATCTACACCAGCTTCCTGCGACTTAATTTCAGTGGTGAGATCCTGGACAACCATGAAAATTCACAAGTCTCCATGATGCGATATGTGGCCAAGCTTCTGGGCAAGTTAGCATATGAAGGCTTCAAGTCCCGCCAGACTCACTTCACAGAGGAGGATCTACATAGGTTCTTTGAGGTGGAAATGAAGACTGAGGAAGAGCTGAACCTACTGACGGTCTTCCGCAGTGATGTCCTGAACTTCTTTCTCACGCCCTGTCTGCAGCCAGGGAAGGAGCAAATGTTTGTCTTCACTATTCCTGCCATGCAGGAGTACCTGGCTGCACTCTATGTTGTATTGGGTGAGAATCGCACAGTTCTGCAGCGCATTGGCAGTGAAGTGTCTGAGGCCATTGGCAAGGCTGGTGAGGACATCACAGCTGTCTTGAATATCTTGGCCAAGTTCTTGCCGTTGCGCATCTTTGCACTGTTCAATCTGCTGAAGATGTTCCCACGTTTATATGGAAAAATCAGTGGCAAGAACCGAGACAATATTGCCCAGATCTTGGCAGTGGAAATGTTCCGAGAGGAAGATGCTTTCAATGATGATGTCTTGGATCAAATTAATTCCAGCATCTTGGGGGTGGAGGGTCCTCTGCTCCCCTCTGACCAGAAAGCGCAAGAGGAGGCCTTTGAGCTCTTTCCTATCTTTATGGGTGGGCTATTATCAAGGCGTAACCGGACCACTCTCGATCAGCTAGGCTGTTCCATTAAGAACTTTGCTGCCTTCGAGATCACAAAAGCATTGAAGAAGCACTTGCTGAAGAGTAGTCTGAAGAAACAGCCACCCTCGGAGCTCATGGACTTCCTCTTCTTCCTCTACGAGTTTCAAAATGAACGCTTCACTGCAGAGGTGGTGAGCTCCTTGAAGGTGATCGACCTTTCATCAGTTAGGATGACCCCTTTGAAGTGCTACGTCCTGGCCACAGTGTTGGGCACCAGTGGGCATCAGGTGATGGAGCTGGACCTCACGTCCTGCCACATGGATCCCCATGACCTAAGGACCCTCAGTTCACTCTTCTGGAGGTGTAAGACCCTTGAGTGAGTCTTAATTCTTCTCTTATAGTAATCTAGCATGATTCTTGAGGTATTCTCTGAGTTTTGAGTGATGGTAGTGGGAGGAAGGAGGAGGAATATGGAAAGGTTGTCTCAAATGCTAAAAGAAGAAATGTAAAAGTAGGAACTGCAGGAGTCTCTGCAGGAACTCTGCCCAGCTTCTTTTGAAAAGTGAGGCTATAGTCCTGTTATGCGATAGCAAGCATTAACCTGAGCCCCAAGAGAGGAGGCCCCAGGTATGACAAATCAGCAGATGTGAAGGCCAATTCTGTAACTGGGTGCGTGCAGTTATCCATGTCTTGTGCACATTGGTACTTATGTGTGGAAGCGCACGAAGCACTATTCTATAAAGGAATGTGCAAGTGCTATAGTGTGTCTCAAGTGACAAAGATATAGTGAACAATCAATAATAATATATTATAACTCTTTCACATAAGTGATGCAAGGTGTCAAAGTGTCAAATAAAAGAACACAAGCTCCACAACAGATTAAACAGAAGGAAAAGCCTTAGAACAGGGCCCTCCCACCTCCACAATGGTGGCTATTAAAGGTGGTTGAGCAGTCACCTCATCGGCATAAAAACCTTCCTTTTAGTTGAAAAAGCTCTGTGCTGTACTGTGAAAACTCGAAAAGATAGATGAACGTAAATTTACTTATCTTCAGCTGATCGGTACACCGATGGTGGCCAGCGTTTCACAAATCTGCTGCCTCAGGGTGTAACGCGACCGATCAGACTGGAATATAGACAAAAATGGTAAAATAGTGTGAGAAAACTTCTTATACTCCAGTCACTGTTTTCAAAAGCTATAGCAAAGCTCAGACATAGCATTAGAGTGGGAACAACGAGGGTTGCAACAATAAGATGGGGAAAAACAAGCGCTGCAAATCATATTTGGAATAGGTAAGAATGCATGAGGGGCAAAATAAACGTTATCAGGACCCTGGCTCCAGGTTTAGTTTTCAAATGCACCCCTATATAAAAAGGAACTTTTGAATCTATCTAAAACGGCTGGAGTTACCATCTAAGCACCACTCAACACATCAACCACATAGGCAACCAATTAAGTTTTGTGGGGTTTTTTTTTTAATACCATTCATTTTTTAATAGGAGATCTCCTTTTTTGAATTCCGTCACCATTTTCCATTTTCATCTCCACCACCTCCTTCAGGAGCAGGGTTACTATATGGCTGCAAAAAAAAAAGAGGACGGATTGAGACGTCCGGGTTTTACTTCCATTGCTTTCAATGGAAGTAAAACCTAAGACAGGGGTGTCAAAGTCCCTCCTCGAGGGCCGGAATCCAGTCGGGTTTTCTGGATTTCCCCAATGAATATGCATGCATGCATGCAAACAGATCTCATGCAGATTCATTGGGGAAATCCTGAAAACCCGACTGGATTCCGGCCCTCGAGGACCGACTTTGACACCTGTGACCTAAGAGGTTCCTAATCGAAACAGAACTGCATCTAGAAACCTACCTAAATCGGCACTTGGATGACCTAAAAGACAGGTGCCGATAATCGAAACGGGTTTTTAGATGTATCTAGAGGCATTTTAGGCTTCTGGCTGCCGCTGTGCGTCCAGAGTGAAAAGGGGCGTTTTTTGAAGAGTGGTTAGGGCAGGATGTGGGCCGACCTAAACTTAGTCGTCCTGCAGGGATAATTGAAAGTCAAACGAGACTGCCTAGATCAGTGGTCTCCAACTCAAACCCTTTGCAGGGCCACATTTTGGATTTGTAGGTACTTGGAGGGCCTCAGAAAAAAAGAGTTCATGTCTTATTAAAGAAATGACAATTTTGCATGAGGTAAATCTCTTTATAGTTTATAAATCTTTCCTTTTGGCTAAGTCTTAATAATAATATTGTCATTTATAGCTAGAGAGACATTTGATCAAGAAACTGTTTTATTTTACTTTTGTGATTATGATAAACTTACTGAGGGCCTCAAAATAGTACCTGGCGGGCTGCATGTGTCCCCAGGGCCGCGTGTTTGAGACCACTGGCCTAGATGGAACTTATACGTTGTGACTTAGTGATCTAAAATCATGTCTAAGTGTCCAAAAGGTATCCAAAGTGACCAGATAACCACTGCAGGGACAAAGTACAGACCCCCGCACACTCCCCCAGTGATCACTGACCCCCTCACACCGCCATAAAAATCGGAATAAAAATGTACATACCTGCCTCCAGAACATCAGCACCTGGCATAGGAAAGCCTAGTAGAGCTGCACAAAGGTGGCTTAAGTAGTCTGGGGTGTGGGCTTGTGAACCATAAGCCACTCTAACTACTGCATTCATGGTGGAAAATATAAGCCCCCCAACCCCCCCCAACCTTACTGTACTGCCATATAGGTGCCACCTGCAACCATAAGGGCTATTGGGGTTGTAGACAGGTGGGTATAGTGGGTTTTAGGGGCTCACCATGACCTGTAAGAGAGTTGTGAGATGTTTATGTGGCACCCTTTTTGTGAAGTTCACAGCAGTGCCCTGTAAGGTGCCCCACTACTCTGTTGCCATATCTGGGTGTCCATTCCATCACTTTGCTGGCCTCTCCCAGGTCTTGTTCTGGGCTTTTGGGACTTGGACAAAGTTTTGGTTGAGAATGTGATATAAACATAGACGACTTGGCGGCAAATGGCTGGACGTAAAAGCAGATGATTCTCGGAAAAAAAAAAAAAAGATGTATTTTTCGAGAATAGAGTTTAGACGCTGCTGGCTTTGGGTGACTAGCGCCCAAGGCCCAAAATGGACTTAGACGTGTTTTGTTTTGGTTTTTTTAAAATTATGCTCTGTATGTCTCAATTAGTCCTATTTACTTAACATAGTAACATAGTAGGTGACGGCAGATAAAGACCCGAATGGTCCATCCAGTCTGCCCAACCTGATTCAATTTAAATTTTTTTAAATTTTTTCTTCTTAGCTATTTCTGGGCAAGAATCCAAAGCTTTACCCTGTACTGTGCTTGGGTTCCAACTGCCGAAATCTCTGTTAAGACTTACTCCAGCCCATCTATACCCTCCCAGCCATTGAAGCCCTCCCCAGCCCATCCTCCACCAAACGGCCATATACAGACATTGCTTTCAATGGAAGTAAAACCTGGATGTCTCTATCTGTCCTCTTTTTTTCTGGAGCCATATGGTAACCCTAATCTGGAGGGCATACCAGACATCAACCACCCTCTCCGTGGAATAGCAACAGTTTCTGTACTTGTACGCACATTTGGTGTAGTCCTGTTCTAGGGCAGAGAGTGGGCAGACGCATGATTTTAAGCACATGTTTTGCAAAATGCATGTGATCACATGTTTTGCACATGTATACACTTGCACCCAAGCAGATGGAGATGTGCTTGGGTGCGTTTTGCCCACAGTTTCTGCAGGATTTGTGCTAGGCACCTACCGGTATGTGTCTTAATAAAACAGGCTGCAAACAAGTGATTTTTTTGTTCTCTCAGTCTAGACAAGTTAGATTACCTTCTGAATGTCACCATTCTATAAATAACTACATAAAATGTTGTGAGTTCTTTCTTTTCACTCTGTTTTAGTTTGCAGTTGAACAGTCTGGGCCCTGAGGCTTGTGAAGATATCCGGAACTTTCTTCTGCATGAGAAATGTGAGGTGGACACCCTGCGGTGAGTGAGGGGCATTTGTCTCTTTCTCTTGCTTTTCCTTCTAATTTATCTCCATCAGATGTGCTGTTTCTCGTTTTTTTTCTCTCTCTCTCTGGCCTGTGATCTGTTTTAGGACTTTCTGCCTCAGGTGTGCTCTCTCTTGATCATATATGCACCAGCTCTGCTTGAGCGTTTTCAGTATTGTCTGTCTTCTACATCATTTTTGAATCGCACAGATCCTCGGGGGGCCCATTTTCAAAGCACTTAGACTTACAAAGTTCCATAGTCTAAATCAGGGGTGTCAAAGTCCCTCTTCAAGGGCCGCAATCCAGTCGGGTTTTTAGGATTTCCCCAATGAATATACACGAGATCTATTTGCCTGCACTGCTTTCATTGTATGCTAATAGATCTTATGCATATTCATTGGGGAAATCCTGAAAACCCGACTGGATTGTGGCCCTCGAGGAGGGTCTTTGATACTCCTGGTCTAAATGCTTTGAAAATATCCCTCCGAGTGCCTGAGTAGAGAGACTGAAGAGGTACTGTGCAAGGAAGAGCTGATAATGGAGGTGCCCATGGAGCAGTGCCAGCACTTGTAACCTGTCTCTGTCCCTTTCTCTCTTACAGGCTTGGCAATAACCCCATTACAGAGCAGGGGGCAGTGATCCTGGGGGAGGCCATTGCAGGGAACAAATCCTTAACCCACCTGTCTCTCCTGCACACTTCTCTGGGGAATGAAGGTGTGGAGGTGATTGCTACATACTTGGAAAAGAACCGCCATCTACGTGAGCTGAACCTGGCCTACAATTCTGTGACTGACCAGACGGCACTGGCCCTTGTGGAGGTGGCAAAGAGGCACCCAACGTTGGAGAAAGTGCAGTGAGCATTTCCCTAATTCTCTTACACAGTCTCGCATGCATATAATGTGTCTGCGCTATCATATACAGCCCACACCCCTGAATGATCACATCCAGTCGCATGCACCCAAGACCAAGCCTCACCTACACCAGCCATTCCCAATCCAGTCCTCAGGGCCTAGTTCCATTGGGTTTTCAGGATATCCACAATGGCTATGCATGAGGCAGTGCATTTAAATCTCTCTCATGCATATTCATTCTGGATATCCTGAATACCCAATGGGACTAGGTGTGCCCTGAGGACTGAGTGACTGACCTACACAATCACAAGCCACCAGTAAAAGTGCATATGCGTACCTGGTTCACCAGTATACATACACACCTGCAGTCATACTCATACAATCAGGGCCTTTGTAAGGGGCAAGCAAAATAGGCCCCTGCCTAGGATGGCCACTGAGGGGGAGGATGGAGGTGGCGCCATACTACCTCTCCGTGCCAGACCAGCATTGCAGTTATGTTCCAAACTCATCAGAAGAATCCTGCATATGGCAGCACAGTCGCAAATCCCTATTTTATTTATAATATTTGATATAC
This sequence comes from Geotrypetes seraphini, assembly GCF_902459505.1. Taxonomy (NCBI): domain Eukaryota; kingdom Metazoa; phylum Chordata; class Amphibia; order Gymnophiona; family Dermophiidae; genus Geotrypetes; species Geotrypetes seraphini. Next base: position 20,962,606 of record NC_047096.1, read on the forward strand.
AGGGAGTCCCTAAGTTACAGACACCCGACTCGTACTTAAGAACACGGTTGCAGCTTCATTTGATTTCACCAAGCAGTGTTTCCAGAGGTATAGACTCCTACACTTCTTCTGTAGCATATTCAGGAATGATAAGAACATAAGAATAGCCTTACTGGGTCAGACCAATGGTCCATCAAGCCCAGTAGCCCGGGTGTCAGGTCAAAACCGCGGAAGACAAAGGCGCACGCCGACAACTGAGCGCAGCGCGGAGGCGCGCGCCGAAGAAAATAACTGTTTTTAGGGGCTCCAACGGGGGTGTGTGGGGGGAAACCCCCCCACTTTATACAGATCGCGCCGTGTTGTGGGGGCGTTGTGGGGGGTTGGGGGGGTTGTAACCCCCCACATTTTACTGAAAACTTCACTTTTTCCCTAAAAACAGGGAAAAAGTTAAGTTTACAGTATAATGAGGGGGGTTACAACCCCCCAAACCACCCACAATGCCGCCGCGATCTGTATTAAGCAACAAAACCCCCCGTAGGGAGCCCCTAAAAACTGTCATTTTCTTCGGTGCGCGCCTCCGTCTTGTGCTCAGTTGTCAGCACACGCCTTTGTCTTCCGCGGTTTTGTCTATGAACCAGTAGCCCGTCCTCATGATGGCCAATCCAGGTCACTAGTATCTGGCCAAAACCCAAGGTGTAGCAATATTCCATTCTACCAATACAGGGCAAGCAGTGGCTTCCCCCCATGTCGTTCTCATTAACAGACTATGGACTTTTACTCCATGGCCACATTAAGAATAGTGTGTGGTTGTGCATGCTGTACCTTAGAGGGAACACTAGTAGGGACAGTTGGCCCTTTTGTCAGCTGGGAGCAGAGGTCAGCAGCAAGAATCTTAAAATCTACAAGCTCTGAGTTACTTACAAATCCGACTTAAGAACAGCTTTAAAAACCTAACTCGTTCTTAACCCGGGGACTTCCTGTACTGCCCTTCGGGACAAACTAATCATAATAGTTAACACTCTAGAAGCAGGGCTTCTCAACCCAATCCATGGGACACACCAAGCCAGTCTATTTTTCAGGCTATCCACAATGAATATGCATGAACTAGATTAGCATACAGTGGAGGTAGTGCACAGGGTTGTCAGATTTCCTCTTAAAAAAAAAAAAAAAGAGGACAACTGGTCCCGCCCTGTTCTGCCCCCAGCCCCACCCCAACACAAACCTCGTGTCTCCTTCCCTGAGCTCTGGGCCATTTCTGGAGGGCCTCTGCCTGCAGCTATAGAAACCTATGCCATACTTACCTGACACACCTGAAAATCTGTGTGGCATATTACCACACACACACTAATCCATGACCATATATGTATATCTCACATACAAATTGAAAACGCTTCTCTACCACAGTTATCAAGTATCCCCAGTCAGACCTACAAAGTCACACAAACTGGGGTCATAAGAGAATCAAGATTAAAGGAGATTCCATGGCCTGACTGTACATATTAAAGTAGTAAAAAGAGACATTACAAAGCACAGAAACATAGAAACATGATGGCAGATAAACCAGTCTACCCATCTGCAGCATCCACTATCTTCTCCTCTCCCTATTGGCTAAGGCTGTTAACATTTGCATCCCCTCTTCCTATAGGCTAAGGCTCTTTACATCTGCATTGTGATGTCATAGAACATTATGGTTATAGAAACATTGTAACCTGATGGCAGATGAAGGCCAAATGACCCATCCAGTCTGCCCATCTGCAGCATCCACTATCTCCTCCTTACCCTAGGAGATCCCACATGCCTGTCCCACACTTCCTTGAATTCAGACAGTCTTTTGTCTCCACTACCTCTACCAAGAGACTATTCCACACACCTACCACCCTTTCTGTAAAAAAGTATTTCCTTAATTGCTCTTAAGCCTCTTAACTTCAATTTTCAGCTGCTGCTGATATTGCATTTTTAGCCTGGTCACAAGATATGGCATATCTTGCTACTCACAGGATTATATAACATTTTTCCATGGTTGATCCTTATTTGAATATATGGGAAAAAATGTATTTCTTTTTCTCTTTCTCCAGTGTTGAACTACATGCAGAATCTGGCTTTATGGGGTTTTCACTTCTCTTTTGCCTTGCACATAGTAACATAGTAGATGACGGCAGATAAAGACCCGAATGGTCCATCCAGTCTGCCCAACCTGATTCAATTAAAATTTTTAAAATTTTTTCTTTTTCTATTTCTATTTCTAATTTGTGGTCATAGAGGGGAAGATTCTCAAAACTTATTGTTGCCTTTAATGCGGTTGCTAAACCTGCTCCAGCCGGTTTAGCGTGCATGTATTTTAGCAACGGATTATCAAAACAGCCTGCCACGGTCTTTTCCAAGCTTCCTAGTAGTCTACAATTTTGCCGAGCACTCCGGGCGATTCTTCATTATCGCCGCGTGATTTTTCCAAGCGCGGCGCCAGCTTTTGCGGACCAAAAATCTGTGACTGGTTCAGGGGTGCCGGTACTTTGCCAGCACTATGAAAAGTGCATCTCTGGCTTGTGTTTTGACTGTGGCTCATGAAAAAAAAATTTTAATTACAATATTCACATAAATTATAGTAGTTGGGGGTCTTTTTTGTGAGGGGGAGGGGACAAAATAATAATTCTTGAGCATGTGTATTATAGGCGTGTTTTATGTGCCCACTCCCTCCCGCCACCAAGCAACCCCCCACCCCCCAGCAGCGGGAGGGATGCCCACTCCCTCCCCCTGCCACCGTCAAGCAACCCCCCCCCCCCGGACACACATGTACCCCCTCCCAGCTGCAGGAGAGTAGCCCACTCCCTCCCCCACCACTGTCGTGCTCCTGGCGACCCTCCTCCATTCCCCACCTCCAGCTTATTCGCAAAAGTTAGCCGTAGGGATGCCTATTCCCTCCAGCCAGCAGGCCTGTCTCTTCAAAATGGTGGGCCTCTCCTCCTCGGTGCATCCTGATATGTGCTGGAGAGAGGCCTAAGGCTGTGATTGGCCCAGGTTGGGAGGACTTGCTGTAATGGTATGGAAGGTTTACAGCTGCCAGTCCTGGTTTTTGAAGGGTTTCTTGCTTCAAAGTACCTGGTAGTGGAGGAAGCCTATGTCAATATTGCTGAATGATACCACAGTTTTTGAATATTTTCTCTTGTGTGGTCAATAGAAGAGGGAAATGTTCTAGTTCCACTCTGAACCATAATTAGCACAGCACAGCAGCCATTCATAACCACAACAATGGTCACCCTGTTTCCCTACCTGAAACCTGTGATTCCTCTTATTCTCCTTCCCCTGGATGTCTGTGAACATTTGATCTCCCTCTCTATTTTATTTTGTTTTTTCTCAGCCTGTACTTTAATGAGATCAGCGAAGAAGGCAGGCAAAAGCTACATGGGCTTCGAAAAGAGCAGGATGGGGTAAAGGTCCTGTTATCCCTGGCAGAAGGCAGCGATGTATCGGAGTACTCTTCACTCATCCTAAATGTGGTGACCTCCAATGTGAAGGGATGGGACCGGGAGCGGATCCAGCGACACCTCCAGCTCCTCCTGGATGATCTTCAGTGTGGTCGCCGGCAGACTGTTAACCCCTGGAAAAAAGCCAGATTCCTGCGTGTTGAAAACCAGGTTCAAAAAGTGCTGAGCACAGTCCAGCCAGGGAACTTGTAGGTGATAAAGAAGTTTGAAGTCATAGGTCAAAGGGGAGGGGATCAACGGTCATGGGCCTGTACTGGATACTTATTATGGCATCCTCCAGATTCACTGGTGCTCGCTGGATATGTATGATCAAGGTCGCTGTTTTTATAGAGGTAACAGCATGTGTCAAGCCTCTTGTATTTCTTTGTTTTAAGGCTGTAAGTGGCCTAATCTGTGAATAAATATGCACATTTGCCATTGTTTCCCTAAAGTCTGTGACGTCAGATCTCCCAGGCAGCAGCCCTGCTTCCTTTTTCCCTCACGTCATTCAGGGCTACATTTATGGACAAACTTTACTGCTGTAATAAAACTTTATTGTGAATTTCTCCCTGAGGGAGGGATGGGAGAAAGAACAGGAAGGTTCCAACAGTACATACTTAGGGGAGTGTTTTCCATGTAAATATTTGAATTTAGGATTTTGTGTTTTTATATATACAAATAGAAGTTCTGGGGGCTTCTGCAGCCATCTGAGTTTTTGGGGGCTCCTGTGCATAAACAGATGAGGAAGTTGTTGTGTACCAGTTACCAAACAGTATATAATCAGAGTATGGCCTGAATCTAGAAACAAGGAGTCCAAGGTGATTTGCAGACTGTGCCCAGAAAAGCTGAGCTGCAGCACAACTTTATCTCCACTAGAGGGAGACAGCAACAGCCCCTCCAGAAAGGCCTAGCTAGCATGGGTGACCCTTTCCAGGAATCAAAGCTCCAGGTGGCATAGCCTGAGGGATAGTTAACTGTTTGCACTATTATGAGATTCCACACACATTAACGGGCGGGTTTTGTGCATTCTGCGCGCATTAACATGCGTGCAGTTCTAGTGCTAATTGCTCCTAATGCTGGTGTTAGATTTTGAATATCAAATGCAAACAGGCACAGCAAAGTTAATATAATACAGTATCACATTCAATCCCCCACAAATATATGTCAACGGCCTTAGATATTCAACCGCAGCCACTATCCTCAGAACTGCTGCTTACGTTCATGAGTCAGCATAGTTAGCCTCATCATCGGTCTCTTGTTATCTCAGAATTGATTTTTCTCATATAATTTTAGTTTCTCTAGAATTTCAGTCTAGTATCAAAATTATAAAATAGCGCTCATCTTAAGCATTGGTCTGGGTTCTAAAGAAACTATTTACAATTATTTGAGATGAGGCTGGCTATATTGATTCATCAACGTAAACAGCAGGTCTGAGGATAACCGCTGAAGTCGAATATCTAAGGCCATTGGCTTATATATTTGTAGAGGATTGAATGTGATATGGTGTTAGATTTTGAGCATCTGGGTCTAAATTGGGTGGTTAGGGGTTTTTGAAAATAAACTGTTGGAGAAAAGCTTACAACTCCCTCTTCCCCCAGTAAACACCTTCATCTTTTCCTCCTCATTATGGAATCTGCAGCTCTGCTTTCAATGGGTAGAATTGGGAACTACAAGAACCACAATGCTTTGGTTAGAGTTACTGTGAGATGGGATGGGTGGGGCTGCTAAGGGCAAGAGGAAGAGCACCCCTGGCCTAGTACCAGAGGTAGGGTTACCATATGGCTCCAGAAAAAGGAGGATGGATTGAGACATTCGGGTTTTACTTCCGTTGCTTTCATTGGAAATAAAACCTGGATGTCTCAAACCGTCATCCTTTTTCTGGAGCCATGTGGTAACTCTAACCAGAGGATACTGGACTGATATAGAGTAAAGTTGTGGGGGGTTTTCTTTTTAACTTTGGTTGAGAGGAAGCAGCAGGATTGCTGACTCTGGACGCAGGGAGAGCATGGTTATTTTTTAAGCTAACTGGTCCCTATGCCCACATTTCACCAACTAATGTTGAAAATTAACCTTAGCCAACTGCCTTCCCCATACCGCCCTTAGGATCACCCAGATTATGAGCAGATCAGTTTAATAGCCCCGTTTCATTAAACTTAGCTATCCGACAGAGTTAAAAAGACCTTGATCTGGCTCCCTAACTGTGATGACCTTTACCTCAGGGCAGTCATTGCAAGTTCAGGCCACAGACAGTGAGGGCTTATTGGGCACCTTCTTTTTGGACTAGGCCAGGGCTACAGTGAGAAGGAAGAAAATGATTTCCGGCTGTGATGTGTGAGGCTCCTCTGGGATTCCTGACTCCTGCTGTTACCTCCCTACAGATAAATGGCTGCAAGTCTGGTATTGGACGGCAGGTGAGAGATGGGTGCTTCCCCCTTTCCAGGGAGCTGATTTAATTTGCAGTTTGAGCTGCTGAAAAGATAATGAGAGAGGCTCCAGCACTGTTTAAACATTAAACTCTCTCCCAGCCTTATAGACCAAAGGATTCTTAATATAATATCACCTTGCACTTTGCTCCCAACTAAGACGCAAGACAGAAAAGAGCTGCAATGAAGAAAAATGAAGGTACAAAGCCAGAGACAGGTAGATCAAATAGTAGATAAGTAAGGAATCTCTCACCAGGGTATGGAGGAATTAACATGGACCCCAGAGCCTCTCTCTGGTGCATAGAAATGAGCAGTAAGGTCCCTCTTGTTTGCATATGGGGGAGTTAACATGGAGGTGCTCCTCTTTCTTTGGTATTTAGGGATTGGTAGGAAAGGATTCCTCTAAGTAGTGTGGGGAGAGACATGGTGGGTATAGCACTCTCTTTTCTGGTCAAGGGGAGGGGGGCTTTAAACACAGGGATTTCTATTTTACTGGTGTACATGGGAGCCAGCTTCTAAAAGTGATTGTGATTTAGAGAATGACATGGGGACAATTTTGACCCTGTCCCCACAGGAACGCAATTTCCCCGTCCCCTGTGAGTTTTCTCGCTCTCGCTGTTCCTGCTCCATTCCTGTAAGCTCTGCCTTAATGGCACAAGCCTCGGACACTTATGATTTTAAAGTGTTTGAGGCTTGTGCAGATGGTGACGGAGCTTAGGCATTGGTGGAATGAGGCATTATGATATCACAATATGAGCTCTAGAATGTTTCTTGCTACTTGTGATTTTAAAGTGTTTAAGGCTTGAGCAGATGAGAACAGAGCTTAGGCATTGGTGGAATGAGGCATTATGACATCACAATCTGAGCTCTAGAATGTTGCTACTTATGATTTTAAAGTGTTTGAGGCTTGTGCAGATGGTGATGGAGCTTAGGCATTGGTGGAATGAGGCATTATGATGTCACAATATGAGCTCTAGAATGTTTCTTGCTACTTGTGATTTTAAAGTGTTTAAGGCTTGAGCAGATGAGAACAGAGCTTAGGCATTGGTGGAATGAGGCATTATGACATCACAATCTGAGCTCTAGAATGTTGCTACTTATGAGTTTAAAGTTTTTGAGGCTTGTGCAGATGAGGACAGAGCTTAGGCATTGGTGGAATGAGGCATTATGACATCACAATCTGAGCTCTAGAATGTTGCTACTTATGATTTTAAAGTGTTTGAGGCTTGTGCAGATGAGGACGGAGCTTAGGCATTGGTGGAATGAGGCATTATGACATCACAATCCGAGCTCTAGAATGTTGCTACTTATGATTTTAAAGTGTTTAAGGCTTGAGCAGATGAGAACAGAGCTTAGGCATTGGTGGAATGAGGCATTATGACATCACAATCTGAGCTCTAGAATGTTGCTACTTATGAGTTTAAAGTTTTTGAGGCTTGTGCAGATGACGATCGAGCTTGCAGGAATGGGGCAGGGACAGGAAAAGAACTCGCCAGGACGGGAAAATGAGTTCCTGCGGGGATGGGAAAATTCTCTATTGTGACTGTTACTCCTTCCTGAACAGGAGTTTGCTGAATACTGGAGGGGGTGAGGGCGGGGAACGAAAGAACCCATTGCATTCACAGAGCTGGCACCTGCGATGGAGTTTGGGGGAATTTAACACTGAAAGGTCTCTGTCTAGTTACAGGGTTTAATACTGAAGAATCTTGTTGGCTTTCTTCAGGTATATGGAGGGATATGATTTAACACTAAGGTGGATGGGGGAGCCTAAAAGAGGAGGTCTTAAATTGTCAGTCCTCTCAGGTGAAATGGACTCTGTTGTAGTAAGGAAACTGTGTTCTGAGGGGTGTAGGGGAGGCAGGGCTTACTCTGGTTTAAGGCCTTTCTCCTTCCTTTCCAGGGTCTGAAGATGCCAAGGAGTTAGCACAGTAAGTCCAGGGCTGCTGACGGTAATCTTGAGGAAATTCTTAAATCAAAGGCAGCTTTAATGTCTCAAGGGAGGAGTCAGAAAGAGCTCCACTGCCTTTGAATTTGGATTTCATATGTACTATCTGCCTTTTCCAAATCTGAGCTGAAAGCATAGTACAGACACAGGTTATTTTCCTGCCAAAGTACCAAGGTGATGCTGAATAAAGTAACTTACCAAAAGGTTACAAAGAGTGTTAGTGGGAGACATGAGGATTTGAACCTTTGCTTCCCTGATTTGCAAACTGCTTCTTTAACCATTCATCTACTATGGATGGTTTTAATGTCTTGGGGAGGGGGGGGGTCAGTTCTTTAAGAAAGGGGGCCTTGGGCTGATGGACTGCTATAAGGGACACCTTAACCATTAGGCAAACAAATTGTCACCTCGGGTGAAGCAACAGATGCTGACAGGCATGTAAAATCAAAGAACCATTAACACCTATTCACCTGCAGGAAGGGGGGGGGGCTGTTTTCAAATAATCCATCAACAGTGATAGAGGGTGACATGTCAAAAGTGCGCGCCGACAAAGGCGCGCCCAAAGCCCACGCCGAAGAAAAACAGTGTTTTAAGGGGCTCCGACAGGGGGTGTGGGGGGGAACCCCCCCCATTTTACTGAATACAGATCGCGCCGGTGTTGTGGGGGGGCTTGGGGGGTTCTAACTGAGGAGGGGACAACATACCTTTGGTTTTTTTAATCACTATTTGACAAAACAGGCAGCAAAATACAATAGTGCTTGCTTTGCCCTCCGGATGGTTTATTTCAGGGGTAGGGAACTCCGGTCCTCGAGAGCCATATTCCAGCCAGGTTTTCAGGATTTCCCCAATGAATATGCAAACAAACAGATCTCATGCATATTCATTTGGGAAATCCTGAAAACCCGACTGGAATACGGCTCTCGAGGACCGGAGTTCCTTATCCCTGGTTTATTTAGTTATATGCCCCCTTTTACTAGGAGGGTTAAAATACCACATTCACAGTAAGCATTACAAACGGCCATAAAACACACATGTGTAAATTTCATCAATATATCATACAATTTACCCAATGAAATTGCTCAACACCCGTTCTTCAAAATGTTACAAAATGGTCCCTGATATAAAAAGGTTGGACTAGCCTGCTTTAGAATATTGATAACACAGATTGAGGTGATTGAGGTAAGCAAGATGTGGGACCGCATTGAGCCAAAGAGTGACCTATTACACAATTAAGTCGGTTTTTAAGCCTAGAAAGGGAAGGTGGGACTAGGTAGGGTTAGTTAAAAAAAGATGGGTGGCCCGCCACCAGTCACCCCGTTCTCACACAAACCTTCATCGTCTTCCCTGAGCTCAGGGCTGCGTCTGGAGGGCCTCTGAGCATGCGCAGATGCAACACAATAAGGTTGGTGTATGCATGCAACGTCATCGCATCACATCCGCACATGCTTGGAGGCGCCCCCCCCCCCCCTCCCAGACATGGCCCCAAGCTGAGGCTTTCCAAAACCCTGGGCCTAGGGCACCATTTTGCTTAGGGATTCTGACAAGCTTGTTCTCAATGATCCTATAGCCCCTATTCTCACTAAAGGCAGCACATAACTGAAATGGTAATTGTAAAAAAGTCCATTTCTAAACTAATGCAACTCCTGGGACATAATGATGAGCTAACGATGACCTATTTAAACTTGTAGCAATGTATTTGTAACTATGACCTAACTGTGATACTGATTTACCTGAATTGAATGTAGGGTTGCGCAGATGCCCTCCAGATGTGGACCCAAAAAGACGAGGTTTCTGTGGGGCTGGAGTTGGGAGGTGGAATGAGGCGGGGCCACCCACCCTCTTTTTTTTTTTTTTTAGGCAAAATCTGGTACCCCTAGCAAGGTAGGTGCAAGATACACCTTGACCCAACCCCAGTGGTGGCAGCTCTTGCTGGAGCCAGGGAAAGGAGAACAGGTTGCTGTTTCCACACCCTCCCCCCTTCATGGCATTGACTACTTAGTGGGGTTACCAGACGTCTGGATTTCCCTGGACATTTGAGGACATTTCCGGGGGGTCTGGACAGCTTTTCAAAACCCGGCATTTTGTCTGAGTTTTGAAAAGCCTCCTCAAATCACGTCAGGCAGGGAGGAAGGCGGGCGTGCGCGGACTTCTTTTACCTGACAGGAGCAGGGGGAGGAGGGGCGGGAATGGGGGTGGGATTAGGAGATTACAGAGTGGGGATGGGCAGAACTGGGCGGGCCTGGGGGCTTGTCTAGGGGTCCGGATTTTCTGATTTGAAAATCTGGCAACCCTACTACTTAGCAGAATAGGATTCAGTGTCCTTGAAGCTGCAGCAGCTTTTCAATTGGAGGCAAAGAAAGGGACATTCCATGTGGATAAACAGCAGTTTTGAGCCCTCTATAGCAGAGCCATAGGAGCACAAACCCTCTTCTTCTGCAATTAACAAAATAATTGGCCATAGTTCCTTCTGGGTCATAGAATAGGAAAGATTTTCATAGAGAGAAGACAAGGGTAATAAACTGAGCTAATCTAATGCCAGCAGGAACCTTGGAGAAGAGAAAGCATTGGTCCTTATCCAGTGCTAATTTTATATATATATATATATATATTTTTTTTTAATGGGAGGAGGAGTTCACCTACTACTGCAGCTGGAATGGGAAAACGGAAGCGGGTTCTGCAAGGTTCTAGGTTTTCAAACTGGCAGGCAGAAAATAACTACTGTCTTTATCTGATAGCCTGGATTACGTATGTTACTCAAGTACCACTTGCAAACTCTCTGGTCCTGCATGTTACACTGGCCAGGGAGCAGAATTGGGAGTCGCTTTTGTACTGGGCCTGATTATATGCTGTAATTCTTAAGACTAAACTCTCTTTGTTTCAGGAAATTTGAGTTTGATCCAAAGCAAGGAATTGACAACCCTGCACTGTCCCTGACTGATGATGCCGGTAGCCTTTCTTGCTGTGGTGATGCATGTAACTCTTACGAACGTGGAAAGGAGTTGAAGGGTCACAGAGTGGGGCATGTGGGGGAGGGGGTGTCACGAAAATGAGAGGAATGAGCAGAAGGATAACGCACACAAGGATGAGGGAAGCATGACAAAAGGATGTGGGCAGAGGAGAGAGGGAAGGAAGGGGACAGGGGCCATATTAATATAACAGTAGATGAAAGCAGTTAAGATTAATTGACCCATCCAGTTAGGTTAACCTTAGCCCAGTGGCCAATCTCTTTAAGGATAGATTGAGAGCTGAGCTTAAAGGGGGAGGAAGGAGTTAAGAAACCACAGGACAAGGTTACAGTGGTAGGAGGGGAGCCTGAACAGATAGAAATGTTTGGAGGTGAATACTGTACTTGTCCATCATTTCTACTGCCCATGAGTTAAATTTGTGCCAGTTCAAGCTTATGTCATGTGAGCGGAGGGAAGGTGTAGCCTAATGGCTAGTGCAGGCCTGAGATCCAGGGGAACCGTACTCAGTTCCTACTGTTTCTCCTTGTGACTCTGGGCAAGTCAAGTAATCCTCCATTGCCAAGGTACAAAATAAATACCAGTATATAATATGTAAATCGCTTTGATTGTAACCACAGAAATGCAGTATAGCTAGGGTTACCATTTTTTGGGCCACAAAAACCCGGACACCTGGCCCCGCCCGGTTCTACTTCTGGCCCACCCCATTCTGCCTCACCCCCCACCCAGTTTCACCTTTGGATCTGTCCCGTTCTGCACCAGCCCTGCCCCCCAAAACCTCCTCTATTCTTCCCCGAGAAGCTCCATCCACATCTGGAGGGCCTGGGGCATGTGCAGATGTGTGTGAAGTCAGGCACGCAGGCTCAGATGCCCTCCAAAACCCAGACAAACTGCTGGGTTTTGGAAAGTCCGTCCAGGAGCCCGGATAGTCCTCTGATTTATAATCATCCTGCTCAAGGACGCCTTTGATCAAAAATCTCTTCTTTTCAAAGTCCTTTTTGCAGATGGGAAATCCTTTCTTAACATAACATAACATAAGAATTGCCGCTGCTGGGTCAGACCAGTGGTCCGCTCACACGGCGGCCCTCTGGTCAAAGACCAGCGCCATGAGACTAGCCCTACCTGCGTACATTCCGGTTCAGCAGGAACTTGTCGAGCTTGGTCTTGAATCCCTGGAGGGTGCTAACCCTCATTGTCTTGCTGTTCTATAACACATGTAGTTCTTCCCCTTTCTCCACAATTGCTTCCGTATGTTTGTTTGATTTTTTTTTTTTGTCTTAGTATGTTTGTTAGAAGATTTTATATAATCCCACAATTTTAAATTTATGTACTCTGCTTAGAAGTCTGATAAGCGGATCAACAAGTTTTAAATAAACTTGGAAAAAAAGGACTTCTCTGGGTTTCCCCAGACGTCTGGTAACCCTAAGTATAGCAAAGCCCATTCCCTTCCTTCTCTTTTCCCTTATATAAGTGTGAAGGCCTGATGAGTACGGTATTTGTGCAATAGGGCAATAGCAGGGAGCAAGAGTTTTGAAGCTATAACTACTTTTGGAATTGGATTTTGGTGTACAAAAACCTCTGCATCACCACAAGTCGATGAAGCCGTCCACATAATGTGCGGCAGCGGCAGCAACAAAAATGGCAAACAGAATGCTAGGAATGATAAAGAAGGGGATCACGAACAGATCAGAGAAGGTTATCATGCCACTGTACTGGGCCATGGTACGCCCTCACCTGGAGTACTGCGTCCAGCACTGGTCGCCGTACATGAAGAAGGACATAGTACTACTCGAAAGGGTCCAGCGAAGAGCGACTAAGATGGTTAAGGGGCTGGAGGAGCTGCCGTACAGCGAAAGATTAGAGAAACTGGGCCTCTTCTCTCTCGAACAGAGGAGATTGAGAGGGGACATGATCGAAACATTCAAGGTACTGAAGGGGATAGACTTAGTAGATAAGGACAGGTTGTTCACCCTCTCCAAGGTAGGGAGAACAAGAGGGCACTCTCTAAAGTTGAAAGGGGATAGATTCCGTACAAACGTAAGGAAGTTCTTCTTCACCCAGAGAGTGGTAGAAAGCTGGAACGCTCTTCCAGAGGCTGTTATAAGGGAAAACACCCTCCAAGGATTCATGACAAAGTTAGACAAGTTTCTGCTGAATAAGAACGTGCGCTGGTAGGGCTGGTCTTAGACCAGAGGGCTGCTGCGTGAGCTGACTGCTGGGCATGATGGACCACTGGTCTGACTCAGCAGTGGCAATTCTTATGTTCTTATGTTTGATAACCCAGTATGAGTGCACACGGTCACGCTATATCCCTTCCCCTGCTATGGCCATCCTGACAACACTGCCTTTCTCCTTCCTAGACCTGGGCAGTCTGCTGAATGCCCGCTTCTGCTTGCTGACAAAGAATGGCGGTGGGACATTTGGTTTCACACTGCAGCAGGAACTGGGAAAGAAGGGACTCATTCTGCGTCGTTTGGAGATTGGTAGCCCAGCTGAGCAGAGCAGGCTGAAGAATGGCGACCGCCTGTTGGAAGTGAATGGGGAATGTGTGGAGAGCATGGAATATATCCGGGTAAGCACAGAATGTAGCTGGGGAAGTGCAGGACCGGAGCTAAGAGGGGCTTTCCATAATTTACCTGAGTATGAAAGAAAGTAGCAAGTGTGTTGAAACAAGTCTGTGCATGTTATGACATCTCAAGGTTACTCATGGAGTGTGACCCTATGGCTCCAGAAAAAAGGGGACGGATTGAGACATCCGGGTTTTACTTCCATTGACCGCAACCAAGATGTCTCAATCTGTTCTCCTTACTTCCATTGCGTTCAATGGAAGTAAAACCCGGATGTCTCAATCCGTCCCCTTTTTTTCTGGAGCCATAGGGTCACACTACTCATGCACAGCTGAAGTTCAGTGTGAGTCTAACATTCCAAGAAACAGGATGTCAGGAGAGTCCTTTTGTGAATCAAGTAAGATATTGCTAGATTTGGAGCACCGTTCAGTGATAAAATTTCTCACAAGAGAAGGGAAAAAAACCAAAGGAGATCCATGAACATGTGACTGCAGTTTATGATAAGTTTGCCCCATCATCCTACAAAGTAAAATTTTGGAGAAAACAGTTTAATTGGGGTGGAGAGTCTATTGAAGATGACCCTCACATTGGACAGCCTAGGGAAGCAACTTCCACAGAAATGTGCATGAAAGTCGAGGATTTAATTTTGTCAGACAGATGAAGTAAGGTTTCCTGAATAGCTGAAGAAATGGGCATCTTGGGCAGGTAGAGTTTGGAAAATAATTAATGAACATGTCATGCCGTGTCAGAGGGCCACGATGCTCCACTGCTGTCAGGAGAACTTGGAGATACTCCATGAAGACAAAGTGAATTTTTTTCAATGTTTGGTAACTGGAAATGAGACTTGATCCAAAATGGAAATCCTGAGTCCAAAATGGAGTCAATGCAGTGGAAGCACAAGTTATCCCCCTCCCCCGAAAGGTTCAAGACAGAAAAATCTGCAGGCAAAGTCATGGCGTATTCCTCTGCTCTAGGTCCTCTCCTTATCTTTCCACCAACTATCCCATCTCCATTCTCTTTTCCATTGACCCTACCCATCCTGCCACTTCCTTTTTCAGACTAATTGGATCTGTTAAAGTCAAGGAGTGAAGGAGGAGGAGTAAAATTTTGGATTGTGAATCTCTATAAAAAAAAAAAAAAAAAAAAAATCCAAAATAAACTTAATGAAAACTTAGTGAGAAAGACTGCCCCTGTTTTCTGAGATGTTGAAGGACTTTTGCTTCTGGAGTTCATGCCACACAAGACAAGCATAACTGGGGAGAGTCACATCAACACAATGATTGTTTTGCAGGAGTTAATCAAGGTGAAAACTGACAGCAGGCGTACTGCTTCCTCACAACAATGTGCACATGTCATGTCAATCACAGGCTGCTATCCAAGAAGGTGGGTTTCAGCAACTGAACCATCCACCCTACAGTCCCAACCTGGCTCCCTTGGATTATTTCCTGTTCTGAGTTTTGAAGAACTCTCTCCTTGGACAGCAGTTTTTTGTTGTTTTTTTAAAATTCATTTATCAAATCATTACAAGTTACAACACTCATTCTAGAAATACAGAGGCAATACCAAACTTGAAAAATTCAAAACAGAAAATATAAAATTCAGCAAATAAAATATTGGATTTGGTGTCTTCCATAGACCACTATATTGAATAGGAGGAAGGAGATAGAAATTATAGGGAGACTTTTCACATTATACAATTCAAAAAATGGCTAAACCTCAGCCTTCAGTATTTTTTGCTTCATCTCACTCCACTGGTTAACTTCTTAAGGTCCAAAAAAGATCTTAGATGATCAGGGAGAAAAAACACATATCTCAAACCCAAATATCTTACTACGCATTTACAAGGATACACAAGCAAAAAGGTGGCTCCTAATTTTCTTGTTTCCTCTTTCATTATAACAAATTCTCTTTATTTTGGAACGCTTACTGATTCTCCTTTGCAAGAAGTATCCAATAATTTGAACCCTTCTAAAAAAGGGATTAAAGGAGTCAAGATCTTCAGTCAATCTTTGGTCTTTAAATTCTCTCAACTCTGGAATGATCTCTCCCTTTTTTTTTTTTTAGGAGTTCCAGTTCGTTTCAATTTTTCCATAAATCTTTAAAAACTACTCTATTTGCCAAACATTTTGAAAATTAATTATTTTGAAATTTTGCTGTTATCTTCTATTTATCATTTGTAAATCATTCCCTGTTTATTTAATTGCTGTAAACCGAGTCGAGCCTTCTCAGAATGATGACTCGGTATACAAAGTTAAGCTTTAGTTTAGTTTCTCTCCGTCTCTCCTGAGTTCATTTTGTCACATCCGGATATATCCATATTCTGTCCACAAAAAGGAGTTACACCCTTTTTGAAGTAAATTCTCATAACCGAAGTGAGGTCTTGTTCAAATACAAAATTCACTATCAAAGTAGCTCGCTCCTTAACTTAAGAAAGGGAATCTTCAGGAATTGCTGTAAGATCCTTTAAATTTTCCTCAATAGTTCCATTTTCAGTTAAAGGTATATCCCCTGTCCCTAAATTTTTATCTTTAGCAACCGATAAATAATAGGCTTTATTTATAGGTGGAATACTTTCCTGAGGAAAATTCAAATTTTCTAGTAGAAATTTCTTTAAAACTTCAACTGGAGACATAGCCCTCATTTTTGGACAATTTAACACTGAGATTTAATCATCTATTAAAGTTCTCTATTTGCTCGAGCTTTCGTGAGATAAAGTTCTGGTCTTTAATAACTTCTGAAATTGAGTCTGTCAGAGTACTAATTTCTAATTGAATCTTTTCCATACAGTCTTGTCGCATCAACTTTGGCTACCATGTCCTGAGCTATTTTCCCCACCATCAAATCTAGCTTCATTATGGCCCCCAAAAAGTGTCTCCGGAGTAACTGCAAGTGCTGCTGTCGGCTCTCTAGCCCCTTCAGTGTTCTTCTGGCCATGCAGTGCTTTCACGAGTGAAGCTCTACCTAGGTCAAACTCCAGGGTCTCCTCCGCCTCTCTCCCAGAGTTTGTCTCAAAACTCCACACCTCAGCTGGACAAGGAGACACTGAGATCATTGGGAGTGACAGTGAGATGTTCTGCTCCAGAGAGTCTACAGTGAGATGTTCTGCTCCATAGAGTCAAGCTCGACTATAGCAGAATCTGGCCCCCGATTTTCCGGCCGAGGGTTGATGGCCATCTGCCGCTCAAAGATCTGCAGAAGCATATATTGAATTGGGGAAGATAAAAGAGCCGGAGACATCGCAGCTCTCACCATTCCCTTCCTCTTGGAATTTGGCATCAGTGAAACAGTTAATAATCTGGTAATTCCAATATAAAAAAGGTAAGCCGGCACCGAAGAAGTATTGAGAGCATTCAGAATGCCGTCAAGAGCCGTCCGCCATCTTGACTCCTCCTCCTTTTCGACAGCAGTTTTCAAGCGATGAAGACATCAAGGAAGCAGTGATGTCCTGGTTTGAAGGTCAAATAGAATAATTATTTTCAAAGGGGTTAAAATCATTGCAAGAAAAGCGGATGACGTGTATGGAGCTATCAGGGGACTATAGTGGAAAATAAAACCATATATATTTTTTAAAAAAAATTTTCTTTCCTACTCAGGTAGATAAATTACGGAACGCTCTTTGTAAGTCTAGGATTGCTGGGTTTTTTTCTCTCTGTTGCGCTAATTAATAAATTCAAACTTCTTGAGACAGATCATTATGCCTTCACCTTCCCTTTCCAGATGCAATTGCCTCCCATACGTGTGATTGCCCACTGCCCCTTCCTTGATACTGGCTCATTCCCCACTTCTCCTGCCTGCTGCCATTTCCCCATAGGTGGTGCAAAAGATTCAGGAGAGCGGGAATCGCGTTTTGGTTACAGTGCTAGATGAGGCTACCTATGAGAGTGTTACAGCCCTGAACAAGAACGTAGCAGAGCTGCTGCCATCTCAGCGGTGTGCACCTGTTGCCAAGCCAAGACTCTGTCACATCCAAAAGGACAAGCTCCACCCAGCACTCGGCTTTGGCTTCAGTGTCTTCGCCCCTGAAGGTTGGTAAAGATTAAAAAAATAATAATTATTATTTCCCAACAATATGAATTTCCTCATGGCAGTGCCCTACCACCCAGGACTTTTACACTGTGAATTTCCTCACACAGCTATACCCTGTTTGCCAGTCAAGACTCAAAGACTCTGACCAGTGGCATGGTCCGTATGCTCCTTCCCCGCCCCCTCCTGCCGTACATGCCCCGCTTCCCTTCCCCCGTACCTCTGTAACGTTCCTAGCGCAATCGGCAACCCCAAACCTGTCGTCGCGCAAGCATCGGCTCTTCCTCTGCCATCATTTCCTAGGCTCGGGTCCAGGAAGTGACATCAGAGGACGAGCCAGTGCTGGCGCGACAGCAGTTTGGGGGTTGCTGCTCACGCCAGGAACGTTACAGAGGTACGGGGGAAGGGAAGTGGTGCGGGGGGGGGAGGCAGATGGGTGTCTGCACCCTCACCAAGATGGCGCCCGGGGCAGAATGCCCTCCCCACCCACCATATTACACCACTGACTGAACCCGATTCTATAAAAGACACTTAAAGTTTGGCACCTAGGTCGGTGTGCCAAGCCACTCTAGAGCCCTAACATATCCCGTTCTCCCAAACAAACCCAGAAAGGGTTACAGGTTAACATGCATAAAAAGAGTGGCATAGTAGGGGGGGGACGAGGGGGCTCTCTGCACTGGGCACCATGTTGGTGGGGGAGCTGGCATCCCTCCTCCTCTCTGCCCCTTCCCGCTCCTCCCCTCACCATGCGCATGCCGCCCCTCTTCCCTTCCCCCGACCTCTAGTTGTTCACTGCGGCGAGCAACAACTTCAACGTGCTCCTCGCGACCACGTCGGCTCTCCCGTTGATGTCGCTTCCGGTTGCTGCGCATAGGAAGTGGCGTCGGAGGGAGAGTCACCGGGGTTGTGAGGAGTACCTTGAAGTTGTTACTCGTGGCAAGGAAGGGGAGGGAGCGCATGCGCAGCGGGGGAGGGGATTAGGGAAGGAGAGGGGGCAGAGACGAGGGCGGGGGAAAGGGGCACCTCTCACCCTCACTACGCCACTGCATAAAAATAGTAAAGGTGGGTTACAAGTTGATGCACTTATAATGTGCGGTGCACATTCATTTAGATTCTGTTTCCCTTATGTGCTTATCAATGGGAGTGATTGAAGGGGGAGCCATAGGAGGCTCTAGAGACACAGGCCATAGTCCTGAAAGAGCTTTGCTCATGTTTAGCTTTAATCTTTTTTATAACTCCTGGACGTTATGGTCTGGCTTCTTGATTATGTGATCCATCTTGAACTGCTGCGGTAATGGCACAATATAAGATCAAGATATAATACAATAATTTAATATATAGTTGATGTACATATAATACAGATTGCTCATCCTAAATTAACATATGCAGAGTATAAAGCTTAATCGGTGCCTATAACAAGCGATTAGCACCTCATAACTGACTTAAATTAAAATGAATTGGGTGGTAGGTATCTAACTTGGTGGGTGCCTTCCACTTTCAGGTAGGCACCTAATCCAAGGTGCCTACTACAAAGTAGGCGTGGATTGTGGGGGTGTTTTGCATGTAGGTGCCTAAAGTGGACTTATATGCTAGTATTTAGGTCAAAAAAACCTTGACATAAACAAGGTTCACCTAAGGTTAAGGTGCCAACTGGTAGCTGGTACTGGGGAGTGTGTGGCACAGTGGTTAAAGCTACAGCCTCAGCACCCTGAGTTTGTGGGTTCAAACCCATGCTTCTCCTTGTGACCTTGGGCAAGTCACTTAATCCCCCTCCCCCCCATTGCCTCAGGTACATTAGATAGATTGTGAGCCCACTGGGACAATGGTATAGAATATTGAATGAATAAATAGTGTGAAAAGGTTCAGCTTCTGATAACCAGAGCTGGCATTGTGACATCATAATGCCTCATTCCACCAATGCCTAAGAGCCAACCTCAGCAGTGATGTCACAATGGTTTGATTGTCCTATACTTGGCTCACTTTTACTACATTTTGAATAAATTCATGTAAACCGTTCTGATCTCCCTGGGGAGCACAGTATAGAAAATTGAATAACTAAACTAAATCTACTTTAGATACCGCTAGGCGCGATTCTATAAATGGCGTCCCTGAAGATTGCCATGTGCTATGCACTGCATTCCTCAGCACCTATGTTTCAGGTGCTATTTATAGAATCAGGCCCTCTGTACTTATTCACAGCATCGTCTACTGGGATTTGCCCAATATCTGGATCGCTCTGCCTCCATCCGCTCCAGCTAGCCTCGCCTGTTTTCTCCTAACTTTTCCGCAGCCTCCAATCCTCTCTTCTGGCACACCTTCTGAATTTTTGGGCACTCACACGTGTTCCCCTCTTTCTCTCTCCTAGGTAGGACGGGTGCTTTTTATCTCTCTTTAATCAACGAGGGCCCAGCGGACAATGTGGGGGTGCCTTCAGGAGCCCGACTTCTGGAGGTGAATGGTGCCAGCGTGCGGAAATACAGCATGCCTCAGCTAATGAGAAAGGTACCGATACCGTGTGTTGGGTCGGGCCCGAGCTCCAGCGGAGACCGTGATTCAGGGCTTCCGTAAGCCCCGCAGGGCTCTTACTTTCCTGGGTTTTGTATTAGCTGCAGGGAAGTGGCGACAAGGTGACTATGCTCGTGGTGGACCCCGAATCGGAGGCATTTTATGAGGAAAGGAGAATACCAATCACTGCTGCTATGGCTGAGCCCCGAATGCTACCGTACCAGGCCAGGAAGATGCATCTGGTGAAGGGGCTGTATGGCTATGGATTTCTGCTGCGTCAAGAGAAAAATGACATGCAGTTGGAGGGTAAGAAGACCATGTGTGATAACTCTGCAAAAATGTAACCATTAGGTTTTTCTGTCTGAGACCTTGCTTGAGTGTGACTTTCTTGTTGATTTTAATTGTAGTTCTTTCCCTTCTTTGACTTGGTTTTCCAAATTAAGTGGCATAGAAAATGGTTCAATAAATCATAATTCTGAGGCCTGCAAGGGAGCACAGGAAGCTTTCGCTCAGGACAGTAGCTGGTATGAGTGGCATAGTAAGGAGGGGGTGGTCTGTCCCAGGTGCCTTCTCGGTGGGGGGCGCCATCACCCCTCCTCTTCTCTAACCCCCTCCCCCTGCTCCTTTCTGACTTCCCCTTCCAGGTCCCACAACTAGGAAGTGACATCAAAGAGAGAGAGTTGACACTGATGCGGGCAGCAAGTTTGCGATGCTGCTCACGCCGGGAAAATTAAAGAGGTGCAGGGAAAGGGAAGGGGTGCTCTAAGGATGTTACACATCAGGTTTCAAGTTTATTAAAATTTGTTATCCCGCCTTTTCTGTAATCAAAGCGGCTTTACATAATAAAATCTGTAGGGTGCAGGGAACAAATAAACATCAGATACATTACATCATAGAAACATCAAGAGTCAAACTTTCCAGACTAATGTGACTAACCCTAATTAAAGAAATGGGCACATGAGGAAAGGAAAGAGCTACAATCGTTGATAGGAAGGAACAAAAATAGGGGAATACGAGAGGGTGGGGAAACAGTAAATTAAAATTAAAACCCGGTAAAGGATACTGGGTACTGAAAAGATTTTAAAAAATTGAAATATCCTTAAAAGGACGATTACATTGCAAATGCATCTTTGAATAGCATAGTTTTCAAACTAGATTTAAAGTTATCTAAGGTAGTAATATCACGTAAAAAATTTGTGGCTGAATTCCAAAGCGATGGGGCGGTCACCGAGAAGATGTTATTTCTCATGAAGTTGCCATGACTTAAAGATGGGATTGCGAGTAAGTTTTGATTGGTTGATCTTAGAGTGCGGCTAATGGAGTAGGATATAACATATCTATTAATAAATTCTGCGAGCCTTGATTGTCTAGTTTTGAACGTCAACAACATGATTTTGTAAGAAATGCGGTGTTCGATCGGAAGCCAGTGAGCTCTAATCAAAAGGGGAGTAACATGATCGAATGTTTTAGCGTTGTAAATAATTTTAACAGCTGTGTTTTGGATAATTTGCTGACGTCTAATCTCTTTCTTGGTGATCCCTTAAAAAGGGATAGTCTAAAACAAGAAATGACTAAGGAACGAATGAGAGTGTTGAGGGAAGCCGGATCCAGTAATCTGTGACATCTTGTTTGAATTCAGGGTTGTATTGGTTTTTGTTTTGTTTTTTTTCTCTCTCTGTCGCCTAAAAAGTCATCCTCTTTGTATAATTCGAGTATAGAGTATCTTCATTCAGTTTTAAACATCAATATAAACATTAATGTAGTGGGTTGCTAAGAAAGCATTCATATCAGTACATCAAGAGAACGTAGCAACGGGAGTTCAGTATTTTAAACTCTGAGGTCAAGATCTGAACTCCTGTTGCTACGTTCTCTTGATGTACTGATATGAATGCTTTCTTAGCAACCCACTACATTAATGCCTAAAAAGTCAGCCACGGCAACAACAATGGAGACCAACACCTCTGCTCGGAAACAGCAGGATACAATGGAAGAGAGCAGAACAAGCCTTCTAGAAGGATCACGGTGTTTGTCGTTCCTTCTGCATTCTTGTCCTTACAAATTGGCTTGTATATTTGGTTTGCTATTATGATGCAGGCAGTTTAGCCGAAACATGTTGTGTGTCGAGTCCAGGACCAGCCAGATGTTTTTGTGATTGATCGGTCGTTGGATATGTACTGCACTATTGGTTGCCATTAAAGTGGGTTTAGAAGACCAGGCTTGTTCTGCTCTCTTCCACTGTAGCCTAAAAAGTCAGCCCCAACTAGTGTAATTCTACAAGGTACACGTGCCATTTAGTGAATAGCACTATGCGACACTGTGCAATGCATAACTTACAGTAGGCACAGCCATGTAGGCCAGCTGAAACTAGACCGAAATTCCTGTGCTTAATGCGAAAATCGGCGCATATTCTGTACACTTGCATGCTGCATGCATAATTTCCAATTAATGTCAATTTTGAGGTGTTTATTGCCAGTTATCGGTGCCAATTAGGATTAAGATGTGCGGGTACATTGGTGCATGTAGTCAGTGTATGCGGATAACTTCAGGTGACATTTCTTTGAACTTATGGTATAGCGGTATATAAGAAATAAATTATTATTATTATTTATAGAATTGGGGGGTATTGTATATATAGCTTCGTAATCCATGGCATATGACAGCGGCTTATCAAGTTTCAAGTTTATTAAAATAATTTTTAAACCACTTAATCAAATATCTAAGCGGTTTACAATGCAGTGTTACATAAAGACATATATTGTTATAAAAACAAATAAAAACAGGGGATACTGGAAGACAATTCGAGTATTAAAAGCACAAGACGTACGGACCTACTGCAAACAATAGGAGAGTGGGGAAGAACTACAATTTTTATAGAAAAGGTGCAACATGAAAGGAAAATACGATAGGCTAGGGTAAAAATTAACAATTTACTTTATATTTTAAATTTTGAAATTTTAAAGTTTTAAATTTTCAAAGTTTTTTTTTAAAATATCAAAATACTATAATATTAAAAATGTTAAAATTTAAAAATATTAAAATATGCCGCTTATGGAAAGCTTACGTTTTTTGAGTTGTGAGACAAAGAGGCGATATTCAGTTTTTGCTTACATAAAGGTGTGTACGTATGGGAAAAACTATTGCCACCTTCCCCATATGTAGGGTTATCATATGTCCGAGAAAACTCGGACATGTCCTCTTTTTAGAGAACTGTCTGGATTTCCAGACAGACTTTCCAAAACCCAGCAGTTTGTCCGGGTTATGGAAAGCCCCAAGCTCCGGCCGCATGTAGAGGGCTTTCAACATGCATGCTCAGATGATGTCACACGCATCTACGTATGCTGGAGGCCCTACAGACGTGGCCTGGAGGTCAGCAAAAAAGAAACAAGGTTTTTTGAGAGCGGGGCTGGAGGCAGAATGGGGCGGGGCTGTAGGGGGGAACAGGGCGGGGCATGCATCTGGATTTTCTCATCCTTAAATATGGTAACCTTAGCCATATGCAGGGTTTAAAATCACACACACACGCTTCACCCCCATGTACTTTTGCACTTGCAAAATATGTGGACTAAAGAAGCAGTATCTCACTTCTGGATCACCACATTTTAGCTTTCCCATGTATTCACCATGATAGGACCCCAGGGACCCCTGAAGAAGACTTTTTGTCGAAACGCGGACCGTGTTGGGTCCTGCATCCCTAGCGGACTAGGTCCTTTAAGGCTTTTATGTGGATTACTTTACTTTTATGTGGATGATTTTAGTGTACCTTTGGAACTTTGACATTTTCAAATAAAGTCCATTAAGGAACATCGTCATTCCATAGAGTTTCTTTTAATTTCTTCTGGATTTTATTCTCTGTGGATATTTTGGGGTCATTTTTTTGGTTTTTGCTTGCATCTTTCCTCTCTGACAGGTCAGTTCCTCAGGGAAGTGGAGTCAGGGCTCCCAGCTGAGAAAGCCGGGATGAAAGAAGGAGATCGGCTGTTGGCTGTGAATGGAAAGAACATTGAAGAGCTGGAACACAATGAGGTTGTGAACCTAATCCGCTCCAGTGGGAGCCAGGTCACATTTCTGGTCATCGGTGCTGATGGAGACCGCTTCTACAGCTCGGTGAGCACTGGTGAGAAGGCGCAAAACCTGGTTCTCTTACTCCAGGGCAGCAAGAAAAGAGGCTGCCCCCTATGCCTGGAATAATTTACCCGAGTTTGTATGTCAAGCCCCTTCCCTTGTTTAAAAGCAAACTGAAAACCCACCTTTTTGATATAGGCCTCAATCCTTAACCCTACTCCTCTGCCCTCCAACCCAGCCCGCTGATTAACTGCTCTCCTTAACTGTATTCATGACATCCTGTTTCAGACTTTGGGAAGCTGAGCTGTGATTGTGATGTCATAATGCCTCATTCCACCAATAAGAGCCAGCCTCATCAGTGATGTCACAATGGCTTCATTGTTCTGTACTCCCCTCTGCCCTCCAACCCAGCCAGCTGATTAACTGTTCCCCATGACACCCTGTTTGTTTGTCTTGCCTGTTTAGATTGTAAGCTCTTTCGAGCAGGGACTGTTTTCTTAATCTTTGTGACTCTGTGCAGCGCTGTGTGCGTCTGGTAGCGCTATAGAAATAATTAATAGTAGTAGTAGTAGATGTCAAAACCAACCTTCAGTTACATATACTTTATTGGTGGTATATACAAAATTCAGACATAAGCATTTCTACACGATATTTGCAAGCATTACAAGTTCCCTATAGTCCCCTAAGGAAGGCGACACAGTTGCCAAAACTTGATCCTAATCAGGACTATATTTACATTGTATGTCAAGGACTTGTTTTTTGAATTTTGTATATACCACCAATAAAGTATATGTAACTGAAGGTTGGTTTTGACATTTCCTGTGCCTCTTCTTTTGCTGCCCTGTATTACCCCGAGGCCTGGTACCTTCTTTTTCCTTTTTTGCATTCTCTTACTCCAGGACAACCGTTTCTATTACAGCACTCAGTCCAGGAGCTGCAGTCTGAGGGTCCTTAGGCTCCTTCCCTCCCGCAGTTTCCTACAACTCCCTAGTACTCGCCACCCCTAATCCCACTGCAAATCTCATCACCCCTGTCCCAGTCAATAGATCCTGGACTGCCTTTGAGCAAGTATCCGAATCGCAGGTCCTCAAGCTCTGCCTGAAATTGAAATCCTGTAACTGCACATTGGATCCATTTCCATCCTATCTATTTGAGAAAATACCCGCACAGGCCATCTCATCTCTCACCAAACTCATAAATTCTGCCCTACTCTCAGGCCTCTTCTCACCGGAAATGGGACGCATTGCATTGACCCCCCTACTGAAGAAGACTGACCTAGACCCCTCCATCCCATCCAACTATCGCCCTATAGCAAACATCCCTCTCCTAACCAAATTGCTTGAGTCCATTGTCTCCTCCCAACTCTCAGCCTACTTGGAAAGATTCTCTATCCTCCTACCGTATCAATACGGCTTCAGACCCAACTTCAGTACTGAAACCCTCCTGGCCTCCCTAACCTCGAAGATCCAACAACTCCACTCTCACAAAAAATTTGCCGTTCTACTCCAATTCGACCTCTCTGCAGCCTTCGACGTTGTCCATCATGACATTCTAATCCTCCTACTCTCCGAGATAGGCATCAGCTCCACGGTCCTTGACTGGTTCTCAAATTTCTTACGTTCTCGTTCTTACACCGTCACCAAGAATGGTACCTCATCCTCCCCGTGGAAACCGACATGTGGAGTTCCACAAGGCTCCCCCCTATCCCCTATCCTCTTCAACATTTACATGTCCTCCCTGAACCTCCTCCACCTCTCCCCCCTAGAATTACTCTACACTTACGCTGACGATATCCTGATCCTCCTCGAGACCGACGCAAACCTCTCCAATCTCGCAGCAAACATCTCTTCATGCATAACCAAACTTCAATCCTGGGCTCTTGCTGTACAAATGAAACTAAATGAATCCAAAACCAAACTACTTTGGCTTGGCCCCAAACTTGATCATTTACCCACCTCCATCCCACTGCCCACAGGCACCTCTCTACAACTAGAGTTCTCTAGCAAAGTTCTGGGCATCACCATAGATTCCTCGCTATCCTTCAACGACCACCTCAACTCCCTGATAAAAACATGCTTTCACAGCCTTCACATGCTGAGGAAAGTGAGGTCCTGCTTCCACCAAAAACACTTTGCCGTACTCGTACAGTCCATCATCCTCTCCAGATTGGACTATTGCAATTCCATCTACCTCAGCTTAACAAAGAAAAGCCTCCACAGACTCCAACTAATCCAGAACACCGCGGCCAAACTCATCTTCTCAAAAAGCAAATTTGACCATGCCTCCCCACTCCTGTCCAAGCTACACTGGCTTCCTGTCATCTCCAGGGTCCATTTTAAATGTGCCTGCCTAACCTTCAAGATGCTCCACGGCATCCTTCCACCTCTTATTCCTCTATCCTGGAATTCCTTAAATCCATTCTCCACCAGACCCACGCAAAAATTAAAACTATCCTTCCCCTCCTCAAAGGGTATCTCCCTCATCGGTAAACTCGGGTCCTCCCTCCACTTCAGAATAGTCTCCCTTCCCCTCTCCGTAACTTGAGCCCCCTTCTACCATTCCGTAAGCTTCTGAAGACTTGGCTCTTCTCCAAAACGTAACCCGTCCCCTCCCTATTATTATCACACCTAACCTCTCTCTTACTTACTTTTATAAACCCACTGGAGTTCCGTTGCTTCCTATCCATGTAAACCGTGTCGAGCTCCACCTGTGGAGATGATGCGGTATATAAACCCAAGATTTAGATTAGATTAGATTAGACAGTAATTAATAACTACAATACATCCTTCAGCTACGCAGACGACATCACCATACTCCTCCCCTTCGACCCATCAGAGCCCACCACTACAGCAAAACTGGAAATAACCCTAGATGCAATCGAAAAATGGATGGTAGACCACAAACTGAAACTAAACTCAGATAAAACAAAATTCCTTCTGCTCGAAAAGGCCAAAACTCCCACCATTACAGAACTGAAAATTAAAAACACCAAATACCCAATACAGCCCGAACTCAAACTCCTAGGAGTAACGATAGACAGATGCTGCACAATGCAGCCCCAAATCATTGAAACATCCCAGAAAGCTTTTTTAATTATGAGAAATCTACGTAAAATAAGAAAATTCTTCAACCCAGCACAATTCAGGATAATTGTCCAATCCCTAGTCTTAGGTCTACTGGACTATTGCAATTCCCTCTATCTACCTTGTCCTGCCAACATGATAAAACAACTTCAGACTATACAAAACACTGCCCTCAGACTGATCTACTCCCTGAGAAAATATGATCATATTACAACTGCCTTCCTAGACTCTCACTGGCTACTTATGCAAGCACGAATTCAATTCAAATTCTACTGTCTATTATTCAAAGCATTAAACGGCTTTGCCTCCCCCCCTATCTAAACAACCGCCTAAACCAGATCCTCACCTCAAGACAAAGAAGAACTCCGAACCCTTTTGCCTTCCCTCCACTCAAGGGCACTCAGCGCAAAAAGATGTTTGATGACCTTCTGGCGACGCAAGCAGCAAAACTTAACCACTCCATCTCCAACCTGTTGACGGCAACGGGCGACTTCAAAACTTTTCGAAAAGAAATCAAAACCCTACTTTTCAAAAATTTATCCAGATATCTTAACCCAACCCTTCCCCTTCCTCCTAGATAAATTCTCTCCCAAAACCTCCACTTAAATAATCTCTTCCTCCCCAAAACACCAACCAAGTATTCAGATCCCTGAAATGTAACGTAATCTTATTTGTACTCTAACTGTAATCTATTTGGTATATCACACAGTAACGTACAGTCAATTTAATATCCAATTTGCAAGTTCTTCCGGAATTAATTCAGCTATCTCTCCTCCCTTGTAACAAACCCCCCCCCCCCCCAAAACCCCAAAACTGTTGTAACTTCACTGGAAATGTCCAGTTAGCTCTTTTGTAATCCGCCTTGAACTGCCTTGAATCCGCCTTGAACTAATGTAATGTAATACATTATTACCCAGCCCTCTCCCATTAGTTCTCCCATTCCCTCATGTTCTGCCTGCAGCATACTTCGTCCACACACACTTGTTCTACCCCTCCCCCCAAGTGTCTTGTGTGGCACTTGGCAGTGCAGAGTAGGCTGGAGCATAATGGATACCAGAGGAGGTGGCATTTAGGAGCTGTGGTAGCAACAAAAAAGGATAGCTTGAACATGACTGCCAACTAGCAATGGGCATAGAAAAAAAAATAATGTGCTTTTTGGTCAATTTTAGGAGTTTCACGTTGTCACACACCTCTGTTTTCTATAAATGTTTAACATCATTAGACCTTTTAAGTCACAGAAATTGACATGCATTAATTCATAATGTGTAGGGTTACCAGATGTCCAGGAAAACCCTGATATGTCCTCTTTTTAGAGGATTGTATGGGCTCCAGGATGGACTTTCCAAAACACGGCATTTGTCCGGGTTTTGGTAAGCTTCAACAAGATCTGGCCACATCTTGAGGGCCTCTGAGCATGCACAGATGACGTCACGCACTTCTGCGCATGTTCCAGGCCCTCCAGACGCAGCTGGAGCTCATTCGGAAGAAGATAGGAGACTTTGAGGAGGCAGGGTTTGGGGTGGGAACAGGGCAGAGCTGGAGGTGGAATGGGGCGGGGTCATGTGTCGGGGGTTTCCTGAAGAAAAATATGGTAACCCTACTAATGTACATTAAATTGCTTTTGAGTGCACCTTTTTTTATATATAGCTAATGAACCAAATGCATTCTAATGAATGCATAGGGCTTCTGCCAGTGTCTCTCTGTCACCAGCTGGAAGAATGTGAGGATCTCGGCCAGTCCTACCACTCTAACATCACACTTATGTTCCTGCAAATTCCTGTCTATGACATCAGTGTGACAGATGGACAGACAGACAAACGGAAAAAAAAATCAAATGTATTCTATTTCATGAAATATGCTAATCATTTCAGGAACAGCCCCAGAGCAATGGGTTCCAGAAATATATCCACGTGAAAGTGTTGACGTGGGCTGCATCGAGCTCTGAAAGTCTCTCCTGTATCCACAGATGGCGCTGTCTCCATTGACCTTCTTTGAAGAGGAAGCAGCAGAATCTCAGCCTGGAGCTGCTCCTAACGTGTCTGAGATGCAGGAGCATAGTCCCACAGCACCACATCTCTGTCACCTCACTCGAGGACCCCTAGGGTTTGGGTTTCAGCTCTCAAATGTCAAGGATGAAGAGGAGATTTATATCACACAGGTCACTTAACCTTTCTGCATCTAAGTTCCTATTCCATTTATTTATTTATTCAATTTTCTAGACCGTTCTCCCAGGGAAGCTCAGAATGGTTTACATGAATTTATTCAGGTACTCAAGCATTTTTCCCTGTCTGTCCCGGTGAGCTCACAATCTATCTAATGTACCTGGGGCAATGGGGGGGGGGGGGGAATTTAAGAGACTTGCCCAGGGTCACAAGCAGCAGCAGGGTGCTGATGCTATAGCTTTAACCACTGCATCACACTCTCCCTTTCATCCCCAGAAACAAAATATAATGGCAGACAGAATCTTTTCTGCTTTAAACAAAAGTGATTATCCTTCTAATTTTTAAAAAAATGTTACACTTAGGTCCTGACTCTATGAACAGCACCTGAAGCTAGATGCTTAGATCAACACACCTAGCCAATCTAGGTGCCTAACTTAATTTTCTAGTGCAATAGGTGTGTCAGTCTGGACTGTAGGGTAAATGAGTTTTGCATTCTGTACAAAGAGGAGGACAGTCTAGCGATTAGAGTAATGGATTTGGAACAAGGAGTCCAGGGTACAAATTCTGCTGGGCTCAGTGGCGCTTGCCATAACTTTGGACAAGTTACATCATCTCCTGTTACTTCTTGTTCCCAAGTGTAAAACAGTGGATTGATATCCTGGGAAACTGGGTTCAATTCCCACTACAGCTCATTGTGACCCTGGGCAAATCACTTAACCCTTCATTGCCCCATGTACAAAAACTTAGATTGTGAGCCCACGAGGGACAGAGAAAGTACCTGTATAGACTATTGTGCTGCATATGTCTAGTAGTACTAAAGAAATGATTACTAGTAGAAGCCTTAAATGGTTTTTTTTTTTAATTGATATTTTCTAGGTTGTCCCAGGTGGACCTGGAGACCTGGGGGGTCTGAAGGAGGGCGATTTGCTGCTTGAAGTAAATGGGAGAATGGTGAAGAAGGAAAGTTATGAGAAGGTGGTACTCTATATGCAGGAAGCTGGGGATGATATGAGGCTTCTGGTGGAGCGTGAGAAGGTAGATTCTTCAGAACCTCACCAAGGTAGGTGAAGCCACCAGTAGATTGATCGCTTTTTCATCTCTGCAGAAAGTGAAGCTCCATTAAAGCTGGGACAGAAGATACATCAACAAAGAAATCAACGTTGCTTACCTGTCAGAGTTTCTGTGTAGACAACATGGGAATGATCAACACTTCATGGTGACATCATGATAGACCCAGTGTACTGGAGTTCTAGGGATTCCCATGATACCAGTAGTCTCTCCCCCTGATCAGTCTAGTGCAGAGGTCTCAAAGTCCCTCCTTGAGGGTCGCAATCCAGTTGGGTTTTTCAGGATTTCCCCCATGAATATGCATGAAATCTATGTGCATGCACTGCTTTCAATGCATATTCATTGGGGAAAACCCGACTGGATTGCGGCCCTCAAGGAGGGACTTTGAGTTCCCTGGCTAGTGCCACTGCATCTGGATAGTTGTGATTTTCTTCACTTATCATGTTTTTGTATTAATTTTATTAAAGTCTTGTTTTGAATTATGAGAGGAAGAGAGGATTACATGTGGCTGTATTCTCCTGCTGCCTATTGAAACCTCCCTTTATGATAAGTAACTTTAGTTTCTATGTAGACAAGCACGGGGATTTAGGTACACTTCATGGTGAATCCAGAGCCTTGTTGGAACGTTGGTTGGTGGGCTCATGAGGCCTGTCGCGAATTTTGAGATCAGTGGGTATGTAGATACTATTTGATAATGGCACACTGCAATAGCTGAAAGATGGAGGCAAACTGAGGACATCTTTAAGCATGATTCTGATAGTTTGAGGGTGTGATATTTGACATAAAAAGGGATTGTGATTTTGAGACAGCCCATTAGGTGAATTGGATCCATTTGAACTGGTTTGGCTTTCTAGCTTTTAGGAGACCTCCTATAAGAATGACTTCTTCTGGAACTGGGAGGTGAGTTATTTGTGATACACTTTGCAAGGTGGAATATGAGGGGCCACTGAAAAGTTCTCAGCCCAACCAACAAAGTCGGGGCATTGAGAGCTATACACTTACTTCAGTGATTTTCCACTTTTTTCATTCTGTCAGAAAAATACAGAAAGAAAAAAGTGGAAAATCACTGGACTAACTGTAGCCCTCGATGGAGACTGCCACAATAGACAGCAGGGACTGTCTATTCTTGTATGTTAAAATGTACAACGCTGCATATGCCTTTAAGCGCTATAGAAATAATAGTAGTAGTAACTTTGTTGGGTGGTCTGAGAACTTTGGCCCCTCATACTGTAGGTAGTTGTGGTGATACAGTAAAAGTGATGGATTATATGCAAGGGCTATCAGTTGAGTCATTGATAGGGAAAGCAGTCAAGGAAATCATATGCTCCTTGACCACTGTGAGGTGATGAAGACGACTTGTGTTTTCTTCTTGCAAGTTTTCTGTCATTCCCTTGGGATTAAATAGTTCCCTGAAAAAGGAAAGGTATCGTGGAGGAGCCTGCATAGACTTGAACAAATAGAGCAGGACAATTTTGCATTTCTGAAGATGCAAATATATTTATTCACGGAGTCCCACAGCGAAAGATCCCAAATCACCTTGCTTGTTGATGCCAAACATGGGTACCTAGTTTTCTGGCCAGGTCTGTAAAATCTTGCTGAATAGAGTAGAGCACAGTGGTTAAATCTACAGCCTCAGCACCCTAGGATTGTGGGTTCAAACTCATGCTGCACCTTGTGACCCTGAGCAAGTCACTTAATCTCTTCAATGCCCCAGGTACATTAGATAGATTGTGAGCCTGCCGGGACAGACAGGGAAAAATGCTTGAATACCTGAATAAACTCATATAAACCGGTCTGAGCTCTCCTGGGAGAACAGTATAGAAAATTGAAATAATAAATAAGTTTTGAAGATATCATGACATTGAGACTTGAACCTGAGTTCCAGGACATTGATGTGCAGTGCACATTCATTTAGATTGTTTCCCTTATGTGCTTATCGATGGGAGTGATTGAAGGGGGAGCCATAGGAGGCTCTAGAGACACAGGCCATAGTCCTGAAAGAGCTTTGCTCATGTTTAGCTTTAATCTTCTTTATAACTCCTGGACATTATGGTCTGGTTTCTTGATTATGTGATCCACCTTGAACTGCTGCGGTAAAGGCAGAATATAAGATCAAGGTATGTAATGTAAGTATGTAGATTTTATTTCATACTTTTCTCTGTTTTGCATGTAGGAGGAGAGGCAGGAAGGACTGGCCTTTATTCTGAGCCCGACATTGGACTAGCATATCCCAAGGGAAATGCTTCAGGAGTCAAGGTCTGATCAACTTTCATACATACTTGGACATATTTACAGACTGCTGCATCATTGAAGAACATCATTTTGTCATGGATCCCTGCTCACTTTTGCCCTATCGCCCCGTTCTATAAATTGTGCCCAAAGACAAAACAGGGTCATTTACGAACAGAAGCTAATTAGCTGAGTGGAAAATGAGTTGTCATTGATTGTTTTGCTGATCATATCATTTTTGTAAAGTTTATGTGACTAAATGGTTCAGTTATCGAAGGTTATATAACCCGCATGACCTTCACTGGTATCTGCGGCCTATAAGCTCTGTATAATGTAATGCATCAATAATTGGCATTAATTAGTAGTTATCCACATCTCCTATTGTATAAACAGCGTGCCTAATTCCTCTGGTGTGCAACTCAAAAAGGGGGGCAGCCGAGGGTGGATCAGGGACCCAGCATTTAGGCATGGTTTTACAGAGTACGCTCCTGACTTCTAGTGGTTAGGCACGCACATTTACTCGTTTTTGGCTAACCATAAATTCAGCCTTGAGCTAGTATTCTACAGCAGCCGTTCAGCACTTATAGAATTTGGATGTACTGTCTTGGATGCCAGTGCCTAACTTTAGGTGCTCTTTGCTGAATTTACCCCTATATGAGCACATGCTTCCTCTCTAACAACCTTCCTGCATTATACATTACATTAGTGATTTCTATTCCGCTTGTGCCTTGCGGTTCTAAGCGGATTACAAATTAGAAGATATCTGGACATTACCGAGAGAATTGTATAACAAAGATTCATGTACATTACATGATACAGTTGATAGTTACAAATTAGAGGATATCTGTATTTATCCGATAGAATTACATAGTAAAGATTCAAGTACTTACAGGAAACAGTGGAGAATAGCAATATATTTGGGTTGCTGAGGAGGATAACCTAACATTGAAGGGATAAGTTTATTGGATACATGTGGTAGATGCTTATTTAGCGATCTGGATATTTTTTGGTTGGTATGATTCGAGGAATTGACTACATGTAACTGACTACATGTAAATACATTCTCAGGAACATAAAATGGACCACAAAGGCCTTCGAGCTGCTTGTGAATCTAGATCAGGGCTGCCTAATTCCGGTCCTCGAGATCTTCTGGCAGGCCAGGTTTTCAGGATATCCACAATGAATATGCATGAGAGATTTGCCTGCACTACTGCCTTCTTGGTATGCAAATCTTTCTCGCCTGTATATTCATTGTGGATATCCTGAAAACCTGGCCTGCCAGTAGATCTCAAGGACCGGACTTGGGCAGCCCTGATCTAGATGTACCCTTTGCAGCTGAATGTCTCTATCGCAGGGTTGTCCAATGTCGGTCCTCGAGGGCCGCAATCCAGTCGGGTTTTCAGGATTTCCCCAATGAATATGCATTGAAAGCAGTGCATGCAAATAGATCTCATGCATATTCACTGGGGAAATCCTGAAAACCTGACTGGAATACGGCTCTCGAGGACCGGAGTTCCCTACCCCTGCTTTAGGGAATACATAAATAGGGCCTTAAGTCTTTTCTGATAAGATTTTTGGTGCAGAACCTGCACAAGTTTGGGATCCTCTCCACTTTAGCCTTTTGGAACACAATATTCCAAACGACATCTACCTAAGAATCTTTATGAGATTTATCAACTTCCTTTTTTTTCTACTAGTTTTAATTCCTCTGGCTGGGATCGCTATCTTTATGCACATTCACTCTGTCCTGAGTGCACTGAACATAAGAACATAAGAACATAAGAACATAAGAACATAAGAAGCGCCATCTCCGGATCAGACCTTCGGTCCATCAAGTCCGGCGATCCGCACACGCGGAGGCCCTGCTAGGTATTCACCTGGCTTATTTTATAGCCAACCATATCTTTATATGCCTATCTCAAGGAGATATGCATCTAGTTTGCTTTTGAAACCTAGGACTGTCGATTCCGCAATAATCTCCCCTGGGAGAGTATTCCAGATGTCAACCACTCTCTGTGTGAAGCAGAACTTCCTGACATTAGTCCTGAACTTGCCCCCCCTTAGCTTCATTTCATGTCCTCTTGTCCGTGTCAAATTGGACATTGTAAATAATCTTCTCTGCTCTATTTTGTCAATTCCTTTCAGTATTTTGAAGGTCTCGATCATATCCCCACGCAGTCTCCTTTTCTCAAGGGAGAACAAT
The DNA here is from genome assembly GCF_902459505.1 of Geotrypetes seraphini. Classification (NCBI taxonomy): domain Eukaryota; kingdom Metazoa; phylum Chordata; class Amphibia; order Gymnophiona; family Dermophiidae; genus Geotrypetes; species Geotrypetes seraphini. The sequence goes on from NC_047096.1 coordinate 20,997,276, forward strand.
CCCAGTGTTTTAAGTCGATCCTCATATTCCAGTTTCTCCATACCCTTCACTAGTTTAGTTGCTCGTCTCTGCACCCTCTCCAGCAGTTTTATATCCTTCTTTAGGTAGGGAGACCAATGTTGGACGCAGTATTCCAAGTGGGGTCTGACCATTGCCCTATAAAGCGGCATTATAACTTTCTCCGATCTACTCGAGATTCCTTTCTTTATCATGCCCAACATTCTATTTGCCTTATTTGCCGCTGCCACGCATTGTGCCGACGGCTTCAGGGTCCTATCTATCAGTACACCCAGATCTCTTTCTTGTTCACTTTTCCCCAGAGTTGCACCTGACATTCTGTACTCGTATTCCTTATTTTTACTGCCTAAATGCATTACCTTGCATTTCTCCACGTTGAACTTCATCTGCCATTTCTCCGCCCATTTTTCTAACCGACACAAATCGCTCTGGAGTTCCTCACTGTCCTCCTGCGATCTGATTGCCCGGCAGAGTTTTGTGTCGTCTGCAAACTTGATGATCTCACTGGATGTTCCGTTTTCCAGGTCATTGATATAAATATTAAAAAGGATCGGCCCAAGTACCGAGCCCTGGGGCACACCACTAGTCACTCTCTCCCAGTCGGAGAACTTCCCATTTATGCCCACTCTCTGCTTTCGGTTTTCCAGCCATTTGCCTATCCATCTTTGTATATCTCCCTCTATGCCATGGCTTTGTAGCTTCCTGAGAAGTCTTTCGTGTGGAACTTTGTCAAATGCTTTCTGGAAGTCCAAGTATATTATGTCCACCGGCTTTCCACTATCAATTTGCTCGTTCACGGTCTCAAAGAATTGGAGTAAATTCGTCAGACACGATTTCCCTTTCCTGAATCCATGTTGACTGGGTTTCATCAAGTCGTGTGTGTCCAAGTGCTGAACTATGCTATCCTTGATCAGTGATTCAATCATCTTGCCGGGGACAGACGTAAGACTCACAGGTCTATAGTTGCCCGGTTCTCCTCTCGATCCTTTTTTGAAAATTGGCGTGACGTTCGCTTTCCTCCAGTCGTCTGGTATCTGACCAGTTCTGATTGACAGGTTTGCAAGTTTTTGCAATAACTCTCCAATTTCAATCTTCAATTCCTTCAAGACTCTCGGGTGAATTTCATCCGGTCCAGGTGATTTGTCACTTTTAAGTTTGTCGATCTGATAGTATATCTGGGCTAAGTCCACTTCAACTGTGGTGAGGCTGTCTTCTATTTCTCCTGCAAACACTTTCTCCGCTTCAGGTATTGTTGAGGTGTCCTCCTTCGTAAAAACGGACGCAAAGAAGGAATTTAGTTTGTCTGCGATTTGTTTATCTTCCTTGATGTACCCTTTTCTTCCCTTGTCGTCCAGGGGTCCCACTGCCTCTTTTGCAGGTTTTTTCCCTTTCACGTATCTAAAGAAGGGCTTGAAGTTTTTGGCCTCCCGGGCTATTTTTTCCTCATAGTCCTGTTTTGCTTCCCTCACCGCCTTGTGACATTTCTTCTGTTCATCTTTATGTTTGTTCCAGGCTTCGGTTGTCTTCGTGCATTTCCATTTTTTGAAAGAGTCCTTCTTTACCTTTATGGCTTCCTTCACCTGTATGGTAAGCCATGCCGGTTCTCTTTTGCCTTTAGTTCTCCGATCTTTGGAAATCCTCGGAATGTAGAGATCTTGTGCTTCTGCAATAGTATTTTTCAATAGGCACCATGCCTGATCTACTGTTTCAAGTTTGTCCACCATCTTCTCGAGTCGTTTTGTTACCATGGCTCTCATGCAATCGTATTTACCCTTTTTAAAGTTTAAGGTGGTGGTTAAGGTTTTGACATGTTTCCCTTTCCCGATGTCAAGTTTAAAGTTGATTACATTGTGATCACTCGTTCCCAGTGGAACCATGACTTCTACTTCTGTTATCGGTCCAGTGAGACCATTTAGGACCAAGTCCAAGGTGGCGTCGCCTCTTGTCGGCTCTTTTACCATTTGCTCCAGGAAGCAATCCCCTAGCACCTCCAGGAACTTGGCCTCCTTGCCGCAGTTGGAGGCTCCTAGTTTCCAGTCTATTCCTGGGAAATTGAAGTCTCCCAATATAACTACATTGCCTGTCTTGCATACTTGTTTGATTTCCTCCATCATTTCTGAGTCAGTGACTTCCGCCTGTCCTGGGGGACGATAGTAAAGGCCAATTTTTATATCTGCGCCATTGCGACCAGGAATTTTGATCCAGAGGGACTCCAGCTTCTCTTTCCTGTCTGTTGTACTCATTCCAACAGAATCTATTTCTTCCTTAACATATAGGGCAATACCTCCACCTTTCTGCCCTTCTCGATCTCTTCTATATAGTTTGTATCCCTGTAGTACTGTGTCCCATTTGTTTTCTTCATTCCACCATGTTTCTGTTATGCCAATGATATCCATGTTCTCATGTCTTGCTATCGTCTCTAGTTCTCCCATTTTGTTTCCTAGACTTCTAGCATTTGTATACATACATCTAAGTTCCCTTCGTGTTACCTTTTTGGACCTTCTACTCTTGGCTGTCCTTACAGTTTCATTTACGGTATCCTTTACTGCTCCTGTGTTATCTCCCATGTTTGCTGTGTGGTCATCCCCTCCTGTGTCTGAGTTGTCCTTTCCTGCTTGTTCTCCTTTGTTGGCTGTGAGGTCGACCTCTCTTGTGTATGAGTAGTGGTCCTTTGTTCCTACGTCGGGGCATCCTGTTGTCCGTGCCATCGACCGGTTGTCGACTGTCGGCTTTCCCCTGTCCTTCAGTTTAAAGCCTTCTCTATTGCTTTCTTCATGTTGCCTGCCAAAACTCTTGCTCCTTCCTTGTTGAGGTGTAGTCCATCCCTTCTGTAGTACTTGCTTTTTCCCCAGAACGCCGTCCAGTTGCGCACGAAGTCGAAGCCTTCGTCTTCGCACCATCGTCTCATCCAGGCGTTGATCACTTGCAATTCCCCTTGTCTCTTTCCATCTGCTCTTGGTACAGGGAGGATTTCAGAGAAGGCCACCTTCACCTCCCTGATCTTCAATTGTCTTCCGAGTGAGCGGAGCTGGCCCTTCATCTCTTCCCTGTCATACTTCCGCCCGCTCACATCATTTGTTCCCACGTGGATAAGCACAGCGGTGTCCACTCCCCGTGCGCCATCTATGATCCTGGAGATCCTGCTGGTCACATCCTTTACTCTTGCACCAGGCAGACAGGTGACGACTCTGTCCTCTCTTCCTCCTGCGGTGTGGCTGTCCACGTGTCGTATAATGGAGTCGCCTACGATGATCCCCATCTTCTTTATTCGGGAGTTCCTTGGGGGGCGTAGGTCCACGTCCTTGGAGTAGGGCCAGTCATCTTCCTCCAATGATACTCTTGAAATTGTTTCCTGTTCTTTGGGTGGGGGGACATCTTCCTGTGCTCTCACTATTCCTCCTGTTGTGCGGTTGTCTCCTATCTCGTCTTCGTTTTCTTCTGTGTTTGCATGGATGTCTTCTCTCCTCACATGTGTTTCCTGAGTACAGTTTTCCAGCCCTGGGAACTCTACGTGGTGCTGATGGGCTTCCTCTATGAACGTTTCTAGATCCTTGACCTCGTCGTTTGGGCTGTACTCCACTAGAATCTTCCCTTGTGCTCGGATTCTGTCTTCGAGTTCCATCACTGTTCCCTCCAATAGTCTTACCTGACATTTCAAGCTATCCATCTCCATGCATCGATCGCAAATGTATGCCTGGATCCCCGAAGGGAGGTAGTCATACATATTGCAGTCGATGCAGAAGACAGGAAAGCTCATCTTCTGACTTCCTTGGGCTTCCATTTCGTGCTTCACTCGTGGGTTGTCTGAGTGATTTGTTGTGACCTACTGCTGCTCTTTTTCCTACTGATCCTACCTCCCCCTTACCTTCTGACTTCCTGACTGCAAGCTTCCTATTTGAGTGAGTCTGTTTGTGTTACAGTGCCTGTGCCTTTGTGTGCTTGTATCCCTTGCCTGCTGCTTCCTTGTGTTGCTTGCCTTGTTGTCTCTCTCGTGTGTGCTGTCTCTGCTCTACCTCACCTTGATTGTATGTGCGGGTTGGTTTCTTTTGTGTCTGTCTCTTCCTTACCTTCTGTGGTTGTCGGTTCCTTACCGGTCTGTTCTCCTCTGGTGTTCTTGAGAGTAGCGCTCGTCCCTTGCAAGGGAGTCCGGCGCTGCCTGTGACGCTTGGGGGGGGCGGAGCGAACTCTCGCCGCTACCCCGAGCCTACTGTCTTCCTCCTCCTGCTTGCTTCGGTGCCCGGCACCAACGCTGCCTGTCTCCTCTGCTTCCTGCTTCCCTTCTCTCCTCTCCACTGTGTTATATACTTCAGCTTCTGCACTCTTCTGCAGTGAAATCCAGCTACTAAGTGATACATGAGGTCTATTTGCATGCACTGCTTTCATTGTATGCTAATAGATCTCATGCATATTCACTGGGGAAATCCTGAAAACCCGACTGGACTGCGGCCCTCGAGGACTGACATTGGACACCCCTGCTCTACACTATCACTCACAAATATATTGACCCAGGCTCTAGGTCAGACATGGGCAACTCTGATCGAGGGCCGCAATCCAATTGGGTTTTCAGGATTTCCTTAATGAATATGCATGAGATCTATTTGCATACACTGCTTTCAATGCATATTCATTGGGGAAATTATGAAAACCCAATTGGATTCCAGCCCTTGAGGACCGGAGTTGCCCATGTCTGCTCTAGGTGAACATCAGCAGTCCTTCGTTCGGTGGAGCAAACACGATTTATTACTCCCCTCTGATATGTCCCCTTTTCAGTAAACCAGCTCCCTCTTCCCAACTACTTGCTTTATTGCCGAGCCTCTTAAGTGTAACAATATCAAACGTTTTGCTAAAATCCAAGAACGTTCCAACACCTGTAGGAGGCGTGGCCTCAGCACCCTGAGGTTTCAAGTTCAATCCTTGTGTTGCTCACTGTGACTCTGGCCAAGTCACTTAATCCTTCGTTGCCACAAGTACTGTAGGTAGACTGTGAGCCCAGTGGGACAGAGAGGGAAAATATTTTAAGAGTAGCAGAATGTAGAAACAGCATTGATAGTATTGCAAAGGGCCGTATGTGTAAGTACCTTTTTTTTTTTTTTTCAAATTCTTTTCATTTTTTCATCTTACACCAAGTGAACAGTGTTACATCAGTTAATTCCTATACATCACTTGAAAATGTGTAAGTGCCTTAATAAACATAATGGTCTGGTTACCAGGCAAAGCATTTGATCAGATTTTTTTGACATGAGTTCTGTCTGGTAAAAATCTATAACGAGCAGAGAGATACTCTCTTTACAAACATGGATCTTAATTATCTGCATTTTGCACCACACAAATTTATTTTATCTTTACATTTGTAAGCTGCACTTTATAAGTCTTTATCTATTTGAAATCTAATTAATAAAAAAAATGTAATAAAGTTCTCACATGATACTGTTATATTCTACAGTAGTAATTATTCCACATAGACCAAAGGAGAGGGCTCTGGAAAAACACCAGAGCTGAGCTCCAACGTGTGAGGAGGGATCCAAAGAAAAGCAAGCAGAGGAGCTTCTGTGTGTAAAGAGTTGTTAATGCGCAAAGAGGAGTTGAGGGTGCATAGAATGGCTTCTTGCCAAATGCATGCTCAGTTCTGATCATTTGCCCAGGATTTCCTCCTGCTTGCTTAAGGATGGGGGGCAAGTAACGACACGACGGCGTTCTGACAAACGGTATTCTAAAGTGGTCCATACTCGTGGTTATATATACCCAAAGATCTCCAAGACTCCTGACGCAGGCCGTAGGGCCGAAACATGTACATGTCGGGTCGAGTATTTTTGGAAGAATAAAGAATAACCAGATTAACCAGATGAGTTGAAATTCACTTTTATTTTGTGCACCTTTTCTTATTGGACAATTCCACTTGTTTCCACTATGCTTAAGGATGGGCACATACTCTATATGTACCTCACAGCCTGCAAAGAATCTAATGTAAAACACTATTAGAAGTCAGCCATATAGAGGAGATCCCAACTTGTTAATCCTGTCATGCCCCAGGCAGCTGTTGATGGAACCAGTACATGGAGGCCTGTCAGATGTCCAGTGGGTTGAGTCCACACTCCAACAGTCTTTGTTTGTAGCCACTGTGAATTGAAATGGCTTGTGCTGTCCAGCCCAGTTTGGCAGCGTTGAGTTTGGAGAGAAGATTATCTAAAGTGACCTAAAAGCAAGCAAGGGTACATTCTGCCATTAACACAAGCTGCTTTATGCTGCCATGCAAGAGAGTTAATTGCCAAAGCTGACCAGCCCCTTGGGCTGGATGGGGCTCCACATGCCATGGAGACAACATGTGCAGAAACCCTCACACAGCAATGATATAGAGCAGGGGTAGGCAATTCTGGTCCTCGAAAGCCACAGGCAGGTCAGGTTTTCAGGATATCCACGAGATGGATTTGCATGCACTGCCTCCTTGAGTTGAAAATTTATCTCATACATATTCATTGTAGATATCCTGAAAACCTGACCTGCCTGTGTCTTTTGCAGACACAGGCAAAAGACACCCCTGATATAGAGTAACTAGACTCAGGGTCAGGGGTCCTTGATGCATATGTATATACCCTGAGCAGGGGACCCCAAAGTCCCTCCTCGAGGGCCGCAATCCAGTCGGGTTTTTAGGATTTCCCCAATGAATATGCATGAGATCTATTTGCATGCACTGCTTTCATTGTATGCTAATAGATCTCATGCATATTCATTGGGGAAATCCTGAAAACTCGACTGGATTGCAGCCCTCCAGGAGGGACTTTGACACCCCTAGTCTAGAGCGAACAGTGGGCTTTGTAAGCAAAGAGGTAAATAGGGTTATAATGGAGATTAATCCTTAGCTATGTATAAATGAAGGCTTCTTAACACAATTTTCCCCAACAAAGGCTGGCTTTGACTGTGCTGGAAGCCCAAAGCAGTCAGAGACTTCCAGTGTAAATAACAAATGATGGGAACCACAAACCGTGGATAGCACTATGCAGCCCTAGGAATTTGCTAGCTGTGCACGACCCCATTCTGGTTATGCAAAGAGCAGGGCAATGGATTAGGAGAGATAAGGAATAGATGAGTGATGAGCGCTGAGCTTTCACCCAGGATCGGTACACGTGGCTTCCATCAAGGATGAGAGGGGGACAGGACCAAGGCAGGGGCTGCAGTCCCATGGATTCCTCATAGGTTTTAAGCGGAATAGACATTTTAAAATAAATAAATGTAAAGAGGTAGGGTGGGTAGAGAATGGGAAGCATGCAGCGACAAGGGGAAAAGATGAGAGAAGAGCAGTATATGCACTGCTGTGGCACAAGTTCCTCACGTGCAGGATTTTCTCACAGTCTGCCTCCACTCTCTCCCTTGTCCTCTGCAGCTCTGCAAAGGCTTGGTTTTTTTCCAGCGTGATTTGTTGATTCTTTTTGTGCAGCTGCTGCATCTCCTGATGGCAATTCCCTGTGGCAATAACAAGAAGAAGTGAAGAGTGGAGGGCAAGAGGAATAGAGCAAGTGAAGGCAATAAGACAGATGCAGAAAGAGCATGAGTAATGTAGGAGGCAAGGTGGGGAGTGAGACAGCATTGACAAAGAACTGGATGAAATGCAGTCTGTTGAAAGACTTCTTCCAACTGAGGCTCTTCAAGGCAGTTAGGGCCCTTGAATTTCATTGATCTGAATGACTGGATTCTATAATCTTCAAACATTCATTTATTTATTTGTCTTTCTTGCCACTTTGATCAATCTAGTCTGTGTCCTGTGCATTAAAGCTTGTGTACTGTCTTCCATTGGTAAGATTTTAGTATTTCTCTTCACTATTCTTTGCCCCGTCTTTCTCCATCTCTCTCCATACATCTCACCAATGCTTCCAGACTTTGCTACAATCTAAATGCTGACAGGGGCTGCCTCTTCACATGTGTAAGTGACTATGCAAAGACATTTAGCTCCAGCAGGCTCTGGACTCACCCAGTTCCTCTTGCAGCTTCTTCACCGCTACTTCAAGATCCTGTGTACGCATTTCACTCTCCTGCTGCAACTCTTTGTACTTCCGTATCATCTCTGGGGAATAAGATGAAACAGCAAAAAACAAGAGAAATATGCAACTCTACTACAGAGCCTGCATAACAAAGATACTCTATCATACGCCTAATATACTGCAAATACTTCTATTCTGCATGAGTTAAAATGTGTCTTATACAGACAGACATGAGGATAAGAGATGGACAGTAACCCCCGGATTTTCTAACCGGTATCCATATCGGCAGCCACCTTAAAAAGCAGCCCCACTGATCGCGTGTCAATCACGCGACAGCGCCGATTAGAGAATTGCACCTCAAGCACCTAGGTAGGCGCGATTCACGCAAAGACTGGCGCCAGAAATGCAGGCCCAGAAAAACCTGGCCTACATTTCTGGCACCTATCCTATGGGCCTTAGGTGCCTGGGCCAATCAGGGCCTTTATGCCTCTTTACTATGCACTCTGGGATGCACTAGGAGGGGCCTAAGACACTGGTTTTGGGGGAGTCCTGCCAGCTCAACTGATCGGGGATTCCTCTGCCATGATCAGCTGATGGAAGGCTGTAGACTACTGTCAAGATCCCCCGGCAAAGATAGGTGCCAGAAATGTAGGCCTATCTAGGCGCTTTAGGTCGCTTAACGCCAGTTCCGGTTTTGGCCACGCCTACTTTGATGGTTCAGCAACCTAAAGCGCCTATGAAGATGTGATTCTGGCACCCTTTATTTAGGCGCTGGTAGGTACTCCAACCCTGTTGATTTTTGCTGTTTGTAACAGTGTTTTTCAAAACTTAGGCATTGGTCAGGCACCAGTTTTAGAATTTCCCCTTAAGTATCTCCTATTGTCTCATCTCTTTAAGCCAGCCTAAATGTATTTTACTCCTCTCTTCACTTCTCTCTCTGTACCTGTTTTTTTAAACATCTTTCCTCTCCTGTACCTGCGTAAATGTCTTCCTTATCATGACGCTCTTGCTGTAGCTTCTGCTCCAGCAACAGCAGTCTCTCCTTCAGTTCTGCACCCTTGGCTTGAGCTTGTCTCGCAGCATCCCTGCGCAGAGCTGAAAGACAAGTCATAGACTTTGATTTTTGGGGGGCAGCTTTGTGCCAAAGAGTCCCTTTGCTCATTGAATTCCACCAAACCTTGTTAATTTTAATCCAGGTTCCTTGTTTGTGTGTCATCAACAGAGGTTAACAGAGCAAAGACTGTCCAATGTGTTTTTGTACAGTGCTGTGTATATCCGTTGACACTGTTTAAGCGATAACAAGTGGTATACAGGAAGGGTCTGCGATACTTTATGGCAATATGCCAAGAAAAATGCAAGTAAACGCTGGTACTGGTCTTGGGTGGAGTTTCTCCTGACAAAATCTTGGGGCCCAAAGATAATCCACCTCCAGAAGATTATCCCAGCATTTTGGGAAAGGGGGGGGGGGGGGGGGATATGCAGCACATGTGCTGGAAATTAATAATCCCTGGTGTACAATTTATGGGGAAAAGTGATTCCCTGCTTCCAGCATCAGGCATGGTATAAAGTTCATTTAAATCATAGGAATTTCACACTGTGCCAAATCCACAGTTCATTTGAGGAATAATACACCAAGGGCTCCTTTTACAAAGGCACGCTAGCGGTTTTAGCGCAAGCTAAAATGCCACACGCGCTAGCCGCTACCGCCTCCTTTTAAGCAGGTGGTAATTTTTCGACTAGCGCACGCTAATCTTGTGCGTGTGCTAAAAACGCTAGCGCACCTTAGTAAAAGGAGCCTTAAAAGCTGCCTCAAATCTATAGCTCAAACAAACTGTGGCATAAGTTAGAATGTTCCTTAAAGTCCAGTACTATCTCATATAAGCGTTTACCTCCTGGACTCTATATTGTTAACGTCAGTAATAAATTTCAAAGGGAAGCCTCAGCCCCACCACTCCACCGCAAAGCCACTTTTCAAATTGCGGGAAGCTTTACGCCACGCCTCATCATTGGCTGTCACCTTATTGATAATAAACTTTTCCTTGCTCTGCTTTTTATGTAATGAAATTTATCTACAAATCTTTTTGTTGCATAATAGCATTTCCTCTAATAAATATATATAAATATAAAGTGCTTAAATAGTGTATTTGTATTTAGCTTATATCACAGCCAAAACCTAGGAGTCTGACCCGACATGTTTTGCTGTATCAAGGGTCCCCCGAGGTCGCTGTTGTCATCAGACTCCAAAATCTGTGAGAGAAAGATCTTTAAATATCGAGGTGAGAGATATATAACAATGACAGAAATAACCATATAGGCAGACATTTATATTCTAACTGCAAGCAAATGAGGCACCACATAAAGCTTCCCGCAATTTGAAAAGTGGCTTTGCGGTGGAGTGGTGGGGCTGAGGCTTCCCTTTGAGATTTATTACTGACGTTAACAATATAGAGTCCAGGGGGTCAAATCTATAGCTGTCATTAAAATGCTTTGTGTATTCTTTAATAATAATAACTTTATTTTTCTATATTTTTTTAGTCTTTTAAAGTTAGTATTTTCCCTAGTGCTGTTGTGTGTTTTTAAACTGTATTCTAGTTAATAGATGGTGTTAACCTTTTTGTACACCGCCTAGAAGGTTTGATTAGGCGGTATAAGAAATTTTAAATAAACCTGAAACTATACCGCCAACACCCAAAAAGTTCTAGGCGGTTCACAGAATAAAGAGGACTGGACAAAGCACTCAGTAAAGAACTGCAATCTTTCAATAGTGAAAAATACAATAAGAAACTATAACATAGTTATCAATCAAGTAACAAATTTTTTGAACAATTAGGTCTTCACCAATTTTCTAAAGGTGCAATAAGATGCAGATTGTTGACCAGGTCGTCTAACCATACTTGAACTCTACCTGCTTGATAAGCCAAAGATCGATCAAAATATTTTTTATTACGGCAATTTTTGGGATTAGGAAAAGTCAATAAACCAGTACGCCGAGTAGGCATAGTTGAACGGTACCATTCGAAATGAGAGAGGAGATATAGCGGAGCTAATCCAAATAACATCTTATAGCAAATACAAGCAAATTTAAAAAGTATTCTTGCTTCCACTGGCAACCAGTACAGCTGACGGTAGTAAGGGCTGACATGTTCCTGTTTTTTAATCTGAAAATTAAACGGACAGCTGTATTTTGAATTAGCTTTAATCTTCCTAAAACGGTTTTATAAGCTCCCAAATAGATTATACTGCAATAGTCGAGAATAGATAAAATTAATGCTTGAACTAGTAATCTGAAAGAAGTAGGCATGTGTATCTCCATTAAAGTGTAGAAATGGTGAGTACATTTCATTTCTTGGGCCACTCAAGAGTACATATCTCAGTTCCTCATGAGAGAACAAAATATCTGACAATACGGGGTTAAAATCTTAGGAAAGTTAAAGATGTCCTTTAGAACACTTACTGAATTTCTTTAATATAGTTTTCAGTACTGGAATAATCTATACTAACATAACAAGCTCCTAATAGTAGATCAGATAATTCAGGCAAGTTTACTAGAAATGGTTTTGTTTCAGTACCAAGGCTGGAATGACCATCCAAAGCCCTGGCCTGGCAGAAATAGTGAAACATGCAGCTCTTAGCACTGGCCTAGTAAGGAAAATGTTAAAGCTGCAAATGCATTCTACTGTATTCACACTGGCCAAATCTTCTCCCCTAGCAGCAAACACAAGGAAGGTAGGTATCAAAGTGATCAAGGACACAGTTCATTCTCCCTTGCAAGGAAAAAGTCTTTCGTTTTCTCACCCAATTGATCTCGAAGCACCTCCACCTCTAGTACCGTCTTCCGAAACTTTTCTTCCATGTCATGTTCTATATACAAAGAAAGGAGGGAGAATACTGAAAGCTGAAAGGAATTCAGCAGCTTAGAGAATGACACAAGAATGGTTTCCCGTGGAAAACCACAGCAAACCATGGTTAGCAAGAACGTGAAAAATTGCTGCTGGCTTACAGTGGGAATGGGATCAAGACCTTCTACTGCCCTGCAGAGTGGTAAAAAGCCTTATTCCAGCGGCAAAAAAAAAAAGTTGCGCCAAGGTCAGACTCAGGTATAGTGATAGCAGCAGCGACAACCTCCCCCCTCCCCAAAGGTCAGCAACTCCCCCCTAGCTCCACTCAAGTCGCGCCATAATAAAAAATCTTCAGAGGCCTGCTTTCAAGGCATTCCTTCTGCTGATGAGACCCTCTTTGATGTTAACTTTGAAGGCCTCTGAAGATTTTTCATTGTGGCTTCTGGTAACCTAGGCACGAGGGGAGCTGGGGAGGAGATGCTGACCTGTGTGTGTGTGTGTGTGTGGGGGGGGGGGGGTTGCTACTCTGCTATTGCTGTATTTGCAAGGGGGGTGGATGCTGGCTAGCTTCAGAGCTGGAGCTGAAGTGAAGGATGGTGCTGGTTCTGAGAGAGGTGTTGGATCCATGGGGGGTGGGGGTGAGCTGGAGAGAAGGAAAAGAGGTGCTGGATCTATGTGGAGTGGGAACTGGAGCGGAAGGGAAGGTAGAGGTGCCAGACCTGCAGCTGGGAGCTGGAGGGAAGGGAGAGGACCAAACCCGCAGCTCAGAGCTAGAGCTAGAGAGAAGGAAGAGAGATGTTTGGCCCATGGGAGGGGGGTTAGAGGGAAAGGAGAGAGGTGCTGGATCCTTGGGGAGTGTTGAGGGAAGGGAAAGAGGTACTGATCACAGGGGAACTGGAGGGAAGGGTAAGCTAGGTGTTCAAGCCATGGAAGAAGTGCTGAGGGAAGGGAGAGAGGTGCTGGATGTACAGGGAGGAGGAGAGAGAAGGGAAGGGAAAGAGAGATGCTGAACCAAAATGGATGAAGGGAATGAAATAGTTAACACAATAGAGGGGAAGAGTGAAGGAGGAAATAGAGAGCAAGAGTCACATTGGTGTAAGGGTGTAAAAGGGGAGAAGCTGGACACAGGGAGATATCTGAAAAGAGGGAAGATGGTGGAAATGGATAGGAGCATAGGGACACAAAGGGGAATGCTGTATGGAGGTGCTATATGGACACAGTCAGTGGGGCAATGCCAGACATAGGAGGGTATAAGGACACAGAGGGAAGATGGCTAGACATGTTGGAGAAGAGGAACGCAGAAGAGAGATGTTGGGACTTAGCAGGGGGGGGGCAGAGGGACACAGAGGACTGGACATAGAGAGGAAAGGGCAAAAGTATAAGAGACAGAAAAGGGAGATGCTGAACATAGGGAAAAAACATACAGAGATGTCAGAAGGATGGTGAGCATGGGAAAGATCCTGGTGAGTGAGATAAGAGTGTACAGAAGGAAACAAACCACAGCCCAAGACCAATGTAATTTGAAGAATAAAATGACCAGACAACAGAAGGTAGAAAAAATAATTTTATATTCTATTTTGTGATTAGGATAGCAGATTTGAAATATGTATCCTGCCAGAGCTGGTGTTAGATATAACTGGAGACCGCAAAGCCCAGGTCGTGCTTCTTTAGCTTCCAGCTGGCTTAGGGTTATCTCTGGCCAGGGGGCAGTTGCCCTAGTTGCAATCCCCTAACACTATTCCTGCCATGTGTGACTGAAGTATTCTGTTAACTTGAATTTTCTATGTAGCATCATAATTTGGCTTCTTCAGTTTTCTTAATAGTGAAGGGGATATTTTTGAGGGAGAGGGGAGGCAGGGGTTTTGTTGACCCTTGTTTAGTATTATTTGTGATTTATAAAATGACATTGTACAGAATAGTTTCTTTTTTTTATAACTTAATAAAATAATTTCAATATAAAATCATAACTATTTGAAGCTTGTGCGGATGGGATCAGACTGTTTGTGGGGATGGGACAGAGACGGGGAACAAGTTTACAGGGGTGGGACGAGGACTGAGTTCGCGGGGATGGGGACAGAGAAAAGTTTGTCCCCATGTCATTCTCTAGTTTACAGCTCACTCAGAATAAGAGTTCTTCAGATCATGCACTGAAGCTTCAGTGAGTAATAAATTCAGCCACTAGATGTCACTGTTGTACCATGACTTCTTCCCTCACAGGGTTCTTGTTATGTAGTCTTTAAAATCTCTCTTCCCCTCTGCCCTTCACCAGCAAAGCAACTGATCAGGGGAAGCCAAAAGACTTGAGCTGGAAAATAAACCCAGGTCTTTTGCAAAGTAGTAAATAGCATTGACACTGGATGATTCTGCCACATTTCTTTCTATTCATGTTGTAGGCATATGACAGATGCTAAAATGATAAACTCTCCTTTCTGTTGCCGCTTTTAAATGTGAGCATATGTCCTGAGGCTCTCTGCAGCTTTACACCCCTGAACCTCTCCCCTGTGGGTATCAACTATTCACAGGAAACAGAGTCTGAGGGCTAGATGCACAAACATGGCCGTTAAGACCGTGTGAGTCGCTGTTGGCCGACTTTTTGGCCAACTCTAGAACAGTGACTGATGTTCTAACAAGTTTCCATGTAAATGATTTCTACGGAGGTAAATGGTAATCCCGTCTGATCAGTTGCTGTAAGAGCGACTTTGACACATGCGCAGAGCTGGTTTGGGGATGCCCAAACAGCTGAGTAGTAGGGGAAGCCCTAAAACAGCCTCCTGCTACTCAGCTGTTGAAGCTTTTTTTTTTTAAAAAAGGGCACAGATGTGCCTGTGTTACACAAGCACAATATCTGCCAAATAAAAAAGCCCCCCAGCCCCCTCCAGTGACAAATGACCAACAAACCGGCAGGAGGAGTGCCCACTCTGTCCTGCCACAGCGAACCTCCCCCCCCACCCTGACACCCCTCCTGCAAGAACAGGGGAGGGGCCTTAGGCATCTGAGCCAGTCAGGGACTTAGGCCCCTCCCCCATGCATCCAATCCCCTGCCATTTTGGAGTTGTGGGCCTGTGAGCAGAAGTTACTAGGCATCTTTCCTACTGTCATCTATTTTTGAGGTACAGGAGAGGTTTTGGGGGAGGGGGTTTCAGGGGGGCATCCGGTGGCAGGAGGGAATGGGCATACCTCCTGCCAATTTTTTTTTCTTTTAGGAAGGGGAAGGGTCAGTTCAGGGGTCATGGCAGGGGGAGAGGGTCAATACATGGGGGGTTGGTTCGTAGTGGCAGGAGGGTATGGGCATCCCTCCCGCCGATTTTGGGGGAAGGGGAGGGGATGGTTCGGGGGGGGGAGGGTCCTTGTAGGGGGCATCAATGCAGGGGAGGTCTGCGGCAGCAGGAAGGAGTAGGCATGCAAGGTTAAGGCATCGATCGGATGACTGGTTTTAATATTAATGACCTCATTTACATGCCAGAATCAGAGAATATAGGACCACAAGGAAAAACCACACAGTGAGCCATTTTGTGGATAGGGTTGTCAAATCTGATCGGTTGCTTCTTATTGCGGCACTGGCAAGGTAAATGCTCCTAAACTCATAGGAATTCGATGATCAGAGCATTTACCTTGCTGGCCCACAGTAAAAATGAGCCCTAATTCACTTGCTCAAGAAACACAGGACTTCTTTTCCAAGAAAAAAAACCCCAAAGGTATCTAATCAAAAGGAAAATACATTCAGGAAATACAAGTTCTTCAGACCACAATAAATGGATATTTACTAGCAAAACCTATAGAAGAAAAGGCCTAAACAGACAAATCCTACACATTATTCATTCGGCTATATCTTATACACCACCACTGATTAGCTTTCCAAGACCCAAAAAAGAAAGAAAACATATCTTTAGTTTAATGCGCTTACAAGGGTATGCCCATAAAAACGTAGTACCCAATTTCCTAGTTTCTTCTCTCATAACTGAAAAGTTTTTTTCTTCTTTCCTGAGTTGATTTTGTCACATCATGGTATAATCAAATCTGCTGCCCACAGAAAACCATTCTACTGTTCTTAAAGTGCAACCTCACAATGGCACTTAGATCTTGTTCAAAGACAAAGTTAACAATCAAGATTGCACATTCCAGTACATCAGAAAGAGAACCTTCCAAAATAGCTGCAATATCTTGCAAATCTTTATCTCGTTGCCGTAGCAGATCTTGAGTCCCAAAACAGTCTAAAGTTACGCTGGTCCCCTGTGTTATTCTTCTGATTACTAAGCGACAAGTAGTATGCTTTATTAATAGGAGGAATAACATCTATAGGGAATTTCAAGTTTTCCTGAATAAATGTTTTTTGTTTTTAATTTATTCTTTAATAAATTTTCAGTTCTTACAAAAGTGCAATATAACATACTTGTCACAAATCTGAGAATTAAGCACTTAAACATTCAGAAACAATTCATCAACCCTTAACAAAAATCCCCCATCCCATCCTTCCAGAAAAAAACAAAACTTAAAACAGAAGATCATCTAAAACATATACCTCCCCCTCCAGATGTGCAATTATTATATCAAACTAAATTAAAAATACAATAATTCTACAAAAGACATCAATGGGCCCCAAATTAATTTAAAAATTTTTGTGTTCCCTGACAAATCAGCATTTGTTTTTTCATATTTATACAGTAAACATAAATTTGTCCACCAGAACATAGTTAAGATGATCCCAATTTTTCCAGTTGCACTTAATCAACTGTACAGCTGTTCTCGTCATAATTAAGAAGTCACATTTTATATTTATCTAAGGGATCCTTTACATGCAACGCAGTTCCACAAATCACTACCTCATAAGTCAAAGGGATCTCACACTAACATATTATTAATATGTCCCCAAATTGACTTCCAAAAACTCAGTATCATAGGGCAATAAAACAGTAAGTGATTCAGTGTTCCTATTTCTAGATGACAGTGTCAGCATCTATTAGACCTAGAATTATCCAATCTCCGGAGAAATGTTTTTAACATGTTCATAGGGGACTCTCAAATTTAACTGTCTGTTAAAGTTCTCCAAATATAGAAACATAGAAATTGACGGCAGAAAAGGGCCATAGCCCATCGAGTCTGCCCATACCAATGACCCACTCCCTGACTTTTACTCCCCTATAGATCCCACATGAATATCCCATTTTCTCTTAAAATCTGACATGCTGTTGGCCTCAATCCTTGTAATAAACTTTAGATCTTTAATTACTGCTGAAACAGTCTTGTTTAAATTAATTGTCTCAGTTTGTACTTGAGAAATCTTATGCAAGCAGTCTTGACCTACTTTATCCACATTCAATGAGATTAAATCCACTTTACTTATGAGTGCAGTCTTTTCTACTGTCCCATCCAGCTTTTTAATTGCCCTAAAAAGCGTTTCCAGCATCACCACTGCTTCAGAAGATACTTTTCCAGCTTCTTTGATGTTCCCAATTTCAACCAGCTCCCTCAAGGGTAAGGCCCAGTTCTGGTCCAACTTCCTTGAATTCCCCAGGATTGGCGCCAATTCTCTTGATTCTGCTGAGCATGGAGGGAAATTAGCTGGGAGGGTTGTGTGTTTAAGGAAACATCGTGTCCCATGGAGTTGGAAGCTCCTCATTAGCTTCACAGCAAAACCCTAGTCTGGGAGTTAGTAGCGATGTGATCCAGTGCCTGTAGAATCATCTGCTGTAAAAAAAAACTCATCACAACATCTTTTGAGGTAGAATTTCAAGCTGGAGAGCTAAACGCCGTCAAGGTCCAGCCGCCTTCTTGACTCTTCCCCTCATTATTATTTAGACAATTTTGACTTCCCACTCACAAGATCTTAGTCTTTCTGGGTTTAACATTCAAATCACTCCATTTCATTCAACATTGTAAATGTTAAAAGAATGTACTTGTGTAATCATAGGTTTCTCGTACTATACTCACCACGGGAAAAATAAAGAACCTTCCCTAAAGAACTCAAATAAAAATAGGGGAAGCCACATGAATCAAAGCGCTACTCTTGTCAACTGATCTTTTTTAGGAATTCAACAAACTGACTCTATACCATAAAGCCACCCCCTACAGAACTCGATCAAGAGAGCAAGAAATTATGATGTACTAGATCAAATGCTGCAATAAATCTAACAACACAACGCAAACCAGATGTCCATCCTCTCTAACAGACCTCGTTTTTCTGTCACTGATGAAGTCATTGGTGTTTTTGTACTGTATAGACTACAGAAGGCCAATAAGTGGTATCCAGTAGCCATAGCTGTTTCTCCAGTTTTGGCAATAAGTGAAAAAAAGTGCTACCAGATGATAATTGACGTGTTGTACATTATCTCTTTTGTCCCCCTTCAGTAAAGGAGCCAAACACCACTTGTCCTAGCTAAGAGGAAAACATTCTTCTTGCAGAGAACAATTTATGGACACAATTAACCCAGAGATACATTACTCTCAACAATCTGCCTGGGCAAAGATCGGCTAGACAAAATGACCCCTTAGCATATTTCTGAATCAATTGCATGACTGCCTTGAGCGAGACAAATGAAAATGTTGCCTCAAAACAGTCAGCTACTGTAATTCCCTTCATCCTCCTCCCCACCTTAACATATTCAACCATGGTCACTTGGGATCCCTGAATATTTCCTTGCTGTGTAATTACTTTCTATTTAAGGAGCAAAATTCTCCACCCATAGCCTCCTACCTAATTGTTTCTCTGGTGTACAGGATACTCTTTTCACAATTTGTAACCGTTCTCTAGGGCCATTGTAACTCTCTGTAATTAATTTTCAGCAGTATGCTTCTTCTCTTATCATCATCTTAAGTCTTATCATGCTACACTAACCTGGAGGCATCATCAACTACTTTCTGCCAAACCCACTCTGACTTCCAACAGTCTCCCTTTCATTTGAACAATATGTCAGTATTGCATCAGCAAGTATTTGATCTTGGAACACCTGAAAAGCAGAGGGGTGCAATTCCTTCTAATACTGTCTCATTCCATGTGCTATTAGCTGAAAACACCAGCTTTGATGCTGCTCCACCCCAAGGTTCTGGAGCCCAATAACCACTGAGGCTCTCTCAACTTGGCCCTTTGCCTGTCCAACATAATATCAATGACAAATTTCAACAGGAAACAGACAGACCAAACAGCACTATAGAAAACCAATATTCTTTCTGCTAAAAGCAAATAAACAACCAGCAGAACAAGTCACAGAAATTAAACACTAGTAAAACACCTCACATTATCACTGCTGAATACAGAATATCAAATGGAGAGTAAGCAACAACTAGCTCAAAACAAGAACTCCGAGAAGTCCAAATGCAATGTAGCAACAGAAAGGTATTTCCTTCTATTCTGTGTAAAACAACGTTATCATGGTTGCACATTTCAAAAGCTGACATACTTCAGTCCCTTTACTGAAAATAAATCTATTCTACATTTGTTGTCTGGGCATTTTATTTTACAAATTCACTTGGTCCCAGCCTCTCCTTTTGACTTTTCTCGTTTTCTTTTTTTCCCCCCAGGGTCTCATTTTAATTTCTTCTTTGTTCTCCTGTCTTCCTTTTTCTCTGCTGCTATTATTCTAACAGCTCTGGTTGAATTTTCAACTTTACTCACAAATATTTCTTAAATTAAAGTGAAGTGCTCAGACCTTTTAACCAGTGCTTTAGTGATATCACTAAATCGAGGTTAACAAGGGGACCATCATCGCCTTCACTGTCCCCGGGCCTTTTTCTCTGTACATCTGCCACTATTTTTCTTCATTAGTTTTCTCTTGATATCACTTGACAGCTATCCCTCTTTCTTCCCTTCTCTCACCTTCTAGTCCTTTGTTTCCCTCTTTTCACATCTTCCATACTGAATTGACTTACTGGATGAAAGGAGAGTGCTGAGTGAACAGATTATTATGTACATTTTTTCCGCCATACAAATTCTAATTTACCCCAAGTTGCTTGTCTGATGCATATCTAGTATGGATTAAATATACAGAATAAAATAAAATTTAATATTTAAAAGTATGATTTCCAAAAATATTTAAATACTGTCAATTTAATTATCAACATCCAGGTGGGGAGCCAAGGGGTACAAAAGTTAAGGTGCAAAGCTGAGATTCACCTAAGGCACTTAGTACCCTTGGACTATTCCTGTACATATGCGATACATTCTTGGCTTCAGTGCCGGCTTTAGGTGCCACTCAAACTCACCTGCTCCATTCTTTTTCTGTTTTCCCTTTTTATTCCCTTTATCTTTCTTTTTCGGGGGCATCTTTTGATCCTGCAACAAAAAGAAAACCAGCTGAAAAGTGGAGTGAAGTAATTTGTAAGAACGCTGGCAGAGCCAAGCCGGGTTTTCCTATTAGAAATCACCACAGAACACACAGCATTACTCACCTTCACAGCGGGGCAACTACGTATCCCGCAGCATGCACTCATGTACAAAGAAGCCCCAAGCAGCAGGCAAAAAGCTGCACAACCAATCAAGAAGCAGAACCCTGTGGGGCTGGTGTCTACCAACCAATTGATGAACGACCAATGGAGGGCGGGACGCTCGCGTTGCTGGGATACTGCAGGTACTATGGAAACGAGAGAAGCCTGCGGTACGCTCGTTTCGCTCGGGACACAGCCATTTATCTCGCGGCGCTAGCATTCTGAACGGCGCTTGATCTGCTCTAGCTCGCACGCTCCCCCGACCGCGTGTGGGCAGAGCACGGTCGAAGCGCTCCCTCTGCGCTTTACTTATAAACATCTTGGACCGTGCAAGCGGGGAGCCACGCCCATAATCTCCTGTTGATGGCATTGTTTGCGCCAAGCCCAAAACATGGCTGCCCGGCGGCACGTTCCCTCCTGAGGACGCATGCGTCCGGTGCACGCCAGTGCGGGCACATGCGCGGAGCGCGCGTGGGCGGAGCCAGGGCAGGGTTGCTGTGAATGGTTTCCTGGAGGCAGCGGTGGTTCCGCTTTCCGGCGGCTCGGGCTGGGCTCGGCGGTCGCGGAGAGATGGGGAAGTGCTGCTGTCGAGCCGGCTGAGGGGAAGCGAGGCGCGGCGGTCGCTGCCGAGTCGTGTGCTGCGCTGGCAATAGCCCCCCCACCATGGCGGCCAACCTGAGGAAGGGCGGTGGGCTGATCGGGCTGGTGAAGGACGCCTTCCAGCCGCATCATCACCATCTCAGTCCGCACCAGCCTGGCGCGGTGGACAAGAAGATGGTGGAGAAGTGCTGGAAGCTGATGGACAAGGTGAGAGTGGAGGAGAGGCTCTCCGGAAGTGGGGGAGGGGAGGGAAGGATGAAGACGGGAGGGGAGGGAAATATAGAAGAAGGCATCTTAAAGAAAGGGGGACTGGAGGGAGAAGATGGGCGACAGAGGCAAGGTATTTGGGTGAGAAGAGCCATAGCTGGGTGCTGGGACCTAACTGAAGCAAAAAGAGGGCCTTCTTATGCCCTGTGTGGTTGCCCATTCTCAGTTGTCTAGTGACCTCTGGTTCAGAAACATTGATCATTTGCTTCTTGCAGCTCTAAGGATTTCATAGTGCTTGGAAGGCATGGAAACAAAAGCTCCTGACTAACTGGCCTGGAAGAATATGATAACAGGAATCCACCTGTAAGGGGATGATGGTCCCCCATTAAATTTGGGCTCTGGATCAACAACCTGGTCGCCCTTTACTGAGCTAACCGGGCAGTTCATAGGACCTAGTGAAGGTTTTGCATTTGCTGTACTATGCCCCCTTGCTCTGTTAGGGGAGGCTGTGTTCTGTTTTTTTTTTCAGCTTTTGTATTGTGGTTTGATTGGCTTAATAAAGTTTTAAAATTTGGGGGGGGGGGGGAAAGAAGGTATGGGGCATATAGTTAAATAGTAGGGTTTCTTGTAACTTAAAATGATTAAACCACTGCCATGTGAAAACAATTATTAACAGCTTATCTTTCTGGAGCCATTTGGTTCTTCTGGTCTTCTCAGGGAAATTATTAAACCGATCTGCTTAAAATTCAGACCATCTGTATTTTTAAGGTCTTTTCATTACTGTTAGGTATTTCTTGAGTGTAGTTTGGAAAGTTTTGGTTAGAGGTTGTGGCTTGCTTCCTCTTTCCTATTCAGAAAGTCATATTGTGATACTTTGAAAAGGGAAGCAGCATAATGAGGATTCTAACATAGTCTTTGCTTTTTTTCTCTCCTAGCCACATGTTACCTTCCTATGATAACAACAGATTAATTCTCTATTCTGCTTCTGGGGAAGGGATGAGCTGCACTGCTTGCTACATCCTTGATTTGCTGTGAATTTGTTTTTATTCACCACCTGCATTCTGCCAAAATGATAGAAAGCCTAATAGTAACCCCCCAGCACATTTCTAATTGGTTATTCGTTAATCATGATTCTTGTATTAAAATTGTCTCTCACAGGTAAAAATATAGCATAGTTATGATCTGTTTAAAACATAACAGATGTAGAAACTTACTTAGATTGTAAGATTTGGTGTTTTGAAGGTCAAGGTTTCCCAAACCCTGTGTTAGCTCCATAGCCAATCTGCTTTTCAGGGTATCCATAATAAATATGCATGAACAAGAATCTTTGTATACAATGGGGCAGTTAATTTATATTTCTCATGAATTATTCATCATGGATATCCTGAAAAGCAGATTAACTTTAGAGCCCCCAGGATAGATTTGGGAAACGCTTATGGTATTAGTATTGGGGCTGGAAATCATAGTAACTTAGTAGATGTCAGTAGATAAAGACCTGTACAGTCCATCCACTCTGCCCAACAAGATAAACTATTTGCATAACATATGATGTGATAATTGCATGTGCATACTTGATTTTGATATGCATACTGTTGGGTCATCTAGATGCCTAGAATCTAGGTCCTGGTACTTGATACTTTCTAAGTAAAAATGTACCAATTCTGACTCCAGCTTCAAAATTTAAAAAAAGGATACATTTATTTATGTGTATTTCTTTGTCCTGGATCTAAAGTTATATTTATTTATTTGGTTCATTTTATATCCCATCCTCCCCAACAAGCTCAGAATGGGGTACAAGGTTGATAACAAACAAAGAGAGAGTACCAGGAGGGATACAGACAAAATCAAGGAAAGTGGAATCTCTCTTGTATTGCTTTTGTTTTTATAAGGTTGATATACATGATGTATAGTCAAAGGGGTTAACAATAAGTAAATAAGACTACTTCACTTAGAAACATAGAAATAGACGGAAGATAAGGGCCACGGCCCATCCAGTCTGCCCACCCTAATGACCCTCCCCTACCTTTGCCCTGTGAATAGATCCCATGTGTCAATCCCATTTGGCCTTAAAATCAGGCACGCTGCTGGCCTCAATCACCTGCAGTGGAAGACTATTCCAGCGATCAACCACCCTTTCAGTGAAAAAGAATTTCCTGGTGTCACCCCGCAGTTTCCCGCCCCTGATTTTCCACGGATGCCCTCTTGTTGCTGTGGGACCCTTGAAAAAGAAGATATCTTCCTCCGCCTCAATGCGGCCCGTGAGATACTTGAACGTCTCGATCATGTCTCCCCTCTCTGCGCTCCTCGAGCGAGTATAGCTGTAATTTGTCTAGCTGTTCTTCGTACGGGAGATCCTTGAGTCCCGAGACCATCCGGGTGGCCATTCTCTGAACCGACTCCAGTCTCAGCACATCCTTGCGATAATGCGGCCTCCAGAATTGCACACAGTATTCCAGGTGGGGCCTCACCATGGATCTATACAATTGTTTAAAGTAAGAGCACTATCATCAATGGAAGAAAAAGCCTCAGGTATGCTTGCTTTTCTGCTCCTACAGGACGCCTGTAGGAGCAGAAAAGCAAGCAACGCAATAAATGTGGGGAAGTGACATTTGACAAAGCCCTGAAGAAACGGCTAAACGCCGTGAAACGTTGACTTACACGTTGTATCACTTACATCTTAACAATTTGCACAAAGGCAGCTAATGAATTTAGTCCTGCGAAAATAGAGTAGCGGTAATTGCACCTCCCCTTCGGAAGTTTTTTGCCAATGATGTGGGTGGAGGAGGGCTGAGCATTTCTTGCTCTGCCGTGATAATACCTGAGGCTTTTTCTTCCGTTGGTGATAGTGCTCTTACTTTAAACAAGTGGAGTAGTCTTATTTATTTATTGTTATTTATTCATCCACTTCCACCATTTTTAGGTAGATAAGTCAAAGGGGTTATAAATTTACATATGTACAGTGCAGTTTGGCAAAGCAAACGCAGGAGTTGTGAGGAAGAGATGTCACCAGTTCAAGCGTGGGTCAATCAGGAGAAACTTTATTAATAGTTACAATAGTTGACTCGACACTGACAGTGTTTTGGCAGGAATTCTTTTATCAAGAGTTTAGCAAAACCATAAATAATCATAACACAAGTTAAAACCATGTATATACATATACAGAAGATAAAAACAAAACCCAACACAGTTTAAAAATAATTTCCACAGCATGAAACATCAAAAATATCTAAAGCAAAAGCATTTAGAATACAATACTACAAAATTATACAGTGAAAACCATTAAAACATGCAAATTAAAACTATCTAATAAGAGGAGAATAATGAGTACTTCAATTTAAAACTATTTGCTAAGAAGTGAAAAATAAATGCTTTCATACTTAAAAGCAAGCCCCCAGGAAAAAAGGGACAAGAGTGCATGGTAAGCCCTCTGGTTCCTTTTTTCCAGCTTACATTTCATATATGTTTAATTGGAAAGGAGTGATGGGATAGATGTTTAGATAACCATTTGCAATACGTAACAAGGTGAAAAGCAAACAAGTCATCAATTGGAGCACAGCCTACACTAAGGCCCGGATGCTGTATAGGACGCCTGCCCAAACTAAACCTGATTTTGTAACCAACATCCATTTTACAGATACCGGTTACAGAACCGGGTTACTTTAAACGTGGCCGCTATACTTAATCGCGGCAAGGGATCTCCCTGTCGCGATTAGTATAATGGCTATGGCCACCAGTCGCCCCTCTCCCCCTGACAATCACCGGCAGGAGATACCCAACCCCTCCTGCTGGACCACCCCCCCCAACAGCTCCCCTGAAGATTGCCGGCAGAAGGGTGCCCAACCTCTACTGCCGGACCCCCTAACGCGCCCCCCCTCCGAAGATCGGGCTTCATTGGAGGTAAGAACATTAACTAAATCACAGAAGCACTTCTTGGGTTTTCCTGTAGCCCTGACATTGATTTTGCCCCAGATCTATAAACTTGTAGGAAAAAATATTTTAAAAGTTTCTATACCATCTAATTCCTGGGCGGTTTACAAATATGCACATACATAATAGCTAAAACAGCACAAGAAAGGAACAAATCATCTAAAATTTAAATGCACAGTAATTCCTTAAACAGGACAAATCAGACCCTATAAAAAGGCATTGACAAACAATTGTGTTTTGAGGAGCTTCCTAAAAGGGTGCTTGGGTGCCTACAGCACCCAAAGAGCTAGCACCTATGAAAGCAATAGCAAACCACTCAGCTAGTAGTTTACCAAGAAACCAGCACGCAAGGGAAGTCCGTTGTTTGCCACTTGAAAATTTACCGCAAACTGGTTACAAACCCAGAGACTAAGGGCTCCTTTTACGAAGGTGCGCTGGCGTTTTTAGTGCACGGTAGCCGAAAAATTACCACCTGCTTAAAAGGAGGCGGTAGCGGCTAGCGTGCGCTAAAACCGCTAGCGCACCTTTGTAAAAGGAGCCCTAAAACTTGGTAAAGGAAAATCGATGTTGGTAATATTTAGTCATTATGATCCAGTAGTTTTTATCATTACAAATTAAGGGGTCCTTTTACTAAGGCATGCTAGCCGATTTAGCGTTCGCTAAATGCTAACTCGTCCATTATATTCTATGGATGTGTTAGCATTAAGCGTGTGATAAATCGGTTAGCGCGCCTTTTGTAAATGAGGGGGTACCGTATTTGCCGGCGTATAAGACGACTTTTCAGTACCTTAAAATCCTCCCCAAAGTCGGGGGTCGTCTTATACGCCGGGTACTGTTTAGAGAGCTGCACAGGGACGCCCCTAGGGTCGCGGGGATCCCATGGGGACGCTTCCGAGGGTCGCGGGGCTCCTGCGGGGCTGGATGCTCAGTCTTCTGGATGTACGCGGCTCTTCTTCTCCCTACCTTCTCTGCTTGCAGCACAGAGCCGAACGGAAGTCTTCCCGACGTCAGCGCTGACGTCGGAGGGGAGGGAGGGCTTAAACAAAGCCCTCCCTCCCTCCGACGTCAGCGCTGACGTCGGGAAGACTTCCGTTCGGCTCTGTGCTGCAGGCAGGGCAGATAAGGAGAAGGAGAGTAGCCTCGCGGTTCGAGTGGCTACCAAGGGAGAGGGGCGGCCCGCCCCGCCCCGGTTGCAGCACAGCCGGCCAGGTTCCCTTACTTTTGTGGCACTTCCCCGACCGACCGATAACAGCCCGGGTCCGACAATCCTCCCTGCCCTGTAGCCGTGAATCTAAGTTACCTTCTTACAGCAGCTGTAAGAAGGTAATTTAGATTCGCGGTTAAGGGCAGGGAGGTTTGTCGGACCGGGGCTGTTG
This sequence comes from Geotrypetes seraphini, assembly GCF_902459505.1. Lineage (NCBI taxonomy): Eukaryota > Metazoa > Chordata > Amphibia > Gymnophiona > Dermophiidae > Geotrypetes > Geotrypetes seraphini. The sequence goes on from NC_047096.1 coordinate 21,023,634, forward strand.
TCGGTCGGTCGGGGAAGTGCCACAAAAGTAAGGGAACCTGGCCGGCTGTGCTGCACCCGGGGCGGTAGAGAAGGAGGGGGGGAGAAGGACGCTGAAAGGCCATGGTGAAGACAGGAGGGGGGGGGAAGGACTCTGAAAGCACTTGAAGACAGAGGAGGGAGAAGGAGGCTGAAAGCACATGGGGGAATACAAAGGGGTGGAGAAGGACGCTGAAAGGCCATGGGAAGGGTGGGGGGGGGAGAAGGACACAAAGGAAATGAGGAAGAGAGAGTAGGGAGAAGACGCTGGCAGGGAAGAAGACAGATGCCAGACTATGGGGGGAGCAGAGAGAAGAAGATGGGTGCCAGACCAATTTGGAAGGGGGAAGAAAGGGAGAGGCACAGTAACAGAGCAAATGGAAGATGCAGAAGGAAGAGAGATAGTGGATGGAAGGAATTGAATGAGAACATGAGGAAAGCAGAAACCAGGCAACAAAGGTAGGAAAAGAATTCTATTGCTTTAGTGAATTAATGAAAATTGTTGAAATAAATTCTGATGTTCTTTTAAGTTTTATTTGTTGTGCAGAAGGTGTGCGGAAGAAGGGATAGTCTTATACGGCGAGTATATAACAAACTATATTTTAACTGTAAAAGTTGGGGGGTCGTCTTATACGCCCAGTCGTCTTATACGCCGGAAAATACGGTAAATTAGGCCATACCCCGATCCCATCTGTAACTAGTACAAAAATATTAGGGGTAATTTTGGATACAAAGTTATATCATCTACAAATCTCAAGGGTATTGAAGAATTCCTTTTTTAAATTTCGTCTGATTAGATTGATTCGCTCTTTACTATTTCTGGAGGCTTTGAACAGCCTAGTACATTCACTAGTTAGTTGTTCAACTAATTTAACTATTGTAACTCCCTTTATGTAGGATTATGTCAGAAGGACATTCATAGACTGCAGATAATACAGAACACAGATATAAGAGTAATTCATAATCTCCGTAAATTCAACAATATATCATCGTTTATGAAAAACGCTTGTTGGCTCCCTGTAAAATACCGTATTGTAAACAAATTACTTCTTATCACATTTAAGGTATTGATCACAGATGAATCACTGTGCTTAGCACGTTTTGTTGAGTCCCTATATATCTGGTAGAAGTTGTAAGATCTATGAATAAGCAATTGCTTATAATTCCGTCGCATAAAGAAATAGTCCATTGCATAGATCCCTCTTGAGTGTGCTCTAGTTTTGGTCTTCCTCTTCGTGATCCACTGGCTTGTCTCCATTTTAGTGCCACTTTGGGATGATGATGATTTTGCATGCATAGAATGTCTTCCTTCACCACATTAGAAATGTGTATACTTGAAGTCTGGTAGTCGATTTTCAGCTCCAGATAAATTGAAGGGATCCACAAGCAATTCAGGAGAGCCAAACAGAGTAGGTGCCAGTGAAGGCTGAGACGATGAACTGAGATCCAGCAGGCAGTGGTGTTGCCAGGATTGAGCACAAGTTAAGGCCGCCACAAGTTTACTGGGGTCTGTATAGAAAACCAGTAATATGTCGTCTGCATAATAAGCAGTGAAAGTTTGCTTCTTGGGAGGACTTTGTTAACATGAAAAGGCCATTTTCTGCTTTGCAGAGCTTAATGTCTGATGAAATTTGGGTTTTATCAGAAAAAATCATAGGCACTGCTTTACCTATGGGCAGTGCTTAAAAGGGTTATTTTCACCCATGTACCGTATTTTCTCACATATAACGCGCACGTTATACGTGGTTTTTACAAACCGCGCATACCCTTGCGCTTTATACGCGTGAGCGCGTTGTACAAATTTTTTTTTACATAGTTTCTCCCCCCTCCCCCGACGCCCGATTCATCACCCAGAAGGAGCGCTCGCACTCCCACTCCGAAGGACCTCTTGCACCCTCACCCGAAGGACCGCTCGCAGCCCCACAGCCTCCTCCCCTCCCCCATGGAGAAGCTGTCTACCTTGTTTCCGGATGCCAGCCCAGCTGCTTCCTCTGCCGGCGGTCCTGCCCCTTCTCAGAGCCCTGTGCTGCGCTGCTTCCTCTTCAGGCGATCCCGCCCTTTCTCTGACGTCAGAGAAAGGGCGGGACCGCCGGAAGAAAAAGCAGCGCAGCAGGGCTCAGAGAAGGGGCGGGACCGCCGGCGGAGGAAACAGCTGGGCTTGCTGGCATCCGGAAACAAGGTAGACAGCTTCTCCATGGGGGAGGGGGGGAGGCTGTGGGGGTGCGAGCGGTCCTTCGGGGTGGGGGTGCGAGCGGTCCTTCGGGGTGGGAGTGCGAGCGCTCCTTCGGGGTGGGAGTGCGAGCGGTCCTTTGGGGTGGGGGTGCGGGTGCGTGCGAGCGGTCCTTCGGGGTGGGGGTGCGAGCGGTCCTGCGGGGGGGTGAATCAGACGTCGGGGGGGCATCAGGCTTTCAGGGTAGGGACAGGACTTCAAGGGGGAAAGGAGAGTCGGGGCGGGCGAAAAGAGAGTCGGGGTCTCCAGAGGAGAGTCGGGGCAGGCGAAAGGAGCAGCATGCGCGGTATACGGGTGTGCGCGGTATATAAAAATTTCTGTACATAAATGTTTTTTGCGCGCTATACTCGTGTGCGCGTTTTACACGGGTGCGCGTTATCTACGTGAAAATACGGTATATGTGTTGTGTTTTTTCCTCTCGGATATATTTGCTCTGGGTAAGAGTATTTTCAGAAACACAGTTCCAACTCTAGTATATGAAAGAGAAATTTTGTCCAACATGCCAAAGCTCTTCCATGTATGTTGATCCTAGTTTTGTGAAACTCGCTATTGAGCTGCTTTAGAAGTGAAGATTAGAGAATGATGCGGAGACGAGGACAGAGCCGATGGGGATGGGGGTCAGGGACAGAGCTTGATTATTCAATTTTTAGAAAATTTGTTAAGCCGTCCCTTTTGAGACCTGGTGGAAGGAAGCTAACCAATTTTATTTCTCTTTTTTGCATTCAAACTATTGCTAATTAAAATTTAAAAAAACCTTTTCAGTTTGAACAGTCCTACATAATAAAAGCTTACATGAGCATAACAAGGCTAACAACTTGAATGATTGCTTTTTCTTTCTTGCTTACGTTTATATTCCGCTCTATCAGTTTCTTTCTAGGCAGATTACAAATAAACATACACATTTAAATAACACAATATATTGTTAATAGAAAGTTGTGCATGAGAAATATGAGGCACAGCAGGTATAAAGACATATTGTATATATTCGATATAAACCAAGAAAGCACTTCCACCCCACCTCCTTTTTTAGGTGAAAAATGTTAACTTGAATATAAACCGAGGGTTTATTTTCAAGTGCCACCCGGTTGTACACCTATCTGCTCCTCCCAAACCTAGCGCTGGCCTCTCCCCAGGTCCACCTTAAATCATGGTGATCCAGTGGTGTGGTGACCCAAACCAGGACGGGAGCAATCCCTCCCTCCCCCGAAGTGAGCTGTCGGGTCCTGTCCTGGTTGTCAGCTGGTTGTAGAATCACCTGTACCCCTCCTATCCCTCCCTCCCTCCCTTTAGTAGAATCACCATGCCTGTCATCCCTCGGAGAAACAACATAGGCCTCCCCCCGAGCCTACCTTAATCAGTTTTGTGAATTACCGTGGGAACTCACAGCAGCCATTTTTATAGGGGACTGCACATTCAGGAGCGTAAGAGGATTGTTTTTGCCCCAATTCACCGCACTGGACCACCAGTAATTAGGGTAGGTCCCCAGGAAGTCCTACGCTGCTACTTCTAAGGAGGGAGGGGTGTGTGTGGTGATTCTACAGCAGGGAGGGAGGAAGGGGCACGCGGTGGTTCTACAGCCAGGACAGGACCTTCGGGAGAGGAAGGGATCACTCCTGTCCTGACTTGGCTCACAACACCACTGGACCACCAGGATTTAAGGTGGACCTGAATATAAACTAAGACCTCCACTTTTGGGCCATTTTTTGGCCCAAAATCTCTGTTTATATTTGAGTATATATTGTAAGCAATAAACTATTACAGCAATAAAAATATTCCAAACAATAATACACATTAATGGGCACAGATGCTGTGCGTGTGTTACACATGTACAATATCTGCTCCATTAAAAAAAAATGTGAGCTTCCCCCCTCCCCAAATGTCAACAGCGGGTCCCTGAACACCCCCCCCCTTGACAAAGCACTGGGAAGGTGGCCTAAGGCCCTGATTAGCCCAGATACCTAAGGCCCCTCCCATTGGAGGGGCTTAAGGTATCCAGGCCAATCAGGGCCTTAGGTCCCTCCCAGGATGCACCATTTTGAATAGGCGGACCTGTTGGCAAGAAGAAATGGGCATATGTCTTGCTGGCTTCTTCAACTAGGTACTGGGACAGGACTGGGGGAGTTCTGCCCCCCCCCCAAGCCCACTAGGGCTGTCTCTTGGGGTTTTATTGATGGAGTGGTGAGAGGGGGATCTTCATGTATGGTGGAGGAGGTGTCGGGGAAGGTAAGTTGGTGGAGTCCAGGTGGCCCGGATGCACAACGGGGTTGCTGAGGCAGGAGGGAGTGGGCATTCCTCCTGCCTCTCCGGGAGCATTGCCGTCAAGGCGGCAGCTGTCACCATCAGGGAGTTTGGGGACTCATGATTATCGTTGGGGGGGGGGGTTGTGGTGCAACGGCTGTGGTTGGAAGGGGGGAGAGGTGGCACAACTCACACTCTGTCTCGCACACTCTTTTAGTGGGACAGATATTTGTGCATGGCTAACACGCATGACATCTGTGTCCATTAAAAAAATTAAAAGGTTTCCTGCCCCGAACAGCTGAGTGGCAGGAGGCTGCTTTGGGGCTTCCCCTGCCAGCTCTGCGAATTTGTAAGAGTTGCTCTCGCAGCGATTCATCGATGGGATTACAACGAACCTCGGCTCAAATCATTTGCATGCAAACTTGTTTGAGCATCAGTCACTCTTTTGGAATTAGCCAAAATTTGGACCGCAGCAGACTCGCGTGTTCTTACTGACCCTGTTTAGTGCATCTAGGCCTTGGTCTTGCCTGCCATCCCTTTTCTACCTGATGTAGTCATCATCGTTTACCCCCAGTAAGCACAATGCCAAATCCAAAGGTAGTGATACTCCTTATCACCCTATTAATTGTGACAATCGCCTCCTTCCAGTACAAGGTTACCAATTTACCCTGCTTATTGATTTAATCAGAGATTTTACCTCCATACATACTCTACAAATAGAAAAGGGAGATTATTCATAACATTTGCATAGGGTCATTATGAAGCAGTGCTTCAGTTTGCACTAAAGTTGGCCCTAAAATTGCATGTGCACAATTCTGTACACAAAGGTTTTTTACATGGAAGAATATGACTTTTTGATGTCTAAGGATGTGATATCCAAAACTCTAAACAATTGTAAATTCCACCCAAGTAGCCCTGCAGTGCAAATGGATGCACGTATAGCTGCTTCCCCATCTTCTGAGGTGGATTCCCTGTGCTCTACTCTCTTTTCTGATATTTTGCCTGAGACCCTTAATTTATACTTTTGCCATTACCTCTAGTGGTTGCTCAGGATCTCCCACAGTGTTCCAGATAAACTCCTAATATTCATGCTAATAGCCTTACAGGGTCAGACCAATGGTCCATCTACCCCAGTATCCCATCTTCGCAGAGGCCAATCCAAGTCACAAGTACCTGGCAAAAACACAAATAGTAGCAGTATTCCATGCTACCTTCCCTTGTCAGTCTCAACAGCAGACTATGGACTTTTCCTCCAGGAACTTGTCCAAAATTGATTGATTTTGATTAATATGAATTGTGATATTCAAACTGTCGGCAAGCGCTTAAGCCAGGATTTTTAACATCAGCCATAATCGGTGACCAAACCAGGCCATCTTTTCTTATAGCTCAATGCCATAAGAGCATTTCACATAGAAGGTTCTCTTCATCTAGACAGCAGTTGCATATGTTCTAGAATCTGCTAACAAAAAACCCTACCCTTTATGTTTATATAACTCAGCAGGAAGACCATAGTGACCTTCCATTTCCTAAAGCAAAAATAAGCTGGCCTGTTCCGTTCAGCTCTCTTCGGTATTCCTTATCTTCCATAGAAATGCTGTGTAAGGAAATTGTCCAATGAAAGCTCCCATTTCTCTTCTGCTTATTTATGATCTGAAGTCGTATAATCAGAATCTGATGCTGGTAGTAAAGCAATGGTCACCTCAGGAATTGTGCACGTTGCTTTCCTATTTTTATTGCATATTTATAGTTTGATTAACTTTGCCCATGCATCCAACATACTACATTTTGGCTTGTCTGCATTCTGACAGGGTTTCGGGAGAAATGGTGAGTGTAGCTTTGGCTAGGCTTAAAGTTGAGGTTCACATTTTTTGTGATAATTTTTTAGTATGACATAAAAAGGGTTTTTGTTTATTTTATCTGCTTCAAGTCAGGAGCTGGGGCCTAGGCCTAGGCCTGGGGAAATTTAGTCAGAAGCCACAATGGTAGGACTTCTAGTAAGTAGGAACCAACAGGGACTGAACTGGGTTCTTCCAATCTTTTTTTTGCAAAATGCATTTTTTTTGCAATAAAATTCTGTCCACATATAGGTGTTTCTGGTATCATAATACTGTTGTCCTTTTATTGTGTCATGTAGCTTGCTCACAACCCATAAGAATGTTTTGAACTTGCTAAAGTAAAATCTACCTGGACTGTAAAAAAGGTTTGGATAATTTCCTAAAAGAGAAGTCCATAGGCCATTTTTGAGATGGCCTGGAGAAATCCACTTCTTATTTCTAGGATAAGTAGCATAAAATCTGTTTTACTACTTGGGATCTAGCTAGATACTTGGGACCTGGGTTGGCCACTGTTGGAAATACTGGGCATGATGAACCTTCGGTCTGTCCCAGTATAGCAATTCTTATGTTCTTATGTACTAAAACAGTGACTCCATTTTGCAAGACATGACCCCTTCCTTCAACCATCTTGCAATTCCATAGTGAAGCAGCATCTAAGGTTCAGATTATTATTTCAAAGGCCCACATCTGATATTTATTCCTTCCACACTCAATTCAGAACTCTGACTTTGGTTCCTGCAGTAGCATCAACAGCTATATAAAAATAAGTTATGGCTCATTCATTAGATTTTCTAGACATTTACCATAATACCTCATAAACAAAGCCTATAGCTCATTCCATCCATTTGACAGCTGCTTCAGGATTACAAAAGAACTGTTTACTCCTCATTCTGCTCTTATTCAAGCAGGAAAAAGCCTGGTATATTTTACCCTCAGCTTAAGCAGGTTTAACTGCTTCTAATTTTCTGCTTTGATTTTTGAATTAGAAGTCTTCCACTTAGGGCCCCTTTTACAAAGCCGAGGTATTGATGCTGCAGTGGTAAATACTCCAAAACCCAAAGGAATTGAATGGGCTTCAGTGGATTTACTCCAGCAGCATCGCTACCGCGGCTTTGTAAAAGGGGCTTTTAATGGTTGTGGCCTGAAGTGAAAACAAACTTTATAACAACTCGGTTTAATTAGCTTTATCTTTACAATTTAAAAGTTTGGCAGGTAATGGTCATGGAGTCCCCAGGGGTGGATTGCGGCAGCAGTGGACAAAAGATTGCTATTTCAATCACCATAAACAGTATAATTCCATAAAAATTTATATATTAGTGTGTTGCTTCTTGGGGGGGGGGGGGAGGATTCATTAAACAGCGTTGGGGTTTAACACAACTTAGCACACTAAGAACCATATTGTATAAAAACAAAAACACCATACGTTAGGGAGCAGTAAGCGTCCTACTGTCGCCTAACAATTGTTTTAATTGGTGTGGTAATTGACTGCGCCATTTAAAACCAATGAAAAAGTCATAGGTGCCTACAAAAATGGTTATCTTAATTGCATCTACAGAGATATCTAACGGCGCATAGGGTCAGAGTAGGCATGGTTTATGCTGAAAATGACCTTAGGTGCCTCTGTAGATACGATTCTCATCAAACATACGCGCCGGCCTGTAAAACCCTGGCCTACGTTACCAGTGCTTATGTTAAGCAGAAACCGCGATGCTCTTAACTTCGCCTTTCGTGTGATTGATAACACAGCCGAAGCAATTTTTGGAGGCGCCACGACTTGAATCCGGCCCTAAAAGCCCCTATGCATAAAATAGGCTTTAGAATTTAGCACATGCTAATTCTCTTAATGTACATTAAAGGTACATTAAGCTTTAGCACTGCTTGATGAATTCCTCCCTTAGGGCTCCTTTTACAAAGTGGCGCTAGCATTTTTAGCGCACGCACAAGATTAGCGCACGCTAGCCCCAAAATTGCCGCCTGCTTAAAAGGAGACGGTAGCGGCTAAAGCGCACTAAAACTGCTAGCGTGAAAAGGAGCCCTCAGTGAATCGCCTCTACCCTCACATTTTCTCCTTTTGTGAATTTTTTTATTTTTTTAAAATATCATTTCCACCCCCCCCCCCAACCTTTTTTTATGAAGCCATGTTAGGATTTTTTATTGCCGGCCACAGCTCTGATGCTCATAGGAATTCTATGAGCGTCGGAGCTTTTACCGCTACAGCTGGCGATTTAAAGAAGCCTAGCGCAGCTTCATAAAAGGGGGCCTTAATTTGAAATCCTGAAACTCCAAAGGCTTGTATATTTACATATTAAAGGCCTTCAGCCTGTTCATTTCAACTTTAAAAGCAATAATTCTCTTAGCATTTTTCCATGTGGTTTTCTTTTTTTCCAGATTCTGATAAAAAATGTTATGAGCTCATCCCATTTTTTTCACCAAAAGTAGGTTGACAACTTTTTCTAATTGGTGCAAGGACCGGTTCAAAGCTGCTTACTATCATTCTAGACTGTTCCTTCCACCTCTCCCTCCCCAGTGCTGCAATTTTCTCAGCCATGGTCAGTAAAAATGGTAGCTGCAAAGGTTTATACATTGAACTCTTCCATTTTGTGGATATATTCATGGTGATGAATCACTTTGATTTCAGGGATTCTTGTCATTTCTTTGCTTGGCCCTTGTAGGGTATGCACTAATATGTTACGAAGTAGCTGAAAGAAAGAAAAAGCAATTTGGAAGCAGTGGTTCACAAATAAAATAGAACCCAGGAAGAGTAAAGAAATTTAAAAAGTGTATACAGTGCCCCATTGAAAAGGACCATCTCTTCCATGCTAGGATAAACCACAGGACATGCATTCACCACCCACTGGTAGAGGATGTGCCTGAAAATGAAAAGTTAGAATCCATAGAGCTCTCACCACTGCAGCATCCAAGTCGGTAGAAATGAAGAGTGAGGATGCCGCATTTTGACCCATAGGGGAGTGTGTGGTGCAGTAGTTAGAGCCACAGCCTTAGCACCCTGAGATTGTGGGTTCAAATCCCACACTGCTCCTTGTGACCCTGGGCAAGTCACAATCCCCCCATTGCCCCAGGTACATTATATAGAGTGTGAGCCCCCCAGGACAGATAGGGAAAAATGCTTGAGTACCTGAATGTACATCACTTAGGTTATAAGTGGTATATAAATTCTAAGACCGAAGATTAACGGTATATTCTATGAATCATTCTGGAAAAGAGTATATGCTGTTCAACTCTCAACTCATTCTTGTAGTATGCGTTGGACTCCTCAAAAGTATATTTCTACTGTAGGCTTCAGAGGAAACACATGAATGCTTGAGTTGGGAAGAAGACCTTCCAGAGGTTATGGAAGGTCCTCTTGAATCTTGAACATCTTGAATATTGTGTTCAATTCTGGAGACCACATTATCAAAAAGATGTGCGGAGAATCGAGTCGGTTCAGCGAATGACCACCAGGATGGTCTCGGGACTCAAGAACCTCCCATATGAGGAAAGACTGAATAAACTGCAACTATACTCGCTCGAGGAACGTAGAGAGAGGGGGGACATGATTGAGACTTTTAAATATATCACGGGCCGCATCGAGGTGGAAGACGATATCTTCTTTCTTAAAGGACCTTCAACCACAAGAGGTCATCCGCTGAAAATCAAAGGTGGGCAATTTCATGGCGACGCCAGGAAGTATTTCTTCACCGAAAGGGTAGTCGATCATTGGAATGAACTTCCATTGCAGGTGATTAACGCCAGCAGCGTGCTCGATTTCAAAAAGAAATGGGATATGTATGTGGGATCTCTAGCCGGGTGAAGTCTGGGGGTGGGTCATTAGCGTGGGCAGACTTGATGGGCTACAGCCCTTTTCTGCCGTCATATTCTATGTTTCTATCTATGTTTCTATTGCTGGCCAGTTAGACCATTTGGAGGAAGGATGGTGGTCCAGTGATGCTATCGCTTGACTATGCAAAGGACAACAGCATACAATCCCTGTAGTTTGCAGTGCAAACAAGTGAGGTTGGAGGATTCAAGCTGTCTTCTTAATTATGGAAACTTATTCTGATGGGTAGTACTGTTTCTTTGAACTCCCAGAAAGAGATGGTAGAATCAACCAACATGAAGTAGTGGTAGGACCTTGGAATGTTTGCTAGAGGAAATGGCAGATAGCCTAGCATTGACAGCAGGCTGTCTTGGCTATGCTCCCTAGATAAGACTCAATCTCCTCTCCAAGGTCAATAGTATGAGGCTGACAGCTGGGACGGGAGATATACTGAGCAGAGCAATATAGATTACTGCTATTTATTATTTCTATAGTTTGGAAAGGCGTACACAGCGCTGTACATTTTAACATACAATAGACGGTCCCTGTTCAGAAGAGCGTACAATCTAATTTAGACAGGACATTTAGAGTTATGGTAGAGGAAATGATACAGTGAGTATAGGTATCTTGACAGCAGTGAGTGGGAGTTAAGAGTCGAAAGCAGTTTAAAAAAAATGGGCTTTTAGCCTAGATTTGAATACTGCTAGGGATGGAGCACGACGGATTGATTCTGGCATACGGCGCCGCAAGAAAGAAGGGATGGAGTCTGGAGTTGGAAGAGAAGGGTACAGATAAGAGGGTCTTGCCCGATGAATGGCGATCACGGGGAAGAGCGTAGGGGGAGATAAGTGAAGAGAGATATCAGGGAGCTTCAGAGTGAATGCACTTGTAAGTCAGCAAGAGGAGTTTAAACTGTATTTGGAAATGGATGGGGAGCCAAGGCAACTAGACAGACTAGTTGGGCAAAATTGGTGGGAGGAGAGTGTGGTCCAATGGTTAGAGCTATAGCTTCAGTACCCTGAGGTTGTGGGGTTCAATCCCCACACTGTTCCCTGTGATCCTGGGCAAGTCACTAAATCCTCCACCACCCCAGGACAGATAGGGAATGTATGTAAACTGCTTTTAAGTGTGGTATCGTTACAAAAAGGCAGTGCTGTATACAAATCCCTTTCCCTTCCAGCTGCTGACACATACTATGTTACTGTGCAGAATACCCCTAATCATTATAAGTGTTTTCAGTATAGAATTTGCAGCCAATCGGAGGGGCAAGGAGGTTTTCAGTGGATGAAGCTTTTATGCTTCATTTCTAAACTTTGAAACTGTGGTCATATTCTGTAGGACTATGTGTAAATGAAACGGCAACCTTCCACAGTGGAGAGTCACTCTACATTTCATATCCAACTGTGAAAAAAATAGCGGTTCATTTTTCTGCAGAACAAGAATTGAGTGCAGCAACTTCTCTGGGGTAGAAGGATACATCAGTTAATTGGCAGTGCCCTTGTGACTCACTCAGCATGCTCTTTTGCTTATTACGTTGACCACTGTGTGTGTATTTACATAAAATAACTTGAGGGTAGGGAGGAATGGAGACAAAAACTTCTCATGCATGATGAGCAAGCTTGTTAAATGAATTCTTTAATTCTTAAATGTTACTAAATATAGAGCCCAAAATTTGTAGCATATTGCCTTAATTTACTCATCATTAGTCAATGCACTGTTGGTTTCTTGGAGCAATGTCTCCAAATGAATTTGGTTTTGTGCATACCATAAAAAGAGCAATCTTCATTTTTATAATCTTCATTTACCAAATTTATTGCTAGTTTCTTGTGCTGAAGAGAGCTTCTCGCCATTAGAAACCTTCAAAATCCTGAAGGGCATAGAGAAAGTGGACAAGGACAGATTCTTCAAACGGTGGGGAACCACAAGCACTAGGGGTCACTCGGAGAAATTGAAAGGGGACAGGTTCAGAACAAATGCTAGGAAGTTCTTTTTTACCCAGAGGGTGGTAGACACATGGAACGCTCTTCCAGAGGTTGTGATAGGCCAGACCACAGTACAGGGGTTCAAGGAAGGTTTGGATAGGTTCCTAAAGGATAAAGGGATTGAGGGGTACAGATAGAAGCAGAGGTAGGATATAAAAATGGTCAAATCACTTCACAGGTCAAAGGACCTGGTAGGCCACCGCGGGAGCGGACCACTGGGCGGGATGGACCTTTGGTCTGACCCAGTGGAGGCAACTTCTTATGTTCTTATTAAAAGTGGTACATTAGATTTCACCAAGGGTAATGTCTCCAAAAGGGTTAATTTTGTGCATACCATCCTAGGAATGACTCTCACTTGTATGCGAGAGCACATTGAGTACGATATGTTTGTATGAAATTTGGTGTCCACTAATTGACTCAGGGCTCCTTTTACGAAGCCATGTTGGCGGTTTTACGCGCGTAATAGCGCACACTAATTTGCCGGCTGCGTTAGCCGCTGCCGCCTCTTGAGCAGGCGATAGTTTTTCGGCTAGTGTGGGGATTAGCGCACGCTAAAAAGTTGAGTGCGATAAAGCCGCTAACGTGGCTTTGTCAAAGGAGCCCTTAATGTTCCTTCATTTTTGTTAGCATGCGCTAAAAATTCCCCAACGACCCTCTTTTTTAGTAGGCCTATTAGCATAGGCCAATGTGCTTAATGCTCTGATGCCCCTAGGGATTGAATGGGTGTCAGAGCATTTGCTGTGTGGCACGCGCTCCTGTGGCTTAGTAAAAAGGGGCCTTAATGTGTGAAATCTGAAAAATTTAATGCCTATTCACATCCTTGTTGCTCACTTTAGTAGAGTCAACTCTCTGTTATCCGGAACTCAAGCAACCAGAACTCTCAAGCAGCCAGCAAAAAAAAAATATGCTGTAATACTTTAAATGAAAATAAAATCAATTTCTGGCAGAAATTTAAATGTTTACTTGGTGCGCCATACCTGAGGATTCCCACGCTTTGCCTACCAAATGTCCAGTAGCTTGTCTGGAACAGTTTATGATATGGCATAGTATGGGGTATAGTATTAGTTAGGCCTATTTTTAAGAGTAACTCTCAAGCAACCAGAAACATCTATCCAACAGGGTTCTGGTTAACTGAGTCTACTGTACTTGCATTGTACCCAAGAGTACCTCCTCCTGGAGTTCAAAAGACAACATATTAACATGAACTTGAATTTTTGTCTAACCCAGGGGTGTCCAATCTTTTGGCTTCCCTGGGCCGCATTGGCTGAAAAAAATGTTTCTGGGGCCACACAAACGCACAGATGCTGCAGCAAGACAGAGGAGGGAGCCGGCAAGATGGTAAACCCCCGGGGGCAGCAGAGGAAAACACTATATCGCCCTCAACCAGGGCTGCACAAAATACTTTACGGGGCTGTATGCGGCCCTTGGGCCACAGGTTGGACACCCCTGGTCTAATCCAGTCATTGGTGCCCAGTTCAATTGGGAGTGTTTTTATAACTTTCTGCCACATTTTCTTGGTCTCTGACTTTATTTCTTGGTACTTGAGGATCCTATTTTTCTTTATGCGTTGTACACAGTATACATCTGTGGAAAAATTCTGTGCTCCTACTCAATTGCAGAATTCCTTTTTTTGTGCCAATTTGTGCAGTTGCAAACAGAATGCTGTACAGCAGTGGTCTCAACCTTGCGGCCCAGGGGCCACATGTGGCCCTCAGGTACTATTTTGAGGCCCTCGGTATGTTTATCATAATCGCAAAAGTAAAATAAAACCGTTTCTTGATCATATATCTCTTTAATGACAATATTATTATTAAAACTTAGCCAAAAGGAAAGATTTATAAACCTCATACAAAATTGTCATTTCTTTAATAAGACTAACTATTTTTTCTGAGGCCCTCCAAGTACCTACAAATCCAAACTGTGGCCCAGCAAAAGGTTGAGTTTGAGACCACTGCTGTACAGGGACCATAGAAGCCTCATCTATTCAATTTTAACAAGCGCGCCCCCTCCCCCCAGGTGCACTCCCTATTTCCTGTGAAATCCGTGCTGCAAGAAACTCTGTTTAATAGCAGAGCAGGAAGAATGCGGGCTGCATCTTAGGCCATATCCTCCTCTCCCAGAGTTCAAGCCAGACTGAAGTAGTTGAACAGCAGGGTTCTATGATGTCTTGTGTAGTTCAAAATTCAAATATCTCAGTCAGACTCAAATCTGGAAGAATAGGACAGGGTCTGATATGCAGCTGCTTTTCTCCTCTGCTATGAAAGAGGTTCTAGGGTAAGGAAAAATGTTTGAAGATAGTTTGTCTCATGGTGGATTTCTGTGAGAGACAGGGGGTGTGCCATGGGAGATGGGGATAAGGCCAGAGGAACTAAGTTCTGGGGTACAAGTGGAGAAGCATATGCTACGGTGGGGGAGAAGAGCAAGGATAGATATGGGCTTTGTTTAAGAGGAGAAAAGATTGGGATGGATTTGTACTTTGGGGGGCGTGGAAAAAGTGGGATTGATGTTTACCTTGGAGGGAGTGAGATTAAGCTTGGTGTATTTACAGGAAGGGTGCCAGCCTGGGGGAGGGGAAAGAGAGAGGCCAAACTTGGGGTGTATAGGGGGAGGGAGTAAGGACTATGCCTTGTTTGGGGGAGAAGGGACGATGCCAAGCTCAGAGTATATGTATGGGGAAAAGAGCTAGGGTTGCCATATCATGATTCAGAAGAACAAGTTATTGAGGGTTTAGTGAGTGTATTAGGTGCTATGACAAGGGGGACAAATTTTCCCTGTTCCCGCGGGGACTCATTTTCCCTCCCGTCCCTGGCGGTTAAGGCAGAGCTTGCAGGAATGGGGCAGAACAGGGATAGTGACAAAACTCACGGGGACGAGGAAATTGAGTTCCCATGGGAACAGGAACAAATTTGTCCCCGTGTCATTCTCTACTATGAAGCCTGTAAGAACATAAGAATTGCCGTTGCTGGGTCAGACCAGTGGTCCATCGTGCCCAGCAGTCTGCCCCTAGGTCAAAGACCAGTGCTCTAAATGAGTCCAGCCTCACCTTCGTACGTTCTGGTTCAGCAGGAACTTGTCTAACTTTGTCTTGAATCCCTGGAGGGTGTTTTCCCCTACAACAGACTCTGGAAGAGCGTTCCCAGTTTTCCACCACTCTCTGGTTGAAGAAGAACTTCCTTACGTTTGTACGGAATCTATCCCCTTTTAACTTTAGAGAGTGCCTACCTTGGAGAGGGTGAACAACCTGTCTTTATCTACTAAGTCTATTCCCTTCGGTATCTTGAATGTTTTGATCATGTCCCCTCTCAGTCTCCTCTTTTTCAAAGGAGAAGAGGCCCAGTTTCTCTAATCTCTCACTGTATGGCAACTCCTCCAGCCCCTTAACCATTTTAGTCGCTCTTCTCTGGACCCTTTCGAGTAGTACCGTGTCCTTCTTCATGTACGGCGACCAATGCTGGACACAGTCCAGGTGAGGGCGCATCATGGCCCGGTACAGCGGCATGATAGCCTTCTCTGATCTGTTCGTGATCCCCTTCTTAATCATTCCTAGCATTCTGTTCTCCCTTTTCGCTGCTGCCGCACATTGCGCAGACGTCTTCATCGACTTGTCAACCAGTACTCCCAGGTCTCTTTCCTGGGGGGGGGGGGTGTCTCTCTAAGTACCGCCCCGGACATCCTGTATGAGGAAGAGGGAGTATTCCAGGCAGGATTTGAGAGAGCATATTGGATGTGGGGAGAGGGATATTTGAGAGAGTTATGGGGGGATATCAGAAAGGGGTTGAGGTTTCAGCAAGCACAGTATTGGGGTCTGGGCTGGAAAGTATATGAAAGCAATGGCTGAGCATATGGAGAGGAATGAGATAGCTTTGGAATTGTGTGTGCTGAGGGGATAACTGAGAGAGAGATGGAGGAGAGGGGGTTTTTTTCTGAAGGATTTCACCTTTGAGAGGAGGCAGAGAAAACTAGAGGTTGAACTTGCGGGATGAGAAAAACCAAACTAAATTGGAGAGTGAGATTGATGGGAAAGGGGTGTAGGGGTTAGCCTGAGCAGGAGAAAAGCTGGGTCGGTGTCAGATCTGGGGCAGGGAAAAACTAGATCTTTATGATGAGAGAGGAATTCTACAGTCACAAACAAATTATATAAATAAATTAGCAAAATTCTGTCATTTTTTTCCATAAACTCTGTACATAATTTTCAATATTGTGTTGAATTTAATGACAAACTTCAAATCACCAAGGATAAAGTGGGCTTAGTATCTAGTATACCTGCTCAACCTAGAAATATGCCCTCTGCCCCCTTATTTCAGCAGAATAAAGCTGATATTATCTGTGGCCTGCTTTAAGGTATTTATAAGGCAGTTGTTTGTATGATAGTAGCTGGAGATTCCTCAGTGTTTGAATGTAACTGATACTGACATAATGGTCCATGGCATTTTTGCTACTCCTTGGCTTGAAACATATAATTTAGGATACTAATAGTTTTTATTTAAGACTTCTTATGTGGTGTCTGGCCTACCTAGGACACTGCTATAGTGGTTAGAATTATCTCACAATTTCTAAAAATGCTAACTGTAGCTAATGTGATGTCATCTCTGAAATTGTACATAGTCTTGGCAGTAATGTGGGGATACGTGGGAATTGCAGAGAAGCTGCTTTACGAATATACATTGTTCTGTTACATTATTATGACCACCTGCTACTAGCCAGATTAACTACCTCCCGCAGCACAAACGGCAGCCAGACGCCATGGGAGTGACTCGGTAAGATGTTGGATGGTTATTAGAGGTATCTGGAGCCATGCAGACTGCAGTGCATCTGATGGGTGTGTGTTGGTGGATCCAGTCATCAAACATGTTGATCGAAATTGTCCCAAATGTGTTTGATTATGTTAGGGTCAGGGGAATTCGGAGGCCAGGGAAGTAGCTAGAAGTCACTCGTGAACAATTCTGGTGGTATGATATGTCTGTTGCATTGTCCTGTTGAAAGATTTCATCAGCCATAGGGAAGACCGTCAACATGTATGAGCGTACTTGATTGGCAGGGATGGAGAGGACCCATATTGGTTGAAGGTGCCTACCAGAGGTATTGAGGGACCCAGACCATACCAAGAAATCATTCCCCAGACCATAACGTTGTCGCCACCAGCTTGTATATGTCCAACAATGGTTGCTGGGTGTTTGTTCTAAGTGGTTTCACACCTGACATGCCAAGTCCATCCATTTGATGGAGCTCAAAACATGACTCATTGGAGAAGGCAACCCTCTGCCAGTCGGTGCAATCCGATGCCGATACTCCTGTGTAAATTGCAGCCATTTTTTGTGATGAACCCTCGTGCGCATGGGTGCAGTAACTAGCTGTCTGCTCTGGAGCCCTATTCACAGCAGGGTTTGCTGCAGACATTTTGGACACATCCATAAGCCTCCTGGTTCATTTGGATGGTGAGTTGCTCCATGGTAGAATGCCGATCGGCCTGCACCAACCTGCGCAGTCGAAGTTCACCTCTCACATCGATGGCTCTTGCTGCCCAACCGTTACCATGTCAGGTCCTTGAAAAGGTTCTGTTCTTCCACTCATGATACACTTTAACCACAGCATCCTGTGAACAACTTACTGATATCCCACCTTATATATCCACAAAGTCTGCACACGACATGTGCATTCGTTCATTGGCTGTATATCCCTGACGTCAGAGGTAGACTGTGGTCATAATAATGTAACTTGACCTTGTAGGAATCAGTCAAATGATGTATGTTTGAGGAGTTGTTCTTTGGTTGGGGGTGAGAGAAAAATGGGTTTTACTACACTTTACAATGTCCAGTGATTATCTTGCATGCCAGTCATTCTCTCTCCAGTGTCACATATTGAAAATGGAGGCACTGAGTTGAAATGACTGCTCTTACTCCTTTCTGTTTTCTTTTGAAGGTGGTGCGTTTGTGTCAAAACCCAAAGTTGGCACTAAAGAATAGTCCTCCCTATATCCTAGACCTGCTGCCAGATACATATCAGCATCTGCGCACTATTATGTCCCGCTATGAAGTCAAGATGGAGACATTGGGAGAGAATGAATATTTCCGAGTGTTCATGGAGAACTTGCTGAAGAAAACCAAGCAAACCATCAGCCTGTTCAAGGATGGAAAAGAACGAATGTATGAGGAGAACTCTCAGCCCAGGTAGTCTTTGAAGTTCAAGCCTGTGATAGGCATTGGGCCTAGCACATGTCTGTCTAACTCAGCCTGTCCTAAGATGGAGGCCCAGTATTGTTAACCAGTTGGAGACTAGAACTTGGAGAAAATGAGTTGATAGGATTGCAAGTGAGACACTGATGATTGCATAGTCCTTGTGTCGGGGCTCATGAGCTGTGGGCTGCTCTGCATGGAGTCACAAAGTAGGGACAGACAGGCATTTGTAGGTTCTTTGAAAAGAGAAGTTGAGCAGAATTAATGTTCAGAGGAAGAAGAATGTGAGAAACATGGGGGAAGAGATCAGCTGGGATACAAATAGACATAGGCCTAGGTTCTCCAAAATTTGCATTAAAAACCAGTGGGCCGCTGTCTCAGCTGTTACAGAAGCGATGAAAAAAACTGCTCATTCAGAGAGTAACAAAGATTTGCTAAATTTATCACCATAGGAGGGACCTTAAACAACCTGGGCCAACCGGAGCCTTAGGCCCCTCCCCGGTGCATCTGGGTAGGGGCTTGAGGCTCCTATGGGAGTGGCCTTAAACAACCTGGGCCAATCAGAGCCTCAGGCCCCTACCCAGTACATCCCAGGATGCACCGGGGAGGGGAAGGCCCGTCATTTTGAAGAGGTGGATCTGCTGGCCAGAGGGAGTAGGCATCATACCGGCCAGCCATCTAAGTAAGGTAAGGTGGAGAGGGTGTGGGTCGTTGGAGGCACGGAGGGGGGGAGGGGGGAGCGTGGCGTGGCATCAGGTGACAGTGGGCATCTCTCCTGCTGAGAGGATGTTGGTGGTGTGTTGCTTGGCAGCAGGAGAGAGTAGGCATCTCTCCTGCTGATGAGGGAGTATTGGGGGGGAGGTGTTGCTTGGTGGCAGGAGAGAGTGGGCATTTCTCCCGCTGTCAAGAGGGTATTGGGGGATGGGTTGCTTGGTAACTGGAGGGAACCTGCAACTTTGGCTTTTAACCGCGCATAATACGTGCCTTTTCTCCCAAAAAAACTACTATAATTCATAAGACATGGCTATAATACACATGCTCAAGAAGCGTACTCTTTACCACTCTCCCCTAAAAAAAAAAGAGACTATAATGTGAATCATATAATTTTTATTTTGTTTCATTAACCACAGTCAAAATACATGCCATGAGATGTACTTTTCACAGCGCTGGCACTGTACCGGCACCCTCGGATCAGTCGCTGATTTTTTGTCACCAAAAGCCGACACCGCGCTTAGAGAATGACTCGGCGATGCTGAAGAATCCACCGGAATGCACGTTTAAATATTGAAGAGCCCATTTTCATGGCAGTGTCAGAGACTTCTAGAAAGTTCACAAAAAACCGCTTTAAGCCATTTTGATAATCTGCCGCTAAAATGCACGCATATTAAACCGGCTGGAACCGGTTTAATGACCGCATTAAAGGCAACCGTAAGTATGAGAATCTGGCCCTCGGTTGTTTAGCATCTGAGGAAGGGGCTTAAATGGGGTCCAAAAAGCCCACCTGGTGGAGGGGGCTCAGCTGGGTATGCGAAACGCCAGATGGCTTTGGTGTTGGGGGAACAAGCGGGGCTGTTCTAAAACAGGGGAACAATTGGCTTGCCTGAGGGAGGAACTTCAGAACAGACTATTGTGACTTCTGTTTATTTTCTGGTCATACTTTGAAAGCCAAAAGGGAAGTGATGAAGCAGTTTTGCAGAAATATTTTTGAATTTGCCGTTTTGTTGTACACCTCTTGTTTCATAAATTGCCTGCCTTCTGCACTCTTGTTGTATTCCTGGTAATTCACTGCCTGCAATAAATGCCTGCACAGAGCTTTCTAATCCTTCCAGTTGTGTCTTAACAAAGTGTAGGGGGAGAAAGCGGAAGTAGGTCAAGCAGGGCAGTTTTGTTTGTGCTGGTTTTGCCTGTGTAAGGGCACTTCCTGTCAGTTTGCACAGGAACTCTTCTCAGCTGCACTCGTAAAAGCTTTAGCTTAGCTTCTGTAGGAAGCTTACTCATGCTGCAGAAAAGTTAAAGAAGGTTTAGAGGTCGTTGTAAGAGGCAAGCTGGACTAGTGCTGATAGCTGCACACTCTGGTGCCCTTTCGCAAATGAATTACTTGCCATTTTCTGAAGTGATTGACTGCATGGGGAGCACAGTGTGAAGAGCTGTTTAGGGCATGTGGGAGTGACGCCGTTAACCCCTGGACATGGGCAGGTGGACGGGAGGGTGGATTCCTCATTCCTTAGGCAGTTGCCCTGTGAGGTTGGTTAAACATTGGCCTTTGGCAATGCTGAAGCCAGCAGAATTTGGCATGCTCGAGTGATGAATAGAAAGGGACGAAAGAAAACCAAAATTCTGACCTCCGACAAAGATTTAAAGTTACTGAAGATTCAGGTTCAAATTCTGTGCCCATCATAGCCAGTGGAGCATGGCCATGCCATAGATAATAATAATAATAATTATTTTATTTTTATATACCACCAAAGCCATAGTAGTTAGAGGCAGTTTACAGCAAGAAGAGTTTGACAGCGGAAAAAAAAATAACAATGAAGTCTTTGGTTACATAAAGTCACAATGTAGGGATATCGAGTATTTGTGAATAGATGAGGTACAGATCGACACAGGAAGAGAAGAAGTGCAGCACTGCTGCCACTACTATAGTTGCCCCTGTTTAATAATTGGCACTGAGATTACATCCAAACATGCTCTTGTCCTCGCCACCAAGGGTTTCCTTCAGGCATGAGCCAAATCATCATCATAATAGACGCAGCAGAAACAGTTGAGGCGCTTACTGTATTTCATCTATCGGTGACCCTTTATCTTGTGATCTCAGTGGTCTAAGAAAGCCATGGCTGGCTTATGGAAACTTGTGCCAGCTGTACAGGGGTATATTTTAATTTGAATACATTAGCAAACCTGTATACAGGAGCTAAGGTGTCCTGAAGAGCTCCTTGGGGACTTTAACTTTCTAAAACTTCACTTATTTTCTTGTAATAAACTTGAACTTCCGTGGTCTTGGAGCTCTGGGTGCTGCTGCTGTTAGTATACAGCTCACGCTGCACTGTACTCGTATGAAACAGCCCTTCCTCTGTCACTCACTGCACTGGCTTGCAAAAAGGGCAATGCAGCGAAAGCTGGGTCTGCATTCTAATTAGGATAGCTTGATTAAGGCTGAAGCAGGGGAGTACCTTAGGCCAGGTCTGTGCCAATAAAGAGCTACTTCTGAGAGGAACTCGAGGACTGGGCCCTGCCGGGGAGGAACGAGCCAATACTGTGCTCAGGAGAGCACAGTACCTTCTGAGGCATTGGCCAGTCTGGCTGACTACGGTCCAGCTAGGACATGTATATCGATCTCCGCTGCACAGTCAAACGTGAGTTGGAATGTCACATTTCTGATTCATAAGAACATAAGAATTTGCCTCCACTGGGTCGTGCCCAGCAGTCCGCTCCCGCAGCGGCCCATCAGGTCCATGACCTGTAAGTGATATCCTTCCATCCCTTTTGTCCTTCCTTATCTATATCCTTCTAACTCAGCATGATTTTTTCATTGTTGGAGGAAGGAATGACACAGTGGTTAGAGCTACAGGCTCAGCACGCTGAGGTTGTGGGTTCAAGCACCGTACTGCTCCTTGTGACTCCTGCGCAAATCACTCAGTTCTCTATTGCCCCAGGTATGTTAGATTGATTGTGAGCCCACTGGGACAGATAGGGAAAATGCTTGAGTGCCTGAATGTACACCGCCTAGATAACCTCGATAGGCGGTATATAAATACCTAAATAAAATAAATAAATAAATAAATTGTTCATGCAGGAAAAAAAGAAAAGTAATGTCAACTCCCAAAACACCGTCCGTAAGTTCACAAGCTCCAGATTGAGCCAGCTATGAGCAAAAACATTTTGCTTGCCTGTGTCACTTCTGTATTTGGTGTGAGGACACTTTGCCAAGCCATGAAAATTGATTTGATACTAAATGACAGCTGCTGTATTATCAGAGGCTGCTACCATAAACCACTTGAATCTTAAGTTTATATTTCTTTGTTGGAATAGTGCTGCCAGAAATTTTAAGTTTTACCAGCCAAACAGTAAGAGACTGACAGAGTGCTCTAGATCAGTGTTCTTCAACCTTTTTACACCTATGGACCGGCGGAAATAAAATAATTATTTCGTGGACCGGCAAACTAATAAGACTGAAATTTTTAAAAGCCTCATCCCCGCGAGCTCGGTCCCATTAACCATCTGATCCCATCCACACAAGCCTCAAATAGTTATGATTTTATATTGAACATATTTTATTAAAGTATAAAAAGAAACAATATTCTGTACAATTGTCATTTTATAAATATAAATAATACAGGGCAAGGATCAACAAAACCCCCGTCTCTCCTCCCCTTCACATATATCCCCTCTACTATCAAGAAAACTGAATAAGCCAAATTATTACAGAATGCTACACAAATATCATGCTAACAGAATACCACAGTCACACATGGCAGGAATGGTGTTAGGGGAGTGGAACTAGGGCAACTGCCTCCTGGTCAGAGAGAGCCCTAAGCCAGCTGGAAGCTAAAGACGCACTGCCTGGGCTTTGCACTCCCCAGTTATGCCTAACATCAGCTCTAGCAGGATACATATTTTAAATCTGATATATTCTATTCACAAGATAGAAATAAAATTATTTTTTTCTACCTTTTGTCGTCTCTGGTTTCTGCTTTCATCTTCTTTTCACTCTCTTCCATCCAGCGTCTGCCCTCTGTCTCTTCAATCCAGCATCTGCCTCTTCCATCCACTGTCTGCCCTCTACCCCTCCCCCTTCCATATGGTATCTGCGTTCTTTCTATGCCCCTCTCTCCTACACCAGATCTAGCATCTTTCCTTATTTTTCATCTGATCCCCCTTCCCAGCATCAATCTCTTTCTACTTTGTCATTCCTCTGTCTCTCCCCTTTCCCTCATCTGATCTCTCCATTCCATCCTGACTCCTTCCCCTCCTCTAATCTCCCTGCCAGCTGTTTCCTTCAAATGTTCCTTCTCCCTTTCTTCCTCCCCTTATCCAACAGTAATTCTCATCCCTTCCCTTTCTCCCCTGTCAGCAGTAGCCCCTTCCCCTCCCTTGTCCAGGAGTACCCCTTCTCCCTTTCCTCCTTCTCCTCTTATCCAAAAGTAATTCTCATCCCTTCCCCTTCTCCCCTGTCAGCAGTAGCCCCTTCCCCTCCCTTGTCCAGGAGTACCCCTTATCCCTTTCTTCCTCCCCTTATCCAACAGTAATTCTCATCCCTTCCCTTTCTCCCCTGTCAGCAGTAGCCCCTTCCCCTCCCTTGTCCAGGAGTACCCCTTCTCCCTTTCCTCCTTCTCCTCTTATCCAAAAGTAATTCTCATCCCTTCCCCTTCTCCCCTGTCAGCAGTAGCCCCTTCCCCTCCCTTGTCCAGGAGTACCCCTTCTCCCTTTCTTCCTCCCCTTATCCAACAGTAATTCTCATCCCTTCCCTTTCTCCCCTGTCAGCAGTAGCCCCTTCCCCTCCCTTGTCCAGGAGTACCCCTTCTCCCTTTCCTCCTTCTCCTCTTATCCAAAAGTAATTCTCATCCCTTCCCCTTCTCCCCTGTCAGCAGTAGCCCCTTCCCCTCCCTTGTCCAGGAGTACCCCTTCTCCCTTTCCTCCTCCTCTTATCCAACAGTAATTCTCATCCCTTCCCCTTTTCCCCTGTCAGCAGTAGCCCCTTCCCTCCCTTGTCCAGGAGTACCCCTTCTCCCTTTCCTCCTCCCCTTATCCAACAGTAATTCTCATCCCTTCCCTTTCCCTTCTCCCCTGCCAGCAGTAGCCCCTTCCCCTCCCTTGTCCAGGAGCACCTCTACTCCCTTCCCTCCTTCCCTCTCCAGCAAATGTTTCCTCTATGTAGGCTAGCGGCAGCTCTGTGTACTTTTAACTTCGGCACACAGCTGCCCCTAAGCTGTATTTTAGCCGCAGTTTCATGAGGCAGCCTCGGGGCCTTTGGTAGGCCGGCCCACATCGCATCATCGAAACAGGACGGCTTACCAAAGGCCCCGAGGCTGCCTCATGAAACTGCGGCTAAAATACTGCTTAGGGGCAGCTGTGTGCCGAAGTTAAAAGCACACAAAGCTGCCCCTGCTTGTCTGGGGGTGCGGAGACATGCGGCAGAAGTAGGAGGAGGAAGGCAGGAGTGTCGGCATAGCGACGGCAACAGGAAGTTGCACGTCAGCTGACGCCGGCACTTTTTGCTGTGGCTGGGGACCCGAATCCTTCGCGGACCGGCAACATTTTTTAGCGGACCGACACCGGTCCGCGGACCAACGGTTGAAGAACTGTGCTCTAGATATCTTCAGTGGTGGTATACTGTGGCAACAGGACACCTGAAGCCATTCAAGAACCTCCCATTACAACATAAGGAAAGAGAATGGGACTTGTATACCACTATTTTGTGGTTACACATTCAAAACAACTTGCCCAGGGTCACAAGGAACTGAGGCAACAGCTCCACCACTAGGCCACTCCTCACCTCACATAATGCCAGATCTGTAACTTCCTCTGAGAAGATGTAGCAAGTGTGATATTGAGATCTTGCTGCTGAGATTAGCATGGGTGTTAGAGTGGCTGAGCAGCATTCTGCAAGGGTAGAGGTGAAATAGACCTTAGACATAAATCAGGGATGCAGTCCTCAAGTACTTCAAACGGATCAAGCTTTCAGAGTATTCCTGATGCATATGCATGATATAGATTTGCATACAGATCCGTCTCATGCATATTCCTTAGGGTTATTCTGAAAACTGGCTTGTTTACGGCACTTGAGGCCTGAACTCCTGCATTTTTGCCCTAAATCATCACTGCATTTCAGAAGTTCAAATGGGAATGTTCTACCACATCTGAGAGCTGCAACTTATGGATAGGTAAACACCTTTTTGATCTGTCCACTGCTCAAGGATGGTCCCTGTGAATGATGCAATATTTTACTGAGGCCCTCTCCTAAGTGCTGGAAAGTAATATGAATTGAATGGATAGATGCAAGAAGGACTCAGTGCCAATATTTGTTGGACTCAACTGGGGTATGAAATAATCTTACTGAGGTACTTTGAAATTTACCTTGGCCATAGGAGAGAGCCACTTCAATTGAGGCACCACAAAACCAGAGGAGAGGGGAAGTGTTTTTCTTGAGGCATTTTAGCTGGAGGAAAGAGCTGCATCCACTGAAGCCTATCATGGTTCTCAGCCATTTTCCTGCAGGAGTTGGTGGGAGTGGAAGATTGCTGACCTGCTTCTCTTACAAATGTCTCCTACACTGAGCTGCTGTGGGTGTCTCTGATTTCTGATTGTTTTTATGATTATTGTAGCCTAGATGTAGTTTCAAGAGGTTGCAGAGTTAGTATCCGAGATGTTTCTTTTGTATTGCAGTGGCAGGTCCGAAAATGAAGAAATGATGGGAAGAAATAGAAGCTATAGCAAGAAGGGGTTTGAAAGGGTGGTGGTAATGTCTTCCTCCCCCCACCCCCTACCTCACCCTCAATTTATAGATAGACAAATATGTGCACAGAGAAGCCTTGTATATAGGAGTTCTTGAAAAGTAGCTCCTCCTTTGTAGTTTTCCACATTTCCTTCAGGTTACTTCTTATAACCCTTCTGCTACTGAATATGTCTTCTTGGGATTAAATTGTAATAATTGATCAGGGATCATTTTGTGAAGGTCTTCAAAGGGTGAACTGTGATCTGTAGAGATGCGTTACACCAGTGTCTCTCAAACTTTATTAGCTCCAGGGCCCTAAACGGAGCAAATGTTTTTTTGCTGCACATTATAATTGAAATTATAAAATTGCAAAACCAACAAAAAATTAAAATTGAGAGTTATTTATTTAAAGCTCTTTAAGCTAATAATTGTAACAACGGTGAAACTAAAGTAGATAGAATAGAACTGCTAATCAGTGCGATGAATGAGCTTGTTTTTGAGTACAAATTAAAACATGACTCAATAGTCAACAAGCAAACATGCATTTCATCATCCACAATCTGCAGTCGTTCTCTTTTTTCATTTTAATTTCTGTCAGAGCTGAAAATCCAAGTTCACAAAGATAAGAAGACCCAAACGGTAACAAAGCCTTGATTGCTTTGTTGCTCAAGTTAGGATTACTACTGCATAAAAAATAAAATTACTACTGCATAAAAAATAAAAAAAAAACCTACTGCATAAAAAATAAAATTACTAGACAAATGATGGGTTGTATCCGAAGAAGCTTTATCAGCCGGAAGCCCGAAGTTATAATGCCGTTGTACAGATCCATGGTGAGGCCTCATCTGGAATATTGTGTACAATTCTGGAGGCCACATTACCAAAAAGATGTGCTGAGAGTAGAGTCGGTTCAAAGAATGGCCACCAGGATGGTCTCGGGACTCAAAGACCTCCCGTATGAGGAAAGGCTGAATAAATTGCAGCTATACTCACTCGAAGAACGTAGAGAGAGAGGAGACATGATAGAGATGTTTAAATATATCACCGGCCGTATTGAGGTGGAGGATGAGATCTTTTTTTTTTTTAAAGGTCCCTTGGCCACAAGAGGACATCCGCTGAAAATTAGGGGTGGGAAATTTCATGGCGACACCAGGAAGTTCTTCACCGAAAGGGTGGTCGATCGTTGGAATGAACTTCCACTTCAGGTGATTCAGGCCAGCAGCGTGCCGGATTTTAAAAGGAAATGGGATACACATGTGGGATCTCTAGGGGGGTAAAAATGTAGATGGGATACACATGTGGTATATCTAGGGGGGTAAATTCAAGAGGGTGGGGTTTTTAGAGTGGGCAGACTTGATGGGCTATGGCCCTTTTCTGCCGTCATCTTCTATGTTTCTATCAATCGCGCCAAAGAATGATGCTTGTCTGGATGGTTGTATCCTTATGCCATAACATTGACAGACTCTTGCATATGCGAGATACGCGTCATTTATTCTAGTATGAAGGGAGTTTTTAAAAATAAAGTAAAATTCTGGAGTCTCTTTTGACACACCTGAAATCTCTTCGGGGCACACTGAGAGACACTGAATAATACAGTAACACTTAAATCAAAGCAAGGCTGAAGAATTCCAGTGACCCGGAGATACCATGTTAAGGGAGGTTTCTGGTGTTGTCCTTGTGCTTACCTCAATGTCATTGAGAGGTGAAGACAGAGATATTATGGGAGGTGTACTCTGGGATGTCAGAGGCATTCCTCATCCTCTAAGCTGCGTCTAAAATATCAGATAATCACCAAGAGTTAAAGTGAATTCTGTCCACTTCCTGTGTACTAGTGGTGTTGAAAGATGTCTATTTTTATAGCTGATTGCTGTGTGCAGCAGACACTGGAGCTTCCTGAAGTTAAACTTAAGTGGCAGCTCCTGCTTTGCCTGGGTGGCTTTTTTTGTTTGGGGGGGGGGGGGGGTTGGGGAGGGTGAGGGAAAGCAAGTGCATTAAAAAAAACAAAAAAAAAACACTGAATGCAGCTAGATTTTAGAGCCACAGAACTCCTATGAAATAATCCCAAGCATCTGCTTGTGTGCAAACTGTATTTCACATTCTTGTTGGTGTAGCTGTAACTATGCCAAATAGCCCATTGGTTTAAAGAACAGTGCTGATATGGCTGGTTGCAATGATGGATAATTACAGCCTTTCCTTTTTGCCCCGTAGGTTCAGGAGGTGATCAGAAATACCGTTTCTAGAACAATCCTTTCTGTTTCCTCTGATTTTCTTTCTTATGTACTTTAGTTTTTAATTAGTTCTTCCTTCTCCTATGTTTTCTGCTATGTGCTCTAGTCTTAATTATATGTGAACCGAGTCCAGCTCCACTGGGAGATGACCCGGTATATAAACCAAAGATTAGATTATGGGTCTAGAGATGTGTACACAGTGAAGCCTCCCTGCATGTTAAGAAAGCGGAGGGCTCTTCTAAAGAAAACCTAAGTTGATCTCAGCCGAGCTGAGGGGAGGGCAGCGCAGCTGTAAATTAACAGTGCTTCGTATGTCCTGCTGCATGTTAGCAGAACTCCCTCTCTCCTTGGGGGTAAGCGCTCAAGAAAAGATCTGGATGTCATCGTGGACAATACACTGAAACCTTCTACCCAAATGTGCGGCGGCGGCCAAGAAAGCAAACAAGATGTTAGGAAGTATTAGAAAAGGGATGGTAAACAAAACTAATGGTTGTAATGCCTCTGTTATCACTCAATGGTCCAATCTTACCTTGAGTATTGCGCTCAATTCTGGTCTCATCTCAAGTTTCAAGTTTATTATTGATTTGATATACTGACTATCATAAAGTGTTAACGATTTACATATCTCAAAAAAGATATAGCGGTGCTACAAAAGGTTCAAAGAATAGCGACCAAGATGATAAAGGGGATGGAACTTCTTTCGTATGAGGAAAAACTAAAGAAATTAGGGCTCTTCAGCTTGGAAAAGAGACAGCTGAGGAAAGAGATGATCGAAGTCTACAGAATTCTGAGAGGTGTAGAACGGTTACAAGTGAATCGATTTTTTTTTTTTTTTTTTTTTACTGCATCAAGATTTACAAAGGCATGGGGACACTCGAAGTTACAGAGTAATACTTTTAAAACCAATAGGAGGAATGTTTTTTTTTCCCTCAGAATAGTTATGCTCTGGAATCAGTTGCAAGAGGATGTGGTGAGAGCGGTTAATGCAGCTGGTTTAAAAAAGGTTTGGGCAACTTCCTGGAGGAAAAGTCCATAAACTGTTGTTGAGACAGACATGGGAGAAGCCACTGCTTGCCCTGGATCGGTGGCGTGGAATGCTGCTACTATTTGGGTATTTTGCCAAGTACTTGTGACTTGGATTGGCCTCCATGAAGACGGGATACTGGGCTAGATGGACTATAGGTCTATTCTTATGTTCTCTAAGCAACGTGTACTCTCACTGGTTGTGTAGGAGGAGTTGTAGCCTTCAGAATACTAGTGATGCCTCAAGGAGACCATCTACTCTTATATAATCTTTCACCTGAGACTAGTATAAAATACATATCTGGTTTTGTTGATGTATTAGTTACTGAAACGAACGGGGTCTGTTTCTGGGTCCCGAAACCACCTTGCACACACTCTGTCGCCCTTTCAGATATCTGGAGGCAGTCCCTTTAGGCAGGAAGAATACTCAGACTTGTCCTAAAGAGAGTGCCTGTGTATTATTAGTCTTACATCCAGTTTTATACCTTTGTACATGGGTCAGTGGTATTAGCAGATGATGTGAGTACAAACCATATTTGGAAAAGGGTACATAAACTACAAAAAAGTAACCAACACAAGAAAGGGGGGGGGTGGGTGAGCTTCATTGTCTAAAATCTAAAGGTGCTGTCTTAGCAACAGTGTCTTATCTAAAGCTTCCCTTATCTTTCTCAACCAGAACATAGCTGTGGGGGGTCGAACCTCCATTGTCCCAAGTAGCTAGCTTCATAACAAGATTAAATGACCTTGTCTCAGAACATATCAGCAGAATCAAAACCAACTATGTCTATGTTTGTGTTTCCCAGCACAAACAGAGTTAGAAAACTTATAAGATATATGTGTGTCCCTTCAGTTACATGTTTTGATTCGTGACCTGGCAGCATGCTTCTGGTGCCTGGACTGTGTGTAAGCCTCCTGGTGGAGGAGATTAGTTTGCAGCATCAAGGAGAGAATGGTTTTCTGGGGCCAGAATGGAAAATTAATGAAAAACCTGGTGGTGTCGGCCCAGATTTTAGGACCCAGAGTAAAAAAAAAAATTATCTTTTTGTATATTTATTAAATTATTAAACTTGGCTATATCCATGTTATAATATAACATATGGAAACAAATACAGTTATTCTCTAAAAATATTAAAATAACCATGGTGGTTATTTTAGAAGCTTTATTCTCATTTTGGATGTCTGAACACTGGCATTTAGACATCCCTATTGCATGGCTGTCCAAATCCCAATTTTATAAAGCTAGGTCAAAAAGTACAGAACATCCATATGGCAAGTAGACAAAATCTGGGTGCATGTTTGGGTAATCTAATCTAATAATTGTGTGTCGCGCACACCTAAACAGGCTCTAGGCGACTTGAGGAAAGGGAGGGGAGAGGGATAGGGTGGAAAGGGGACAGGAATCATAAACTTTGATGAATTAAGTAAAGGTCAAGTGCTTATGAAGATCTTGGAGGAATTAATTGTTGAAGAGTGAAGTTTTCAGTTTCTTTCGGAATAGGGTATGGTTGGTTTCTGTTCTTATAGTCTCTGTGAGATCATTCCAGATTTTAACTCCGAGGAAGGTGAACATGGACTGGAAGATTCTTTTGTACTTGAGATTGATCCTGTGGAGAATTCTGCGTGAGGTGGACCATGCATCAGTTAAGAGTTCGATGAGTGGGACGGCTGAGTTGCCGTAGATAATGTGGTGCATGATATACTGGCTGCTTTGAATTTTATAAGAGCTATGATGGGTAGCTAGTGGAATAGGACTGGGGAGGGGACAAAATATGGAAGCTCGGCTCCGATTTTCAGAAGGGAAAGACATCCTTGTTCAAAAGGTGGATGTCCATATTTAGACCTCATACTTAGCCCGGTTCAGGTTACAGAGAGATGCTCCAATTAAGCAGTTCTTCACTGGAGATAGCAAGGGAAGTCCTGGTAGGTTTGTTGTTTTTTTCTATTATTGATGTTGTTAAGGCAAAACAAACAATCCAATTAAAAATAAAACAAAAAGTTATTAAAACAATACAATATAGTCAACCAAGACAGCATTTGAAACCAAACTTATGAATACCTCCTCTCAAATTTAGTCATGTTAGGTAGGTGTATTCTGTGGGACACACAATTTAAACAAGGCACACAATTTGAAAACAGAAATTTAAAGGCCTGAAGTGGGATTTAATCCAATGTTGAGAAACCTACAGTAGAGAATACTTTCTCCTGGTCAAACAATTATTTAAGGACAGGAGAGTCTTTATCACTGCTAATCCCTGGTGGAAGAACAGTATGAAATGATCTGCCAAAAGGTACTTTTACTGAAATAATAATGTTGCCAATTTTTACTACATAATTTTACTCAAGTTACATCTAATGCTTGCTAGTAAAAGTGGAAGCAAGATGTAAATGATGATTACATAGTAAATCAAATGAAACAGCAAAGCTGGGAACAGGATTTTGAAAATGCAAACCTCATCATGTAAATAGTGGATCATCTCATCTTAAATTTTACTATGAGAACAGTTGAGTAGTTGGTGTATGGCTGCAGACCAGTAACCAATTCAACAACAGAACAGTGATGGGTTGGATTACTTTTAAAGCAGAGATGAAGATGAAACTTTTAACAATTCTTGGATGTCTCATACTAAAACAGACTGCTGGTCATCCCATGGAAAATTTTACTTTGGGGTGACTGTCCATTGGATTGATAGTCTTTAGAGAAGAAGTCTGTCTGTCTGACCTTAAGCCGGAAAGATTCCCCCACATTTGATATTCTTGATGATATTCAAACAGAGTTTGCCATCGGGCAAAATATTATTAGAACCAGGGCTGTGGAGTCGGTAGATAAATGTTCCGACTCCGACTCCTCAGTTTTTTGTACTTCAGACTCCGACTCCAGGTACCCGAAATTTCCTCCGACTCCACAGCACTGGTTAATTTTCAGATCGTTAAAATGGAATGTCAAGTTGAGAGAAATGAGCATTTTCGACACCACCTTCTTTTTGCTTTTAATCAAGGTTCTAAGGCCGCAGAAGCTGCTCGCAACATTTGTGCTGTGTATATAGTGGGTGCTATAGCTGAAAGAATCGCTCGTGATTGGTAGGCCAAGTTCAAAAATGGAGTCGGTAGATAAATGTTCCGACTCCGATTCCTCAGTTTTTTGTACTTTTGACTCCGACTCCAGGTACCCGAAATTTCCTCCGACTCCTCGACTCCGACTCCACAGCCCTGATTAGAACAACACACAATGATTCCAGTTTTGTGAAAACCTTTGTAAATGTGATGATGATAATGAAGATGAAGATGCAAGTGATGAATTAGATAGCACTATTTCTAATGCAGATGATAATGACATAAATAAAGTATTTGCTATACAAAAATCAAGTGTTTCAGAGATTTCCCTCAATCAAAAGCTTCAGACCCATCAGAAGACATCAGTAATATATGCAACCTGGTCTGATTTGAAGGAATTTTTTTTTTATCAGACTGAACAATCCACTTCCTGCTAGTACTTTTTTAAAAAAGTTGTACTGGATTAATGATTCACAAGCTTACTTACATGAGCGCATCATTTTTCAAAAATGTAATTTTACCAAAAGCAAAGTGGATTAAACAGTAAAGTTGGGATAAAAACATTAACAATAGTTGCATAGTTTGTTAAGGCTTTTTAAAGCTGATAGCTTTCTGATGATGTTGAAACTGTATGATTAACTTGATAACGAGTTTATGGTACTGTTTTTCTACTTTGTATGCAAATTGTAATCTGCTTAGGTTGTTAAGTGGAATAGAAAATCTTAAAATAAATAAAATAAATCTATCTATTGTAGTTATGGTACTTTTACTTTTTACTCAAAAAGTATTGTGCAATAACATTTTGCTTTCATTTAAGTAATTTTTTAAAATGTGTTTTTCATTGTACTTTTACTCAGGGCTGTGGAGTCGGTAGATAAATGTTCCAACTCCGACTCCTACTCCTCAGTTTTTTGTACTTCAGACTCCGACTCCGACTCCAGGTACCCGAAATTTCTTCCGACTCCACAGCACTGGTTAATTTTCAGATCGTTAAAATGGAATGTCAAGTTGAGAGAAATGAGCATTTTCGACACCACCTTCTTTTTGCTTTTAATCAAGGTTCTAAGACCGCAAAAGCTGCTCGCAACATTTGTGCTGTGTATATAGTGAGTGCTATAGCTGAAAGAATCGCTCGTGATTGGTATGCCAAGTTCAAAAATGGAGTTGGTAGATAAATGTTCAGACTCAGACTCCTCAGTTTTTTGTACTTCCGACTCCGACTCCAGGCCCGAAATTTCCTCTGACTCCGACTCCAACTCCACAGCCCTGCTTTTACTTAACTATTTTACTTAACTATAACTATTTTGACCTAGTACATTGATCAACACTGACTGGAAAACATTGAATGGAAGACTTCAACAAATTGTAACCCCCTTTCATAAATCTTTTGTAATCCGCCTTGAACCGCAAGGTAATGGCGGAATAGAAATCTCTAATGTAATGTAATATATGGCATTTCCAAGAAAGAATAGTTCTAACATATGCCTTCAGGCATTAGTAACTTGCGAGACTACTTGGAAAAGACCTAATAAAAGCATAAAAAGCAGATTGTAACCAATGTCCATCAGTTGATATTGAATCCAAGCGAAAAATCTTGCTACAGAAGGCCAGGAGGACAATATAAAAGGCGATAACCAGTTGCCAGCTGAAAGAACCAAATGTTCACGGTTGAAATTGATTTACAACATTACTATTTATTATTTCTATAGCGCTACCAGATGCACGCAACACTGTACATTAAACATGCAAGAGATGGTCCCTGTTTGAAAGAGCTTACAGTCTAATCATGACAGATACAGTAGACAATGGTGAATAAGCTGCTCATGTAGGGAAATACAAAGAGATGAAGGGGTAGAGGACTACAGAGGGAAAGATAAACAAATATGATGCTTTACCACTTGGTAGGGTTAGGACCTAAACACAGCTTCGAAAAAGTGGGTTTTCAGCCTAGATTTGAATACTGCCCGAGACGGAGCCTGACGTACCGAGTCAGGTAGGTTGTTCCCGGGACAGCAAGGGACAGAGTCGGGAGTTGGTAGTAGAGGAGGTACAGACAAGAGAGACTTGCCCGACAAACGGAGTTCCCGGGGTAGCGTATAGGGAGAGATAAGAGAGATATTGAGGAGCAGCAGAGTAAATACACTTGTAGGTCAGTATGAGGAGTTTGAACTGTACGCGGAAACAAGATAGGGAGCCAGTGAAGTGGCTTGAGAGGGGTAACGAGCATAATGACACTGGCAGAATATGAGGTGTGCGGCAAAATTCTTAACAGATTGAAGGGGATGATCCGATTCTTTCAGTGATGGTTCCTGTCTAAATATGATTCATTTTTAATGTTTAAGTTATTCATATACCGCCTATCAATGGAGGTTGTCTAAGCAGTTTATGTTCAGGTACTCAAACATTTTTCCCTATCTGTCCTGGTGGGCTTACAATCTATCTAGTGCAGGGGTAGGCAATTCCGGTCCTCAAGAGCCACAAACAGGTCAGGTTTTCAGGATATCCACTATGAACATGTATGAGATGGATTTGCATGCACTGCCTCCTTGAGATGCAAATCCATCTCATGCATATTTATTGTAGATTTCCTGAAAACCTGACCTGCCTGTGGCTCTCGAGGACCGGAATTGCCTACCCCTGATCTAGTATATCTGGGGCAATGGAAGATTAAGTAACTTACCCAGGGTCGCAAGGAACAGTGCAGGGCTTAAACGCACAACCTCGGTGCTGAGGCTGTACCTGTAACCACAAATTCTGTAACCACTAGGCCACTTCTATTATCCCCCTGTTTCTCTAGCATTTATTGATTACATGGTGTTGAGACAAAGTTGTAAGATGGAGGACATTGCGTCAAATGAGCTAATCGTAACTTGGTAATAACATGATATGTCCAACTTAAGAACATAAGAACTGCCATCTCCGGATCAGACCTTCGGTCCATCAAGTCCGGCGATCTGCACACGCGGAGGCCCTGCCAGGTGTACACCTGGCGTAATTTATAGTCCACCATATCTTTATATGCCTCTCTTAAGGAGATATGCATCTAGTTTGCTCTTGAAGCCTAGGACGGTCGATTCCGCAATAATCTCCTCTGGGAGAGCATTCCAGGTGTCAACCACTCTCTGAGTGAAGCAGAACTTCCTGACATTAGTCCTGAACCTGTCCCCCCTTAGCTTCATTACATGTCCTCTAGTCCGTGTCAAATTGGACAATGTAAATAATCTTCTCTGCTCTATTTTGTCGATTCCTTTCAGTATTTTGAAGGTCTCGATCATATCCCCACACAGTCTCCTTTTCTCAAGGGAGAACAATCCTAGTGTTATAAGTCTGTCCTCGTATTCCAGTTTTTCCATACCCTTCACCAGTTTTGTTGCTCGTCTCTGCACCCTCTCCAGCAGTTTTATATCCTTCTTTAGGTAGGGAGACCAATGTTGGACGCAGTATTCCAAGTGTGGTCTGACCATTGCCCTATAAAGCGGCATTATAACTTTCTCCGATCTACTCGAGATTCCTTTCTTTATCATGCCCAACATTCTATTTGACTTCTTTGCCGCTGCCGCGCATTGTGCCGACGGCTTCAGGGTCCTATCTATCAGTACACCCAGGTCCTTTTCTTGTTCACTCTTCCCCAGAGTTGCACCTGACATTGTATACTCGTATTCCTTATTTTTATTGCCTAAATGCATTACCTTGCATTTCTCCACATTGAACTTCATCTGCCATTTCTCCGCCCATGTTTCTAACCGACACAAGTCGCTCTGGAGTTTCTCTCTATCCTCCTGCGATCTGATCGCCCGGCATAGTTTTGTATCGTCTGCAAACTTGATGATCTCACTGGATGTTCCTTCCTCCAGGTCATTGATATAAATATTAAAAAAACTTCCTAGCTGCAATAAGATCATATGTTAGCTCAATTTAGTTTCTAACTAATCTCATGTTAATCAATGTCTTTGACAGAATTTGAACCAGTTGAGTCAGTTTTAAGCATGGTAATATACTGTAAACTTGGAATTAAAATGAGGAACAACAGATGGAGGAAGTGATCCATAATATCTGCTACCTATTATTAGAGGAATCTTAAATTCCATAGTTCCAGACCACGCAAGCATAAAAATGGAACAGCTATAAATAAATAGTTTCTCTGGATGCATTAGTGTTATCTCAGGAAACAGACCAGACAAAATCCAGAATGTCCACTTCCCAGCGCTCTCAAACTCTGCATGAAGGAGTTGCTTCAGGAGCTCTTTTGTAGTGTTCCTTCGCTGGTGTGTGCTCCCTCTGTTGCATGACATCCCTGGCACAGTAATCAGCTCTTCACCTGGTACAGCAGATGACATCACTTGCATTCCACGTCACACCAGCAGGTCTCTGGCAATCAATGAGCTCTCAGTTCCAGCATAATACCAAGATGTTACAGATGACACATGGTGCACTGCAGGATCCCTGGGGAACAGGAGCCTTTTTTTTTTTTTTTTTTGCCCCTTGACTGGGTTTTTCTGTAGGTTTTGCTATGTAGATTTTTTTATTTTCTAATTTGCACAGTCACTAGATGACAAGGTGGTACCCAGGATTTTCCCAGCCCAGTGTGGGTTCCACATACAAATTTTCTTAGGTTGTAGGAGCCGGACATATGAACAATTGGAACATTTTTATTTCTTCAGCTTCTGGCCACCACTCACACACTTGAGCCTCAGTATTTGGCCATTGCCCGTACAGGCAGCTGCCTCAACACCTTTCTCCTATCTCCTTCTCTAATCCTCTGCAGGATGTCAGGAACTTGTCTTCCCACCACTGCTCTGCCTGTTCTTGGGGGGGGGGGGGAGGAGGGGAGGGCTAAATCACTCCACACTCCTTGCTGTTAGAAATGAGTGGACTCTGAACGGTATGAATTCTCTACTTCCTGATTCAGGACATCAAAATATGTTGAAGGGGAAATTCTTTAAAGATAGGTTCTGATAACTTTTAAAAGATCTTTAGAAATCTATTCAATGAAGAGATAAATTTGATACGAAGATATACCTAGTGTGAATTATGTTGAACACTTTGCCATTCAGTTATGGGCTAATGACATTATGCTAAAAGGTCTGACTTTTAAGTATTTCAACCTTGGTATGTTGAAGTCCATTCAGTCATTATAAAACTTAAATTAATTTAATTTTAGTTCTGTCTGTCCTTGGCCACCACACAAAAGTTGAAATCAGAGGGCAAACGTATGACTATGTGACTCCTTTATTGGTGCAGCTTAATTGGTTGCCGATGGAAAGATATTCCTCTAAAAATTTGACCTTTCCCCTAGGGGTGCCATTCTCGGTTTGTACTCAGTATATTGTGGGTCATCTCTTGTGCTTTCCTACAGACAGTTTATAGAGAGTTCATCTGTTTTATCAATCTGTAAAGATTTCTCTGGACCTTTGTTTTTGGATAAAGTGGGCTACAAGTGCCAAAGAAAAGACTGCTGAATGTGCAGTACTGGTGGGCAGTGGAACCAAAACCAGCCAGGTTTGGACTAGGGGTCTGATGCTAAAAGCAACTAGCAGCAACATTTTGGTTTGGACTCCCTTTGTGAGAACCCGATGCTGCCACTAGGTCTGGTTTTAGTCATCATAGCAACCTGGCACTTGGGGTTTGTTGATCCTTGTTGTAAATCTCCGTTTCTCACCATGAGATCTCCGACTTGCCTTGTTTCTGGAGAATGGAAAATATAGAAACATGATGGCTGATAAAGGCCAAATGGCCCATCCAGTCTGCCCATCTGCCGCAGTAACCATTATCTCTTCTTCTCTCTAAGAGATCCCAGGTGCCTATCCCACGCTTTCTTGATTATAGGAACCAGCATTTTGATTTGGAGGAGAGAATGCTTCAGTGCTACCCCTGGCTCTGAAATCTATAGGTATCATCAATTTGGTCTTATCTCTTGCTGTTGAAATCTATTTTTAAAACCATAAAAATGACATGCAACTTTCTTACTTCACAATATTCCAGTTACCACCCTCCTCTAAGTGAAAGTTGCTCCCTCAAATGTAGGCCATGCAAGCTGCAGGGTGCTGTCTTATTTTCCTTCCTAGCCCAGGACTGTTGCTAGTCTTCCCTGCTGCTCATGACAAGCAGCAACTTGCCATAGCTCCTTACTAGTAAAGAGTGTACTAGAATTCTGCTTTTAATCTTGGGGTGGCGGGTGGGGTCAGGCTTACCACATCTCTCTAGTAGCCATATTGTTGCTCATTACAAGTAGACTATGTCTGTTCTCCTTTTTGGCCCTTTGTCCTGCTGGATAAATAATCGCATGTAGCTGAAAAGACAGTGAGTGGATCTTACCCCTAGCCCCCCTGCAAGTTTATGGGCAGCTGTCAACTAAACATTTTCAAACTGCACTTTCAGCAGCTGCACTGCTAAAGTAGCATCTGTTGAGATGGTATCCTGGAAAGGGCTATTTGCAATTGTTAGTTTCAGAGTGTGCCTCTTACGCTGGCTATAAATTTGGTATTGTGTGTAACTCAAGTCAGGAGGCCAGGTGAAAACACCAACTGCAGAGCCATGATGAGCTCTGAGTCTCCTTGCACAGCACTCAGATATACAAGATGGCTGTCTTCCCCTATTTTCTATGTGTGCATTATGAGAATTAAGGCAGCATTCACAAATACACTGCCTGTCCTGCTGGATGATGCTGTCCTCTCCCCACCCCCAATCCATATGAACTAGCCATGAGTGTTTGATTTATAATCTTATGGCCTCTCTCCGTGTTACAAATTGTAAGGTAAGGATAGTGCAACTTTAGAACTTGGTGCAGCCTTTTTTTATTTTTTTGCTTTTTGGAGACTTACAAAAGCAGCAACTTATAGCCATTTTATCCTAGAAGTGTAAAAATAGAGGATTAAAAGGGGTCATATAATGTCAGCCTGAAGAGCAAATGTGTTTTGCGAAGTTCCCAATCTCCTGGCTCTAAAGATCAATTCCTTAACATGTTCTGTTATCTCAGCAGATGCTAACTGCAATCTCTCTAAACAGATGGCAACTATGGCTTAGGGGGACAAAAATGGCTCCAGAATCGACTAGTATGACAAAACCGAGCAAATTGAGCAGAGCACACGGCTGCACAAGGTGGTGCGGGGACCTTGTCAAGCAGCAATGTGTCATCCCGCATTCGCGCGCTTTGCGCTCTCTGCAAGTGGAGTTGGCCCCTAAACTTGCCCTTGAAACAATCTTGAGATTGAAGCCGGCAATGCTATTATTAACGGCAAGTCAAATTTAGAGTGCATTTGCAGAAAGTGGTGGGCTGTGTGAAATAAGCCAACGAAAATCCTTGGCCAAAGATGAGGTGGCAGATGCGAATAAATCTTATATCCAGAAAATACTGGCGGAACTGGAAGTTAATAATCTTGAAAACCACTCACAGGACCAGTTTAAGGCTGAATGGAGTGGAAAGTTGAGAAAGTACAGTAGTAGAAGAGGCATTTGATGGACAGATGCACTCTTGATGGGCTTAATCATAGAAAGCTGACATTGTGGCAGACCAAGACAAGTGGCCTTGCACAATCCTGCTGAGGTGCTTAATTTCTGACTCGGAGCTTCTTTATCAAGTCTATAAGGCTAAAAATTCATTTTCATTAATGCTCAAACTTAGCACTTATAAAGATTTTAACCTAGATATTGATTAGTAAAGACAGAGGTTTTTCATCCATAAAGTGCCACAAAATTCTGAGCCCACTAGGAGTATATTAGTCTCCACAGGAAGAGAAGTGGAGAAGTTTCTACTCTTACATTTTCTTGAGGATCTG
This sequence comes from Geotrypetes seraphini, assembly GCF_902459505.1. NCBI lineage: Eukaryota > Metazoa > Chordata > Amphibia > Gymnophiona > Dermophiidae > Geotrypetes > Geotrypetes seraphini. Next base: position 21,063,435 of record NC_047096.1, read on the forward strand.
TTTTTCTTTGTGCGACCCTCATTGAGAGAGAGTGGATCGGAGAACCCTTCTTCATCAATTTGATCTCATAAGATACAGATTGGTTCATTGTTGGCTTGATATACTGCTTGGTTCACAATATAAAATAGTTAATGGGCAAAGTGACTGCAGGGACCTTTTGAGAGTTAACTTGAACAAAATGGCTGTGGGAGCTAATATAAGGTTTACTTCTCTGAATGTGCAAGGGTCACAAACTCTTGCCAAGAGGGAAAAAAAGCCTTTAAGGCAGTGGTTCCCTTCCCAGACCTGTCCTTTGTGCTCCCCAGCCAGTCAGGTTTTCAGGATCTCCACAATGAATATTCATGAGCGAGAGTGGCATGTAAATTTCTCTCATGAATATTCATTGTGGAGATCCTGAAAACCTGGCTGGGGAACAAGTGCCTTAAAGATTTAAAAAGCACACAGTTGTACACGCTTAACCAGTAACCAATCCTAACTACTAAATTCTACATGAGTAGAAAGAATGTACTTCCTCTCTGGATGCTCCATCAGTGCCAAGGTGGTGATGAGACAACAGTTGAAAGCTAAAGATTAGAAACTTGGAAGAACAAAGATAGAGCACTGAGGCTGAAGTTGGATGTTGGGGGGGAGGGGGAAAGATTGTGGCACGTGTGATTACTTTGTTTAGTATTTGGCACATTAAGTTAAGGGGTCAATATTCAGCATGGCAGGAGATGTATTGCTCAATTAATATCAGCTCTGACCAGATAGTGCTGGATGGACCTGGAAGTTATGTGGGTGCCAGTTTCTGCATATTTAACCAGGTTGATAGGATTGCATAAAATGCAGATCCATTTTTTGCTCGGTTAGGTATGTGGGTATGATCTGTTACCCGTATAACTTTAGATTCACCAAAGACCTGGATGCTTGATGTTAGCTTAATATTGACCTACAAGTGTTTATCAGGTGTCTAGTTTGTTGAAGGGAGGTGAGGCTTATTGATTAAGAAATCACATGGTTTCTAGCACCGAAGACATTTTTTTTGTCTTCAATTTCATTTCAAGGCGTCAGTCTATTGTTAGGACAATGCATAATTATAGCTCATTTAGAAAGGCAGTTAAAATTATTTCAAAAATATTTACCTTTAACTAATTTTAGACATTATATTGTATTTTTAATTTAGAATGACTGACTACTACAAGTATATTGTATTATCTTGATAATGTCCAGCTGCGATCTGCATGGAACTTATTATTGGATGTTTGCGGAATATAAGAAGTTTTGTAATGGTTTGCAGAAAGGAATAATTAAACTCTCTTTAATAAGATTGGGATTTCAACATGGGCATGTTCTGAGACCCTGATAGATGGAAGAAAATAGGATGTCAGTAGAGAATGACATAGGGACCAATTTTTCCCCATCCCCACGGGAAGTTATTTTCCCATCCCGTCGAGTTCTTTTCTTGTTCCTGCCCCATTTCTGCAAGCTCTGTTCTCATCTGCACAAGCCTCAAACACATTAAAATCATAAATAGCAACATTCTAGAGCTCAGATTGTGATGTCTTAATGCCTCATTCCATCAATGCCTAAGCTCTGTCCTCAGCTGCACAAGCCTCAAACACTTTAAATCATAAGTGTTTGAGGCTTGAGCGGTTAAGGCAGAGCTTACATGAATGGGGCAAGGACAGTGACAGCGACAAATCTCGCAGGGATGGGGAAATTGAGTTCCTATAGGGACAGGAACAAATCTTTTCCCATGTCCTTCTCTAGGTGTCAGTAGGCAATGCAGATAGCTTATTCAAAGAGCCTGCTTTGAGCTTTGGGTTGATGGATATTTGGAGGATTAAACACTTGGGGGAGGGACTTTACTTAGTTGTTCTCTACCCACAACTCCTTAGCATAGTAGATAATGGCAGATAAAGAGCTATATGGTACATCCAGTCTACTACTACTACTATTACTACTAGTCATACGCAACGCTATACATCAAAACACAGAAGAGACAGACCCTGCTCAAAGCTTCCGATTTAGTCAAGACAGACCAAATAGAGAAGAAGATGCATACACTGTGCTCAGGTGGGAGAATTACTAGGGAATGAGAAGACAGGTATTGGTGCTTTGGAGCTTGGACTTGAAAGCATCGTCAAAGAAGTGGGCTTTGAGTCTGGATTTGAATACCGCCAGAGGCGGAGCCTGGTGTATTGAGTCAGGCAGTTTGTTCCAGGCATATGGTGCAAGGTAGAAGGGATGAAGTCTGGAGTTGGCTGTAGAGAAGGGTACAGATATGAGAGACTTATCTGATAAGCAGAATGCCTGAGGGGGGAGTGTGGGGAGAGATGAGAGAGACTGAGGAGCTGCAGAGTGAATACTCTTGTAGGTCAGTAAGAGGAGTTTGAACTGTTTGCGGAAACAGGGAGCCAGTGAAGTGACTTGAGGAGAGGGGTAATGTGGGCATAGCGACAGCCTGCCCAACAAGATAAATTCATAAGATATGATGTGATACTACAAATGCATACTGATTTGTCCTTGTTATTTTCTGGGCATAGACTGTAGAAGTCTGACCTGCAGTGGCCTCTCTGTTCATCCACAGTTAGGGCACAGACCTTTAGGAGTCTGCCCACCACTGCCTTTGCTTCTCAATTACTAGTGTTGCCATCTAATCACCGCTAAGCTTATTTGCCTTCCATATAGGATTCCTTTATGTTTATCCCATACATTATTGAATTTGGTTTCCATTTTCATCACCGCCATTTCCCATGGGAGGGCTTTTCAGACATCCACCACCCTCTCTGTGGAAAAAGTACTTACTGATGTTATTCCTGAGTCAGCCCCCTGCAATTTAAATTCATGTCCTCTAGTTCCATCACCTTTCCTCCTCTGGAAAATGTTTTATATACCTTTCAAATATTTGAAAGTCTGTATCATCACCCCTGTTTCTCCTTTCCTCCAGGGTTTACATTTTCATGTCATCAAGTCTCATATGTCTTCTGGCCCAAACCCCATACCCCATAAGCATAGTGGTAAGGGGAAAAAAAAAATAACTCCTCCTCCTCCTCTAGGACTGCTTTATTCATAATTACCCCTAGTTTAGGTCCCTGGATAATGTCTTCTAAAATGTTTGATCCTATGTTCTGCTCAAGCTCCACTTCAGTTGGAGGTAACTACTGAACCCATTCCTTGCTGCCAGGATAAGGCATTGGCTATGAATTCATTGCTATCAGATCAAGGATTTGTAAGGAGAGTAGAATATGCCCTTGAGATTACTGTATATTCAGGAATGAATGAGGGAATTCTCATTTTAATTCTATTTGAGGCATTTAAAATAATAATTAGAGGGAGCCTGGTTAAATGGGGGTAAAAAATGAAAAGGTTAAACAGGGTAAGTTAGAGACAAAGTCTTCCCTGACTGTAACAGAAAAAGAACATAAAGAAGGTCAGGATGAAACTAACATGACACGTCACGTCACTGCGGGTAAAGATGAATGCAGTATTAATAGAGGAAGTAGAATTTCAGATGTGGAAAGTATGACAAAAAGTACTGTGATAAAGGGAAGTAAAGTAGATGAGGCTTCTAGCTATGCAGCTCAAATGTGAGATAAAAAAGCGACTGTAATTCAAGTTCATATGGCTAGTTGTGAAATGGGCACAACAGAGAGAGAGAAAGAGCAAGCAAGCTTTCTTAGCGTATTGTACATTTTTTTTACATTTCTAAGCTCTGGCCCTTGAATTTGAGTTTATGGCCAGAGACCAGCTGCCTAAAGTGGGCCTCTAAAGATCAGACGGATGCCCCAGTCTCATTGCTGGAGCTCTAGTGGGCTATCTCGAACCTGTAGGAATCTTTGTAGAATTTCATAAAGAATTTCTCCTAGAAATGGTCCCTGTTATGTTACTAACCTCTCCTTCACATAGGTTATGATACCTACATTTACTCAGGCAACTAATGTCATTGAAAAGCCAGGGTTGAACATTTGCGTATCAACATGGATGCAAAAATAGTAGTGAAAATTGGGTCAAATATTTGAGGCGTGATTCATTTATTGCTCGAGACCAAACTGGGTTTTTACAAGACCGAAATGGATCAGATAATATCAGAAGGACGTGTAACCTTCTCCATCACTTTTTTCCAATTGAATAACTATACCAGCAGCCTTTCTGGCACTAGATGCTGAGAAGACCTTTGATGATTGGAGTGGCCTTATCTGTTCTATCTGCTTCGGCAACTGTGGAAAGGTGGGTTTTTTTTTATCAGGACAGTGTTTGTGCTATATGAAGAGCCAAGTGTGAGACTATTGAAACATGGTACACTCACAGGTGTACTCCAGCTGTGATATGGTACTCGACAGGGATGCTCAGGTAATTCAGCAAACGCTTGACACTTCTTTGGGCAAGAACATGGGGATACCCACAAAGTCGTGCTTTATATAGATATTATATTAATTTTTTTAACGTTTTTATTTCAGTCAGAAAATACATTTATATCAGTGTACACTGCAGAACCAACAATATCACTTCACAGATTACAAATTGTGCATTCTACAAGTGATGCAATATATTCTATGGGAAAAAAAAAGGAAAGAAAAAAACCAAGGCTCGGACTACTGTGGAAAGGACAACAAGAAGAGACTCTGGAGATGTCACAACCAACTTATGGATACGAGTCTTTTATTTGAAGTAAAACAATTAAAATATATAAAAACAAAACAAAGTCCCGACTAGGATCCAAGTTTTGGCGACTATGTCGCCTTCCTCAGGAGACAATATCAAGCATATCGGCGTCTCTGCTTGACTTACGAGGCGCTAAAAGTATCAACTACATCAATCCAATCGACCAATTCAGGATCACACGCATTATTTCTTCATGGGAACCCCTGCATAAAAGGATACATAGCATGTTAATGTTTACTAAAAAAAAAAAAAATCACCGACATCCTTGCCAGTGTTTAAGGGAGGGTATGGAAGCTAAATGAAACTAAATCCATAAGACTTCATTGAAGAGATAATAAGAGTGCAAAAAGCCACATTACCCATTCTAGTGGATCCCTAATGGATTCAGAAATAAGTCTTGAGGAATTTACAAGACCTATTATCTGCTTGGACTGAAGAAATTTGGGGAGAATTTTGTAATGTAAAGATACTTCTCTTCCTCCCGGCTCTCTCCCAGAATTAACAGTATCAAGATGAATGTTGCTGTAGGGTACTGTTCTTCTTGTCTATGCTTTCCTGTCTGCTTCTGTTGGATTTCTATAGGGACCTCAGAACAATTTCTTACTGTATCTGGTGGGGGTGGCAGCCCAGAATAATGCTGGTTACTCTCTGTAGACCCTGGGAAATCGGGGGGGGGGGGGGGGAGGGGGGGCTTATTACCAGATTTTAAGTAGCACTATCATGCTTCACAACTGGGTATAGCCAAGGGCTGGTATGAAGCAAATTCATGTCAACACTGGATCAGAATGAAAAATATAGCAGTTGAAAGGGGGGATGTAAGTCAATTACTCTTTATCAACTAGAACAAAGTTAAAACAAAGGGGTATGCTGTAATATCTCAAGTTTTGTGTTACCCGAGCTTTGTGCTGACATACAAAAGACCCAGTAGATCTCAGTGGTTTAATGAACTAGGCCTGATCAGCGCTATAGATCTAATTAAAAATGGCTTTGATGTTTGTGGAATAAATTTAAATATATACATTACAACATTTTTTTATTTTGATGATTGTTCTTTTCATTTTTATAATTAAAACGTACTACTATTAATTAATTTTATAGCGCTACCAGACATACGCAGTGCCTTACAGAGTCATGAAGAAGACAGTCCCTGCTCAAAGGAGCTTACAATCTAAACAGACAAACAGGATGCCAAGGATACAGTTAAGGGGAATGGTTAATCTGCTGGCTGGGTTGGTGGGCAGTGGGGAGTAGGGTATGGACTGAAGGTGGGTTTTCAGTCTGCTTTTAAGCAAGGGAAGCGACGTGGCGGACAAACTCGGGTAGTTTATTCTAGGCATCAGGGGCAGCTAGATGAAAGGAATGAACTTCAACCAAAATGGTTTGAACTTTAAAAGAAAATTGAAGCTAAGTCAAAGTTGGAAGAGGGTTCTATGAGGCCAGTCCTAGTCTTTTCTCTGGTACCGCTTTGGCATTTCCCAGTTCAGGAGTTTCTCCCCCTCTCAATGAGAGAAATTATTTTCTGGAAGGTAAGTTTTGAAAAGGGACATAGACCAATTTTGTAGTACCTTGATAGATCTGGGAACATTAGAGAAAGTATGGAGCAGAGCCTCAGGTTTTGAGTTAGTGGGAAGGCAATGATTACAGTAGTTCTCTAGCTGTATTAGCATTTACATACCAGATATTATACCAGACAGAGAATTCCAACTCTTATGCCAAATATGCCAATATGAGCCCAAATATTCTTGCTACATGTTGGAGAGGGTGTGCATCCAAGGGTATGTTTAAATACATGTGGTGGGAATGCATGTCACAGGAGCTACTCATAAATGACTGGGTACATGCTGTGGGGAGGGGGTGGGGGCACGTATATTTATGCTTTTAGGTTACGACTCTGATAATCCAACTTAAGCTGAAACAAAACTGGTAAATCCGCTGCACATCTTAATCCAACAGCTAAATGGAAAAGTGGACTAGCACCCAGCATGAGTGTCTGGTATAGGAAAGTATGGAACATGTATGTAATGGAAAAGCTGACAAAGCAGATGAACTATTCATCCTTTAAAGAGATAGAGCCCCATTTGAACAACATATGACAGTCAGGATTGATTTGATGCTCCAGGGTTTGAACTGAGATACAGATGAGTGTTGGAACAGTACAAAATTGCAGTACTGTTACAATGATATACAAACTATCTGGAATGCAGGTATAATGTGTGTAGTAACTGCAGAAGAGCAAAGAATACCAAAAGCCCCAAAACGTTTGACTATGTGGCTCATGGAGAACTGTAGCACAAATGGGAATACTCTGAGGACTTTCTTAGAGATCAGACTTCACAGGTGACCCTTGAGGTGAAGAATGTTGGCCTAGTGCCTAACCCTCAGTAAGCCTAGTTCTAAGAGAGAGGTTGTAGAGCAGGGGTCCCCAAAGGGCCCCTTGAGGGCCAAATCCAGTCGGGTTTTCCGGATTTCCCCAATGAATATGCATTGAAAGCAGTGCATGCACATAGATCTCATGCATATTCATTGGGGAAATCCTGAAAACCCGACTGGATTCGGCTCTCAAGGAGGGACTTTGGGGACCCCTGTTGTAGAGGCTCCGCATTAAAGATAGTTTTTACAGTTAGGCAATAGTGTAGCCTTTAGAGCAGTGGTTCCCAACCCTGTCCTGGAGGAGAATATGCATGAGAGAGATCTGCATATAATTGAGGTGCCAGGCATGCAAATCTGTTCCATGCATATTCATTAGGGCTATCCTGAAAACCTGACTGGCTTGGCGGTCCTCTAGGATAGGGTTGGGAACCACTGCTTTAGAGTCTCTGTTAGGGTTTCATACAAAACATCATGGATTCTCTACAAGGAGAAATGTTCCATCAATTGGTAATGGAACCCATGCGGGATGGGTCAATCTGGACTTAGTGATTACAAACAGGGAAAGTGTTTCTGATGTTACAGTAGGTGATCATCTGGCATCTAGTGATCACTGTATGGTACAGTTTAATACAGGGGTGTCAAAGTCCCTCCTCAAGGGCCACAATCCAGTTGGGGGTTTCAGGATTTCCCCAATGAATATGCATGAGATCTATTAGCATACAATGAAAGCAGTGCATGCAAATAGATCTCATGCATATTCATTGTGGAAATCCTGAAAACCCGACTGGATTATGGCCTTCGAGGAGAGACTTTGACACCCCTGGTTTAATATTAAGATCAGTCTTATAGAGAGGGTTCTAGATTTAAAAAAAACACTAACTTTGTTCGGGTGGAGGATTATGTCAAGGAATTGTCTGGATGGGAACGTCTGGAAGGAGTGGAAATGCAGTGGGCAAAAGAGAAAGGAGTAATTGTAAGAGCGACAAGCCTTTTTGTGAGGCAAGTAAGTAAAAGTAAGAGGAAAAGAAGGCCGCTTTGGTTCTCAAAAGTAGTAGAGGAGTTAAGGAATAAGAGGTTAGCTTTCATAAACTGCAAAAGGTCGCAGAAAGAGAAAGACGGGCAAAAATATCTGAAAAGTTAAGAGAGGCTGGTCAAGTACTCAGGAAAGCAAAGATACAAATGGAAGTAAAAATAGCTGACACGGTAAAATAGGAAGACAAGACATTTTTTAGATGTATTAGTGATAGGAAGAAGTGCAAAAGTGGCATTGTGAGACTCAGGTGAAGGGGAGGAATATGTAGAAGCTGATAAAGAAAAGGCCGAATTGCTTAACACATATTTCTGTTCTGTGTTCACGGCTGAAGCGCCAGGAGCGGGACCAAGGAAGAGAGACACGAATAGGGATGGAGTAGTGGTAGACCCTGATTGATTTTCAGAGGGTTTCGTGGGGAGCTAGCTAAATTAAAGGTAGACATAGTGATGGGGCTGGATGGTGTACATCTGAGGGTGCTGAAGGAACTTGGGAAAGTTCTGGTAGCTCTGTTAACCGACATTTTCAATGCTTCTCTAGAGTCAAGAGTGGTACCGGAGGACAGGAGAAGGGCAGATGTGGTCCCTCTCCACAAAAGTGGAAGTAAGGAAGAAGTAGGAAATTACAGGCTGGTAAGTCTGACTTCTGTGGTAAACAAATTAATGGAAACGCTTTTAAAACAGAGAATGATGAAGTTTTTGGAATCTGGTGGATTACAGGACCGGAGGCAACATGGATTCACTAGAGGTAGGTCTTGTCAGACAAATCTGATCAGTTTCTTTGACTGGGTGACCAGAGAATTTGATAGAGGGAGTGTGCTAGATGTGTATTTAGATTTTAGCAAAGCACTTGACAGTGTTCCACACTGATGCCTAATAAATAAACTGAGTGCCCTCGGGATGGGTCCCCAAAGTGACAGGCTGGGTCAGGAACTGGTTGAGTGGAAAGGTTCAGAGGGTAGTGGTCAATGGAGATCGCTCTGAGGAAAGGGATGTTACCAGTGGTGTGCCTCAAGGTTCTGTTCATTTTTATAAACGATATTGCAGAAGGACTGCCTGGTAAGATTTGTCTCTTTGTGGGCGATATCAAAATGTGCAATAGAGTAGACACCCCGGATAGTGTGAATAACATGAAGAAAGACTTAGCAAAGCTTGAAGAATGGTTTTAAAGTTGGTGGCCGAAATATAAACAACCTGCGCTATGCAGATGATGCAACGCACATCACTAGCTCATCTACTGAGAAGAGTCAAAGCCGAAAGTCATAACATGGGATTAGAACTGAACATAAACAAGACGAAGGTCATGAACATGTAAAATTAAGATTTTGAGCTTCAAGGCGATAGAATAGAACAGGGGTAGGGAACTCCGGTCCTCAAGAGCCGTATTCCAGTCGGGTTTTCAGGATTTCCCCAATGAATATGCATGAGATCTATTTGCATGCACTGCTTTCAATGCATATTCATTGGGGAAATCCTGAAAACCCGACTGGAATACGGCTCTCGAGGACCGGAGTTCCCTACCCCAGGAATAGAAGTTGTAAGGGATTTCAATCTCCTGGGCTCTTTCGTAAACAAAGAGATAATTAGCTGGGAAGAAATACTTTACAGAATAGCACTGGGTCGCTCTTGACAAAGTATTCAAAGAAAAGGAAATAACACTCCAAATAAAGATCAGAGTTGTCCATGACTCATTTTCTCAGTGGTCAGTTACAAATTGGAAAGCTGAACACTACAGAAACAAGACAGAAAGAAGATTGACTTATTTGAGCTTTGGTGCTGGAGAAGGATTTTATGCGTACCATGGACTGCCAGAAGAACTGATTCTGGAAAAGATCAAACTGGCTATGCCACTCGAAGCCCAAATATCTTATTTTGGTCACACTGTCAGAAGAGAAAAATCATTGGAGAAGGACATGTTTGGGAAGATCAAAGGAACCTGGCGAAGAAGGCGACCTGCAATCAAATGGCTGGACGTGTTGAAAACAACCTTGGGGATGACCCTGGAGGACCTTACCAGACTAGTACAAAACCAATCTCTTTTTAGATCTGTAATTCATCAAGTCACTAGGACTCGAACACGAGTCAGTGGCACCTAACTAACTTACTCTGCAGTGGTAAAGCTTTTTTGCAAGAAAATTAAAGTTAAAAAATAGGATTGAAAAAAGATTTATGAAAACAGCCTAAAGAGGAAAGAAACTCAGACTTGCTATTTTTAAAATTTCTAGATAGAGATTCTACCTTAATTTATGCTTGGAAGGAAGATGGATGGTAAAATTAATTTTTTGTAATGTAAATTTTTGCATTTCTATTCTTCAGCATTTTGGGCATCCAGAGTTGTAGAAAGAGAAACAGAGAGCAGTGTTTGTTACTGCCATCTCCAGGACTCAGTTTTTGAATGCTTTGAGGCAGGCCATGGGAGCTGGTTGTGATTAGGGCTCTGCTAGCATTGGAGCAGACCTGATGACAATCTCAGGCTGGATCTTGAACTTGTGTATTACAGGCCTGATTTGCTACGTGCTCCAGAACCATAGGCAGGAAAGGGCCTGTGGTAAGCCAGCCACAGGAAGCAGAATAAGGACTTTTACGTCATCATAACCATACTGCATAGAAGTAACCCCTAGAGAACTAATCCCTAAAGCTGTTCTAGAACAAAAAAGAAGGGGAAGTTTCTATTTGAGAGGGTCCTCTGTGAAGGAACCTATGTAGGGGGAGAGAGGCTTCTGTGATGGTAAGGACACTTCTTACAAGGATTAGGATAAAGGGTCCCCTGCCAGGTTGTCAGGTGGTAGGAAGCCAAGGAAACATGGAATCTTTTGCCTATGTTCTCTGCTGTAGTTGGAGACTGGTTTCTAATGCATGTGTATGTGTATATATGGGGAATTGGGTCAGAAACATAGTTTGGTCTCCTGGTTAGATTAAATATATGACAGACTATTAGCCACCAGAGCAGTGAAACTAGACCACCACATCTCCAATCTGCTGATTACGACACCCAACTAGAAAACATTCCGGAAAGAACTTAAAACTTTTCTATTCAAGAAATTTGTCAAATGATCTAACTAAACCTGATCGACCTTCCTCAGATCCCGACGCATACTACATCTATTAACCATGTAATCTCCCTGGGAATGCCCAGGCCAACTCTTGTAAACTGCCTAGGACTGAAAGGTATTGGTGGGATAGAAGACACTAATGTAATGTAATTTTATGATTCCTGAGCTGGTGCTGTGTTTGTGGGCTTGCTGAGTATCATCTGAATGGATGCACTCAAGTTCTAGGCTTATCATAGAGTAATGTACGACTCTCAGCAGCTGGTGCTCTCTCACATGTTTACCCATGCCTTGCAGTACCACATTATTCTACCTGTTGTACTTCACTTTAATTGTGTGGAAGTCTTAAGAGAACTTGTTTTCTTCCCTCTTGCAGACGTAACCTGACAAAATTGTCATTAATATTCAGCCATATGCTAGCCGAGCTAAAGGGCATCTTTCCGAGTGGCCTTTTCCAAGGGGACACCTTCCGTATCACCAAAGCAGATGCAGCTGAATTCTGGAGAAAAGCGTTTGGTGAAAAGTATGTGCAAAAATGGTTGTGGCTAGAGGCTGTAAGGAGAGAGACTGTGTCTGGAACAGACAGTGGGAGAGGAGAGCTGAGTATGCCTATTTCTAGCAAGGAGGGATTAGGGAAGCTAGGTAGAAGTGCTCCTAATGCAGGTGGCATGGAGGCAGAAGATGAGATGAGGGGACTTGGTTTGAGCAGCTGTGGACTGACAGATGAGTTGGGTGCATCTGGTTTGAACAATATGAAACAGGAGGAAGGTCTTTAGGCATGCATGATTTTACAAGATGGGGATGTTTTGAATGTGGTTGGATTCATTGTATTAGGTGTAGGCAAGCCAGATTCTTTTGATAATCTGTTCTTTCCTGGCTGAGAGAAGAGATTTTCTATTTTTGGTATGTGATCTCTGCATATTGTCTGTCATGCTTGTGTCTGAGGGCTGCTGTGTGTTCATCCAGGACCATTGTACCATGGAAGGTCTTCCGCCAAGCTCTGCATGAGGTTCATCCCATTAGCTCTGGTCTGGAGGCCATGGCACTCAAGTCCACCATTGACCTCACCTGTAACGATTACATCTCGGTGTTTGAGTTTGATATCTTTACACGACTCTTTCAGGTAAGCTTTCAGTAGGGTTGCATGTCTTCAGCTTTTCTTGTATAGTAGTGATTCCGTTTCTCCCGTGGCACGAGACTAGGAATCTGCTCTTTCCCTCTCAATGATTAAATTGTTGTCTCTGCTGCTTGCCCTGTGATTTTGCTGAAGGCCTTGTTTTTCTTCTCTTTTAGCCATGGTCATCTTTGCTTAGGAACTGGAACAGCCTTGCAGTGACGCACCCTGGCTACATGGCATTCTTAACATATGACGAGGTGAAAGCAAGGCTGCAGAAATTCATTCACAAGCCAGGCAGGTCAGCATTTACATGCACAATGAATCGAGAGACATGACAGCTCGACACGTTGCCCTCCCTGGCATAGGCTTTTCTTCCTTTAAAATTTATATCACTAAATGTTTTTCTATGCAAAATAGTATGAAACAGATAGATTACACCTGATATATGGGATTTATGAGATAAATGACATAACATCACAAAACATCAAATAAACTCTTGTAGCATGGTGAATGTGTTGTACTTTATGTCCAAACTGGTTATTACTGTGACCTGAAAGATTGAATATTATTAATGTGTTATTCTTGAGTCTCTGAATAAAATAGTTGATTTAAAATAGTGTGGTGCTGCTTGTATAGAATGTGTAATGATGATAGGCAGAGCCTTTCCCTGAGGATTACTACCAGTGAATTGCTTTGTCACATGTCCTTTATCCTTTCTGTTTGTAGTTATATTTTCCGACTGAGTTGTACACGACTGGGGCAGTGGGCCATTGGCTATGTCACTGCAGACGGGAACATACTGCAGACCATCCCACACAATAAACCACTCTTTCAGGCACTGATAGATGGCTTCAGGGAAGGATTGTAAGTACACAGTACCGAGTGCTCCTGATTTCCTGTCTTCACTGTCCCTTTTACAGGATTTTAGAAATTTCTCCTGTACTTAACCCCCCCCCCTCCCCACATGGCTGAAGCACATAGTGAATGTATTTCTTTCCTGGGAGTGCATACCCCCATCTCCTCCATGTTGCTGTCCTCTTCTCTTTTCTCATGCAGTCCTTTCTCTTCCTTTTCCAGTCTCTCCTCCTTTACCTCTGCTCCCTTGGCCCGCTGCAGCTCTCTTGCTGTATTCCTAGGTCTCCAGGAGGGCCTAAGACACTTCAGAATATGTTCATTTCTACAGACAGGAAGAGGGAAGGTTCCTTTTAATGCAGCTCAGCTCTGACATTCCCACTCTCCTTCTGAGATGATAGTGTCCTTTCTGGGCCCAATACTCTGTTCCCCATGATTGCTGCTGCTTCCTATCAGCAGGGCTCATTTCCCACTGCTGAGGCTTGACTCTTTAGCCCTCTTGTTCCCCTTCAGTGGCAAGAGGAGTGCTTACCAACTTTGTCATCTGCCAGCATTGATTTATCTATCAGAAAGTCACTGCCTCTTTACAGCATCTGTTCTTTATAAGTATTCTTTAACTCCGTACCCCGATATTTATGATCGAAACCCCCCACCATGTTTCCAATCCATATTTTTGATTCCTTTCTTGACTTTTCTTCTTACCCTACTTGTAAGCAAAGCACTTCCCTGCAGTTTTTCTGCTACATTAAAGTCCAGTGTTTGGTGTCACTGCTCCAAGTAGCACCTGTGGTATATGTGGTACACATGAGTATGGCAGTCACTGTCACAGCGTGAGCCTCTGAGCTGTTCCTTCTCAGCAAAACTCTACCATGTTTGGTCTTATTTTTTGCCTTTTCCAAGATGCTTGGAATGTGGAAATCCTACCACTAAGTTCCTCTTTAGCAAGAATGAGGTTTTCTCCGCTGTATGAGAGGGAGCTGTTTTTTCAGGTAAAAGAAACACCATTTCCTAAAGGGTTTGGGCTTTTTTGTGTGATTACTGCAGTTATCTCTTTCCCGATGGACGCAATCAGAATCCCGACCTGACTGGCCTCTGCGAGCCCACGCCGCAAGACCACATCAAAGTGACCCAGGTGAGAGGGCCCGAAGTGCGTGGAGCCCCAGGCTTTTTGCCTACTTACTGCCGGGTGTTTTTGAGGATGGCGAACTTTGGTACAATGTTTGCTTTTTTTCCCTCTCTATTCAGGAGCAGTATGAGCTCTATTGTGAGATGGGCTCCACCTTCCAGCTGTGTAAAATCTGTGCTGAGAATGACAAGGATGTGAAGATTGAACCATGTGGACACCTGATGTGCACCTCGTGTCTTACAGCATGGCAGGTAACATCCTCTGTGATGATTGCCTTCCCCTTCCTTGCACCAGCACTCATAATTCAAGTTTCAAGTTTTATTAAAAATTTGATAAAATGCTTATATAAAAAATTTCTAAGCGATTAACAATAAAAATAGCCATATTGTAACATATAGATGACAAATATTGACCACAGACAGACCTGCAAGGGAGGATGAAGTAGAATTACAATTTTCAAGAAAAAGAACATAAGACAGGCTAAAACCCATATTTGATATACCGCAAATATAAACAAAAATTAAATCCAAGTGGTTTACAATGTAAAAGCTAGGGGAGGGAATATATTCATAACCCTAAAGACGAGACAGTTAACAGTACAAAGCTTAAAAGGAAAAAAAAAAGATGCAGGGAAATTTATAATAAAAGTAAGGGATAATGAAGGGAAGGAAAATAGCAAAAGGAGGATGGGTAGGGAGGCAGTTCTTGAGAAGAGAACCTCGAAATTCAGGTTGGGGAGACAAAGCATTAAAAGCCAGTGGGAAATAATAAACTATGTTACTATGTTATTCAATTGACATCTGATAGAACTCTGCTCAGAGACATGAAGGCAATTTATTCCGCCTCACCACCCAATAAATGTAAACTTGCTCTGACTGTTATGTTGCTAGCTACTACAGCTATGCTTAGCCTATTATCCAAGTAATAAGTATATAAAAAATTGGTTTTGAAAAACTTAACTTGGAAATGTAGCTGGTTCCGACGTGCCACGTTTCGATCCTGCGTCAGGGAACCGACAACAAAAGTGGTTACAATGGAGGTGAAAGCTCATGAAAAATACACTGCGATTTCACTGTTTCTCTAAAGGTGTACTATGATGTAGTGACTTTTTTCATCTATGCAATATCGTTTTAGTCACTCAACTTTTAAGTATATATTGCTTAAATTGATTACCCCTTTTATATATTTTTTGACTGAGTGCGAAATAATAGGCTTATGGCTGAGACTCTTCAGTCTTGTGAAATCAGTTGGATTTGGTGGTCTGAGCCTGTGATATTGCTTAGGCAAGCCAAACTTTGGTCTCCTTTTATCAAGCCGCGCTAGTGGTTTAACGCTCATAATAGCATGCGCTAAACCGCCAAACGCGCTAGCCGCTACCGCCTCCTCTTGAGCAGGCGGTAGTTTTTGGCCAGCGCAGGGGTTAATGCATGATGAAAAGTCACGCGTGTTAACCCCGCTAGTGCGGCTTAATAAAAGGAGCCCTTTATCTTTTAACTCTAAAATCCAGCTGTATCGCTGGGCATGTTCCTTCCTTATGTTTTTCACATGTGACAGCAAGTCCAGGGTACTGTTGGTCTATGACTCCCCTTTGTGTCTCTGCAGGAGTCGGAGGGCCAGGGTTGCCCATTCTGCCGCTGTGAAATAAAGGGCACAGAGCCCATTGTGGTGGATCCCTTTGATCCAAGAGGTGGAAGCATGGCAGGCTTGGTTGTACACTGTGCAGATGGAGCACCTTCTCCTAACTATGATGATGACGACGATGAAAGACAGGAAGACCCCTTCTTCATGATGAAAGAATTAGCTGGTAGCAAGGTAAGAGAGGATGTGACATCATGCTCACCTGCTGCCCGGGGCATGTCTCTGCTTGAAGGCAAAGGGCTGGCTTGTACATAGTTCCAACTTTGGTGGCAATGGCTGACAGTCTTCATGTAATTTCCCAGAGAAAGGGGTTTACGTTGGAGAGTGAGCACCAGGATTCTTCCTTTTTTTTTTTTTTCTGCACGTACTTATTTGGTAGAATTGATGATATGTAAATACTTCTTGCTGCTTGTGACTCTATTTGCCTGTCTCGGTGCATTGTTGCCACCTTCAGGTCAGCAGGTGGGATTGCTCCGGAAAACAATTTGGAAAGTTTTACTGAAGGTTTGGGGTTTTTTTTTTGTAGTCTTTAGACTAGAGAGTTGCGCGGGGACAGAAATCCCACCCATCCCCGCCCGTCCCCACCAGGATCCTCTCCGTCCCCACCCGTCCCCGCCAGGATCCTTTCCGTCCCCACCCGTCCCCGTCAGGATCCTCTCCATTCCCACCCGTCCCCGCAAGGAATTACCTCCATCCCCGTCCGTCCCCATAAAAGCAGCAATTACTTCTAACAGGATCATCAATTCCACAGTTTCTTTTGCTGTTTTCCTTGTGGAATCTCTTTGGTGGAACCCTTTTTTGTTTTCTGTTCAGGTAATTAACTTATAAACCCCCCTCTTTTACTAAGGCTGACTGTGTCCATTATATTATATGGATGAACCCTGCTTCCAAAGCCTTCCATCCCTGTGGGAATCCCGTTGGCTAGAGGGGGGTCCCCGTGGGAGTCCCATGGGCCAGAGGGGGGTCCCCGTGGGAGTCCCGTGGGTTAGGGGGGAATTCCCGCGATCCCCGATCCTGTGCAGACCTCTACTTTAGACCTAGCAGTTTCCTCCTGCTCTCTATTGGGATATGGTATCATGGTTTTGTGGGTTTTTAAAAATTATTATTATTAACTACCCAAGGTGTGTGTTGGGTTTATTTATTTATTTTTTTATGCATCCCTCTCCTAACTCAACCTGTAAATGTCTTCAATCTGGGTTCATAAGCTACAGAGTCCTCCAATACCTGGCTAGCATGGATTCTACATCTGTCACTGTGAGTGATGGCTTGGATTTAAGGGAGTGGATTACACCAGTCTAAAAGACTCAGGAATGGCTAGTTCAATAATATTTGAGGGTGTCATGAGATGGTCAGATGAAAGCTATTTGATCAGTTTGTTACCTGAAAGTTGTCCCAGATAATGAGTGGATTGTGTACTGGGGCTTTAATTTTTTTTTCTTTGATTTACTCGGTGATTTGAGGCTTTCTAGTCTGTTTCAGTTTGATTGTTGGTTTTATTTATTGTGAGGTGTTTGTTGTTGGTTTTTTTTGTGTTTTTTTTTTTTTTGGGGGGGTCTTCTCAGTGTTTGTTTCAACTTTTTTAAAAATATATATATTAATGCACTTGTACATTCCTGTGGGAGATTCTGTTGGGATTAGGAAGATGTTCCGCATAGAACTTCACGGTATTGCGGTATATAAGCTGTTATTATTATTATTATGTTCTGTAAAATGGCTGAGACTCCCTGTCCTTTAGGTCCTATGAATACAGCCTTTTTGCCCAGAAATGGAGTCCAGCTCTTCCCTATAAGCTGTGCATGTATTTTTAAAGTAGCATCAGCATACATAGCTCTGGATGTATGGAAACAGTATGCAGATAAGTTAGAATAAAGAAGGCTTATAGCAGTGATCTCCAACCATTTTCATGCACAAGGCTGCGGCATGAATATGAGAAAGCTCTGAGGGCCACCAAAAGATTTCAAGCTTACACATAACTACTAATTTTGTAAATCACCTTGACCTGCTTATCTTTGATTATGAGTCAGTTTTGTTTATTTTTGAACACATCCAGGGAAGGGGCGGGAAGGGGGGTATTTCTGTCCTAGTTTTGACCTTTGGGTATTTACATTTGGGATGGGTGGGAGGTTGGAAGGACATTATTAATTTGAATAGGGTAAGGATATTGGACAAATTTATGTATTTGTGTAGTATTGAATAATTATTGGGGGCGGGAAAAAATGGTTTTGATTAGGTATATTTGTAAGTTGTATGTGCTTTTGTTGATTAATTGTATGTTATATATTTGTATATTGCACTATTGCAGTTTGGAAAATCAATAAAGAATTAAAAAAAAAAAAATTAATACCAATATTGATTCTACAACTCTTCAAGGATATATTTTAATAACTCTCTATTTTGCATCGTCAATAGTAGGAAAGTCCATAAATGAGACATCTGAGTAACACACTTAAAATTGTTTGCAATTACTATATCGAGTGGGCAAGATTGAAATTAGTGCATTTATAGGATTTAAAGAACATTTCGGCCAT
Organism: Geotrypetes seraphini; assembly: GCF_902459505.1. NCBI lineage: Eukaryota > Metazoa > Chordata > Amphibia > Gymnophiona > Dermophiidae > Geotrypetes > Geotrypetes seraphini. Next base: position 21,081,789 of record NC_047096.1, read on the forward strand.
TTGAGGGCTGCAGTGGAGGACTTCAAGGGCCGCGTTTTAGAGATCACTGGCTTACAGTGTAACAAGGGAAATGAGTAGACAAGAAATGCTTCTTTCCAGAAGTTTTGCTACCCAAGTCACTGATGACAGACAAACACACGTGACAAAGGAAGGTGACAATAAGGGGTTTTTGATGGGGTTCTAGGACGTGCAAAGTCCAGGCTGTGCACCCAGTGCCTTGTGTGTCCATCCTTACAGGTTGAACGTCCTCCATCTCCAGTTTCTATGGCACCACAAGCATCACTCCCTCCAGTGCCTCCACGCCTTGACCTCCTGCAGCAGTGGGGACCTAATCCTCCAGGGGCTTCCAGTCCAGGGACTACTTCAAAGGTAGCATATCTCCAGCAGGCTTTTCTTAACTGCACCATTCTCTAGTGTATGAGAGGGCTGGAAGGGTGGGTAGAAGCCCTCCTCTCTGCTTTTTTCTTCCAGTCAGAACCATGACAATAATGCTAGTGCCATATGCTTTTGTTTGTGATTGCCTGGGGATTTTGTGCCATTTTAATAGACTAACCTACTGTTTCTGGTCTGCTCATTGCAGCAGAGACCCTGAGGCCAAGAGCTGTGAAGCAGGGCTCAATCTGAAGTCTGTCTCATGGGCTTTAAATTCATCTACTAGATGTCATTCTTGGAGGACCATTACTCCCAGAACCAATCTGGAGAAAAGTAATGCATTGAACCAGGAACCCTTTGCATTTCAGCATGCAGCACTGCAGCCAAAGTGGCCCGAAGCATTTTAAATTTACATTTACACCATTGCATCCTTTCAGTTTGTCTCCATTGTATGCAATATTTTGTCATGCATATTCATTTGTGGGTGATGTGAAAACCTGACTGGCTGGGAGTCTATTGGGACAGATTAAGGAACCTCTGCTTTAGATATTGGATGCTGCTGGTAGGTTGGGCAGCACAAGCTAAGCAGACCTACAGGAAAACTTATGTGGTAGTGAAAACCGAGGACTAGAGCAAGGGGTTAGGGTTCAGCCAAGTTTGTGCACTGGTGAGTGATGAGGGTCAGTTGGATTTGAATATCAGATATTCAGCAGTGGAGTAGGTAGGTGGATAAATGATTCCTGGCTTCTAGGCTCAAACTCCCAGGGCATGAATGAATGAAATACACATGGATGTTTAACTATAAGAATGCGTAATGTTTTTATGCTGTCAAGATGATTAAATAGTTGGAAGAATGTGTGTGGTCATTAGGTTTTCGCATTTAAGCATAGAAATAGAGGAAGTAATATTCATTTAGCTGCAATCAGTGCTTTGTCAAATGCTGGGCACAACCAGGTGAATTGTGCCTGGATCTTCGGTGCTGGGCCCTTTCTAGGTACCACAAGATAGCTGTGGAGAGTTACCCAGACACCTCTTATATAACACAGCAGTACCCACATAATTAAACCTGGTTAACCTAGGACAGCCTTTCTGCTGTCCTAAATTAACCAACTAAGGACATAAGAATTGCCATACTGGAACATTAAGCCATACTGGAAGATCCATCAAGCCCAGTATTCTGTTTCCAACAGTGGCCAACCCAGGTCCCAAGTACTAGCTAGATCCCAAATAGTAAAACGGATTTTATGCTGCTTAACGTAGGAATAAGCAGTGGATTCCCCCCAAGCCATTTCAATAATGGTCTGTGGACTTCTCTTTTAGGAAATTATCCATGCCTTTTTTAAACCCTGCTAAGCTACCTGATTTCACCACATTCTCCAACAACGAACTCCAGAGTTTAATTATACGTTGTGTGAACAAATATTTACTCTGGTTTGTTTTAAATCTACTACTAGTTATCCGTGCATTGCCGCTGAAAATCGATGGTGCCATGGTAACTCCTAACTCCACTCCCAGACTAATCTGGTACTAACTGGATAATGCCACAGTAGTCTGCCTGGTCTTTCAGTGGCACTAGCACTTGTTTGCCACTGAAAATTCAGGATTGACCTGGTCAGCATTAATTAACAGGATGGGAACCTCTCCTATTCGGTTAACTAACACTAGCTATTCTGGCTCTGAAAGTGTATCTTGTGTGCTTGAGAATATTACTCTTAGGCAGTGTTCCCTCTAAACTGTGATAGAGCTTAAAAGCACACAATATTTATAAGTATTCTCAGAATAAGCAGAAAAAAAATTGAAAAAGACTCAAGAAATTACTTATTCAACACAATTAAGGTAGAATCTTATTGTTACCAAGAATAATCTATTATTTGATACTTATAAGGACTTCAGAGGTGACACTCATGGGCCACGTCAGAGTGAAAATTCACCGTGTCTCTTCACTAGTCCGAATATTTTTTATCTGTATTTTTTTATCCATATTCATGAAATGACTAAAGTGCTTAAAAGTATTTGATAATAGTTTGCTTCTTTGTAACTATGTAGTTCATATAATGTAACAGTATAACTCATAAAGTAACTTAAAGTCTTTCCCATATACCAAGGAAAAAGTTCACTTAGCTCAGGGGTCTCAAAGTCCCTCCTTGAGGGCCGCAATCCAGTCGGGTTTTCAGGATTTCCCCAATGAATATGCATGAGATCTATGTGCATGCACTGCTTTCAATGCAAATTCATTGGGGAAATCCTGAAAACCCGACTGGATTGCGGCCCTCAAGGAGGGACTTTGAGATCCCTGACTTAGCTGAAAGTTGTAAATAGTCTACCTCAGTGTTTCCCAACCCTGTCCTGGAAGACCACCAGCCAGTCGGGTTTTGGGATAACCCTAACGAATATGCATGAGATTTGCATATAATGGAGGTGACAAGCATGCAAATCTGCCCCATGCATATTCATTGGGGCTATCCTGAATACCTGACTGGCTGGTGGTCCTCCAGGACAGGGTTGGGAACCACTGGTCTACCAGATGAAACCGTCCAATGTGCCACACAGATCTTGTAAAGTTGTTAATTAAATGTTCAACGGAGCATCTCCGTTTCATTCATAGTCAAAGCTTCATCAGAAGCAGGGCACCATTCCAGACCTTATAAATTACAAACTTCAGTGCAGGAAAAACCACAGCAATAGTTAGCAAAACAGGGAAGCGCTCAGTTCTCTTCCTCTCTCCATTTATACTGGTGTAACCTAATATTTGTATTTCATAGGCTTTGACTGGTTGTCTTCATAAGGATAAACCTTTACCCATACCACCAACTCAGAGAGACCTGCCTCCACCTCCCCCACCAGAGAGACCACACTCCATCGGCACAGAGAACAGACCTCAGAGACGCCCACTGCCTTCTACGCCCAGTGACTTTCCTACCAGGGACAAAGTGCCCCCTGTATCTTTAAATCGCCAGGCAGAGTCCTGGCAACCACGGCCCATTCCTAAAGCACCTATCACTACTCTAACTCCCAGTGACCCCTGGGTAGGCAGAGAACTAACCAATCGACACTCTCTGCCCTTCTTCCTACCCTCTCAGATGGATTCCAGGCAGGAACCCCACCGGCATGGAAGCACGCTCAGTCTGGATACCACTGTGGTAAGTTACTCTTCTCTTGGATAGGGGCTCCCATGCTCGCCGTCCTACAGAGGAACTAGGATATTGGACCCAACTACTACATAAAATATAAATGTACTTACTCTGTAACAGGTGTTCTTTTAAGACTGTAGATCACCAGTCACACATATGCAGGTCCCTGGTCCTTCTGAGAAAAAGCTTTTTATAAATTGAAGCTGAGGACAGTGTTCTGCAAGGATCATACACCATACTGCTTCATGTGTTTCTGTGATATCCAGCTTTTTTCTGTGTCTTGGTGCTTGTTGCAAGTGCAACACCCAGGACAATATCCTACAGACTTATTTCCCCTGTTGAGCCAGGCTCTCTAGCTTCTAGGGCAGCAGTAAGAGGGCTAACTCCAGTGAGTGGCTTTCTTCTAGGCCAGGGTTAGGCAATTCCGGTCCTCGAGAGCCGGAGCCAGGTCAGGTTTTCAGGATATCTACAATAAATATGCATGAGATGGATTTGCATCTCAAGGAGGCAGTGCATGCAAATCCATCTCATACATATTCATTGTGGAGATCCTGAAAATCTGACCTGGTTCCGGCTCTCAAGGACCGGAATTGCCTACCACCTGCTCTAGGCCTTTAGTAGGGAAGTATTGGCTTGTTTTAGTTTCAATGCATCAACCTATGACAGACCACTGATTGAGTGGAGGGCTTGATGCACTGCTGGCCTGAGAGAGGTTGCGGTGTCAGCTTCCCTGTTTCTGGATTAGTTGTCCCCCTCCTCTCTCTGGCTTTTGCCTTGGGACAGCAGGCTAAGTCAGCAGTACCAGGCAGCATCCTTAATAAAATTAGATTTTTAAAAAAAGATAGAGAATCAATGATTTAGAATTGCAGAGGCTTCTTCTGATACTTTGTGGGTTCTTTGGTATTTTCAGATGACAAATGTGCATAAAACTATATACTCACTATCACCCAGGAAGTAGATACAATAAATACCTTTAATATGATGCCAACAGAGTACACAGCTATATTGCTTCTATTTACAGGTAGAGGATCTTCACTATGGATTCTATCCTCCTGTGCATGGGGAGAGGGCATGAAAGGCCTGTACTGCAGAGACTTGCATCTAAGCCCCTACAGTGCAGAGATGGAACAATGGAACAAACAGAAAAGTTCCTAGTAAAATACCAGTGTATAGCTACAGTTATACTCTTGCCCTGCCCTGTCCAAAAAGGGCAGTTTATGTCCAGGATAGCCAGTCAGAACATGTGCATATATAGAGAAAGGATTACTTCTCTCCCTCAATTACTAACTGATAAGGGAGGTTAAGGCTGCTTAGTAAAGTCCTGTAGAGAGAGGGATTCGCTACTTAAGAAGTGTAATTAGGGCATATCAGAAAAGGAAGACAGACAAAGGTAAAAATTAAATGAAAGCCTTGGATATGGCCCAGTTTCCAGTAACAGAAGTATGTCGGGTTTGTTTCTATTCTGCGTCAAATCAAAAAAAGGGAACTGCTGTGTGGATTTGGGTAGATGCAAGCGCCCTGAATTTTACTGGCAGCTGGGGGATATTTCCCTAAGCTCAAGCCTGCATGTTGGATAGTTGGGAGCATAGCTCTTGCTGTGGGGTTTGTGGTAGGAGGACTGAATGGCCACCTTCAGGGTGATTCAGATACTGGACCATTTGGGCTGGGTGATGAGCTCCAAGAAAAGCAAACTAATACCCATCCAAACCTTAATGTACCTAGGGACCCATTTCAACACTAAGGTGAACTAAGTCAAGATAGTGTAAGTTAAAATTCTAAAATTCAGGGTACCTCTCTGACAGCTCCCAAGGACTGGGATTATCTCCAGCTTCCAGGCTTCATGGTAACCTCTTTGGAGCTGACCCCTTGATTGAGAGCCTACACAGATTACATTATTAACTTGCTAGTCACCCCAATTTTTGGACTTTACATATACCTTCCTCCTGTGCCCCAAGATCCCTTGAACCTATTGATGGGGATATATTTGGAAGTGCCTTCTAGATGGTGGTCATTTTGGTGTGTTTCTTGGAATAGGGAGTGCACTTGCAGAGACAGGTAACTCAGAAGGTTTCAGACAAGAGCCATCAGACTAGTTTTGATGTGTCTCTGTCCTTAATGAAGGCAATGGTAGTTCAGATCTCCTCTGCCCACACTACAGTGGTGGTTTATGTAAACAGATAAGGGGGCGCCTGGAGCACATCCGATCATGGAAGCAATTCTCTAATTCCACTGGACAGAGTGGTATATTGACAATTTCCACAGCTCATGTAGCTGAGATAGGAAGTGTTCAGACTGACTTTCTTAGCAGAAATATGTTAGACCTTAAAGAATGGGAACTGAGTGCTTAGTCCAGAAGCCTTCCAACTGATTGTTTATCATGTGAAGTGATGGTAATTTGGAAGAGCTCCAAGTGTATCATATTTTTTCAGTCATCAAAGGAAGGAGAATCCAAAGAAATTTGCCCTCCTTTGGCCATGGCAGAAGGGCCAGCAAGTTTGTCTTTCTATTGTGGTCACTCATAGGCAGGATGTTCAGGAAGCTAGAAGATCATCCTTCAGTCATTCTAATCACTCCAGACTGGCCGAGGAAACTGGTATATGGATCAGATGAGATTGACAACTAGGGTTCCCTCTCCACTTTCCACTCAGACAAGAGCTGTTGCTTCAAAGTTCAGCTTGTTGATGAGGATTTTGTCTCGCAGCTTGTTCCTCGATGATAAGTTGGTTTCATGAAGGTGCTATATGAGTAGAACAAACATAATTCCTAAGGACCCGATGGTCTCATGGTGGAGAGCAACTATTCTGACTAGCCTCACTTTCCTTGTTTTGCAGTTCCTCCCTCTTAGCCCATTACACAGGCATCTTTACAAGACTTTTCACTCAAGATGATTATTTTTTTTATATATAGATTTTTATTAGTTTTCAATTTGAGAACAAAGTGCATTAAAATATACAATTAAAGTCATAGACAGCACTTTCAATCGAACAAAGAATACTACAAAATATTTCCCCCCTCCCACCCTAATTCAAGAACAAAAACAAAGTGCATTAAATTATACAAACAATATCATAAACAGCACATACATTCAATCGAAGAATACTACAAAATATATTTCCCCACAATCCCTGGATGTTCAAATCAAATACGAAATAAAGGCATTATACAACTAATCAGAGTTAACAAAATTCGCCAATGGACCCCATGTTAATTTAAATAGTTTATTATGACACAATATTTCTGAATTCATTTTTTTCATATTTATATAATAGACATAAAGTTTCCCACCAAAAGGAAAAATTAAGTCTGTCCCAATTTTTCCAGTTCTTGGTATTCATTTGCATGGCTATCCCAGTCATAATGATAAGGAGTCTGCTTTTATACCTTTCTAATGGAGGTTTAACATTCAGCAATGTTCCACAGATGACCACTTCGTAGGACAGTGGAAGCGTTGATTTCAGTATCATATTAGTATGTCTCCATATTGATTTCCAAAAATTGAGTATCAAATATTTAGTGTTGTTCTATTCCAACAGATATATTTTGAAATTCAGGCCTTATCTTATTTGGCCTCTCTCGGGAGTTGGTCACTTTGTGACCTGTACCATTATCTTTAATTAAAAGTGGCCTTGTCATTTCTCTTGTTGCCTTTTCCAGGAAGAATCCTGGGGAAAGGAAAGGGACTGGGAGTTGTCTTCATCTTCTGAATGTTTGCCAAGTTCTCCTCGGATATCCAAAAATAACGCCTTTAGGAAAGTCTGAAGTTTGTTCATGCTGTTAAGATGTTGCTGCAGAACCTTTTGATGGCATTTGATAATTTTATTATTATACATGGTTGCCAATGTCCACTTATGTTATACCACACACCACACATGATTTTATATTTTACCCCTGAAGGCATGTTTTTGCCGAAACACGAATTTTAAGTTGGATATTCTGAAGAGAGAATAAAGGTATTCCTGAACATACACAACCAATCACAGAGTCTTCCAATGCTGTTAAGCAGGCCACAAAAGGAAGAGACATTGTTTAAATACATAGTTCCCACACCCATTTGTCCAAATACCTCACCAAAATAAGAATTGGTGCTGCTGGGTCAGACCAGTGGTCCATCGTGCCCAGCAATCCGCTCACGCGGCGGCCCTCAGGTCAAAGACCAGTGCTCTAAATAAGTCCAGCCTCACCTGCGTACGTTCCAGTTTAGCAGGAACTCGTCCAACTTTGTCTTGAATCCCTGGAGGGTGTTTTCCCCTATAACAAGCCTCCGGAAGAGCGTTCCAGTTTTCTACCACTCTCTGGGTGAAGAAGAACATCCTTATGCTTGTTCGGAATCTATCCCCTTTCAACTTTAGAGAGTGCCCTCTCGTTCTCCCTACCTTGGAGAGGGTGAACAACCTGTCCTTATCTACTAAGTCTATTTCCTTCAGTGTTTTGAATGTTTCGGTCATGTCCTTTGTTTCTTTCAGAACATGAATAGTGGGCCCTTGGCAGCTTCTGAGAATGATCATCCCAGAGTAAAAGCTTCCTCCTCTGCAAGCGCTATTTACTCTTTGGCCTCCAGGTAGGTTGCACTTCTCTAGCAACCTCTCATTACACTGGGCAGAGTTCTGTGCAGCAAGACCACAGCTGGTTCTGGATCATGGAGTGTAGGGAGGCCATTTCTCTTTTTTGCATGTCCTATGGGCATTGCAGAGAACTGTTTCTGTGTGTATGTTAACAGCCCACAGAAGTCACCAGTTAAAAGAAAACACCCTCATATGTGTGCACTTTAGAAAAAGGAGGTATCTGTGTTATCTGACAGAAAGACCGTGCAACTGAAGGCTCCTTATTCTTGCTATTCCAGTGCCATCTATTACATAAGTCATAACTATCCGAAGAAACAGATTGGCTTGTGTTTACTGGCTACAGCTTTGCTTACAGTTTTGTCTGTTCCCTGTGGTGTTTTATTTTCCTGATGTTGGCAAGGGGGTGTTTTTTTTCCTGGTTCCTGCCCCACCTTGATGTCAGGAGAAGCTTCATCTCTAAACCTAAGTGCCTGTGCTTTGAGAACATAATTTCTGTTTTACTCAGCTTGTGTGTCTTCCTGCTCAGGCCATTGCCGGTGCCTACCCTGCCTCTAGGAGATCAGTGCGACAGTGATGACAACGCCGAGTATATGACTCCCTCTTCCCGGCCATTACTACTTGCTGTACATAAGACAGACATTGCGCAGCCTTTGGAAGCAAGTCACTACTTTTGGTAAGAACTTTGATGCGGAGTGCCTTGATGCACGTTTGTGAGATTACACTGGTCTGTTAGTGTGTAGCCTGGAGCAGAGCAGGATAATGTCTGTCCATACAAAGGAAGGGGTAATGGTAACTGAGGATGAGTTACACTTAACGTTGTGAGAGCAAAAACAGCCATTTCCCTTAGCTGATTCTCCTCCATCTCTGTCCATTTCTTGTGAATGGAGGAGGAACAGCAGCAGTGAGGATTAATATTTTGGACATTGTTTCCCCATCTTGTTACCCTACCTGCTGCAGTCCTGGGGTTTGGGAGACGAGTAGGAGAGGAACTTGTAAGAAGACTGGAGTGTTTTAGGAACACTTAATTTTATAATTTTCACTTTGATTTTCCTCACCTGCCACCCTTACATTTTTATACTTGATTCATCCTTTCTCCCTGACTCTGGTCTTGTTTTTTTCTTACCACATGCCCTCCTTCCCAACGCACCATCTTCCAGTCCCCACTAATATTTCCTCCTAGTTTACAGCATCACCCTTGCCAAACTGGGTACAATCCTTCTAATGCTTTTCATGATTGCTTTAAGTCTTTCTTCCTAACTAAACTTCCCGTAGAGGCCGAAAGAAGGATCAGTCCATATTATATACCTCTCGTATGTTTCTCTCTGCCCTATCTGTTTTTCTGTATCCCCAGATCCTCTTGTGGAGGGAGGGGGCTATGAAGGGCTCTTGTCCCTCTTCTCTTTGCCTAATCGTTCTGTATAATTTTCTTCCTCTTTGTTTAGATATCAGGACTCCTTTTCTCAAAACCTTTAACCCAAAGATCTTTCTTTCTTTAATGAGCCAGATGTTCTCTTTACTGCTCTAATGTTCTGTGACTTTAAACATCTACCTTTCTTTTTTCCATCAGTGCTCACTACTGGTTTAACATAAGAAAAGCCATACTGGGTCAGTATCCTGTTTCCATAGTGGCCAATCCAGGTTACAAGTACCTGGCAGAAACCCATTTAGTAGTAATATTCCATGCTACCAATCCTAGGGCAAGCATTGGCTCTTCCCCCCATGTCTGTCAATAGCAGACTCAACCTTTTGATCTTTAGTCCCTCTGTTGCTCTTAGCCATGCAGTTGTTTAAATCACAGTTTCCTTTTTAGTCATTAGTACTCAACTTTCTCCTCCAGCTGCTCATTGTTTGTTTAGATTGTAATCTGCATAAATCTAGTCTTGCCATCACTGTTCTTTTCTCCTTTGATACAAACTCTGGGCCAGATGCTTGAAAATCGCCATTAAAATCCTGTGAGTCACTGCGGTGCTGGTAAAAGGTCCAATTTGAAAACGGTGATCGATGTTGAAATAATTTTGCATACACATGAGTTTTGTGAAGGTCTGCCATAATCCCATCCAATCAGTCATTGGAAAACGTGACTGACACATGCACAGAGCCAGCAGGGGAAGCCCCAAACAGCTGGCGGCAGAGGAAGCCCTGAAGCAGCCTCGTGCTGCTCAGCTGTTTGGGGAAAGCAGAGCAGTTGTTTTTTAGTTTTTTAATGGCCCCCCCAATAACGAACCCTCATATCCCCAGAACTTTAAAAACAAACAATTGTCAGGAAGGAAGCCACTTCCTCCCTCCTTGACTACCTGGACCCTCTACTTTTAACTGAAGATTGGAAGGAGGGCTGCCCGCTCTCTCCTGCTGCCAGGGCCCTGCGACAAAAGCCACAAACCTCTGGGAACCCTGAATTCCCTCCCCCCCCCCCCCAACACATGCCTCTAAATTGAAGATTGGCAGGAGAGATGCCCACTTCCTCCTGCCGCTGGGACCCCGCTGGGCTGGATGAAAAGGAATGTTACTTTGCATATTCCAAACTGTCTGTGATCCTTGATATTAAGAAGCCATTGTTTTTCTTTGTATACCAGGTCTTTCATTTCTTTCACACGGTGGCATCGCTCATTTGCTGATAATGATATGAATCTTTGCTTCTGTGACATTCTCCTCCAGTCTTCTCCCAGCTACCACATCAATTTTTTTGTTCTTATGTTGAATCCTCCTAGACAAATATCATATTTTTAACTGCCTCCTCTCTATGTTCTCTTTGTGGAGGAAAGAGAGGAGTATATAAGGTAGCTTGCAATATGGGTGTGACACTGGAAGAGTGATAGAGGAGAGTGTGGGACCAGAGAGGCGATTTCCCTTATGTTATATTAATTCACTTTAGGCCCTGGTGCCTATAGTACTTTGAGCCTTGCTGGAGCCAAAACATGCTAGTAAAGGAGCATACCTCTTCTGTGTCTCTTTATGGGGAGGGGGAGGTTAGGGTAGTTTAAGAGCGGGCAGGGGGGCTGCATTCAGACAGCTGACCTAAGTGTTGTTCTTCTCAGTGCCCCGGAGTGTGATCTAACTGAGGGACTCACATATGAATCTATGTGCAACATCCAGTCCCAGGCTGTGCCCACGGTACTGGAACTCTCAGGTATGTGGTTATGAGAAGCCTGTTAGCTCTATGAGTTCTCTGTTCCAGATCCAAATTCCTGCCCTTGGATGTGAAAGAAAAAGACCTCATTAGCAACAGAAAGCATCTCTAAGCTAGGAAAAGAGACTGCACATGGGTGTGCATCTGTACTCATAACAGGACAGGCCGTAACTTAACTAGGAGCTGATGCATGCTAATCTGTTTCCTGTCATTGTGTGTTACCTTTGGTATAAGGTCATGTTACTAAAACTAGGACATTATGGCAACCTTGCTCTTTCTCTGCCCTGCGCAAACTACCAGGTAGCATAGATGGGCGGAGAGCAGGTGAATCCCTTCCAGAAGTGACTTCTTGTCTATTTTTGAAGCGCTCTTATAAAGTTTGTTGGAAATTGCAGTTGTGTGAGAGTTGCTTTGTAAATGCGAGGGAGAGAGTGGGTTATAAACATGTCCTTCCGTTCCATCAGGTGAAGAGTGTGCAGTTGTAGAAAATGTAAGAAATGGACCAGAGGAGTCTGAGAATGAGGATAGTGGGTATGATGTCCCCAGACCACCCCTGCCTATCGCCCCTGCACGCCGTACTCTTTCAGACATCTCCAATGCCGCTTCTGCCTTCAGTCGAGCGTCTCTGGACAGCGATCCTTTGGCCTCGGGAACAGGTGAGAGTTGTGGCTGCAGTTTGGCATGTAGGGATGGTTCACAATTTCCAGAGCTCACTTTGATTTCTAGCACTATGAAACATTGAGGCTCTTTTGTCTATGGATGTTTCCTGTCCTGCACCTTTCTGTACACCAGGGATACACCATAGAAAAGTAGTAACATCTCTATTTCATTGCAGGTTTTCTAGACACATCCCAAGTTCCAGAACGACCTCCAAAGCCTCTTCCCCGGAGGATCAACTCTGAGCGCAAGGCGGGAAGTGTCCAACAATCTGCCTCTGCTATGTTGTTCCCGCAGCAGCTGTCCAGTGAGATAGAGAGCCTCCTGAATCAGGGTTACTCCTATCAGGACATTCAGAAAGCCCTGCTTATTGCTCAGAACAATATTGAGATGGCCAAGAATATTCTGCGGGAGTTTGTGGCTATTTCTGCCCCTACCCATGTGACCACATAGCACTTGTGCAACAATGGCCCTGGCCTCTGTGGACCAGTGCTGTGAGTAGGGATCTGGGAGTGTGCTGGGACCCAACCTCTCCACATGGTTATGTTCACATGTTTCTTGAATTGAGAGCAGGAGAAATAAACAGATGGTTGTGGGATCTACACTACTTTCTCCAAGGGGGAAGGTTCTGCAGTGCTCTCTGGTAGCAAGAGGGGTGGGAATGTGGAACTTGCTCCTACAGATAGAGTGAGGTTTTATGGTATTATCTGTTGGAAGCAAGAAAACTGGGAAGAATGCAACACTTTTACAAAGAGCAAGGGGAATGTGCCTTCTCATGGTAATGAAAGGAAATAGAGCTGTAATGCTTTTTACTGTGTGTCTTCTGATAGGTCTCCTCTTCCTGTGCATCTTGTGACAGTTCTAAGATTTACAGATGGTCACTGGCATTCAGACCTGAATGAAGGAGAAGTAAATCGGGAGGGTGGAGGAGCTGTGAATGTGAGGGAAAGGCTTCTCACATCCTTTGAAGGGGAAGAGAAGGTCTATACCTGCTGGATTAGGGAAGGATTTCTACTCATGAGCTGTATTTTAGGAAGTGCTTCATTTTCTTAAGCCTCAATGATGTCCAGATCTAGTAGTAATTTCCAAAAAGAGCTTATCTACTGATAGTTACCCTCACCAACCCTGATTCATTTACCCACCTTTTCTAACCTTCCATCCCATCCTTCCCAGCCTGTGGACACTGCCATTCTATTGACCACACACTCTTGAAACTGTGAATCTTTGAACCTTGGAAGAAAGTGTTGTGTCAGCTGCCTCCTGCCTCGAGAGAGGGAAGAGATTTCCTAGATGGCATGAGGTATTGGCAGCAGTGTCTCCTGGCCAGTTTATTTCCATCAGTGTTACCCTTGCCGGTCTCTGGTTTGCATTCTTTCTTGCCAGAGCACAACATGCTGGTCTGCAGCATCATCTAGAGCCACAGAAATTGTCCAGTAAGGGACACATACCAGTGGATTTTATTTTTATTGTGACCCCAGTAGTTTCCTCTTATACCTTTGGGCTTCCAGCTCAATCAGAACTGGCCTTTGTTGAGCTACGGTGCCATTATCTTAGGGATTTTCTCCTATTTTTTTAAATCCCTACTCCAGATTTCTCCACCAGAGCCCATGTACCAGAGATCCTTCTGAAACCTACAATCATGGCCCTGAAATCAGCCATTAGGTGTCAGCATTATATACTGATGAACTTCCACTCCTGCCACCCTATCCTCACCTTAGCTGGGGGGTCTTGAACACTGCCTTGGGAGCAGCCCCAGCTCCAACTGACCCAGGAAGCAGAAAATTCATGGGTATGTTCTAAGTAGAACTTTTTATTTAAGAAATGTTTTCCCATGGCTGAATGAAACAGTCTGCTGTGCAACAGTGGTCTGTATTTTTAATATCATTGAATGCCCCTTTGGTGAATTCTCTTTGATGGCTTTGAACATCAATAAGGTATGTGGGCCAAGGGCTCCTTGAAGGCACTATCCATCACCGGATATTCAACTCCACCTTCATCCCTTCCTGGTCCTTTTCTGAAATTCTGCTGAGCTGAGTCCTTGGACCCTCAAACCGTTCAGCTTTTGTGTAGAGGGCGGCAGCAGGCTTGATGCCCATCTTTGCCCATTATCATGCACTGGTTTAAAGCAGGGATGCTCTTTCAGACAGGAAGTGATGGCATAGTTGATTTAGTGCATAGCTTGCTCCACTGACTCAGGTTTCCATTATAGGGCTGCAGCCATGGCTCTTACTGGAATTGGAAGGATTGCTTTGGGTGGGTGGGTGATGAAGGTGACATATTGCTTCCTGACTGGCTGTGAAGAGCATTTGTCCTTTCTTGTCTGCATCCCTTGTTCAGCTCTGTTCTAGGTCAGGTTTTTTGACTGCTGAAAGGTAAGCAGGGAGGGAAAAGGGCTGAGAATGTGTGTATTTGGGTTTGTTTTTTTAAAACCATAAGGTATTTGGCAGTTTCTGGAGGAGGGGTTGATGGTGACCTCTGCCCAGGATTTTCATGGACTGGTTTAAAAGTATGATAGTGACATGAATTATAAAAATTAAAAAATAAAATAATAAAACTTCTGATAGCAGTAATTAATCCTTTCAGACTTGTAAAGATTAAGGAAAACAGAAGGTAAATATTCTTACAAAGAATAGTTGAGCTTTAAGATTTATTTGATTTGTTTTGTCTTGCAGATTTCCTTATTAATGTAGACTAAACTAATGTTATTTATTTTTTTTTTCATTATATGCTGTCCACTAAAGATTCTTTTGTTTTTTGATTTCTTTTACCTGTTTGTTTCTTGTTTTTTAATAAATTTGCTTTGTTGTAGCATACTTACGTGTACTGTTATGATGGCAGGAGCTCTCAAAGCGGGGGATGGTGCATTGGCACCTGACAGGGTCAACTTTTTCATTGGAAGGGAGGAGGTGGGGGCACACTGATGTGCAGTGATGTGAGCTGTTGTGATCTTTGGGTTTGGGCCAGCATGAATTGTTGCAGCATGTGTAGAGTGACATGGAATATGTGTGCGCGTAGTTGTGAAACCCTCACAGGTGTACCATCACATTCTTTGGGTTCATAGACAAAATCACGCGAGACAACAGCGCGCCGACAACTGAGCGCAGACAACTGAGCGCAAGGTTGATGGCGCGCCGAAGAAAAGCACTATTTTAAAGGGTTCCGACGGGGGGTGTTGGTGGGGAACCCCCCTATTTTACTTAACAGACATTGCGCTGGCGTTGTGGGGGGTTTGGGGGGTTGTAACCCCCCTCATTATACTTGAAACCGAACTTTTTGCCTGTTTTTTAGGGAAAAAGTTCAGTTTTAAGTATAATGTGGGGGGTTACAACCCCCCACAACGCCAGCGCAATGTCTTGTTAAGTAAAGGGGGGGGGGTTCCCCACCACCACCCCCGTCGGAGCCCTTTAAAATAGTGCTTTTCTTCGGCGCGCCGTCAACCTTGCGCTCAGTTGTCTCGCGCGATTTAGTCCCGTCACCCATTCTTTGAGCTCTTTGTGAGGCATGAACTCTGTGTTTTTGTTAACTGGCACATGGGGGTTGTTGCATATACTAGCATCTGGTGACATAAGCTCTTCTGGAAGTGCATATGGAGATGATATTTCTGGAAGTAAAAGGTGTTTCACTACCCGATTCCTATGAACTCAATTATTCCTATGACCTTTAGGTTTGTGGGAACCCAGACTTTCCAATATGCCTGCATTCAGTGGGAGACTCCCACTTTTGTGGGTCATCTCCCACTGGGGCCCCAGGAACTCCTGCTCAACAGTCTTCCCTTCCATCAGCAGCAGGAGATGTTTCAAGCTGTCATCTCCTTCCGCCTCAGGACCAGTCTTGTGCTATAAACTGTGGAATCTCACAGCTCTAACCATGAGACTGATTCCACGGCAGCAGATGAGATTTTATTAAAGTGTCTCCTGCCCAAGGGAGAGTTGGCTTGTTTGTGCTACAGCTGAGGCCTTTTGGAAGGGTGGAGCCATGAGGTAGAGTGGGTGGGTCTGGGGGAATGGCTGAGGGTGGGGCTTAAAAGCTCCCCCTCAAAGATCAGACCCCCCCCCCTTGGCAGCTCTGAGAATTCTAGCTGGTTCTGGAAAGAATGCTCCTATCACTGTCAATAAAACTAACTGAAAATCGCAATCAAGGGGTGTCTCAGATACAAAGTGACATCCTGAATAGCCAATGGAGGTCTTCGAATATCCTGAGATGAGGCTTTCACACCTGGGGACACCTGAGCTGCTCACTTTTCCAGGCTCCTAATATCCTTCTGCTCTAGAAAGGGTAAATAGAGTTCCAGTCTGTGGGAAAGACTATTAAACTCTATGGAGCTTTCTAGGAATGCACCAAGAGGAATTTGGAAATGCAAGTTTTTGTTACGTTTCCAAATATCAAAACTTGACTTTTAATACTTGTGAGAACTTTGTGCTGCTTCTGGGTGGGGCGTCCGCTGGCTGCAGTAAGCTTTTGAATTCACTTTAGCAACAGCTGCATAATGTGGCTCAGTGCTCAGAATCCAGCTGTGCATTCCCTTCCAGTAAGGGCATCAATGTAGCAACAGCTGCACCCTAAAGTTTCCTTCCCCAGCCCCCATTTACACTAGGCAGTAGGATTGGTAATTTGCAAAAACCCACCAGCAGTTTTATGTGGATTTGGTGGGGCTTTTTTTGTTTTTATTGCCGTATGCTCTTAGTTCCACAATTCATCAAATCGCTAGGACTCGAGCACCAGTCGATGGCACCCAGGGCCGGATTTAGATGAAAAGAGGTCCTAGGCTATTATGAGGCCCTTTCACCTCCCATTTTTAAGTTTGTAAATTACATGAGAGATAATAAAATACATCACCCGGGGCTGAGACCGATTCCCCTCCGGAGCTGGGAAAGGGGTTGGGGTGGGGAGAAAGGAGCAGCAGGATCCGATCCGGAGCTGGAGCAGGTGTGCAATTTGGATTCCCCACCCCCGGCTGAATTTTGATGAGTCGCTGGCGCAGACGCTGTGAGGAGTGGCACAGAAGCACACCTCACGCCACAAGGACTCACGATACTTCAACAGCGCATGCGCGCTCTAGGATTTTATTATTTATGATATAATGAAAATATAAAATAAAGCACGTAATATACATTTTAAAATATGCAAATTAAAACATATGTTACGAACTTACTTAGAATTCCGCGAAATGAAGATATTGTCACAAAAAAAATTTTCAATAGTCTATAAACACTTCACTAAAGTATTGAACCTACTGAACTCAAAAGGCGAGAATCAAATGATCGTGTACGCAATCCTAAAATAAGAATCTTTTCTAATAACATTAACACGTGTTTCATATTATCGAAGTAACACGAATATAACCGAACGTCGGGATATCAATAGGTCTGTTCGTTTGTCTGTTCCAATCTACACCAATCTGCACTTTATTGATGCAAGAACAAACCAGAGCTTAGTAGCATAAGGCACGTCAATATTTGCCATAGCAATCAGTGAACGTATGAACTATACTTTGGTGCAATCTAGTATATACAAACGAACAGACCCAATGGGCCAAACGCGTTGATCTTAACCAATACATTTTTATGTTTGTTTATTAGTCATATGCGTAGAATTTCTCCTTATTTTCGGTTCAGTGTTTTAGTGTTCACTGTTTTTAGAATAGTGTAATTTTAATTTTGCTAACAATTTGAATGTAGGCCTCTCTTGATCTTGAGGCCCTAGGCTGAAGCCTAGTTAGCCTATAGGAAAATCCGGCCCTGATGGCACCTAATTGATCTCCAGATTTTCAGCAGGATATAACTGGATAGTGCCACTGCAAATCCGGGACAACTGCCACAGCACTATCCAGGCAGTGGTAGGGTAGAATCAGGTTGGAGCTGGGGTTTAATCCAGCTAATGGTGGTTTTCTGTCTACCAGCTGAGTAACTACCCGATCAAGTTAGAACATCCTAATGTTTTTATTCAGGTAATTATTTGGGTATTGGTCTGAATATTGTTTGGCACCTGCATTTTCAATGTCTGGATTCGGCCTGGCATTCAATGGGTGAAATTCTGTTAGTTCCTTAAAAACTGCTGACCATCTGGCCCTTTATTTCTGGTATTGGATCAGGCAAAGCCAGCTAACCAATACAAATGCTTTAAATCCCAGTCTACGGAAGGCTTTCCTCCTGGTTAAAAACTGCACCCTCACTAACTGGATGCTACCGGAGGAAGCGGCTTGCTTGAAAACTGAGCACTGGGAAATTGATTCAGGGTAGATGGTTACTGTTGAGCAAACTTGAGAGCCAGCACAAAGACATATTTGTGTTCAAAAGGAAGGGGAAACATTTGTCTTGATGGCAGCATATATTGGGCATGGTGTAAGTCATTCTTTACATAGTAGTAGTACAGTGAAAAGCTTTGCTGGAGAGTCTGCAATTATATTTAGTAATAAGATTTCTAGCAAATCCAGTTATGATGATGGCTTCCTCAAATACCTTCTGTCAGTTCCAGTCCAGTCTGCCTTTGACAATAGTTTCTGATTAATCTTAGTTATCTGTGCACTTGGACCCATTCTACATCCTAAGCTGACCATCTTAAACGCCAAACATTAACACATCTTCTTAACACCTCTTCGCACCTCTTAGCTGCAAGTTCGTTTGTTACCTTTTAAACACTGATTTAATTTAGGCTTGCATTGACATTCCCTAAGGTCAGACATGAACGATATGATCTCCCATAGGCCTTTGCTGACATTGTTTAGGGCAACCGAAAATGCTGATTGCGTGCAATGCTAGCCTGACACCTTCTATCAAAGACCTAGGGAAGATTGTGCAGAATTTTATGCAAGCAATCTCGTTTCTCCAAACCCATCAATTAGAGAGAGTGAGAACGTCATCAATACAAACTTAAGAAATCATTTATGGATGTGGTTTTTATTATCATATATTTTTAAAAAAAGCAAACAGGTCAACAAATCACTCATTTACACAGAAACCAACAAATGTATATATAACCTAAAGTTTTGCTTCCTGCCACTACACAACCCTACCCACCCTTCCCGTGTGTGTGTGTGTGTGTGTGTGTGTGTGAGCCCTCGGCTGGACTTCCCCCTCCTCCCACTGGAATGTCAGTGCTTCACAAGGGGATGCACAGGGGCCGAGTTCTACAAACGGACACTTTTACCTTCACCCTCTGGCTTGTAGAAAGGCTGGGAAAGACTCAGTTTTGCCTTTCATAACAGCGGATATGCTGTACAATGCCTTCTGTAAAAATGCACACAAGCCCGCCTAAGTCGCTCAACAGCTTCCGGGCTGTGCCCAATGTGCAGGGTTGGAAGGGGACACTTGGGAATAAAGGTCTTTAAAACGTGGCTCATCCTGTGCCTTAAGCTTAATGCAGAGGCCTAGGCTATTATACTGCTTGAAACGTGTTTAAACTACACTCTTCCCCAGGCTGTAATCATCTGATAATGGAATAGTATCTTTTCTCTACCTGTGTTTCTTGATTGAAGGTTCATCAGTGCTGTAAAACTTGAATATAAAAACACCATAAACTTATTTACAAGTGTGCTGAAATTCAAACTAAACCCAGCAGTGATGTTGGGAAAGGGTGGAAACAGTCTCTGCACCTGCTGTCCTCTCTTTTTTCTTTCCCAAAGCCACTCTGCACCTGGTCTTGTGGAGGAGGGAGTTCCCTGCAGGCCATCGCGGGAAGTGGAGGGCAGATGCTAAAATACTTCCAGGTCTTGTCACGTCAGTTCCTCAGATCAATGTACTTCTCACCCTTCAACCCAGCAAACAGAAGAAAAAGAAACACTGAGCACGCTGTACAGAAATATGTGAGAATAACAGAATACACAGTTAATAGGAGCACACTGAAACTTAGATATGGATGTCTTGGAGTGAAGTACATATTCACACCTATATTTTGACATTTATACAGACTGTCCTAAACAAGCCTATTACAAAAAATGACATGAGTGCTCTCTACAGAGAGCTTACAGTCTAAAAGGAGACCTGACGTAGATAAAATAATAAATAATGGCAGATAAAGATCAGTATGGCCCAGAGAAGTGGCTAGGATTGTGCCTGCTGCTCCTTGCAGATCCCCCATCTCTGTGGGCATAGGAAGAAATTTCTCCAAGGGGTGGGGGAGGAGTAAAGTAATTTTTGCATCACCCAATAGAACATTTTTGGCAACAGTTCTGATTATTTTTTTGTTTGTTTGTTTCAATCTCTTTATTAAATCCTTCAACAATTTATAAAACACAACCATAAAAACATTAGCATTGGACTTGCAGTCTAAAATAGAGAATGACACGGGGATAAATTTTTCCCCATTCCCACGGGAACTCATTTTCCTGTCTCATCCCAGCGAGTTCCTGTCCCTGCCCCATTCCTGCAAGCTCTGTCTTCATCTGCACAAGCCTTAAACACTTTAAAAATAATAAGTGTTTGAGGCTTGTGCAGTTAAGGCAGAGCTTACAGGAATGGGAAGTGAAAATCGAGTTCCTGTGGGGACGGATAAATTTGTCTCCGTGTCATTCTCTAGTCTAAAAGACATATTTCTATTTTCATTCCACAAATGCATCCAATTTAAACCAATAATTACCGCTAAGCACTGCTTTTCTGTGTGAGGGTGGGTATCACCTCATCTCCCATTGTCTTAGGTACCCTTCTACATTTGGCATGTGCTAGGTCCAGTGGAAATATAGCATTCTTCAGAGGAAGTTGAGAAGCCCCATATTTTCTCTAATTTCTGCTATTGGGCCACTGTATCAAGCACTGGTGCGCCCACATCTGGAGTACTGTGTCCAATACTGGTCACCGTACCTTAAGAAGGACATGGCGATACTTGAGAGGGTCCAGAGGAGAGCAACAAGGATGATAAAGGGCATGGAGAACCTTTCATATGCTGAAGGGTTGGACAAGCTGGGGCTCTTTACCCTGGAAAAGCGGAGACTGAGAAGGGACATGATAGAGACTTATAAAATCATGAAAGGCATAGAGAAGGTGGAGAAGGACAGATTCTTTAGACTAGCAGGGACAACAAAAACAAGAGGTCATTCAGAAAAACTGAGAGGAGACAGATTCAAAACGAATGCAAGGAAGTTTTTCTTCACTCAGCGGGTGGTGGACACCTCAAACGCGCTTCCAGGAGAGGTGATAGGACAGAGTACAATACAGGGGTTCAAAAAGGGACTGGTTGACTTCCTGGAAGCGAAGGGGATTTCAGGGTACAGATAGAGGGTTACTTACAGGACATTAGGCAAATAGGATATGAACATTTTAGGTAAGAAGCACTTCCGGAACTTGGAGGCGAGGAGGATGGCAGTTTGAGTGCAGAGCTCCTCTCCCTGGACAATCTGCCTGCTTTTAAATATCAGCAGCAGTGGGAGATCAATTGCTTTTACACCTAAGCAGCAACGGGACCAACCCACCAAAAACCCACAGTCCCGGTCCTGCAAAAATATGAGCTCCACCCTCCCTGCAGTTCGCTAGGAAAATCAACTGCTTTTACACCTAAGCAGCAGCAGGACCAGCCACCACTACCAAGAGCCCTTTGCCCCGATCCAGCCAGGCATGCGAGCTCCTCCCTCTGCAGTCCATTGGAGAGATCAATCTACCTGCTTTTAAATATCAGCAACAGTGGGAAATCAACTGCTTTTACACCTCAGCAGCAGCGGAACTATCCGCAACTACCAAGAGCACACAGACCCGATCCAGCCAAAAGTGTGAGCTCCACCTCCCCCTGCAGTCCACTAGGAAGATCAACTGTTTTTTACACCTAAGCAGCAACAGGACCAGCCACCACTACCGAGAGCCCTTTGCCCTGATCCAGCCAAACAAGTAAGCTCTTCCCCAGCATTCCGTTGGAAAAATCAATATGCTTGCTTTTAAATATTATCAGAAGTAGGAGATCAACTGCTTTTACACCTAAGCAGCCTATAATAGGAGCCCTTGCCCCGATCCAACCAGGCATGTGAGCTCCTCCCCCTATATCCCATTTAAGAGATCAATCTACCTGCTTTAAATATCAGCAGCAGTAGAAAAACAACTGCTTTTACATACAAGCAGCAGCGAGACCTACCGCAACCACCAAGAGCCCACAGACCCGATCCTGCCAGGAGTGTGAACTCCTCCCCCTGCAGTCCATTGGAGAGATCAATCTACCTGCTTTTAAATATCAGCAGCAGTGGAGATCAACTGCTTTTACACCTAAGCAGCAACGAGACCAGCCACAACCACCGAGAGCACACAGACCCGATCCTACCAAGAGTGTGAACTCTTCCCCCCATGCAATCCGCTAAGAAGATCGACTGTCGGCTCCGGGCGGCTTTCCCGCAGAGGAGAGAATCCTGCATTCACCGTGGGCCTCATCTGGGGCAGCCTCCTTGGAGCGGCTGGGGCACGGGCAGTGTGTCTGGGAGGGAATGCATGGATGGGAGAACATCGCAGGGGAGGAGACATAGGCATCCTGGGACTGTCTGCCAAGTCTCTTCCCTGAAGAAGCCCTTTCTGGAAACGTCAATCGTTCCTCCTAAACTTACTTGCTCCACTTCATCACTGACGCTGAAACCGTGGATTGAAGACAAAGTTTTATTTTATTTTTCTTTCCAGCTTATGATTTATCTTTAATCTTATCTATTGTTTTGCCTTTTGTCTTTGTTTTGTTCTATTTCTATCATTTAAATTTCTCCAGAATTCTACTGTTCAACTGCTCCCCCTTCTGCTTCTATTCCTTTCTCTCCTCTCTTCTACCTTCCAAAGTATTTAGATCAATGCTGTCTTGTTAAAATGTTTATTTTATTTTTATTTTTCCTCTAACTCTACTTTTCACTTCTCTATTACCCTCCAGGTACTTTAGTTAGATTGTGAGCCTTCGGGACAGTAAGGGAATTTTTCAAGTACCTTTCTTATTTCTAATCTTAATGTATATTTTCTGTAAACCGCTTAGAACCTAACGGATGTAGCGGTATATAAGAAATAAATTACATTACATTACATTACATTACATTACAGGCCATGGACCTGGGGGGCTGCCGCGGGAGCGGACTGCCGGGCACGATGGACCCCTGGTCTGACCCGGCAGAGGCAATGCTTATGTTCTTAACAGTGTCTACTTGTTCACACTTGACTTCTTTCAGAAGTGAAATTCAGATTACTACTTTTGAGGGATTCTGCAAACTCTTAAGCCAAAATTCTGGAGGTTAGCCTAGATTTGTTTTCAAGCCATCAATTTATTGTGCTTTGAGCAATGGTAAGGGAGTGCCCAACATGGCATATTCCAGAATGAGGGGGCCCCTATTGTCCCTCAGTTGATGCATTCCAGAGTAAGGGCACTTATCCCCCCCCCCCCCACACACACACACAGAAAAAAAGGTCTGTCTCCAGCTATCTTACCTGATCCCCTGGCAGTGGCTTCTCTCCAGTGGGTCCTGGAAGCAGCTCAGTTTCTTCAGGCGCTTTATCTGATTTCATCTCCACTACAATGTCCTCCTGCTGCTTGCCAGGCTTTGTACTGTCAATGAGAATATCATATTTCAAAGGCAAAGTAGACCCTAGACCAGGGGTGTCCAACCTGCAGCCCTGTGAAGTATTTTGTGCGGCCCCTGTCGAGGGTGATGCAGTGTTTTCCACTGCTGCCCCTGGGTGTTTACCATCTTGCTGGCTCCCTCCTCTGTTTTGCTGCAGTGTTTGCGTGTTTGTGCGGCCCCAGAAACATTTTTTTTTGGCCAATGCGGCCCAGAGAAGCCAAAAGGTTGGACACCCCTGCCCTAGACCCACTGCTCAGGAGAAATTAGTTCCAGTGTTGAGCAAAGAAAGACCCCTAATTCTCTCTATAGGATGAATGTACAAACTGTTGTCAATTGCTTCTTTATTAACATTTTTCATGGATAAAATAGGTCATGTAGAAGTTGCCTTCTTCTGCTAGGTAAGAGCACTTGCAAGTTTCCACAAGGTGTGTGCTTTCAGCTAGGCTCTCAGGAGACATTCAGGTCAGGAAAAGAAAACAGTATGCATAGGTGACATTCCAAAAACTACATATACTAGTACTAGCACTCCTTGCACAAGCAAAATCAGTTAGCCACATGTAAGTGATGTCATTTGATAGTGCCATGGATGGAAACATTTTCCCAGAGCTGAGAGCAGCTTTTTGAAAGGCCTTTCTGAACATGCATGCCTATACCCCCTCCCAGAGTCCACCTACTTCCTCCGTCAGTCTTTCATTATTAACCCTGCCTAATAGCCAGATTTCTCATCATCAAAAGACCCTAGGCTAGGGGTGTCCAAGTCCCTCCTCAAGGGCTGCAATCCAGTTGGGTTTCAGGATTTCCCCAATGAATATGCATTAGATCTATTATCATACAATGAAAGCAGTGCATGCAAATAGATCTCATGCATATTCATTGGGGAAATCCTGAAGACCTGACTGGATTGCGGTCCTCGAGGAGGGGCTTTGACACCCCTGCCCTAGACACAGTGGGAAAGAATGTTTTTTTCCAGGCTGTCATGCTCAATTTCTACATTGTGGCACATCAGTTTTAACTGATTCTTTCAGGACTCCCTTCTGGAGAAGGCCAATCTTTGATCCCTGAAAGCCAAGGCCCACTGTTCCTCTTCTTCCATATCATAGAACAGTGCAGGAAAACAATTTACCCAGTTTGCTGGAGAAAACCTCTTCAGCAACATGGTAAGGAGACCATTTAATGTGATCAAGGACCATGACTCAACCCTGCAAACTTTTGACATGACAATCTGGACCAGGCCCTGACTTCCAAGAGAAAACATGGCACCCAACACTGCTCCAGTTCATAGCACTGCAACACAAACTATCCACCATAGAGAAAGAGACCATATGCTTAGGTAGACTTTTTCAAAAGGTCTTTCTGAGCTATGACACCATTGCATGACATCACATACAGATAGCTGATTAATCCTTCTTTCCAGGGAGAACACCTGTTTCAGATAAGTTAATTCCACTATTTTACTCCTATATGTTTCTATGCAGTGCTCTATACAAATATGTAAGAGAAAGCCTGTTCAAGGTGAACAAAGATGACAACTAAGGAACTTAATGCACATTTCCAGAGAAAACACCCATATTTTTTTTCTCTTTAAAAATTAGCATAAAGAAAAAAAATGAAAAGCCTCTTCTACTTTACGATGCGAGGATGAGTTGAAAATTGTCCCATTAATAAATAAAGGAGACAATTTTCAAAAACCATTGAGGGGCTAAGATACCTGGCTATATTTAGCTGGATAACCTTAGGATAATTTTCTGAAAATAATCATAAACATCTTACCCACTATTTTACCTTCAGAGCAACATTTTCAATCTTATAAAAAAAAACAAACAAAATAGCTACCCTTAGACAGAGTTCCCCCTTCCTTCCCCGCCTACCTGAAATTTTGCTACCCTTCCTCCAAACTTTAAATCCCAGTTCCTGATCCCTGTTGATGCCCGATCAAAGCAAGAATTTTCCCAAACCCAAATATCTGAGCCTTCCAGTTCCCAATGCCTAGGCTGCCCCTGACCCCCCCCCCATTCCAGTGACCCCTCTAGTATCTACATTTATGATTTTAGAATATCTTTGTCTTCACTAGCAAGAGGGGCACAAGTGCCCTACTAGCATTGTAGCTCACTGTTGAATGATGCCACCTGTCGCAGCTCTAGCACAAGGGAGATGGCTTTAATTCCTGAGCCCAATTTTTCCACCTTGGATCAGTCATACCTAAAGATGATGTAGCACTCATAGGCCCTGTGGCAAAGGATCTCAACTTTTTCATAAAGGCGTTATCTAGGGTCCAGACTTAGGGTATACACACAGTTTGGCTTCTAGAAGGCCCTCATAGGACCTGGGTGGATCAGGCCCCTGGAACCCCACATTCTTTATACTTAAATGGTTGTTGGAACAGGCTTTCACTTGTGGTCCATATGTACTATGTGAAGATGTCTGGATTGTCATTAAAGTCCTTGTTCACTAATTATTGTATTTATATACCATCTTTTCCCTATAAAATAGAGCTCACTGTGGTTTACAAAATTATGTAGGAATTAGGAAAAATAAATGAAAGTAAACTTCTTGATAGCATTTTTGAAACAGAAGATAAAAACTGCAATTTTTAACAGATCAAGGCAGAGTATTCCAAGCTAGGGCTGCCCTATATAAAAAAGATTGCTCTAAATTTATACTTAAAAGAAAAAAAACCAAACCAAAACAGTATATACACTCTACTTTGTCTACAGGCCATCTAGTGAAAGAAACTCTTGTGGATCAGGCCATGAAAGATTTTAAAAATAAAGCACACATTCTTAAACTTAACTCCTAACATATAAAGGCAACCAACGAAGGGTCTGAGAAAGCGGAGAGATAGGCTCACATTTTAATTATATATTAGAAGAGCCACTGTGTTTTGAACAAACTGTAACTTTCTCAAACCACCTTGCTGCACTGTACTTACATTTCCTGTTTCCCAGAATGACCGCAGGGTATTTTGCCCTTCTTATACAGGAAGTACAGAACGGCTCCAAGGACTGCGATTGCAAGGATGCAGACAATGATGGCTACAATCAGCACTCCCTTGCTCTCTGCACGCTTTTGTTCTGCCAGAAGCAAGGATTAATAGTTAACTGGATGTCACAGGAGGATCTGGCCTGTCTCCAAGAGCTTGTAGGAGCAAAACCTATAGAGCTGAAGTACAGTGATGGATGCTGGAAGGGAAGGAGTGGAGGGCAGAAGCTTCCAAAGAGATAATGCCACCTACCAGAGGCAAAGCAGTATATCCACACACCCTAGTGGAAGGCATGCAGAACCCACCAAGGTGTATACTGCAGGAGCAGAGCTGCACACCTGGGCCATAGGACCAACTGAAGGGGCAAGAAAGCAGAGCTTACAGCCAGTGAAAGGCTTTCTTGGGAGACCGAAGCAGTGATGGGTAGGGTTACCATATGGCTCCAGAAAAAGGAGGATGGATTGAGACATCCAGGTTTTACTTCCATTGCTTTCAATGGAAGTGAAACTGGGATGTCTCAATCCGTCCTCCTTTTTCTGGAGCCATATGGTAACCCTAGTTGATGGGAGGTCTGTGAGAGAACAGCCAGGCAGTGCCAATCTTTCAAGGTGAAACAGGCAGCAGTAGGGTTCTTGCTATGGTGAACTACTAACCTTTTTTGACAGGTTCCCCTAATTAAGAGAGAAGACAAGATAGAGAGAATGAAGAAGAGAGTGTCCTTGGCAACCTTGATATGCAGAGAGGTGGCTGTCATTATCAAAAATATGAAGACTCGAGAGTGCTGAAGGGAACTATGAGAACTGCCTATTAACAAGCACTCTGAGGCAACGAGCCAAGGGATCTTGGTGGTAAAGAGGCTCTCTCTCTGGTTAGGCCCTGCCTCCTCAGAACAGCTAAAAGCAGGTACAACTGTCCTAAGGCAACTTTTAGAGTGAAAGTGCCTCACAGTTCCCCTCTGAAACAGGTAAATTTGCAGGTACACTTCTCCCTCCGTATCCATGGGGGTTAGGGGCAGAGCCGGGCCGCGAATATAAAAAATCCACAAATAATATTTGGGCCGGTTCTGCCCCTAACCCCCGCTTTCCCCCATTTTAAGCCCTGTAAGCCCCCCTCTTAAGCCTTACCTGGTGATCTAGCGGGTTTTCGGGGCAGGAGCGATCTTCCCACACTCCTGCCCCGTGCAGATTGCTTACAGGAAATGGCTGCCTTGAGCTCCCGTAGTCTCTCGAGCCATTTCCTGTGAGCGATCTGCACGGGGCAGGAGTGTGGGAAGATCGCTCCTGCCCCGAAAACCCGCTAGACCACCGGGTAAGGCTTAAGGGGAGGCTTACAGGACTTAAAATAGCCAAAAAAATTAAAATGGGTTTTTGGATTTAAAACCACGAATAACCGAATCCGTGGATGCTGACACCGCGGATTTGGAGGGGGAAGTGTATAACGTATCCACAGACTGGGCAATAGCACTGGCAGCGGCTGAAAGCTGCTCCCACAGAGAACTCTTTTTTGCAAACTGCATTTGGATGTGAAGCCCATTAATGCTTTTATCTATGCTCTAGGCAGCAGTTCTGAACCATCCAAGGGAAAATGCACTTGCACAGCTTTGACCCTGTTTTTCCTTTTAGTTTATTTTCCATTGAAATTAGTCTTTCTTAGTATAAAAATGCAATCTGTATCTGTGATTTCCTTTTCCTAGCCCGAACTAGATTTTTGGACAATTTTTCCTAAAATATCCAAAATAGGCTTTAGATGTCATATTGAAAATGCCCCTCCACATCAAGAAACTGCCTATATGGATACAGGGGATGTTCACACATGAGTATAACGATGGCATAATGTACAGACCCTGGACACAGTTTCCTACGAAAGAGGTCAGCCAGTAGGTGTGATGCTTGCATTCTGCATTTACCTGTGCTGGTGATTGTAGGACGAGTTGTTACTGTGACTGGAGAGAGAGAGAGAAAATAAAGTGAGAAAGTTTCAAGTTTTTTTAAAATTTCTTAGACCACCTAATCAAACCTTTTAGGTAGTGTACAAAAATGTTAAAAACCATCTACTAACTAAAATACAGTTTAAAAACACACAACACTAGGGCAAATACTAGCTTTTAAGGCCTTTTTTAAAAAAACTTTTCAAACTTCGACAGTGCAATACAATTAATTGATCATAAAATACTGCATAAAACGCACTATTAACCACACAAGTAATACATAAAACAATCATTTTCTCCCATCCTTCTCCCAATTATTAATACAATAAGACATATGATGTGATTACAATATTATAATTAAGTAATTTAAATCCTCAAAATACATTTCCCTCCCCCCACCCACCCACCCTGGATATGTAAGGAAATCTAAGAAAAGGAAAGATACATGACCCTTATTGCCTTTAAACTTCATTTACATTTAATTTAGGTTTTATTAAGTGTAACAATGGTTTACTCACAATAACTGTCCCAGAGTCTGTGAAGACATGGGCTCCTGACAGGCACGGGACAAACACATCCATCTGCCTGCACTGTGATTGCATGACATTGCCTATCAGCACTGCCATCCATACCCTGCTATGACCAGTTCCCAGCTACTAGGGAGGGAGATCTGTCCCTCTCCTGGCGTTCTGCTATGCCCATTAATGCTCAGACACTTACCCTCCTGCAGTGTGATGAGCTCCTCACCGCGGCCCAGGCTGTTTGTGGCACTGCATTTGATACCTGATCTCAGCAGCTCCTTTGTAACCTGGACACTCAACTCACTAGACACGGGATGTTTTTCTCTTTTGTGCACCTGCAGGACAAAAGTCACGCCAATGACAGATAAAGTAAAGAAACATTGAAGAATATGGGAAACAGTGCAGAAACAGGGATGAAGAGGAAAAAAGGGAGACAATGTAAAGGAGGAGACAGAGGAGATGCGGGGAAGAAAGGGAAACAGGAAAAGAAAGTGGACAGAGAGAATTGGTTTTGATAGTCCCCGTTACTGAAGCGATTTGTTATAGTAATACTAGCAGTACAATTGAGACAGCACCTTTGCACACATTATATCCCATGTGATGTGTCCCTCGTGGTACCTCTGAATGTGTGTTTTATTCTCTCTAAGATAAGAGACATTAAATGCACACTGAGAAAGCTTCATTGGCTTCCCATTCATCTCAAGATTCAGTTTAAATGTGCATGCATTGTGTTCAACCTTTGGGACCGTTATTTTGGAACGCTCAGAGAGCATGTTATGCGAGGAATACCCAAAGGATAAACTCTTGTTCCCCTCATTTAAGGGAATTAAAATCTGTCTGGAAATTGGACATAAGAATTGCCGCTGCTGGGTCAGACCAGTGGTCCATCTTTTCTTTTTTTTTTAATTCTTTATTTTCATTTTATAGTATTGACATAGTATTAGTCAAAACAAAGAAAATAATGCAACACCAGTTCAAACTTTAAAATGAGACAATAATCAATAGAGAAAATATACATTAGAAATGCAAAAAACAAAGCAAAAATGTTTTTCTTTTCTCATAAGGCAAAACATTAGAAGTGGTCCATCTTTTCAATTATTTTGCAAGACTTGAAAACACTATTGTTTACAAAATTTCTACAGGGCCTTCCTAGATGATTTATTCGTTACTGTGAGTTAAGGCATGATTAATTTGGCTATTCCTGCTTATGAATTTTTACCATATCAATTAATAACTTCCTCGCAAACTATGTGAGCCGCAGCACCACTGAACTGGTGGCCACGGCTCGAGGGCACCTGGAAGTGTGCATACATCATGTCGACATCTACACATGCCCAGAGGCCCTCCAGATGGGTCCCTGAGCCACCAGTGTATGTGTGTGTGTGTGTGGGGGGGGGGGGGGTGCTGAAAAAGTAGAGGTGTGTAGAGGAGGGGAGGCACTGGTGGCGGCTGACTGCGAGAGTCAACCAGCATTGGCGCATCTCCACCTCCCCGGCGTCTCACGGCACACCTAAAATCTCTTGTGCCACAGCATGCAGTTTGCGATACACTGGCTTAGAGGGAACAGAGGTTGCACAATGAGTCCAGTAGGATATATATGCTTTCATTTAGCTTGACAACCTCTGCCAAGTAAGAGTGCATCACACTCTGTTGTTCAACATGGCGGGGACAAGAGCTGAGATTTGAAGCATTGAGGCTCTAGCTCCCTCAGCGGATCCAGAAAGCCAGGCTAGCAGATGGTTTCAGAATTCGACCTCTGTTGATCTTCTCTTTAGGTGTTTCTGGAAGGTCGAGGTTCTGTCTAAGCACACCCAAGTATTTTAGGCAGGAATCATACCACAGTTTTTGGGCCACCCATGTAGATGTTAAGTTCTTTTCTGACACTGACACTGTGGAGGCGAAAACACTGAACGCAGTTTTATCAAAGCTCAGAGTTAGACACCATGTGGTGATATTGTCTGCTCATTTCAGCCCATCATTCAAGGCCTAGTCAGAGAAAGAAAGGATGAGGCCTGAGCAGCACAGCCAATGTCATCAGCATACTGGAGCTGAATTTGCAAGATGTAGATTTCAGTAAGTCATTTGCATTTAAGGGAAAATTTGGTGTCTGCACTGACCCATTGGTCTCTTTTTCATGCGCTTATCCTCTGCCCACAGCAGACTCTGAATCCTATGTTACAGAGATGTGTTTCAATGGCTATAAAAGCCCTGCTTCGATGTATTCTTAAGAGCATCTAAAGCAGACCAGTGTACCACACTATATCATATCCAAGCTTCAGGCACTGGAGGAATCAGTTGCATCGTTTACTTTTATTTGAGATTTGGGAGGTTCAGCGATCATCTAGAAAAACTCGCCTTTTTATGAAAGTTTGGGATCCTTATATTCAAAACCTTTCACCTAGAGCAGGGGTAAGCCATTCCGGTCCTCGAGAGCCGGAGCCAGCTCAGGTTTTCAGGATATCCACAATAAATATGCATGAGATAGATTTGCATCTCAAGGAGGCAGTGCATGCAAATCCATCTCATATTCATGGTGGATATCCTGAAAACCTGACCTGGCTCCGGCTCTTGAGGACCGGAATTGCCTACCCCTAACCTAGAGCAAGAAGTTTAATTCTCAATGATTTACGTTGAAACTAAGGTTGTCTAAATTACATTCTAGATCTTTATTTAATTTCTTTATTTTTGTCAACTTTCATCTGGGGAGGGGGAATTGATTATGGGTTGGAGGGGAGGGAAATGGGGGGAATCGATGAGGGGGATTATGGTTTATTATATAAAATGTTTGGAGGAATGATAGAATTTTATATAATATATGGATTAGAATTTTAACATTTGTGAATTCATTTGTAAAGAATATCTTCCTGTATAATATATATGTATTTTTTCTTTATTCTATCAATAAAAATGTTTGAACATATATCATAGTTAGGTGCAGAGTCTAGTAACTTAACTATTTTCAAAAGAATCTGAAGACAATTTTTAATATAGGTAGTGCATGTCAGACACTGATCACATATATGGTGGCCTTATGAAATTGGGATTGGACAAGGATAGTCACTGCTGTTGCAAATAGTCATCGTAGAATAAGATACTCAAGGAATTTACAGTATACAAAGATTAGTGTAACTGGGTTAAACACTAGATGGCAGCATGGGGTCTATATTTAATTTTAGAATGGCAATAACTTTTGCCAGACAAAAAGAAGCATGCATGAAAAGGAACAGATACAGTTTAATAATTAAAGTTAAAATGTCATCAAATAAAAATACCTGATGTGGCCATGTTTCAGCTTATGACTACTTTGAGGTAAAAAGTCATACTTTACTTCATAAACACACTTTATCAAAAAAGTACAAAATGTGATACAATAATAAGAACATAAGAATAGCTTTACTGGGTCAGACCAATGGTCCATCAAGCTCAGTAGCCTGTTCCTAGTACCTAGTACCTGCTGGCCAAAACCCAAAGAGTAGTAACATTCCATGCTATCGATCCAGGACAAGCAGAGGCTTCCCCCTATGTCTTATTAACAGAGTATGGACTTTTCCTCCAGGAATTTGTCCAAACCTTTCTTAAAACCAGCTACGTTATCCGCTTTTTCACAACCTCTGGCAACACGTTCCAGAGCTTAACTATTCTCTGAGTGGAAAAATATTTCCTCCTATTGGTTTTAAAAGTATTTCCCTGCAGTTTCATAGTTATTTGCAAATTTTTCTTATTCGTGGGCAGGCTTTGCCCCTAACCCCCATGAATATGGAGGGGGGAGTGTGGTTGGTTTTTCCTGTTTATATTTCTTTTATTAGTTTGCAAACTAATTTGGATACGACAGTTTGACAACCCAACTAGGAATAAAACTATTCAGCTACGCAGATGACTTTACGATCATCATCCCATTCGCCAACTGCATCTCGGAAACCATTCCCCAGGCATCCGATGCCATAAATGAGATGGAACAATGGATGACAGATTTCAAGCTCAAGCTCAACCCAGAAAAAACAAAATTCTTCGTTGCCTCCCCTCACCCGCTTGACAATAAAACCCCACTATGCATCAATAAACTCAACTACCCTATTCAGCCCACCATGAAAATACTAGGTGTTATTCTAGACCAATGCCTAACAATGAAGGAACAAGTGGATTCCCTATTCAGAAAAGGTTTCCTTACTCTCTGGAAACTCAAAACCATTAAATCATACTTCGATACATCAACATTCAGAATCCTAGTGCAATCCCTCATACTGAGTCAGCTTGACTACTGCAACATCGCCTATCTAGCAATCTCACAAAAGAATATAAGATGTCTCCAAATAATGCAAAATGCTGCGGTCAGACTTATCTTTGGGCTGAAGAAATTCGACCACGTGACACCCTACTATCGGCAGCTGCACTGGCTGCCAACGGAAGCCCAAATAAGGTTTAAATTTGCCTGCCTCTGGTTCAAAGTACTATACGGCCTGACCCCCAAGTATATAACGGACCTTTTCACATTTTCTAATAACAAACTCAAGAGAAACACACACCCAAAACTCATTTCCCCTCCACTTAGAGGCTGCAAAATGAAAAAACACCACGAACACCTTCTCTCTCACCAAGCAGTCCTATGAGGCAAAGACCTAGACCAACTGCTTTCGCCCACTACATACGGGGAATTCAGGAAACGCCTAAAAACATACCTGTTCCAGAAATACCTAAACAATTGACCCGCTCTCCCTCTCCCTCCCCCCTCCCTATTCCACCTGAACTTACAGCACTGTTATAAATATAATCTGTTATCTTCATCTTATCGTAACTTTACGTTGCTATTTATCCCCAACAGGTCCTGTCGGACATTACCTACTAAAATGTACATATTACATTTTCGCTCAGAAAATTGTATTTCTATACTATTGCCTCCTGAGGTCTCTGATCTCTGTATTTCCTCTGAATATTTACTTATTGTATTTTGCTGAATCTCCAGCACTCTTGATTGTAAACCGCCTAGAAGTCGCAAGATTGTGGCAGTATAGAAGAATAAAGTTATTATTATTATTATTATATGCCAATAAATGATAAACATGGAGCTGAAAAAAATATTCAGAACATATTTTATAACTAATATACATATTTATATTGAATATTTTTATGAATTTTTAGCCGGAACCTGGCATGTCAGGTATCTCCAAGTGATCACAGTATATATTCCTTTTTGTACATGCTTATATGTCTTTTGGTTTTTCCCAGTGCGCCATCCTCTCTTTATTTATAACGACTTTTGCTATACACTCATTCTTCAGAAGCAGTTTAGAGATGATAATGTTTTACTAGAACTGGCTCAGGACTTCAGACACGATGTTATCATGGCCAACAGCTTTGCCACACTGCAGATCACTCAGAGCTTGAACTGGAAAACAAATTTCTGGTTGTGTTTGATATGTGTTGTGTTTGATATTGACGGTCTTTTTAAAAAAAAAACCCCCAAAAAACGTGAACAATTTGGACATTTCCCACACAACATTCAAAATCGGAAGCAAAAATAACGGCCATTTTCAAAAGCTGAACCACTAGACGTCCAAAAAATATATATTTTTGAAAATCGTCTATTTGGACGACTAGGCCGCCAAAACGTCCAATGTTATACCCGTTTTTTGACCAAAAATTCATCCAAGTTGGAAACGTCCAAATGGTCTGCATTTGGACTTGAGAGTGGCCAATAATGTAATGGACTGGCCACCTAGACATGCCAACAGAGCATGTCTAGGTGGCACTGCTGTGAACCTCACATAAAGGGTGCCATGTGTACATCTCACTATAACCTCCTTATAAGTTATGGTGAGCCCCCACCCCCTAATCTCCCCTAAAACCTACTATACCTACCTGTCTACCACCCCAATAGCCCTTATGGCTGCAGGTGGTACCTATATGGCAGTAGAGTAGGGTTTGGCAGTAGAGTAGGGTTTGTTCTGGTTAGAGTGCCTTATGGGCCTGGGTCTTCCTCTCTATGGTTTACTAGCCCATCCACCAGGTTACTTAAGACACCTGTGTGATGCTCTAATAGGCTTCCCAATGAGGTGGGAAGAATACTAAGACAACACTTTAGGAGGGAAAAAGAAAGTTTTCCACTATTCTCCTTTCCCCTGCAAAACTGATATCCCTACCCACTGCTCTTTCAAATTAACTAGGCCAAATACACATAGATTCACACATGATCCGAGTTACATACAAATTTGACTTAAGGACAGTTTTAAAAACAGAACTCATTCTTAACCTGGGGGACTGCCTATACATTGAACAATTATATGCAACCGAGTTAGTCCTGGGAAGAAGAGGCTTTCTGAGCTGTTTGGGCTACTGAATCTGTGTTTGTATTATGCTGTACAGTATTTGGTTTTATGATTGTGTATGTTATTTTGTGCTCCACTTTGGATAAAGTCAGATTATAAATGAAAATAAATCTATATCTAACTCTATACCATATCATGAATATTGTGCACAGCATTTATGGGTGTATATTATTTAGGAAGGGAGAGCCATACCACGCTACCATTGACACTCCATGTGATCTCAGGAGCTGGGTATCCAAAGGCCTCACATGTCACATTCAGGACATCGTTCTGCACCACTTGCACCAAGTGACGTGACACTGAGACTAGAGGCTGCCCTGAGGGGAAAGACAGAGCCGGTCACAACGCTGGCCCCTGACTCAATGAAACAGAGACGATACATGGCGGACAATTTCATTTCAGCTACCAGCACCCCAGACCCTAGCTGATCTCGGATTTGCCCCATATTCTTCCACAACCAGGGGACCCTCTTATTCCTGGCTTTCTTGAATTGTTATTGTCTTCATAAAAGGAAACTCAGAGCAGGTCACAACTTTGACCCTTGACTTAAGGAGAAGCACAAAAAAGCTATCTTAACTTCACAACGACCCCGGACCTACGTCATGAATAAAAAAAACAAAATAACCCCCCCCCCCCCAAATAGCTATGACTCCTAACTTGGCCACAGATCAGAGAGATATGGTACCTCCCAGCACCCATCGCCTTCTACAGCTACCCTAAGCATCTTCAGTGCCCACCGGCTCCTTACCTTTCACCACAACGGTTACCCCTTTGCTGGCATTCAATCCTGGAACTCCTGGCATTGTTACCACACAGCTGTATTGGCCACCAGACTTGTAATCCACACTGCTGAGATTCAGTAAAGGACCAATTGCAATGACTTGCTCCTCCTGTATTTGGAGGGAAAAGATAGGGAAGAACATAGTGGTCAGCAGTGATGGCTGTAAGTTTCCTTACTCATTATACTCTTCTTCCTCATTCAGGATACTTTGGGGTCTTCAGCAGCTATCAGAAAGGATAATTGCTTCCTTCCTGGGCTATGCAACGCCACATCAAGAGGAGGCCTGCAACTTCCCCACCCCCTCCCCCAGGAACTGGGAAATGAGTCTCCCTCGTGCGGTGTTATGAAGTGTTCAAACTACGGAGGAACATTTATTGGTGACCTGTTCTGGGTCTCCTTTAGGACAGTGGTCTCCAATGTGGCTGAAATGCTCTTCAAACCATGCAAATTCTTAAATTTCACTCTTGCCCACTTGATATAGTAATTGCAGATAATCTCTTAACTGTGTTACTCAGGTGTCTCATTTATGGAAATTGCTATTGCTGACAATCCAAAATACGGCAAGTTTTTCAAATATATCCCTGAAGTGTTATAAAATCAATATTAGCATTAATTTTTAATGTTTAATACCCAGTTTGAAATAGGGACACTGGATCATTTGTTGTTCTGTTGTTCTTTGATACTCATCTTTTGGAAATCAATATGGGACAAATTAATTTGATTTTGGAGTCTTCGATTCCGTTATGAGGTGGTCATTTGTGGTACATTGTTGTCACCTAAACCTCCTTTAGACAAATATAAAAGTAGATTATTTTCCATCATGACTGGGATAGCCATGCAAATGGTTACCAAAAAGTGGAAAAATTGGGATCGACTTAATTTTTCCTTTTGGTGGAACTATTTATGTTTATGCTACAAATATGAGAAAATGAATCCAGAAATGTTGTGTAATAATAAGTTATTTAAATTAACATGGAGTCCACTGACAAATTTTGTTAATGACGATTAGCTGGATTATTCTCCTGATTTCTTATTTGATTTGCACATCCAGGGAGGTTGGGCTGGGTGGGTGGAGGGGTATTATATTTTGATATAATCATTGATCAGTAAGTTCAATATGATTTTTACTATGGGCTCCTTTTATCAAGGTGCGCTAGCGGGGTTAGTGCGTCGGACATTTCATCATGCGCTAACCCCTGCGGCAAGCCAAAAAACTAACGCCTCGTCAATGGAGGCGTTAGCGACTAGTGCGACAGGCGGTTTAATGCGTGGTATTCCACGCGTTAAACCCCTACCGCACCTTGATAAAAGGAGCCCTATATGTCTGAAATAATGCATTTTGTTTTTGTTCTTGTATTGGGGTGGGAGGGAGGGGGAAATGTTTTTGAAGTATTTCTATGATTGATGTAAATGCAATTTTGAAGTTAATTATATGTAGATGTATATTTTCATGCATTGTTTTTGAATGGAAAATTAATAAAGTTTAAAAAAAAATAAATCTTTTGGTGGCCCTCAGAGGCTTCCTCATATTCAAACTTTGGCGTAGTAAGAGGGGGGCGAAGGGGGGGCCACCCTGGGCGCCAAGTTGGTGGGGGCGCCGGCACCCATCCTCCTCTCCGTACCCCCGCTTCTTCCCATTCCTCCCCTCCACGTGCGTGTCCCCCTTCCCTTCCCCCATAACCTCTAGTTGACGTTGTTCGCGGCGGTCAACAACGTGCTCTTCGTGACCCCCGTCGGCTCTCCCGCTGTCACGTCAAGGTGCCGCGCATAGGAAGTGACATGAGAGGGAGAGTCGACAGGGTCGCGAGGAGCACGTTGTTGACCGCCGCGAGCAACGACTTCAACTAGAGGGACGAGGGAAGGGAAAGGGGGGCACGCACGACAGGCGGGATCGGGGAAGGGGAGGGGCACCATCGCCACTGTCCGAGACCACAGATTTATGAACAGGAACTGTGTCGGTGACCTTGTGTTAGTAGGCAAGAAATGTCCTGCTCTGGGAATTCTTTTAGGGGTGAACTGCTGGTAACCCTGACCTCTGGATCACTTGAAGGAAAGGAGAAGCTGGATTATTGCCACAGTCTTTACCCATTGCCACTGGATGGCTGAAGGCTGGGAACCCATCGTGCTGCAGACAATAGTGGTATTGTCCCCAAAATTCAATTCCACAGGGCTCTCACGTGACATTTGAATGGGATCCAGATCTAGAAGATACAGGATATCAAGTTTAGACTCTAACTCCCTCTCTGCTCCAGATGGCCTACTAGCCACACAGGCAGCAAAACTAGACCACCAACTCTCCAATTTACCGATCATGACCCCAGACTACAAAACTTTCAGAAAAGAAATAAAAACCCAGCTATTCAAGAAATCTTTGACGACAAACTAACACCGCAGGAAGCATCTCAATCCCCTGAAGCAACCCGCTCTCCTCTGTAACACCTCTGGAAATGTCCAGATAACCTCTTATGTAAACCGCCTTGAACCGCAAGGTAATGGCGGAATAGAAATCACTAATGTAATGTAAGGATGAATCTCTGTAACCCCTGTTCCCCAAACATAACGCTGGGTCTTCAGTCCCCTCCACCCTAGATATAACACCATGTTCAGCAGCCTTTCCTCCTTGGATATAAGGTCAAGTCTCTACAGCTGCTCCTCCCCACATATAAAGCTGTCTGCTTCTTATGAGGGATCTTCAAAAAGTTTCCGCACTTTTATTTTATTTTTTCTAAACACTATTTACTACATATCTCAAAAGCAAATTACATCACTGTTCCACATAATCACCCTGTTTTGCAATACATTTTTCCCAGCATCCTGCTAACACACCCTCTTACCACCTCTCCCGCCCCAACCATTTCCCACGAAAATATGAACGTGTGGAAACCTTTTGAAGAACCATCATACTTCCTTGGAATTTAATGCCAAATCCTCAGCTCGCTTTCATATTTTGGGATTTACTCACAATTCACAGAAAGCATGGTATCGGCCTGCAGGGACACAACGAAGTTGAGGTCCAGTGCCCGGCAGCGGTAGTGACCACTGGCATTTCTTCTCACACTCTCAAACATCAGCAGCCCATCTCTGGCCTCTTTTATCTCCTCCTCCATTTCCTTTCTGTCCTCAGATTCCTACAAATGGCCAAAATGTCAATGCACATTATCACTTTTCATTAAAATACATTTATAGACCGCAATACCTTCTGTAATTAAGAGAATGTACATCACAGTGAAATACAAGAGAGATATCATCTTCCTTACTTTCCTAAGAATTTTACAAAAAGAGCCATCTTTAATAGTTTTCGATAATGCATGATATCTGTGGCTGGCGTAGAACCATGGATTGTTTTGCCTGGTATCCTGTGGTTTTGTATGGGGAGGATGAATTTTAAGAAAATGCTGAAAACTCAATTATAGAAACATAGAAACATAGAATACGATGGCAGAAAAGGGCCATAGCCCATCAAGTCTGCCCACTCCAATGACCCACCCCCCTGACTTTACTCCCTTAGAGATCCCACGTGAATATCCCATTTTCTATTAAAATCTGACACGCTGCTGGCTTCAATCACCTTCAGAGGTAGACTGTTCCAATGATCAACCACCCTTTCTGTGAAGAAGTACAGTATTTTCTGGAATCACCATGAAACTTCCCTCCCCTGATTTTCAGCAGATGCCCTCTTGTGGTCGAGGGACCTATAGGACAGAAGATATCATCTTCCACCTCGATACGGCCCGTAACATACCTGAACGTCTCAATCATGTCCCCCCTCTCTCTTCGTTCCTCAAGTGAGTACAGCTGCAATTTATTTAGCTTTTCTTCATACGTGAGATCCCTGAGCCCCGAGACCATCCTGGTGGCCATTCGCTGAACCGACTCAATTTGCAGCACATCTTTCCGGTAGTGTGGTCTCCAGAACTGAACACAATACTTCAAATGAGGTCTCACCATGGATCTGTACAGCGGCATTATCACTTCAGGTCTCCTGCTGACAAAACCCCTACGGATACAACCCATCATTTGCCTTGCCTTGGAGGAAGCCTTCTCTACTTGATTGGCTGCCTTCATGTCATCACTAATGATCATCCCTAAATCACGTTCCGCCGTGGTCCTAGCCAAGGTCTCACCATTTAGTGTGCCAATGCCTTCTTATGCTAAGGTACATTTCAGTTGATAATCGCCTTTTAGATTTTTTTTGACAGCAATGTATGATTTAAAGCTTACTTGTATTTCTGAATTGATTGAATTTGCGCTTTATCCCTGTTTATAACTGGGACGATTAATGATGTTGTTTAGAAACGTCTATGTTATATGTGATAATTGTAGGGAAAGATTTTGGGGTCCTTTTATCAAGCCGCGCTAGCAGGGTTAGCGTGTCGGACATTTCATCACACGCTAACCCCCGCGTCCGGCTAAAAAATTAACGCCTGCTCAATGCAGGCATTAGCGGCTAGCGCAACAGGCGGTTTAACGCGCATTAAACCCCTACCGCAGTTTGATAAAAGGACCCCTTTATGTATGTGATATGGAAACCGTATAGTTGTATGTGGTATATAAATTTTTAAATAAATCGAAGAAGCAAACAAAATACACAGCTCCAAATCCCAACTAGCAGCCTGATATGCAATTGTTCGATGCAAAAATTTCATGTAAAGACATCCTCGTACTGAAGGGAACACAAACAATGAGAACCACCTTAGAAAATGTACATATGCACATTATGGGGGCAATTCTACAACTGGGTGCTTCTATTTAGGTGTCCCGAGGACACACGATTGGAGCCCATTTTACAACAGAACCTGGGCACCTAGATTCTGTTACCAAATACTAGTGCAACTTGGAGCTGAGGCATCCAATATTTACATGCCCAGAGTTACACACCTCAGAGCTGACATAAGTGTAGGAACCTGAAGGCAGCATATGAATGCACGTAACTTACAACAGTCTGTAAGTTACATGTGTAACTGGGAACCCCACCCACTTGTACGCTTCGTTACATTCATGAACTATGTACGTTAGGTACACCATCAAAGAATAGGGCTTAGGTGCCCTGCTGGCACTTTTTGCAGATAATTGCATGCTTGTGCATAAGTCCTAGTATTCTAGACATCTATAAATCTATTTAGAGTCAATATCAAACTTGTATATGGGGTGAGGGCCTAGTGACAATTGTTATGAACACCCAGTAGCTTAGTAAAGGGGAGGTGGTTACGGGACCAGGACGTGATGTCAGAAGGAAGCCGATGCCAGTGTGAGCACCTGGTGGAAGATACTGCTGCGTCGACGAACATTTCGCAGGGGCGCTCAAGTGGCAGGGAAGAGTTGGGAGCGGGAAAGAGTGGAGGGCGCACGGTGCAGTGATGCCGTATGCCACCGTCCCAGGTGCCAACCTCCTTTGCTAAGCCACTGTGAACACCTAGCACTAATCAAACTGATAATACCCATAGCGTATGGTCATTTTCATATTTAAGTAATAACGCACCTCAGTAGCGACTCGTTTCACGCAAGCTCATCATCTTTGCATCTTCACTGGTCCATTTTAAATTCTTCTATAGGCAACCAAACGCCTTAAACTTGAACATCTTTTTATTCTGTAGGCAAAGATTCAATATTTCATTTGAGATAAGTACTAGTTTTTAATATTGAACGTTCAAGTTTAAGGCGTTTGGTTGCCTATAAAAGCATTGAAATGGACCAGTGAAATGAGTCGCCACTGAGGACTGTTATTACTTAAATATAAAAATTACTACCTGTTGCAAGTATATTTGGTGAGTGCTGAGTATTATATGAAAAGGAAAAAAGATCTCTACATATATATTCACGTTTCAAATATCATGAATATAAGATGGTTCACAGTAGAGAATGACACGGTGACAAAATTAATCACCGTTCCCGTCCCCACGGATAACCGCGGGAAATAATCCCATGTCATTTTCTAGTGTCTATTTCAACCTCAGTCCTTCCACACCAGCATTCTTCAAAACAAAGCTTGCGGGTCAGTGGTTGTGGCCATTCATACTCTGATTCTTATGTGAGCCAAGGATAATGAAGCCATTGTGACATCACTGATGTGATTGGCTCTTAGGCACTGGTGGAATGAGGCATTATGACATCACAATATCTGCTCTGGATACCAGAGACTGTCATTCTGTAGTGTCTGTTTCAACCTCAGTCCTTCTACACCAGCATTCTTCAAAGCAAAGCTTGCGGG
The DNA here is from genome assembly GCF_902459505.1 of Geotrypetes seraphini. Lineage (NCBI taxonomy): Eukaryota > Metazoa > Chordata > Amphibia > Gymnophiona > Dermophiidae > Geotrypetes > Geotrypetes seraphini. Next base: position 21,123,878 of record NC_047096.1, read on the forward strand.
TCAGTGGTTGTGGCCATTCATACTCTGATTCTTCCCTCTCTCTTTAAAGAATGACATGAAGATGGTTTCCCGCGGTTATCCGCGGGGATGGGAACGGTGATGAATTTTGTCACCGTGTCATTCTCTAGTTCACATATACTCAGAATTGTGTAATTTGACCAAGAGCCGAAGCTCCTAGTACCAAACCTACCACCCAATCAGTAATTCTTTGTTTGTCACTATTCCTTAGACAGTGATTGGATGGTAGGTTTGGTACTAGGAGCTTCGGCTCTTGGTCAAATTACCCAATTCTGAGTGTATATGAACCATCTTATATTCATGATATTCAAAACATGTGAATATATATGTAGAGATCTTTTTTTCCTTTTCATATTGACTTATTTTGATTTCTCGTGCAATACTTTATTGGGCAGCTTCCCTACCCTCGTTTTGGGCTGAGTATTATAGACATCTAAGCACACAAGAGGCGTGTGAATGTGTGCCTGTGTGCCAGAGAGAGCGTAAGAGAAAGGATTTCCCTGTGTACACATGCATTGCATTCTGGGTGCCTCAGTAATGGCTGCTCGCCAAGCTCACCCATACTCTGTAGAAGGTATATTCAGGTGCCGGGTTTCCATCTCCTTTACACCTCAGTCCCACGTTGTCTCCTTCTGTCACTGGTCTACTGGGAGATTCCACAATCAAAGACACATTCTCCATTGGGTCTGAAGAAAAAAGTCACAAGAGTTCACCAAAGCAAAGCAAAGCATTAGGCAGACTGTCTTAAGACTAGTTTACCCATGTCAATACAAATATTTATAGGCCGCTACATTCAAAGCTGATAACAATTCTAAAAAAAACAATTAAAAAAATACAGTTCAAATTATGCAATAAATAAATCACAAAAATTAAGTTAAAAATAAAAACGAATAAGACATCCCAATACAACACTTAGCTGAAAATAAAACCTAATAGATTACAATATCTATAGTAATACAAAGCATAGCATTGATATTGTTTTATGCCTTTAGAAATGCCTACTAAATAAAGAACTTTTTGTTAAATACATACAATGAGTTTGGGAATATTTATTGATTCTTCTATTGAGATAGAGTCTCCACATTTTTTTCCATCTGTTCTACTACTGTGGATTCATGACTATCTTTCATTAAAAGATATTTAAGGTTAAAAGGTGTCATGCATGCAGATAAATTAGGGAAATCCCTTTTCTTCAAATTCACTGAGCTTTGGAATAACCTCCCTGCCCCGCTGCGGAACCTAGGCTCATTCCAATTATTCCAAAAACATCTGAAAACCTGGCTTTTCTCCAAAACGTAAAGCTATCTATTTAAAATGTAAAGCTAGCTATCCTCTCCATAACCTCTAATTTCTTATTATGTCCTTCCCTCATTTATTGAATTACCTGTAAACCCTATCTTTTTGGAGATGATGCGGTATATAAACTTCAGGCTTAGTTTAGTTTTAATTTAGTTTCAGAAATAGTCAATGCCATTATGTTCACTATTGTAATATTCTTTATTCAGGCCTCTAAAAAAAGGACTTTATCTAGGTTTCAATTGCTACAGAATACTGCAGCAAAAATAATTCTATCTAAAAGCAAATTTGGAAGAGTCACCATTGTTAAAATCGCTTCACTGGCTCCCAGAATTTGCAAGGATAAGAGTTTAAATTGTTTTTTCATTCAAAGTTGTTCACAGGTTGAGTCCAAATTCTCTCTCATCCTTCCTAGTCCTTCAACCAAGATCTCACTCAACTATTCCTGCTAATTTCAATAAACTTTAACTCCCTTTTGTCTTAGCTGTCCGAATGAATGTTGTTCGCAGCAGTGCCTAAACATGAATTCTCTTCCTTGAGAATTAAAATTGGGGTCGGATTCTAAAAGAAGTCGCCAAGATCGCGCCCCACCAGTGAATTGGTCGCATCTTTAAAAACCAATTAAACACTTGTTTAGGTGTCACTAGGCAACCTCCAGGATCAGCGTCTGGGTCCACCACGGACCTAATGATGCCAAAGCCTGAAAGTGGGAATGTTTATGGGCAGCACCAGACTTCGGCATCATTAGGCACTGCTGGCCGCTATTATGCAAGGCACCTGTAAAACCCTGGCCTACATTTCTGGCACCTAGGGTTCTTGATAGCTGAGATTCTATAAGTGGCGCCTGTCCGTAATTGACACGCAGCAGGCGCTGCTTACAGAATCAGTCCCATGTGGCCAATATTCAGCTGGCAGCAGTCAACCCTGAAGAGGAGTTTGACAGCAACTTCAGTAGTTGAAATCAGTGGCATGGCCAAGGGTGACCGACGCCTGGGGCGGTGGTGCCCTTCCCCCACCCTCTTTCCCACTGTGGGTGCGCTCCTTTCCCTTTTAACTTCTCCAGCATGAGCGGCATGCCCATGTCAGTGTCGGCTCACCCTCTGATGTCACTTCCTAGGCGTGGGTCCCGGAAGTGATGTCAGAGAGAGCGCCGATGCCGATGCGGGCAGCAACCTCACACCGGAAAAGTAAAAAAGGTACGGGGGAAGGCAAGGGGCGCTTGCGCATGGCAAGGAAGGGAGCGGGGGTTGGGGGTAGAGAGCAGGAAGGATGCCGCACCCTTAGAAATGGCGCCCGGGAGTTGACCCACCCCTTTACTATGCCACTGGTTGGAATGTGAGAACAATGCCGGGTTGACTTTTATAGTCTGTGTCCTGCAAATGACAAGAAGGATTCGGATAGGCTGGAGGGAGGCATTGAACACAACTCCAGTCGTTGGAACCTAAGAACAGTGCTGGGCGGACTTCTACAATCTACGTCCCAGAAGGATCAAGTATTTTATATCACATTCATTGTTAGTTTGATCTTGAATTGACAATGAGCGTGATTGTTGGGCAGACTAGATAGACCATTCGGATCTTTATCTACTATGTTAATTTGGAAGTTTTATTTATTTATTTATTTATTTTTGCTATAGTTTATTATAGATACTTTTTTTTTTTAAATTAAACTTTATTGATTTTATGAATAAGAACAGTGCAAATAATCAATTGAACATCTAATAAAACAATAAAAGCACATTCCTCTTTCAAACATCTATAAGCAAGCATTTTAACCTACCCACCCGTCTAATTTTTTAAACAGTCCTGAACAATCTATAAAACTTTGAACTTGTTAGTGTCATCAATTCAACAAACATCAATAAAAATGCTGCAAGGCCATTAAATTATCTTTAAGTGCCAATTAGCATAAATAACAATAAAAGTAATCAGTCAACACGGGTTCATAATAAAAATGTTTGGAATACGTGCATTTAAAAGATCACCTAAATGTTGCATAAGAATTAAGATTTACGTAAGACCATCTCATGCTGCAGCAGTTGCTCTCAGGGGGTCTTTTCCTAAGGCACGCGCTAAATTCTAACATGCCCATTATATGGACGCGTTAGCATTTAGCGTGTGCGAAATTGGCTAGCACGCCTTAGTAAAAGACCCCCACAGTGAGTACATGCAAATATCTCGCGCCCTTGCTCTCCCTCTCCCAGATTGCATCCCTACTTACAAAAGATTGTGACATTGACTCTTTCTGACTCCATCATGAGGTCCTTGCCAGGCAGTCGATAATTCACCTCACAGTAGAAGAAAGCGTCTTTATCGTCCTTGCTCAGTCGAGAGTGCAGAGTGCTGCTCACCGTGTACAGCCCACTAGACTCCTTGATCACGGTCGTTGCAATGTTAACCTCTGGCAGAATGAGCAAACGGTTTACAATTTAGCATAAGAAGTCGCTGCTCACCCATCTCAATAGCAAATCATTTCAAAGCAGATTACGTAACTATCACAAAAAGCAAAACGGTTGATATTTGAAAAAAAAATCTGTCTGAGTAACTTCGGGAGTGGAATGCACGAGAAGTGATCTAAAAAAGTTCGAAGCGTAGGCTAATGCCTGGCAGTTTAAGTTTAATGTCAAATAAAAATGTAGGGTGATGTATTTGGGGTGCAAAACTCTAAAAGAGCTGTGTGTGAGAGGAGAAGAGAGACACTGTTTTGCCACCTTGAGATCCCCAGACCCTTTCACCCCAATGTGACAAGGCTGTGACCAAGACCAGAAGGAACTTGGCTACATAGAGAGCGGCATAACCAGTAGAAAATAAAGAGGGTGATGTTGACCCTATAGAAGTCACCAAGATACATACCTTTGTTGCCCTGGTGCAGGGGGTACTTGTTCTTATACCAGGTGATATTTGGAACAGGGTGTCCATTCTTAGTCTCGCATCTGGCAATCTGAAAAAAGCAATGTGACGATACAGTTTCTTAGACATTTAAATTGCCCTCATATAACACAGTTCTTGCCTCTGAGGGGGAATCCTGCTTCCTACCATCTTTCAAGCTGAAGGTGTTTCACTTCCTAGCATCCCCATAGGGCCTGCTTCTATGAACTGCGCCTAGAAAACCAGCACCTACCGCACGCATGTCATTCAAGGTTAGGCGCCATTTCTAGAATCTCACTTAAACCGAGCTAGTTTCCGAGTTTTATTTAAAATGGGATAAAACGCTTAAATTTCAAAGCAATGTAATAATAATAACAACTTTATTTTGTATACCGCAATGTCAGAAGCAGTTCAGAGCAGTTTACAGAGGAAGAGACTGTACATATACAGCGAAGTTACAGAGAATAATGTCAATTACATTGGTGGGGTGATTCGATTCCATTAGTGAGTCGAAAATAGTTAGGTATGGCTGGAAATAGGTCGGTTATGCATTAAGTATATCAGAGATACAACAAGGCAGGGAGGAGTCAGAGAAATTTGTCAAAGAGATAGGTTTTGATTGATTTCCTGAAGGCTTGGTAGGAGGGCGTATTTGAAATGAGGGTGGTTAGCCATTTATTCCATTTGCCAGCTTGGAATGACAATGTTCTATCAAGGAATCTCTTGTAGACACAGCCCTACAGGGAGGGGAAGGCAAACAGATAGGTATTACGTGTGCGGGAGGTGCCTGGAAATATAAAATGGTGCGAAAGGTAGATCGGGGATGAGCCAGTTATGGTTTTGAAGCATAGGCAGGCGAACTTGAAGATGACCCTTGCCTCAATTGGTAACCAGTGAAGTTTTCTGTCGAACGGGCTGCGTTACACCTACTTTGCCTCACACGTTCGCCCTGTCTCATAACTGTCTATCTACCCCTCCCCAACTCTAACTGATGTTACCTTGCTGTCCTTACAGCACCTTTTGTTGTACACCGTCTTGAACTGAAAAGGTCTGACGGGATATAAATAAAGCTATTATTATAATAGATGGACGCTGGACATCACTGACTAGAGATAAGGGTAAGAAGGGCAGAACTACAGTCTCTTTGAAGAAAAAGAACGAATAAGGGAAAAACATTGAGGGATGGGGTCGCTGGTAGCCAAAGGCTTACTTCGAGGGTCACTAACGCTATGGTTATTTGGCGCAATATAGGACTGTTGCTTAGATGCCAGTATGTGTCTGCAACGTAGGCGCTGGTATATTAAGCCAAGGTTTTCATGGCCTAGAATACTGGTGCCTAACTTAATCCATGCCCAAACTCCACCCCCTAACTATGCCTACTTTTTGGGTAGGTGCCTCGGTGTAGATGTCTACCATGAGATGGAAGGCGCCTACCAGCTAATTAATTTTTTTAAATCGATTTTTAATGGTGCTTTCGATTATCGGCGCCAATTAATCAATTTAAAAAAATTAAGTTAGGTGCCTACATCAGTAGGTGTCCTGATCTAACCCCAGCCAAGGCAGAATTAACCCTTTGGTGATCTAGGCAAAGAAGTGCATTGGGACCCTTCATTGTAACATATATTTTTAAACCCCCAAACAAAGCCCCATGTGATTCTGACACAGTAAGCAAGAAGAGCCGCTGGAGGACAGTGCACTGGTGTGGGGTGAGAGTGGCAAGAATTATCAGACCTCTGCAGGCACTGGTCTCCCCCTGCTTTCTGCAAGCAGCTGGCTTACCATGGCAAGAGCCTATAGGTTCCTGAAGAGCAAGTGAGGGTTCATGCCAACCAAGCTGCCCTTCATTCACTCCCTCCCTCTAGCATGAGTTATTATGCCTCCCATCAACCACTGGACCTTAACCTTCCCTACTTCCTATCAATCAATGGACTGTAAGGTATGCTGCTGCTTATCTCCCAGCTACCTTATATTCTCAACAGCGTAAAAGATTCCCGAGTCTTGTCTTTTTTCAGCAGCAAGAGGAAACCCCATGTCTCTCCAGGTGCATAAGGGATTCCCTGCGACTGCCAAAAGTTTAAAGCAGGGGTAGGGAACTCCGGTCCTCGAGAGCCGTATTCCAGTCGGGTTTTCAGGATTTCCCCAACGAATATGCATGAGATCTATTTGCATGCACTGCTTTCAATGCATATTCATTGGAGAAATCCTGAAAACCCGACTGGAATACGGCTCTCGAGGACCGGAGTCCCCTACCCCTGGTTTAAAGGATTCCCATACTTCTCCTCTACTCACTCAAGCATCTGCTTTTGCTACTTTTTTTTTTACTTTACAACTTTTTATTTACTAATTTTTTATATATGTATATATTACCTTAGGAGTCTCTTCATCTGTCACAAGAATTCCAACCTCATTCACCGTAATATCAGGTGGGTCTGGAGATTCTGGAAAAAGAACACTAGCCCATGAAAAGGTCATGTGACTTGCGCATGCAACATTTTGCTCTACACACACACAAAGATACAAGAAATGTGTCTACATAGGTCAAGAGAAAATGGTCATATAAATACACTCGCCAGGTACTCTGCAACGCCCCACCTCCTTTTCCAGATGGGAGCTTGGGATCTGAACTCAAAACCTCTTAGTTGCAAACCCAGAACACTCAAAGCACACTCTCATTAGGCTGACCTGTCACAAGACACATGTTAATGAAATACATCTACAGTATAAACAAGCAATGCATATTAATACACATACTGTACATGCAAAGTTCCCAAAGGCAGCATGCAATGTACATGGCACAACTTTCACTTGTCCCATTCAGCTTGTAGGTCTTCAGATATAATTTCAAGTAGAGAATGACATGGTGACAAAATTCATCACCGTTCCCGTCCCCGCGGATAACCTCTCTTTAAGGAGAGAGGGAAGAATCAGAGTATGAATGGCCACAACCACTGACCCACAAGCTTTGCTTTGAAGAATGCTGGGGTAGAAGGACTGAGGTTGAAACAGACACTACAGAATGACAGTCTCTGGTATCCAGAGCAGATATTGTGATGTCATAATGCCTCATTCCACCAGTGCCTAAGAGCCAATCACATCAGTGATGTCACAATGGCTTCATTATCCTTGGCTCACATAAGAATCAGAGTATGAATGGCCACAACCACTGACCCGCAAGCTTTGCTTTGAAGAATGCTGGTGTAGAAGGACCGAGGTTGAAATAGACACTAGAAAATGACATGGAATTATCCGCGGGGACGGGAACGGTGATGAATTTTGTCACCGTGTCATTCTCTAATTCAAGCCCATTTGGGGGAAAAATGTTTCTCTTGGAAAAGTGCCCCTGTTTGTACATCGAGGCTACTCATGGGCTTTGCTCCTGTTTGGTAGCAGGTACAACATAGAAACCAGAAATTATACATATTGATTTAAAAAAAAAAATCACTATCTATCTATTTATATATATAACCATCTCTGGGGAAAGGTGACTAAAGTATTGAATCCAAAATGTTATTAAAAAAAGGCTAATTTTTCATGTCATCGGTCATAAGAACATAAGAATAGCTATACTAACTCAGATCAATCGTCCATCTAGCCCAGTAATCCAGGTCACAAGTACCTGGCAGAAACCCAAATAGTAGCAACATTCCAGAATCTCAAAGAGTAAGCAAGATTCTGGAGCCCCAAATAGCAGCAACATTCCGTGCTACCAATTCCAGAGTAAGCAATGGCATTCCCTATGTCTGGTTCTCATGCAAAACTTAGTGAGTTTTTCTTCTGTGCTCAGAAATCCTTTTATGAGTGAGACAGTTGAGAGAGCAAATGCTCCTTTCCCAATCATTGCAGTTTTCAAGCGTAATCAATACAAATTAACTTCACTATTGCACTTAGCTTTTTGGTGGATGTTTAAAGTGAATATTTATTACGCCTTCATTCAGGCTCAGGGTCCTGGCAGGTTTCGCATTTCGCTGCTTCAGAGAACCCTGTTAGCTGTGTTGGCTTCAATTGACTTTCACTTGCAGTCTCTACCAAAAATTAGAACAATAGTTACATCCTTTTTCCCACTTACTATATATAAATACCTGTTTCGCGATTTCACGGCACTAGTCCGAACGGTACCTGTTTTCTCTGTTTCTTAACATTTCACAGACGCCGACTACCTGACTCCTCCCTTTTTATACATCACTAAAGAAATGACATCCAGTGTTCTTAATGGCCAATAGTCAGGGTAGGGAGGGATAATTTTTAGTATATCATAAAAAATATTTGTTATGAAAGGGGAAACAAATCCACAAAAATCAAACAAGCAAGAGCAAAAGTGGAAATGTCCAATCAGAATGGTGCACAAAAAGTGTCTTTCAACTCATCTGGTAAATCCAAATGTCTTTATTCATCCAAAATAACTCATTCATCCAAAGTAACTCAATGACTCGACATGATCATGTTTCGGCCACCCGGCCTGCATCAGGAGTCTTAGGGTATCAATTGGATAAATATGCTCTAAAACGCAACAATCAAACCGTTGCTCCGAATCTTGTGACGCTACAAACCAACACAACCTTGCAGTTATCCGCGGGGATGGGAACGGTGATGAATTTTGTCGCCGTGTTATTCTCTAGTGCAGTGGTCAGGTCCCAGTGCGCGCTGATGTGCAAATGTCCGGCGTGCAATATCTTGCGCGCAATTGTCGGTGTACCGAATATCAGATCACCTTAGCACTATTTGGATAGCGCCAGGACTGTCCAGGATGGAGGCACAAGTTATCCGGATAGTGGTAATTTCCAGCATTGTTACTGGATAACTACCCTGAGTGCTTTCCAGATAGTGTTGCTGAATATCTAAAAAAAAGATTTTGCCCATGCCTATTAAAAATAAGAGCACTTATTGTTGCGAGATCAATATCAAGATTTTTTTTTTGCAGTGCCATTGGTCTCTTCAGCCATTTCTCCAAATCCAATTGAACTGGCATCTCTCCATGTCCATCTCTCCATGTCCATGAGTCCTGGCCACAGCGGTTTCTCTGTGCAGTCATGGCTCTGCTATTACCATAGGAACAGCAGCAGCCCTTCCATATTCTACGGTAGATGTTGCAGGCACGTGGCACTACATTTTAGGTACCCAAGTGACCTGGTGCCCGTTCTGGGACTTTTCTAGCACTAATTCCTAATGAATGGCAAAACTAAGAAACTGCTCTGTAAATGTTCTCAAAAACAAGACTACTACAGTTCTTAATGAACAACAAAAGCCAGCACAGAAGTCAGACTGGGCTACTCACCAAGCAAAGAACCTTATAGCACAGGGGAAACATTTGTATTTTTTTTTTTTTTACCAACTTTAAAAAAAAAAAAAAAATAGTAATTCTATTTGCACCCTAGCCTCAATCTCAAAATCACTGCAAACTGGAAATGGGAGTGAGGGACAGGGGAGACCTGAAACATAAATCTGGCCATTCTGTCATCAGTAATAAGATACTGTACATATACAAATATCCTGCACGGGAAATGTCCAGATAACTCCTTATGTATTCCTAAAAGGGGGATGGGTTGCTGGTGCAGCTGGAGTCGGCATTCCCTGGAAAGAAATCCGAAGCATTTTCGGCTCGGGTCGCACCGTGGAGAAATCCGATTTGGTCTGCAATCGAAAGCGTCTCGCCTGGCTTGTCCTGACTCCTGCATAGATCAGTAGCAGAATCCCTGAAGATGGGAACTCCGGTAGAGCCAGAGTACTTTGACTAGGTGACGATCTATTTCAGTGACATCGTGGGTTTCACCACCATCTTGGCCATGAGTGAGCCCATTGAGGTCGTCGACCTTCTCAATGACCTGTACACGCTTTTTGATGCCATCATCGGCTCCCACGATGTCTATAAGGTAGAGACCATCGGCGACGCTTATATGGTGGCATCGGGGTTGCCCAATCGCAATGGGAACCGCCACGCAGCCGAGAACGCTAATATGTCTCTGGACATCCTCAGCTCTATACTTATTTTAATCTCTATTTTTAGTTACTTTAATTATTATTTTAATTCTATCTTTAACTTATTTATTCATTACTTGTTGGAATATTCATTTCTATCTCTATCTCTACCTCTGTCTTTATATTTTTATCTTTACTTTTCATAAATTGTTTCTTCAGGTACTTTAGTTACATTGTGAGCCTTTGGGACAGTTAGGGAATTTCCAAGTACCTATCTTATTTATTTTTATCTATTGTATCTTTTAATGCATTATTTTTGTAAACCGCTTAGAAACCTCACGGTTATTAGCGGCATATAAGAATTAAATTAAATAAATTAAATTAAAATTAAAAGTCCAAATAACTCCTTATGTAATCCGCCTTGAACCGCAAGGTAATGGCGGAATAGAAATCACTAATGTAATGTAACATAAAGACTTCAGGCAGCAATGAGGAGACAAAGATACAGTCTTCATCCCAAACGAGAACATCTGCATATATGGTCAATCTTCACACTGTTGCAAAGAGCCACTGCCCCACAACCGAATACAAAGGGTGATTGACTATACACTCATTCTGCACCAGAATCAGCTTTCCACGCATCCTAAGGCCCCGATGCGCTAAAGTCCCTGTTAAAATCCTGTCAGCTGCTGCAGTGCTGGCAAATTTCCCAATTTCTAAGCAACGAGCGATGCTCCAAAAACTTTGCATGCAAATAAGGTCTGTGGAAATGCCATGTGATCAGTCGTTGGAGAAAGCGACCGACACATGCGCAGAACAGTTCACAAAAAGAGAGACATAAATGTGTGCATGGGCCAGGAAAAGCTACGTCGTAGGCACGCAAATCATTGGTGTGTCTTATTGTAGTGCATCATAGGCGCATGTCATAAGCATCATTGAGAGGGGGTGTGGAGAACAGTTCATAGACAATCCCGCGAAAAACAAAGCCGCGCGCCGACAACTGAGTGCAAGACGGAGGCGTGCGCCGAAGAAAATTACAGTTTTTAGGGGCTCCGACGGGGGGTTTTGTTGGGGAGCCCCCCCAGTTTACTTAATAGAGATCGCGCCGGCGTTGGGGGGAGGTTGGGGGGTTGTAACCCTCCACATTTTACTGTAAACTTAACTTTTTCCCTAAAAACAGGGAAAAAGTGAAGTTTTCAGTAAAATGTGGGGGGTTACAACCCCCCAACCCCCCCCACAACGCCCCCACAACATGGCGCGATCTCTATTAAGTAAAGTGGGGGAGTTCCCCCCCCACACCCACACCCCCGTCGGAGCCCTAAAAACAGTAATTTTCTGCGGCGGAGGCTCAATTGTCTGCGCGCGCCTTTGTCCCCGCGCGCTTTTGACCTGACACCGTGGAGAACTACCAGCAAACCATGCAAATGTTTCTTTTTTTTTTTTTTTTTTTTTGCACCTTCCACTTCTTGCAGTCGTCAGCCCCAGTTCTGCCAATATATCAGGGGTGTCAAAGTCCCTCCTCGAGGGCCGCAATCCAGTCAGGTTTTCAGGATTTCCCCAATGAATATGCATGAGATCTATTAGCATACCATGAAAGCAGTGCATGCAAATAGATCTCATGCATATTCGTTGGGGAAATCCTGAAAACCCGACTGGATTATGGCCCTCGAGGAGGGACTTTTTGACACCTCTGCAGTATATGATTTTAACAAATGAGCCTGAGATGCACTTTTAACACATGCACCCGAGACCTGTTTTTAACACACACATATAGCAAGATATATATGCTTTTTTTTGGTGCCCCTCCAACCCTATAAATATAAGTATGATGCATGTATTCTGTACCTTTAAAAAAAATAAATAAATAAATTCCATCTCTCATGCAATCGGTAGCCCCAGACCTGCTGGTATATGCTTTTAACACCCGGAAACATTGGAAAATCGGCCATTTTACTGCTATGGTAGAAAGTGACCTTAGAGAGGCATAATCGAAAGGGACGTCTAAGTCCGTTTGCGTCCAACTCGCAAGTCGTCCAAAGTAAAAAACAGCCTAGGACACATGTTCGAAAAATACGTCCAAAATTTTTTTCTTTCGAGAATCGTCTAATTATACGTCCTACAGATCTGACCATCCAAGTCACTAAATCGTCCATCTTTATACCACATTTTCGTCTAACTTTTCATCCAAGTCAAAAACACCTAGAACAAGCCCTGTTGGATGTGGGAGGGGTCTGCAAAGAGATGGACTGAACACCCAGACATGGCACCTAAATAGTGGGGTACCTTACAGGGCACTGCTGTGAACTTCACAAAAAAGGGTGCCATGTCTTCTCCTCACTACAGCTCCCTTATAGGTCATGGTGAGCCCCCCAAACCACCTCCAGAATACCCTAGACCCACTTATCTACCACCCCAATAGCCCTTATGGCTGCAGGAGCCACTTATATGCCAGTACAAAAGGGTTTTGGGGGTGTATAAGGGAGTGCACATGTTTCATTATCAATGCAGTGTTTATAGGGGTTTATGGGCATGGGTCCTCCTCTCTATGGGTCCCTAACCCACCCCCAAGATGACTTAAGCTGCCTCTGTGCTGGACGACTAGGCTTTCCTATGCATATTATTAAAACTAAGAAACCCATTAGAACGCTGCACTAAGGGTGGGGGGGGGGAGGGGGAATTCAACAAAGGGCACTAAGCGTGTTAACGCATGATCACCGCTGAAGACATCCATAGGAATATAAAGAGTACGTTTAGCTGTTAGCATGTGCTAACATGATTGCACATGTAAAACGCGCTTAACACCCTTTGTTGAATCCCCCTTAGTGTCATAACCTGTGTCTGAGCTCTTCTTTCTCCAAATATTAAATTAAGCATTTAATTATTTATATTGGGGGAAAATAATAGAACAACTGTGCTCCATAACGTTGTCCTCTGAGGTGCAAAAACATTTCTTTTGATAGACCCAATTCTTTTGTTGTGGTTGCAAATACAGTACTCCCCCGGAATTCGTGTGGGTTACTTTCCAGGAACCCCTGCAAATTTTGAAAAACCGTGTCAACGCAGCTCCTGATTGGTGAGGCCCCACTTTAGTACAGGAAGAGGCAGTCGGAGCATACAGTGAGTGATTTCCTTCACTCGCCGGCGCTCCGACTGCCCTCTCCTGCCCGGTCATTCGTGGTCGGAAAATACCGCGAATGACTGGGACCGCTGACCGCGAATTTGCAGGGGAGCACTGTATACAGTTTTTTCTCTTTTTCATTGTTGCTCCTTATTAATAGTGAGAACGAAAACAAAAAAAGAAGATCCAACAGATTTGCAGTGAAGATACGATACACCAAGGGCAAAGAAAGGAACTGCAGACAGGTGTACAAGATGCAGGCAAAATTTATTATGAACAAACAAAGAAACCACTTGTAGCAAGATGGGACCCAACACGGTCCATGTTTCGATCAACACGTCTTCTTCAGGAGTCCTATAAAAAGGTGGTGTCAAACAAAATGCAAAAATATGCCTGATCTGTAGGTACACTGACAGCGCGCTGGACATTGGCGCGCCGACAATTCCGCACAGGCAAAGGCGCACAGCCACAAGTGCGCGCATGAAGGGAACGGAATTGTTGGGGTGCAATTGTAAGTATGTTGGGGGGGGGTTTGCGGCAATCTTTTAATTTAGAGCGTGTCGGCATTGAGCACCCCCTTAAGAGCGCGAGTGCGCGTAATTGTAAAAGATTCCCCCCCACACCCGCGTCAGAGCGAGAGCGCGAGTTGTAATCGAGTTCTAAGTGTAGTGGGGGTTCCTCCCCACACACACCCCTGAATGAAAGTGCCAAACCCCCCCTGAACGACAGTGGGAGGTTCCCCCCACTCCCCCGAGAGCGGAAAACGGAAGAAATAGTGCAGCACGCATGTGGCCTGTGCGCACATGTCAGGGCTGAATTGTCGGCATGCCAATGTCCTGCACACATTTGATGAGTCACCGATCTGTATACGGTGTAGTGCAGAAACAAAATGTGCAGGACATTTGCGCGAAGACAATTCAGCCCCGACATTTGCATGCAGGACACATGCACGCTGCATTATTTCTTCCATTTTCTGCTCTCGGGGGGGGGGGGGGGGTGGCTTGTGTGGGGGAACCCTCAATTGTCATTTGGGAGGGTTGGCGCTCTCGTTCAGTGGGGCTGTGGGGGGGAACTCCCTACTATACTTAGAACTCGATTACAACTCGCGCTCTCGCTCTGACGCAGGTGTGGGGGGAACCTTTTACAATTACGCGCTCTTAGGGGGTGCTCAATGCCGACACGCTCTAAATTAAAAGATTGTCACAAACCCCCCCGACACACTTACAATTGCACCCTGACAATTCCGTTTCCTTCATGCGCGCACTTGTAGCTGCACGTATTTGTCTGAGTGGAATTTTTTGCAAGCCAATGTCCGGCGCACTAAGGTCGGTGCAGGTCTGGTATATTTGTTGGGTTTTGTTTGACACCACCTTTTTATGGGACTCCTGAAGAAGACGTGTTGATCGAAACATGGACCGTGTTGGGTCCCATCTTGCTACAAGTGGTTTCTTTGTTTGTTCATAATAGATTTTGCCTGCATCTTGTACACCTGTCTGCAGTTCCTTTCTTTGTCCATCAGCAATAGTGACACAGACTCCCTCTTCTACCAAAAATGACTGCTCTTCTACCTTATAGACTGCTCCCAAGCATTCTGTGATACAGAAAAATTATGTGAAGGTTTGGGATGGTTATGAAGTACAGTGTTTGCTCACAGGGTGTGGTGAGGTTCGGGGGTAGTTAGCAAACAAGTGCTTGCTTACAAAGTTTTTGGGGTGGTTAGTGGAGGGTGGCGTTTGCTCACAGGGAGTATGTGGATGTCAGGGAGGCTGATGGGCAGAGTGCTCGCTTGGTGCTGCTGTCTCCCTTACTGTATACTCGCAGCTCAGTCCGATTTTCTCCAAATCCAGCAGATCCAGCTCCAATCTGGCACACGAACGTCCTCTCGTCCTGTAGCGTCACCTCACTGATGTATAATGTGAAGTTATCTGCCACGTGGATCCGGTCTTTAAACTCCGTGTCATAGGCATATTGTCTATCTTGTCCCACATAGTAAATGTTCACACGACCATTTTTCTCCTGAGAAAATGAATAAAGTAAAGTAAAGTGATGCCCCTTCGTACTCCTAAATCGGTAAGGGTGGGGGCTCTAAGGGGATGGCTAGAGCCAGTCCATTCCTCTTCTCCTGAGCTGTAATCCTCCCAGAGACAAATAATGCTGTTATACCTTCCTGCCCACAGGTGGCAGCAGACACCGCAGGGGGCCTTAGAAGGTTACTGGATGCTGACACCAGGCCTTATAAGTCAGCCTAAGACAAATGTGAGTTTCTAGTTTTCTGTGAGAAATTAGAACTACAAATCCATATAAGTCATGGGGGCAAACCCATGCAGATATGCTGGTTTAGATTCAAGAAGCAGCTGTGTCTTTCTATGCACACATTTTTGTTTCATGATCACAGTACTGGCTGCAGCTCGAACAACCCAGAACCAAACATGGCAGAGACTGGTGGTGCTTTATAGATTAACCAATTTATTGAGGTATGAGCTTTCGAGGACTACAGTGCACTTGTTAGTGAAAAAAATCCAACAAACCCACCCTCATGCTCCAGTATTCTGATTGGTGTTATTATATTTCTACACCACTTGCCTATCCAGAGACAATCTAGGTGGTTTACAGAAAATATAATCATTAAAAAAACCAAGACTAAAAGTAACTAAATTCAAGATTCAAAAACTGAAGGGGAACCCCATCCCAATCCAACCCAACCCAGCAACTCTCCTCTCACATCTCAACACATCTTACAGATCAGTGCTCCCATCAGCTGGCCTTCTACAGGGAAGGTCGGGGGTGGGAGTGGGTGGGGGGAACCGATGAAAGAGAAAAGGAAGATTAGGGAATTATACTATAGGGTGCCACCAGTCTCTGTCATTTTTCCACAGACTAACACGGCTAGTCCTTTGAAACTTCAGGATCAATTCATTTTTAGTACAGCTGGATCTGGACTAAACACCCCCCGAGCTCCCTCCCCCTGCCATGCAGCATCCTAGGCCCTATTCTCCATCTTCTACACACAGTCAGCAGAAGTCAGTCCTAAGCCCTCATCCCCAATCATCACTTACGGCTGGGCACATCATCCCAGAGCCTGGGTTCCAATTCTAATTGGTCAGCCCCATATCCTAATCGAAGTAGAGCATGCTGGTCCTAGAGACTGGGCCCTCAGCCCTTACAAACAACCAGGAAACAGTCATCTCTTGATCTCTACACACAGATAGGGTACATTAACTCCTGGGCTCAGACTTACACCAATGTGAGAAATGTGTACCCCAAAGACCTAAACCCTCATAATCCAACCAGAGCAAGTCAGCCCAAGGGAATGAACCTAGGTCTACACAACGGGTGTGTGCCAGTGACTCCCGAGCCCAGGCCCCTGAAGCTTGTAGAGTCAATGCAGGTAAGTGACTTCTGGGTCAGATTACTTACATAGAGCCAGTGCAGATAGGTATAGTTGGCCTGTCCAGGGATGGTGAAGGAACAATTGATAATGGCATCGTCGCCTTTCCTCACTTCTACCACATTGGGCAGCGACACTTTCACTCTATCACTCGCCACTGCAAAAGGAAAAAGAACAGAAAAAGATTAAAAGGAGAACCCAGAGATGAACAAGATATCTGGGTAGTCCGTCAAAAGCGCGCATGACTTTGGCGCGCTGCGAATACTGCAGCGACATTTGCACATAGGAATATGCATGCCACTCCTTCCACTGCTTTGAAGCCTCTGAGCTGGGGTGTGGAGGGGAACCCCTCCCACTACATTTACAAGTCCTCGCTCTCCAATGGGGAGGGGGGAACCCTCTCCACTACACTGAAAACTCCTGAACAACGAAAAAAGAAAGGAGAACAGTAGTTTTCAGTGTACTTGGGGGGGTTCCCCCCCAAATGGGAGCATGAGGAGTTGTAAATGTATTGGCGGGGTTCCCCCCACCCCCATTCACAGCGCTAACAGGAAGGCTTGAAAGCAGCAGAAACGGCAGCACGCATATGTCCTGTGTGCAAATGTCACCGCGGGATTGGCGGTGTGCCAAAGTCCTACGCGCTTTTGATGAGGCAGTACACCTCATACGGGGAGTCTTGCAGAAAAGTACTGCAATCCTGACCATACAGTTGCCGCCAGGTGAGCGCACACATTAATTGGGTGCAGAATGCAGATGAGCTCATGGCCTCAGATTGTATTAAAATACATGTTAATGTGCTCATTCAAGAATTCCTTGTAAGGCAGTATCCGTCAAAATTTACAAAGACTAGGGGGACACTCGATGAAGTTATAGGGAAATAGTCTGTTATTGAGAAAGACATGAGCTCTGTAAGGGCAGAAATATACTTACTGCACTAGAATATATACACTTCTCCCTCCGTATTCGCTGTAATAGGGGATTAACAGAACCGCAAATACAGAAACAACGCAAATAACTTTTTCATATGTTATTCGCTGTTTTCTATTAAAAACCATCGTGAATATGGTGAAACCGCAAATAACATGGTGGGAGACCTGGCCTGTTCCAGAAGGAGAGGCAAAACACGGTGAACAAAGTAACGGGACTCGGTGATTTTCTCTATAAACACTTGGAATCAGCGATTTCTCTATGCAAGCTGATGTAATTTGGGAGGGGGAGAAGCCAGCAAGCTAAAAACCGTGAATAATCGAAACCGCAATTGCTGAAACCGCGAATACGGAGGGAGAAGTAGCTGTGGGGTGTTATAAGTAATTAAATAAAATCGCAACAGATTTCTGTTGTCTATGATGATATAGCTTTTTCTTGTATTTATATTCCTTTCGTTGTCATATTTTGTCATGGCTGGTTTTGTTCCCCAGTTCCTATATTTACTTTTCCCCATTGCTGCTGAAATCTAAGAAGATTCTGTCCAGGGCTTTGGAATCAGAGTCAGAAGCAATTTGGGCTGGCATTAGAGTCCTTAAAAATGCATCAATTCCAACTCCAGCTTCAAAATAAAAACTTATATGATAAATTTATCATTTTATACATTCATATATCTCTTTGTTTTGAATATAAAGTTATATTTACTAGCACTGTAGATTCAGAACAAAAAACTTAAAAGCCTAATATCATGTTGGCGTAAGAGTCGAACCATAGAAAAATAGAGATGTTGGAGTCGAAGGTTTGGCAGCCGCCTCCGCTACACTCTACAGAAGCAAACTCTGACAACTACATGTGTCAGAAAGAGACGTCATGGATAATCCTCCTTCCTCCCACAGACAGAAAGGACCACCTGCAAGTAATTCCCTAAACCCAGTGAAACAAACAAAGAGACTTCCATAGTTATACTAAACAGAGTCATAGGCAAAGCCTCAGAAAAACTTCTGGATATATCCATGGGTGCATTCCCTAGAGCTACACACTAGAGAATGACATGGGGACAAATATGTCCCCGTCCTCGCATGAACTCAATTTCCCCGTCCTGTCCTCACAAGATTTTTTCCTGCCCCTGTCCTTGCCCCATTCTTGCATTTTGCACAAGTCTTGAACACATGATTTTGAAATGTTCAAGGCTTGTGCAGATGAGGACAGAGCTTGCAGGAATGAGGCAGGGACAGAAGTCGTGGGGACGGATCGGGAAATTGAGGACAAATTTGTCCCCATGTCATTCTCTACCACACACTATACCCTAGACATCCCCCAGAAATACTGTAGATACCTACCCATTAGAGATTGAGATACTCACAGGTATACTATCCAAAGACAGAGACACGGCCACAGGTAAATTCTCAAAGACAGAGAAACATACCCATGGGCAGGGGTGGATACATAGATAGATATTATCTGGTCACCAGTCACTCCATTGTAGTCAGCATTTTTTTCAAATGCCTTCCTTCCTGCTCCTCCTCTGGAATGAGATACAACCTAATCTGTGGACCCTTCCCCCTCCTGTGGTCTTGGGCTTTCTGATTGTGCCCTCCGTTACCAGTATCACAGACAAAGATTACACACCTCCAACAAGGTAAGTCACTGCTATAGCTGAACACCATTGGGGTCTCTGAACTTAAAAAAAAAAACCCAAAACAACCCAGGGGCATGAAACCAGTGCTAGAATTTGCTCAGCAGCAGCGACTGAGGAAGCGTGGACTAGAAATAAACATGGCATACCTGTATTATGACTTACAAGGTTACAATCTCCCTGAATGGCCAAGTCTTTCCCTTAACAAACTCCTTAAAAATACTCGGAGTGACTCTCGACCGCAACCTTACCTTCGAAGCTCACACTGACCTTTTGGTCAAAAAAGGCTTCACCACCTTATGGAAGCTAAGATCCATCAGAAAATACTTTGACGCCCCCTCATTCCGACTACTTGTGCAATCCTCCATCTTAAGTCTAGTCGACTACTGCAACATCATCTACCTGGGAATCTTTCAAAAAAACCACACAAAGATTGTGAATTATTCAAAACACGGCAATCCGACTGATCTTCGGACTAAAAAAATGGGAACACATAACTCCCTACTACCACAAACTTCACTGGCTACCCCTAGAAGCAAGAGTACTATTCAAGTTCGCCTATTTCTGCTACAAATCCATCCTTGGCTCGGCCCCCCTTTACTTAGTACCCCATTTTATCCTAGACCGCCCATCCAAACTCACACGTAGAACCCACCTGTTTAGCTACCCTACCCTAAGGACCTGCCGTTACAAAAGATATCTAAACAGAACTCTTGCCTTCCAAGCAGGTCAGCACAATAACTGGCTGGCCCACATCATCTCACGCACTTCATCCTACTTAAACTTCAGGAAGCTATTAAAAACTAATCTTTTCACCCGATTCATACCCTAAGACCCTATGCTCACCCTGGCTCCTTCTATCTCTCTATGTTCTTTACGCAGATTGTCTTGACCTTCTTCCCTGTACCATTTCATTGCCATAATTGTACCCATCTTTCTTTCTGTTTGTACCATTTTTTCTCTCTGTTGTACCATTTTTTTTCTCTACCACCTAATTTTCTCTGACTGTAACATTGTACCATTTTCGCTGATTGTCCAGCCCTTCTTCGCTGTAAACCCCTCGAACTACTATGGCTTTGGCGGTATATAAGAAATAAAATTATTATTATTATTATTACTTATTGCAGGAAGGCAGCCACCCTCAGGGTTAGTGCTAAGAAATATACTAGCAGGCAAGTTCAATGAGTGGGTGGCAATGATGCAACCAAGTGTGTTTCTGCTGCTGTCTGCAAGCATCAAAGCCCATCAATAGACACCTTTGGGATCCAAGATAAGGTTTCAAGGATTTTTGATCTCTCGCTCTTACTGTGTTCGAATTAATAATATCTGTACTTATTTCATGTTTAGTTTACAGTAATGCATTATACAAAGTAATCACTAAGAAAGAAATAAAACGTCTTCAAATGATTCAAAATACTGCCATTAAAATTATTTCAAAAGCACAAAAATGCGATCATGTCACACCTCTTTTGGTCAACGCTCACTGGCTGCCTATAGATCATCGAATTTTCTATAACATAATGTTACTGACATACAAGACCATAACTTCCGGCCAACCTGATTTTATTAACAGGCTACTTATATCCCCCATCGTACATTATGCTCATCTTTTTTTTTTTTTTTTTTTAGTTCAATGGTTTTATTGAATATTATAGGAATTATAAACAGAAAGCAGTTCAAACATATAGATCATAATAAAAATCATGTATCAAATATTCGTATCTACAATCATTTGAATAAAACTAGATTAATGAGAAGGATCCAGAGTATCTGGAACTGCTTAGAAAAGGAATAGAAGAAGACAGAGAAGCAGGAGGGATAAGAGAAAGAGAGAGAAATATAAAGAAAGAGAATGAGAAATAGAGAGAGATATAGAGAGAGAAAGAGAGAGGCAGAAGTGTCTATAGAGCAGAACGAACATATGAATCTAGGAATGTCCAAGGTGATTTGTTTCGTGTCAAATTTGTGGAAGATCGAGAAAACAATTTCTTTTCATATGCATAAAATTCAAATTTATGGTACATACTCAAGGAGTTCCACCAAAAGGTGTAGTCTAGCAATGAGGATGATTTCCAGTTTTTCAGAATATGCATTAGAGCTGTCACGAACATGGTGTCAATGAGTTTAGGCGGGCAATTTGATTGTGCAAAACATGGGTGTTGAGAACGAAGAATTATAATATCCATGGAGATCACTTCTGAACATTTAGTGACAGATTTTATGGTATCCCAAATACGAAGCCAAAAGGAATGAACCATATTGCAGTGGAAAAGCATGTGATCGAGAGTTCCGGGTGCTTTCAGACAGTTCCAACAGGTAGAATCTTGTTGTAGATTCGCTTTCCACTTACGATATGGAGTCCATACTGCATTCCACATAACAAAGTACATTGATTGTGAAACTCTGGATGATAAAAGAGGACGATTTGTGGAAGACCAGAAGAGTTCCCAATCTATTTCAGAAAGCGTGGTTTTCAAAATAGAGTCCCAATGGTTCATAGATTGAGTTGAAAAAGTGAAGAAGTGATCTCTTAGTATACATTATGCTCATCTAATCAAAACTTGCTATCCATCCCTTCTTTAAGATACATTAACACCACGTGTACTAGCATTTTTTCTGTTATGGCTCCTACCATCTGGAATTCAGCACCAAAATATACAAGAGAAATTACATCCCTTGATAAATTTAAAAGTAATTTGAAGGCCTTTCTTTTTAGAGACTCTTTCGGTGTATAATAGTCCTTCTAAGGACAGTAATGGAAATCTGTTCCTTGCCATTTTTTAATCATTTTAGCCTATTCTACAAAATACTAGACTATCGATTTTATTGTTCCCCTTCCTTTTGTTTTGGTCCTTTTCCATCCTGTATCGGTAAGTTAATGTTTGTCAGTGCGTTTGATTGTTTGTAGCATTATTTGTAATTTGTTTTTAACGTACCCTCTTTTTATACTTAAGAACATAAGAACATAAGCAGTGCCTCTGCTGGGTCAGACCAGAGGTCCATCGCGCCCAGCAGTCCGCTCACGCGGCGGCCCATCAGGTTCAGGACCTGTATAGTAATCCTCTATCTATACCCTTCTATCCCCTTTTCCTTCAGGAAATTATCTAATCTTTTCTTGAACCCCCAATACTGTACTCTGTCCTATCACACCCTCTGGAAGCGTATTCCAGGTGTCTACCACCCTTTGGGTGAAGAAGAACTTCCTAGCATTGGTTCTGAATCTGTCCCCTCCTAATTTTTCCAAATGCCCTCTCATTCTTGTAGTTCTTGAAAGTTTGAAGAATCTGTCCCTCTCCACTTTCTCTGTATCTCATGATCTTGTAAGTCTCTATCATGTCCCCTCTAAGTCTCTGCTTTTCCAGGGAAAAGAGCCCCAGTTTCTCCAATCTTCCAGCGTATGAAAGGCTTTCCATACCTTTTATCAAACTTGTTTTTTATATTACATAAAACCTCTTTGAATTTTGATAAGGCGATATATCAAATTTTCAAATAAACCTGAAACCTGGAAACCTTCAGGTTGGAAAAATCCTTGTGGTGTCCCTTAGGGTTCTCCACTCTCCCCACTTCTATTTAATGTTGATCTTTCTTCATTAGGAAACAGTTTGAAAAAAATTGGGAGGGAAACGTTTTAGTTATGCTGACGACATCACAGTTATAATTCCATGCCCTTCTTTATTCTCCGATATTACTCGCATCATCGCGGAAGTAATCAAATTAATCAAGGATTGGATGTTGGAATTTAGATTAAAACTGAATTCAGAAAAAACAAAATTCTTTTTTGCTTCGCCCCGTAAGAATTTATATGAAGATACTATTACAATCAAGACTGCGATATTCTATCTAGCAGAGGTAAAGAAGAATATTTTCAGACTGTGACTCATATAGAATACAGTGGTGAGACTAATTTATGATTTGAAAAAATATGATCATGTATCTCCCTTTTATAGCGAATTGCACTGGCTGCCCATGGAGGCCCGTATCATTTTCAAGTTTGGTTGTATTTACTATAGAATCATAACAGGCCGGGCATCATCTTATCTGTTAGATGTATTTACAGTCCCTAATCCAAAATATTCTTGCAAAGCTTGTGCTTTTTTCATTTACCCGTCAGTGAAGGGTTGCAAATTTAAAAGATATAATGAACGTATATTGTTATATCAGGCTGCTCTTTGGGATAAATATTTTAGGCAACTAAACTTTGTATCTATGTCATACTTGGAGTTCAGAAGACATTTGAAGACTTGTTTTCTAGATTTTTAGTTAATTACGTAATTTTCTTCACTGTTCTGTGATATAAGTTAATCTTTTGTAAACCGCATAGATCCTCAGGGTTATGCGGTCTATAAGTCAGTTTTATGTTATGTTATTCAAACCCAGGAGCTCACTAGGGGCTAGAGCCTATACCATGTGCTACATTGTACATGCCCAATTCTTCTCTTGGAGCTAGCTTCTATGGCATCCAACTGCTCCCCAGTATTCACTGCCAAGCACAGAGACACAGATCTACCCCCCCCCCCCCATTCAACAGATACTACCTGCACATTCCCGTTGCAGACCCAGTGTGCCACCCCTAGCGATGCATTCTTCAAGGGGCCTTGACACCACACCACCTCGCAATTCATTGGAGACTGGGCTCAAAACCTTACTGGCTCAGGACCATTAACTTGGGCCAATACAATCTTTACAGACCTCTGTGCCCCCCCCCCCACCTTTCAACCACCCAAGGGAAGGGGGAGGGGAGGGGAGACCTTATTTTTCATGTACCAAACTGGTGACATACCTCTAGCCTGCAGGATGCGACATGTATGTTATAGGCTCTCAAGTCTACTATTGGTAATTCTGCATTGTGGGGCAGAAGTACTTTACCAGGCTCAGCCCACCATCATTGGGGGTCCTGACTTCATGTTCAGCCCATGCCACCAATCTACTGTCGAGGCTGCCTTGACATGCACAGGACGTTGAGGAGAATGCCACCTATTTAATCAGATCCAGATGCTTAGAGCCACACAATAGGGTCAAACATCCTCCAGATGCATCTAAAACCCTGCCATTACCATTTCTGGTGGCAAAGGTTATCTCCATTTCTTAAGCCTGATCCTTCTACAAACTTTTCTCATGTAAAAGCCATATCAGTCCGGAGCTCTATTACACCGAGATATGGAAAGGGACCTAGTAAATCGGGCAGCAACTGAGCCTGAGGAGCCAGGGCTCACAAGCTCAACTGTCCCCCATTCTGGGACAGATCAAAGATCCATCAAGCCTAGTATCTTGTTTCCAAAAGTGGCCAACCCAGGTCACATGTACCTGGCAAGATCCCAAGGAGTAAAACAATTTTATGTTGCTTATCGTAGGAATAAGCAGCGGATTTCCCCAACAATGGCTTTTGGAATTTTCTAATAGGAAATGATTCAAAAAATGTTTAAACCCTTCTAAGCTAACTGCTTTCATCACATTCTTTGGCAACAAATTCCGGAGTTGAATTACATGTTGAGTGAAGAAATATTTTTTCCAGTTTGTTTTAAATCTACTACTTAGTAGCTTTATCGCATGCCCTCTAGTCCTAGGGCTCAAAAAGGCGAAAAAAGCTCTTAAGAGGAAAACATTCATTCCTTATGGGTGGTCACCCATAGAGCACTAGCCTGACTATCAGAGAAGCCTGGTTGAAATCCTACCACTACTACTCATGATCTTATGTAGACTACTTAAATCTCCATGCCTCAGGTACAAACGTTGAAACTACAGGCCTTCAGAGACAAGGGACTACGGAGTTTCAACAGCTTACAAAAATGAGTGAGGTGGTCTCTGTACAGATACACACTACCTAAGGAGATGAGGGCAATGACATTCCTACTTATTAACTGGTAAAATTCTGCCAAGTACTCACAGCCCAGCAGTTGGGACCAGGTCAACTATAGGGCACTCTTTCACATCCTACATGACAATTTTATGTCTTTCTTGTCACCCAGTCCCATTGAACTCTGCCTCTCTCCCCTATCTTAGGACTTAGTAAATTCAGTGAATCCTTCTATCGCATATCCAGGCGAAACCAGGCTAAGACTGTCATGTACTCAATTTAACCAAGAACATTCAACTCCAACCTACAGTGTTTATCCCCCTCCCCATCTAATTCACTCTGATACAAAAATAAGAGGGTCAGTCATCTCAGGCGGAGAACACCCATTGGTTCACCTTTTCACCTGGTGCATTTTCTGTTAGACTCGGACAAGAAACAGTACCACAGAGATCGGCCATGCCCAAAACATCACGAGGAAGGACCTAGCAAAGCTTGAAACATGGTCTAGAATTTAGCAGCTAAGGTTTAATGCTAAGAAATGCAAGATCATGCATTTGGGTCGTAAAAACCCAAGGAAACGGTACAGTTTAGGGGATGAAGAACTTTGTGCACAAAAGAGGAGTGGGACTTGGATGTGATAGTATGTGATGATTTTAAGGTAGCCATACAACAAAGATGATGGCGAAAGTTAGAAGGATACTAGGGTGCATAGGAAGAGGTATGGACAGTAGGAAAAAGGAGGTATTGATTCCCGTGTATAAGACTCTGGCAAGACCTCATTTAGAATATTGTGTACAATTCTGGAGACTGCACCTTCAAAAAGACATAAACAGGATGAAGTCGATCCAGATGAAGGCTACTAAAATGGTCGGTGGTCTTCGTCAGAAGGCATATAGGGACAGACTTAAAGATCTTTACTTTGGAGGACAGACTTAAAGATGTTTACTTTGGAGGAAAGGTGGGAGAGGGGAGATATGATAGAGACTTTTAAATATCTTTGTAGCATAAATGTGCATGAGGCGAGTCTCTTACATTTGAAAGGAAGCTCAGGAATGAGAGGGCATAGAATGAAGTTAAGAGATGATAGGCTCAGGAGCAATCTAAGGAAATACTTTTTTACATAAAGGGTAATAGATGCAACAAGTGGAAACCTCTAGACACCGAATCTTCGATCAAACACCTAGCAAAATACAAAAAATTAAAAAAAATAAAACCACAGAGCTCAAACATTTCTAAGTTAATTGTTTGCAGAAAAAACTGAGGGGGCAGGAGGTGAAGTTGACAGCATTCTGCAAGCAACTTACAAGTTCAGATATGTAATCCCTAGCGTTCAGAACCACTAGACATATTGCACTAGAATTTTCTTTTAGCCTTTTTTTTATCAATGCCTTACATCTAACTTGCCAGTGCTTATGCCACTTCCTACTGTTTTCAGGCTGAGAGCAGAGGAAAGTAGAGAGGGAGGAGGGAAATTAGGAGCTTCCTAGGGGGCAGGCAAGATAGGGAGAGCGTGAAAGCGGTGGCAGGGAAATTAAACAGAGTACAAGGTTGGGTGGCGGGGGAAGGAGGAAAGGGGCCAAAGATAAAGAACAATGCAAAAGAATAAAGGGGCAGGGAGTATAGGGGTGCACATACAAAGCTCCCCCCCACCTTCCAAGCTGCATAGCCACTAAACAGTTAACAGCTTTCAGGAAGGCATGGAAAAAGTAGAAAAGCAAATATAGATAGTCATGGGAGTAAAAGAAAGTGAAAGTGAGGGAAGAGTGCAAGACAGTAGCAAGGAAGAGTGGAGAGTACAGGAGAATAGGTGACATTAGAATGGAGGGAGTGAGAGTGCACAAGATAGAGGAAACATGCCTACACCTCTCCCCCCCCCCACGTCTACCATATTTGTATACCCACTTATATGCACGTATATTAACATCCTAACATCTCCCCCCCAATGCACACCCATACTCATGTCCCCTAAACCAAGGCTGCTCAATTCCAGTCCTCAAGATCCACAGGCAGGCCAGGTATTCAGGATATAAGAACATAAGAAGTTGCCTCGACTGGGTCAGACCAGAGATCCATCGCGCCCAGCGGTCCGCTCCCGCGGCGGCCCATCAGGTCTATGATCTGTGAAGTGGTTTCTGACCATTTCTATAACCTACCTTTACTTCTATCTGTACCTCTCAATCCCCTTATCCTTTAGAAACCTATCTAAACCTTCCTTGAACCCCTGTAATGTGCTCTGGCCTATCACAGCCAATGAATATGCACGAGAGAGATTTGCATATCAAGAAGGCAGTGCAGGCAAATCTCTCTCGTGCATGTTCATTGTGGATATCTTGAAAACCTCACCAGCCTGTGGATTTCGAGGACCGGAATCGAGCAGCCCTGCCCTAAACCCATCCTCCTCCCAGCACATATGCCCACAGACTAACAGCCTCCAATACTTACACGTACCACCCTGCGGCCCCAAAATCCAACCCAGACACCCTCACAGATAAATGGCTTAACTTACTCAGTATAAAACTGCGTATGACATAGCAACCAACTGATAAGACCTCACATATACCATCAGTCACTATTCACACCCCATACCCGCTTTCCCTACCAACTCACACTACTTTAAAGAGATACACTTTATCATGGCTGTTCCAACCAAATGGCCATGCCCAAGTGTATGAACGGAGGAAAGAAGAAACATGCCATTATGTCACACTGTTAGTGAGCACTTTTCAACTTTAGATTTTTTCACTGTTATTTATTTATTTATTTTAAAAAAATGGATATACCGCCTAAAATCTAGGCAGTTTACAAAACAACGCACAAAATATAAATAATAATAATACAACGTATACTCTACAAAAGCTGTCCTACATCCTCCATTACTAATAGTACTCATTTCGCTCATATGGATGCATTAACAAATAACTTTGGGGTCCTTTTATCAAGCTGCGGTAGGGGTTTAATGCGCGTTAAACCGCCTGCCGCGCTAGCCACTAGCACCTGCATTGAGCAGACGTTAGTTTTTTAGCCGGCCGCAGGGGTTAGCGCGTGATGAAATGTCTGATGCGCTAACCCCGCTAGCGCGGCATGATAAAAGGACCCCTGTGTCTTTAAGAGTTTTAAAAAATATATCCCTGGGCTTACATAATCGTAGTTGACCTGTATACTTTGGAGGAAATGCGGGAGAGGGGATATATGATAGAGACGGTTAAATACCTAGGTAATATAATTTATAACATTTTATTGAATATTGAATTTATAACAATTTATTGAATATTACATATTATTGAATATACAATAATAATACAAAGAGATATTCAAATATACAAATATAATACAAAGAGATATTCATTACAAGTAGATTCACAATTGTGATATTTACATACATATTTCTATCATTCCTCCAAAATATATTTCCATATGACCTATTCCATCCCACCCCTTCCCTTCCCCCCTTCTTTTTATTTCCAATTTATAACATTGTATTGAAGGAATTAAGCAAATAGACAATAATAGACAAAGAAATTCCATTACCAATATTTCACAATTCAGATATTTCCATACATATTACTATCATCCCTCCCCAAAATATTTCCATTTGATCTATTCCATCCTACCTCTTCCCCCCCTCCATCCTACCTCTCCCCCCCCTCCCCCCCGAATGGAAGGTGACACAAATTGCCAGGTATTTGGATTC
Organism: Geotrypetes seraphini; assembly: GCF_902459505.1. Taxonomy (NCBI): domain Eukaryota; kingdom Metazoa; phylum Chordata; class Amphibia; order Gymnophiona; family Dermophiidae; genus Geotrypetes; species Geotrypetes seraphini. The sequence continues at coordinate 21,152,523 of NC_047096.1, forward strand.
AATGAATGTTTCCAAAGCTTCAATGTAAATCATTAAGAATTATACTTCGTGCTCTAGAGGAAAGATTTCGAATATAGGAGTCCCAGATTTTCATAAAGAGACGAGTTTGTCTAGGAAATCTACGAACCTCCCAAACCTCAAATAAAAGTAAACGATGGAGTTGGTTCCTCCAATGACAAAAACTAGGAGGTTCTTTATGTAACCAATATTGCAAAATACATTTGTGACCAATCATACATGCCTTTTGAAATAAAATGCATCTCCCTTGTCCATATACCCCATAAGCAGCAGCTTTACCAAATAACACCCCCCTTAGGGATTCCACTAATGAACTATCCCATAATGAACCCAAATATAATAGGATGGCAGACCAGAATGACTTAATAAGAGAACATTGCCATAAAGCATGAGATAGTGTATTAAGAGCTTTATCACATTTAATACAATTAAGACAACTTACTAAACCTGCATGAAAGCTTGTACTTGTGAGAAATATGCCCTATGTAACATTCTATAAGTACATTCCCTCCAAATATAGCCCGCAATAATTTTAGGTAACCAATGAATAGCTTGACCAAAATCAGGAAGCGATATTTGGATCCCTAACTCATCACTCCAATTTTGTAAAATTCTATCATATGTTCGATTTGGAATTAAACACCACCACCACTTATGCAACAAAGATACAGAAATTGGAACATCCGTACATTAATAAATGCGTATGAGTCGAGTCTCTTTCATTTGAAAGAAAACTCTGCAACAAGAGGTAAATGTAAGTAATTATTTTTTTTTCATAGGTACTATAGTTAGGTTGTGAGCCCGTTGGGACAAAGAGGGAAATTCAAAGGACTCGATTAGATTTTTGGCCATTACTTAAGTCAATTTGTTTTGTAAACTGCTCTGAATCCTTTGGGAGATTTAATTTGAAAGGAAACTCTGCAATGAGAGGGCGTAGGATGAAGTTAAGAGGTGATAGGCTCCGGAGTAATCTGAGGAAATACTTTTCTACAGAAAGGGTGGTAGATGCATGGAACAGTCTCCCGGAAGAGGTGGTGGAGACAGAGACTGTGTCTGAATTAAAAAGGGCCTGGGATAGGCACGTGGGATCTCTCAGAGAGAGAAAGATAATGGTTACTGTAGATGGGCTGACTAGATGGGCCATTTGGCCTTTATCTGCCATCATGTTTCTATGTTTCTATAACCATAAAGCTCTATGACATCACAATGCAGGTATAAAGAGCCTTAGCCTATAGGAAGAGGAGATGCAAATGTTAAGAGCCTTAGCCAATAGGGAGAGGAGGACATAGTGGATGCTGCAGATGGGCTGACTAGATGGGCCATTTGGCCTTTATCTGCCATCATGTTTCTATGTTTCTATAACCATAAAGCTCTATGACATCACAATGCAGGTATAAAGAGCCTTAGCCTATAGGAAGAGGAGATGCAAATGTTAAGAGCCTTAGCCAATAGGGAGAGGAGGACATAGTGGATGCTGCAGATGGGCTGACTAGATGGGCCATTTGGCCTTTATCTGCTATCTATGTTTCTATGTCAGTGAGTTCCAGAATTTCACTTCTGCTATTGAAAACATAGAAGTCCCAACCCTCACATGTTTCACATCGCTCTCTTTCACCAATGCAAATCTCATATCATGTACAAACCATGTGTGTGTGTGTGTGTGTGTGTAAAATCTAAATTGAAATATATATATATTATTGTGTTTAGGGTTTTTATTTATGTTTTGTTTGGGGGTTTTTGCTTAGGCACCAGAGAGAAATTCAGTAAACAGGCACCTACATGTAGGCGTCTACCACACAACTACTTGGAGCCTATTCTATAAAGAATGAAAGTACCCATGCGAATGCTCACCAGCAAACGATATGCTACCACTTTGTCATTGAATAGCTTGTAGCTGGAATACTGATATTTAAGTGCATATGTGTGCATAATTGTCAACACTCAGGCCATATGTGCACATTCTTGGTGCTCCTCAAGTAATTAATACAAATTTTAAGAACTCAGCTGACCCGATTCCTGGGATTTTTTTTTTTTTTTTTCAAAACTGCCCATATGTACATCCCCAGAAACAAAGAAATTCATTGTTGTACTAACCGGAGAGAAACACACAGACCCAGCAGGTACACTTTCCAGAGACGGAGAGAGATGCACAAAGGTAAGCCACTCACAATAAAAAAACCAACAAGTTAAAAATACTCTCATAGATCCACTACTCGAAGACAGAGACATGCAAGAGAGAAAACTACAAGCCAATTCTCTGCTCCAAGGATATACTTAGCCTACTCAGACAGACTTCTTTTAAGATACACACACTCTCTCTCTCTGTCCAGAAAGACAGCTTTCTGCCTAGAGACCACTCTATGGAAAGATCCTTCCTCTCCCAAAGTAACAGCTTCAGAAATATATCCAGACGGCAACTCCATGCACCCTCTCGTCTCCAAAGAGGCAGCTCAAGGGATATATACCTACCTACTCTGAAAAGAGAGCAAGCACTTGAACTCTGCAAAGTGATTTGTACAAATCAGAAAAATTATGGAGAGACAGTGGTATCTCGGGAGGAGAAGTATCTAGGGTGTGGTATCCACAAGGGGAACAGCTTCCCCAGCTGGAAAATCCCCAGGGACAACAGAACACCACTGAATGGCAGCCATAGCAGAAGATATAACAAGGATTAGTGGCATTCAGGGCAATAATAATTGGGGGAAGTGGCCAGGGTAGTGCTATCTGGGGGTACAGTGTTCAGGAAAGTGGCATCCACAGAGAGAGAGAGAGAGAATACTGCCTTGAAAAGTGATACTGAGGGACCACCGTTCCTGGGAGGGAATCGGAAGGAAGCAGCACATCAAGGTGTGGAATCTGCTCCGGCTGGGGGGAGGATCAGACCCCATCACAGTGGTATCCGGGGTGAAGTAGTCTCTGCGGGAGGGGGATGGAGGAGTGATTGGGAAGGCTAGAATCTTCATGTTACTCTCTCTTTCCTCTGAAAGATAATTGAGGCACTGGCAGAGTTCCAGGGCTTTGAAACTTTAATACATATTGATCAAAGACAGAGCTCTTTCCTGGAGCATAGAATGAGCAACCAGGATCAGGAAGAACCAAAGCAAGTGGGAGGGATGGGACAAGGACTTATACATTGAAGTATAACAGCTGGAAGCAGAAAATCTCACCTAAGACTCACCTTAGAGGTCCTGAGGGTAGCTGATATCTTAGAAGGTCTCAGAGAGTGACAAGATCAAGACGTGTCCAGCAGTGGCAGAGTCCAGATATGTACCAAAAATGGATGAAACTAAAGCATGCTGGGAGAGACCCAGGAATATTCCACAGCAAGTAAGATCTGAGTATGTTCTTGCAGTGAGACTAAGCGTGTACGAGAGCCAGGCCATGCCCAAGAAACAGGAGATAAGATCTGGTATTTCCCAGAGTCAAGTCAGACACAAGCATGCCCCCTGCAACAGCAGGTGAGACTGGAACATCTCCCAGAAACAAGAGAGAAGCCCAAAGATATCTTCTGAGGTTCAGGAGGTGAGAACTGAGCATGTTCATGCAGTAGAAAGACCAAGTAGACCCTAGGGGGCTGGACTTATTTTTGACAAAACAGGTATCAAGAATGAAACTGTATCCAAAACTCAGACCTTCTTTCAGCCTAATGTGGTAAAAGGAGATTAGCAAGGGGAAGACAAGAGCATCTAGGATGCAACACCCAACTTCATCAGCCAGATAAAAGACAGCACTAACGTTCTGGTCAATAGTTTAGTACAGGTTTTGCTCTTTGTTCTCAATACCCGAGAAATGCTCTAGATTTTTAGGGGTGCAACTTTTGTTCCCAGACCTTAAGGATATTCTGAGCTCTGATTCTACTTTCCTGAGCAGAAATGGGAAAGATTTGCTCCTGTGCCTCTCTCCAAGCTAATCAGATCATTATCCATACCACAGCTTTTCAGACCACAAAAGTATCTGGAGGCTTCAACATACCTGTCTGACCTCTGATGCTGTCTCAAGCAAGAGACAGTATTCCAGAGCATGAAGGGGAGTCTCTGATACCGTCTCTATGGTCGCCACCTGTGATCCTGGGCAAGTCACTTAACCCTCCACCACCTCAGGTATAATCTTGGACTGTGAGAGCCCTCCAGGGACAGAAAAACTAAGGGGCTCATAATCAAAACTTAAACACGTCTAAGAACCCGCCCAAGTCAGTACTTGGTCGTCATAAAAGGCAGGACGCCCAAGTGCCAATAATCAAAACGGCTTTTTGGACTTATCCAGGGACTTTTTAAGCCTCTGAATCCCGCTGTATGCCCAGAGTTGAAAGGAGCATTTCTGGAGGAGTGCTTAGGGCGGGATGTGGGCCGACCTAGACTTAGTTGTCCAGCAGGGATAATCGAATGTTTGACGAGACTTCCTAGGCAAAATTTATACGTTGTGAGTTAGATGATGTAAAAGCAGGTATAAGTGCCAAAAAGGTATCCAAAGTGACCAGATAACCGCTGCAAGGACAAAGTAAAGATCCACACACACTCCCCCCGTGCTCACTGACTCTGTTGCACCCCCACAAAGTTCAGAATAAAAATGTACATATCTGCCTCCGGAACATCAGCACCTACTATAGGAAAACCTAGTAGAGCTGCACAGAGGTGGCTTAAGTAGTCTGGAGGGTGGGCTAGTGAACCATAGAGAGGAGGACCCAGGCCCATAAGCCACCCAAAAAACCCCAAAACCCACTATACCTGTCAACAACCCCAATAGCTCTTATGGCTGCAGATGGCACCTATATGGCAGTACAGTAGGGTTTTGGGGGGCTCACCATAACCTATAAGAGAGTTCTGGTGAGATGTTTATCTGGCACCCTTTTTGTGAAGTTCACTGTAGTGCCCTAACAGGTGCCCCTCTGCTCTGTTGCCATGTCTGGGTGGCAAGTCCATCACAATGCTGGCCCCTCTCAAGTCCAAAAGTTCTTGTTCTGGGCATTTGGGACTTGGATGAATTTTTGATCGAGAATGTGATATAAAGATAGATGTAGTGGCGGTCTAGACAATCAAACGTCTGGACGTACAGAGAGATGATTTTCGTTAAAAAAAATTTTTTTAGATGTACTTTTCGAGAATGGCCATTTTCCCGCTGCCGACTTTGGGCGACTAGCACCCTATGTACTTATACCGCTTTGATAGATTTCAAGCTTGCATGTGGTATATAAGACTCAGAAGCTGATCCAGTTCTGGCTTTACCTTCTTGCATTTATGAACTTCACTAAGGCAGTAGAATTGCATGTTAACAAGATGCAGTGGGACAACAGGCTTGAATCAGCTTCTTCTACTACTAATCATTTCTATAGCGCTACCAGACGCACGCCGTACTGTACATTAACACACAAGAGACCGTCCCTGCTCGAGAGAGCTTACAAGCTAATTGTGATGGACAAAAAGGATGAATCTATACACACTACTCAGGTAAGGAACTACAGAGGGAATGCCAAGGCAGATAGGGTGGGGAACTATAGATGGAATGACAAACAGAAAGGGGTGCTTTACAAGTGGGGTGGAGTTAGCATTTCTCCAAGCTGACCTCGATCAGGTGGCAAATCCCAGCTGTCTTTGCACAGGTCATATGCAATTGTTCTTCCGAGACTCTTAATGGGTACACAGAACCTACGAGACTCCCCCTCCTGAATAGGGGACAGGGGGACCTGCGAGAATATCCTGGCGGGCAAAGAAAACAATAAAAATCCTAGGAGACAGATTTTAGCCTTACTGTCCTGTTCCCTAGGGTCACCAACTTCCTCAGGTCAATCAAAAGAAGCCGATTCCATCTCGGTTTGACCACATTACATGCCCAAAGTTGTAACATACAGTAGTTCTAATCTCATTAAAAAGCCCAAAAAAATTTGCATGGCGATGAGTGTGCAAAAAAATAGTACGATGATGGAGGAGACGTGGTGAAGTCCAGCGGATGGAAGGCATAATGGAGGAGGAAAGATAACAGACGGGTTCCAAATAGCTGAAGGTGAAAGAGAACAAGCATTACAGGGGTTGAGTACTTGTTACACCCACTAGCTCAGTGGTTCTCAACCCTGTCCTAGGGGACCCCCAGCCAGTCGGGTTTTCAAAATATCCCTAATGAATATGCATAAGACATATCTGCATGCCTGTCTCCTCCATTATATGCAAATCTCTCTCATGCATATTCATTAGGGATATCTTGAAAACCCGACTGGCTGGGGGGGTCCCCTAGGACAGGGTTGAGAACCACTGCGCTAGCTTCGCTCATCTCCACCAGGATTTAGTCATCCTCTGTGGGTTGCACTGAATGAGGTGACTCCCCCCTCTAACTCTCTGTTGGTAACTGAGCAGAGCAGAGAGTAACAATTCAGCTTCTGTCACGCTGGCTCAATGTGGTCATTTGTCATCAGGAAAAGGAACATTTTTTTGCTCGGCAGAAGGAAATACATCGGCCCCCACCTCCTTTTCTTGAACAATGGGGGTCTTTACGAGGAGGCCATGGCCCTCCCTGCTTCCACACCCAACTACAGCAACCAACTGTCCCAAAAATGTCAGAAACACATGGGGAGGGGGGGGGGGGCAAAGGAAAGGAACTTCAAACCAAATGGTTGCAACTACAGAATTTTAGAAAACATTAATATAGTTATGCTCTGATTTTGCCATAAAATTCTGATGAAGAATGACACCAAAACCAGCGTTATAAGCTGCACCAGAAGATGAATTAGGGAGATTGTTAAACTACCCTCCCCCAAGTTACCTAATTCCCGGTCTTAATAGCAGCTGTCACTGGCAATCATTCCCTCACACCCCCTACACTGTTCTCTGTACCCTCTTGCCCGTCTACTACACACTAAAGCAGTCTTTCCCCTTCTCCCTGTATCACAGCCTTCAAAGCTCTGCTCCCCTCCCACCCCCTATAACCTTTTAGGCTCTGTTCCTAAGACCAGACTTAGCACCAAGACTCTCCACTCCAGTGCAATATTATTCTTTTTGCCCCAAACCCTCGGAAATAAACGGATATAGCCTCATTCCTGCCTACACCTTCTCGCTACTCAACAAAACAACACTGCCCGTCTCCCTGAGCACCAGAAATGGTCAGGTAGCCCACTCACTCAAACGGTGGCCGCCTGTCTCTTTCCCAGCGGGACCATGCTTGTGGCAGCGGAGCAGGCAATCCACAATTTTGTGAGTCAGTAAGAAGGATCCACATATGTACACCTCTTTGGATCGATATGAGGATGCAAGAGAGAAATGGTTCGTTTTCTCTCGACATGGGGGTCTTGGCTGCAAAAAATATTCCCTACATGCAAAACAAATCTCAAAGGGCTGAATGAGCCCCAGGGCGCAGCATTAACCCCCCCTCACAGCCCTGGCACGCCGCAGCCCCCCAGCCCGCCCCCCTCCCCACTGAGACTCACCGTGCCTGAAGCTGCTGAGGAGCAGGAGACAGAGGACACGGCTGCACAGAGCCATGATCCGCCTGAAACTGAGAGGCAAGCCAGCAGATTCATAGAGCTCCTGCACCGACGTCACGAAGAGGGGGGCAGAGGGATGGGGGGGGGGGGAACAGGCAGTGCACACACACCCCGAAGGCTGAGTGGAAGCCGGGTTAGGCAGTGCACACAGCAAACAGCTGAACGAGGAAGCGACAGAGGCGAACGCTGCACACAGCAAAAGGGCTGAGAGAGAGGGAAACAGGCACTGTGCCTGTGGGGCTGAGGCAGGCAGCGCACAGGCGAGAAAATTAGAGTTTGTCCTGAAATTTTCTCCATTTGGGGGACTTTATTTGTTTCCTCCCCCCACACACATCTATTTTAATGGAGGGATTAATAGTGTACACCATCATTTATTGATTTTTTAATACAAAAAGATATTCATTATAATTAGATTAACAATTAATTTTTCCATACATACTTCTGTCATTCCTCCAAAATATATTTCCATATGACCTATTTCATTCCCCTATTCCCTTCCCCCCTTCCCTTCCCCCCCATTCTTTAATTTATAACATTTTATTGAAGGAATATACAAGTATACAAAAATATAATACAAATTAAACTCAAAACAATTATATTCGTAAAAAATATTTGTCAAACATAGTTCTATTATTCCTCCAAAATATATTTCCATATTATCTACAATAAACCTTAATACATTCTCTAGTTCAAACCCCCTTTTTCAATTCCTCAATTCCCTCCTCCTCCCATCTCTACCCCTTTTAATTATATGTAAATCTTTAATTAAAGAAATAAAATAACACAAAAACTAAAGCCCCCCAAACCAAATGGAAATTGACAAAGAATAATACAAATAAAGAACTGGAATTTTAAAGAACACTAATTGGCTTAGCATACGTTAATAATTTGACAGTGCACATTAATTTTAACTGCATTAAATTGCTTTAAGGAATACTAATGAATCAAATGCACATTAATGATGAATATACTATAGTCAGGTTAGGATTGAAGCATAAACAAACCAGATTCAGTTCCCTCTGTGGTTCCTTGTGACCCTGAGCAAGTCGCTTAACCCTACGTTACCTTGGGTATAAAATGTACGCTGGGTTTTACTAAACGGTGCTAGAGGGTTTTTGTGGGGTTTTTTTAGCCCAGGCTGGCGATATAAATTTTCTGATGCTCATAGGAATTCTATGAACAAAGGAGCAGTGGCACAGTAAAGGGAGGCTGGACCTCCCTGAGCGCCATCTCCTCTTCTCTGCCCCCGCATACCTCTTTAAATTCCCCCCCTTTTATAAAACAGTAGCGTGGTTTTTAGCGCCGGCTGCAGCGGTAACAGCTCTGATGCTCATAGGAATGCTCTGAGCATCGGAGCTGTTACTGCCGCAGACAGCGCTAAAAACCGCGCTACGGTTTTGTAAAAGGGGAGGGGGGGTATATTTTCACTGGCTCGAGCAGCATTTGCTACTTGCTGCTCACACCAGCGTCGGCTCTCTTCTGGCATCCCTTCCATTTCAACAGGTACATGGGGGTGGGGGCACTCAAGTGGCGGGGAAGAGTTGGGGCGGTGCCCGAGCAGTGTGGAAGAGTGGGGGAGGGGGCACACGGCGTAGCGATGCCACTGCCGGCCTGTGCTAGAAACCTCTAGCACCGTTTAGTAAAAAGAATCCTTAGATTGTAAGCCCACTAGGGACAGAGATAATACCTGTATGTTATATGTAACCTGCTTTGGTTGTATTTATTTATTTAAAAATTTCTATACCGCATACAATTATGCAGCTTCCATATCACATACATAAAATCTTGTTTCCCTACGATTATCACATATAACATAGACATGTCTAATGCAGTGGTTCCCAACCCTGTCCTGGAAGAACACCAGGCCAATTGGGTTTTCAGGCTAGCCCTAATGAATATGCATGAAGCAAATTTGCATGCCTATCACTTCCATCATATGCAAATCTCTCTCATGCATATTCATTAGGGCTAGCCTGAAAACCCGATTGGCCTGGTGTTCCTCCAGGACAGGGTTGGGAATCACTGGTCTAATGAACATCATTAATCGTCCCTGTTATAAACAGGGATAGAGCGCAAATTCAATCAATTCAGAAATCCAAACAAGCTGTAAATCATGCATAGCTGTCAAAAAAACTGCTTTCGCCCACTACTTATGAGGAATTCAGAAAACGTCTAAAAACTCAACTGTTCCTAAAGTATCTAGACAACTGACCCACTCATCTTCTTTCTCCTCCATAGTGATTCCTCTGTCCTATTAATCTCTTTCTCCTCAACAACGCATTTCCGGTCCTATTAACTCTCCTCTTCCCCCCCTTTTAAATTTAATCAGTTTGTACCTCGCTTAATCTATTGTAAACCGCAAAGAACTTAACGGTATTGCGGTATATAAACTGTTATTATGGGTGAAGGGAAGGGGGCACATGTGTGGAGGGGAAGAATGGGACGAGGAGGGGGTGCCGTCACCCCCCTCAACATGGTGCCCGGGGTTGACCACCCTTCTCGCCCCCCCTTTACTACGCCACTGAGTGTGCATATGTAATAGCATAAAGAGATGAGTTTAGACAATGCACAGATAGTAGGAGTGAGAGAATGACATGCAGGAGGTGACATTGGCATTGCTAAGGGTGGGCACAGGCTCACCCAGGAGCGGCATAGCTCATTTGTGGCTGGCATGGATCCCCAAGTCCCATCAGCTGAAGACTCCTGGCAATCTGGCATCTCTTAATTTCTTCCCTCAACCCTCCCCCTATTACTTTAAATCCTTCAGTTCTGGGCCAGCAGCGACTCATACCATCTACTCATTCTAGGCCTGAGCCTTCCCTCTGATACAAATTCTTGTTTGTGGGACCTGGAAGTGTGTCAGAAGGAAGGCTCAGGGCTGATGTGAGGGGTTGGGATCACCTGTGGGGGGGGGAGGGATAACCATGTACTTGGGGCTCAAGCCTGCTCAAAATTGGGTTTCTAGCTAGGTATTTATAGAAACAGAGAAACATGACGGCAGATAAAGGCCAAATGGCCCATCCTATCTGCCCATCCGCAATAACCATTATCTCTTTCTCTCTCTGAGAGATTCCATGTGCCTTTCCCAGACCCTCTTGAATTCAGACACAATCTCTGTTTCCACCACCTCTTCCGGGAGACTGTTCCACGCCTCTGCCACCCTTTCCGTAAAAAAGTATTTCCACAGATTACTCCCGAGCCTATCACCTCTTAACGTCATCCTATTCCCTCTCATTGCCGAGTTTCCTTTTAAATGAAAGAGACTCAACTCATGCGCATTCATATTACGTAGGTATTTATGGAAGCATTTACATGATTGTTTATTCAAGATTCATGAGGATACTGCCACTGATATATATATAGATGGCGATGTCAGGTATTTGTCTCTTTGAAGAAACTAGCATATGTGTTGCTTGTTTGTATGAAATTATTGCATGTGCCTGCTTGTCTGTATCCATTTTTATGCTTGTATTTTGCATAGGAATAGGCAGGAAATAAATTTTTTAAAGAATTGAATATGCTCCTGGAAGGTGAGAGGTGAGTGAAGGCAGTCCCTATATCACATGGTCAAATATAGTGCTTCTCTATCCAGTCCTTGAGGCACACCCAGCCAGTTGGGTTTTCAGGATACCGCATGGAATATGCACAAGATAGATTTGAATATCAAGTTTATCTCATGCATATTTGCTGTGGTTATCCTCAAAACCTGACTGGCTTGGTGTGTCCAGGTTGAGCAGCACCGGTCTGCGAGTGTGTAGGCTGAGAGACGGTGGAGATAGCCAGGAGAAAATGTAGGCAGCATATGTGAGACGCGTTCTGCTTTTCCAGAGCATTCATGGCTAGATGTAGGCACAGATGACATAGGCACATGCCTAGGGTGCCAAATTCTGAAGGTGTCCGAAAATTAGAGCTTAGGACCCCTTACTCGAGTCTCTTGGAGACTTCTCTCCCCACTAGTCCTCTGCCCATGGGAACTGTAATCTTAAATCTGGCTCCGAGAGCAAGGCAGAAGGAATGAAGGAAGGGAGGGGGAGGGCTCAAAGTAACTCCAACTGATTCACATCTACATCTTCCCAGACAGCACAAGGAAGAAATATTCACACACATATTCATAACCACAGAGACATGCGTACGCTAGATTCAATAAATGGCACCCAAAGTTAGAAACATAGAAATATGATGGCGGATAAAGGCCATATGGCCCATCCAGTCTGCCCAGCCATGATCTCCTCCTCTCTCTATAGGCTAAGGTTCTTAACACCTGCATTGTGAGGTCACAGAGCTTTATGGTTATAGAAACATGATGGTAGATAAAGGCCAAATGGCCCATCCAGTCTGCCCATCTGCAGCAACCATTATCTCTTCCTCTCCCTATTGGCTAGGGCTCTTTACACCTGCATTGTGATGTCATAGAGCTTTATGGTTATAGAAACATGATGGTAGATAAAGGTCAAATGGCCGATCCAATTTGCTCATTCACTGGGCATGTAGGATGATCCATGCAAAGCTAGTATTCTATAAAGGGTGCTCCTTGCGAAGTGTCATTTATAGAGTACTAGCTAAGTGTGCATTTTGCACTTAACTTTTGGGCGCATGTACTCACGCCTGCCAAAGACTGATATAAATGCTGACACCCACCTGATATCAATTAAGTGCACAAATCCAGGTATTCTATTATAATATTGCACCTGAATTTTGCCACCCATGCCCCTCCCATGGCCACGCCTTCTTTGGAGGTGCACATTATGAAATTGAGGTGCACATGTTGTATAATAGGACTTAAGGGAAGATCTGTGCATAACTCCTAATTACAGCTAATTAAGCACTTGTTAACATCAATAATTGTTAGTGCCCTAACTGACTAATTAGTTTATGCGTGGATCTGGGATCTTTGCCAACATTTGGGTGACTTATACAGAATCCAGGGGATAGTGTGAACTACAGTGTTATGAAGAAAAAAGTTTTAAATAAATTAATTCCATAAAAGAATAAGCAGGAAGCCCATCTAATCCTGGGGGAGAGAAGAGCAACAGTAGCTAGAACAGCAAAATATGTCACATCCTGCCACCAGGTCATGATGTAATCTGATTACGGACAATACCAAAGATCATAAGTACCCGGCAATTGTCTTGGTTATTTCTCTCCCTTCCTCTGATTATTATTATTATTTTACTGTTTTAATAATTACTTTGACAGCACATTTACAAATTGTCATGCCAGGAAAACGTCTTGCCTTTGAGAAAGAAAAAAAACAAACCCCAATTATGATGGTGCGGTGAAAGAGAGGAAGGATTGGATGAGAATGAGAGAGGAGGGGAGAAGGACAAGATTATAGAACGGAGAGAAGGGAAAGAGCCTTGAGTGGACAACGATTCCCATATGGAACAAAATGCTGCAGGAAATGTCAGTTACAAATTACAGCTGGGACTGAAAAGGATGTTCTCAGAAAAACAGATTCAGCATCAGGAGGAAGGTTCTGGGGTCCAAGACCCCCCCCCCCCACCTCTTTCACACCGGAATTATTTCAGTCAGGGACCTTTTCACTGTCAACAAGCAGCGCCTCTTTGCATGGAGCTTTAGGCAGGGTCTGATTAGATGCACATGGCCATACACATGAAGTCTGGGTACACAGCTAATATAATTTACAGTAGATTAGTATATAAATGTCAAATTCAGACTGAAAATAGATCAGATAATTTAATATATTTTTAATTCTCGGTTTGACTTTCAATTTGCAATCTTCTTCCTGCCATCCTTTTTCTCAGCCCTTCTCTCCCTATGCCCTCCCTCATCCTGCCTTATCTTCTTTGTCCTGCCTCTTTCTGTCAATCTTCCTCTCCATTTACTCTTCCTCCTCTTCTTTCATTTCCCCTCTTGGTGCTCCCTCTTTCTGTCTTCTTCTCCTTCTTCCATCCCTCATCTCAAGACTAAACCTAGACACTGCAGCACCCAGAACAAGCAGCACAAAATGCACTCTCAGCCAGAAACCTCCACCTCCTTTCTATAGAGCTGCTAGACGGTCACATCACTGTACATTAAAACATGCAAGAGACAGTCCCTTCTCAGTAGAGCCTACAATCTAATAAAACAGACAGCAGAATAAGTAGGGGGTCAGGGAGTTTTCAGGCATGGGTGCTTTACGAGTAAGTGGGTTTTAGGAGTTAAAAGTAATCTCGAAACAGTGGGCTTTTAGCCTGGATTTGAACACTGCTCGGGACGGAGCTTGACGTACTGACTCAGGTAGTCTGTGCCAGGCCTACGGTGCAGCAAGAGAGAAGGAACGTAGTCTAGAAATGACAGTAGAAGAGACGGGTACAGATAAGAGAGACTTGCCCGATGAACAGAGTTCCCCAGGGGGAGTAGAAGGAGAGATACGAGAGGAGAGATACTGAGGAGCTGCAGAGTGAATGCACTTGTAAATCAATAAGAAGAGTTTGAACTGTATGCAGAAATGGACTCTCCAATCCAGCAACCTGCAATGAAGGAAAAAAAGGAAAGGGGATGGAATTTGATATACATAAGAACATAAGAACTGCCACTGCTGGGTCAGACCAGTGGTCCATCGTGCCCAGCAGTCTGCTCCTGTGGCGGCCCTTAGGTCAAAGACCAGTGCCCTAACTGAGTCTAGCCTTACCTGCATATGTTCTGGTTCAGCAGGAATTTGTCTAACTTTGTCTTGAATCCCTGGAGGGTGTTTTCTCCTATAACAGCCTCTGGAAGAGTGTTCTAGTTTTCTACTACTCTCTGGGTGAAGAAGAACTTCCTTACGTTTGTACAGAATCTATTCCCTTTTAACTTTAGAGAGTGCCCTCTCGTTCTCTCTACCTTGGAGAGGATGAACAACCTGTCTTTATCTACTAAGTCTATTCCCTTCATTATCTTGAATATTTCGATCATGTCCCCTCTCAGTCTCCTCTTTTCAAAGGAGAAGAGGCCCAGTTTCTCTAATCTCTCACTGTATGGCAACTTCTGCAGCCCTTAACCATTTTAGTCGCTCTTCTCTGGACCCTTTCAAGTAATACCATGTCCTTCTTCATGTACGGCGACCAGTGCTGGACGCAGTATTCCGGGGGGGGGGGGGGCATTCTCCCATTTTCTGTTTGTTAGAAAAAACTTTAATGAATCAGGTCCTTAGTCGATACCAGCAACTTCAGTTATGTAGTAAAGATGTAGTGACCATGTGCTGGACAGACAAACATTAATTCATGCCAATCAGACTTCAGAAAGAAAACAATATAGACATGGTTTGGGTTTTATTATAGAATAATGTAAAGTTGAGCCTTGGTGAACCAATTGGGGGAGCTAGGGCTTTGGGATTTAGTCTTTAAATGGCTTGTTTCTTTTTTAATTAGAGCAATCCCAACACGTGCACTTAGGAGGGTTCAATTTCTGATTTCCGATGTCTACCACATGGATCAGGTATTGTATTTGTTATTTAATTTTTATTTGGGGCTATTGGTGGATCTGATTGTAAAATATGGTCTATCTTACCACCGGTTTGCTGATGTACAGCTGTAGACGTAGAGTAGGAACAACCAAACTGGAGTTGTTGGATAGGTAAAGGGGATGGGACTCGATATACCACTTTTTCTTTGTGGTTACAATCAAAGCAGTTTACATATTTGACTCCCCCTTTTACATTACATTAATGATTTCTATTCCACCATTACCTTGCGGTTCAAGGTGGATTACATACGATTGTCATGATATTACAAAATACATATAGTGGATTCCATGAGAATTGTCACGATCTTAGGAGATACATAAGGAGTGGTTTGAACATTTTTGAATTACTAAGAAGTAGATAGTAACGTAGGTGATGCTTGGGAGGACCCATTTTTGTTATATAGGTTTTATGTGCTTTTTGAAGAGTAGGGTTTTTGTTTCTTTTTTGAAGGTTTTGTAATCTGTGTTCGAAAATAGTAGATCGGTGAACTGTTTGTCCAGTTTTGCTGCTCTGGTGGCCAGTAGGTTGTTGTATAGTTTTCTTCGTTTGACATTTTTGGTTGGCGAATGTATGAATGGTGTGTGGGTTCGCCTGTGTCTGGTTGAGGTGGATTGAGTTAGTCGGTTGTTCCAGTAGGTTGGGCTGTCTCCATTTATGGCTTTAAATAATAGGCAGTGGAATTTGAAGTGTACTCTTGCTTGTATGGGGAGCCAGTGAGAGTCGTGGCATGCCTCTGTGATGTGGTCATATTTTTTCAGCGAGTAGATGAGTCTTAAGGCTGTGTTTTGTATTGTTTGTAGTTTTATCATGGTTGCTGGGCAGGGGAGATATAGTATGTTGCAGTAGTCTGCAGTAGTTTGAATTGTTTTCCGTTGAAGAATTTTCGAACTCGCCTTAGGTTTCTCATAGTTGTGTATGATATTTTAATTATTTTGTTGATTTGTGGTTGCATGGTACAACCTCTGTCAATCAGTATGCCAAGGAGTTTTAGCATGGGTTGAATGGAGTATGATAGTTCCTATGAGCGTCGGGAGCAGCGCGCAGCATTCAGCGTGGCTCCCTGCGCTAAAAACCACTAGCGCAGTTTAGTAAAGGGGGGGGGGGGCTAGACAGGTACTTATTTTGGACCTAGGACAATAAAGTGTTAAGTGACTTGCCTAGAGTCACAAGGAGCTGCCATGGGAATTAAACTCACAATCTCACAGTGCTGAGGGAGCTATTCTAACCAGTCTTCCACTCTATATAAGTCTATATATGATTCATTTGTGGTTTAATAAGCTGGAATGTTAAGTTAAATTTCAGCAAATGCAATTTCTTTATGGATTTTACATTATAATCATATAGCCTCTTCTGACCATGTGATTTTTATTTTTTTTTGCAAGAAAAAAATAGTTGAGAAACTTGGAAGTTAGAGTAGAAGATAATTTATCATTCAGAGATCATATATCACTGGTGGTCAAAAGTTATTTTGCCAAATTAAGACTTTAAAAAAAAAGACTGCATCCTTTATTAGGCTGAAGATATAGAGCAGAGTCTCTCAAACTTTTTTTTAGCTTCGGCACACTAAACAGAGCAAATGTTTTTCACTGTACACTAAATGGAGCTAATGTTTTTGTGGCACATTATAATTGAATGTCAATAAAACAAAAAATTAGAGCTAAGACACCCAAAATTAAATAAATACAAGTCAAAATAAAGCATGTCAACCTCTCTGTAGGGAGCGCTCAAACAAGCTCCAATCAATGTTAGCATCGAGCCCCCTTCTACCATTCCGTAAGACTCTGAAGACTTGGCTCTTCTCCAAAAAGTAACCCGTTCCCCCTAGTACTATCACGCCTACCTCTCTCTTACCTCTTCTATAAATCCACTGGAGTTCCGTTCCTTCCCTAACCATGTAAACCGTGTCGAGCTCCACCTGTGGAGATGATGCGGTATATAAACCCAAGATTTAGTTTAGTTTAGTTTAGCAAATGGACCTCAAAATCCAAAGGATAGCCTCCCGAACTACAAAGACTTTGAACAAGGATATAAGACTATCACGGGTCCAGCTTTGGAAAAAAGCTCAAGAGAAAAACTCCCTGCAAAGGGAGAAAAAAAACCCTGAGCTCAAAAACTGGGCATGAATAATTAAAACTTAGTTCTACATGGGGGAACCCTACAGTGAAGGGGAATCAAGAGGTAGGTCATAAAACCAAGGAGGCAGGTTTTCAAACTGCGTTAAGCTGTAAAAAGCAAGCCAAAGTTTAAACAAAAAAAACTTAGCTCAATACAATTAGATTCACAATAAAATAGTTCCATACATATTTCAATCATTCCTCCAAAATATATTTCCAAATGACCTAATCCATTCCTTTCTACTTTCCCCCTTAATCCTATCCCCTACCCCCTTCCCTTCCTCCCTCATACAATTTACATTCAATTCTTTTATTAAAGGAATAAAATAAAAATACACATCTAAATTATACAGAAAGATAATAATTACAAATAATACATCATTTATAAATGTTAAAATTCTAATCCAAATATTATATAAAATTCTACAATTCCTTCAAACATTTGATATAATAAACCATAATCCCCCTATTCATTCCCCCAATTCCACCCTCTTAACCCATAATCAACTCCCCCTCCCCAGATGAAAGTTGCCAAAAAAATTAAGACAAATAAAGAACTGGAGTGTAATTTAAACAACCTTAATTTCAACATAAATCAGTGAGCATTAAACTTCTTGCTCTAGATCAGTGGTTCCCAAACCTGTCCTGGGGGACCCCCAGCCAGTCAGGTTTTCAAGATATCCCTAATGAATATGCATGAGAGAGATTTGCATATAATGGAAGTGGCAGGTATGCAGATCTCTCTCATGCATATTCATTAGGGATATCTTGAAAACCTGACTGGCTGGGGGTCCCCCAGGACAGGTTTGGGAACCACTGCTCTAGATGAAAGATTTTGAATATACGGATCCCAAATTTCCATAAAAAGATGAATTGTTCTAGACGAACGCCTAGCTTCCCCAATCTCAAACAAAAGTAAACGATACAATTGGTTCCTCCATTGATTCCTTCAATAAAATGTTATAAATTGAAAAACTTAGCTCTTAGCTGTAAGGTCGGGTCCTTTCTCTGTTGCTGTCTGTGTAGTGCAATCTTTCTGCCTTTCACCACAAAAACAACAAAAAATTAAATTTGAGAGTTATTAATTTTTTTATTTTTTATTTATCATTTTAATTGATCATACAAGCATAATAAACATACTCGAACAGAGATTTGTAATTTCCAAGAATAAAATAATCTAACGTGGAGGCCCACAAAAGAAAAAATCATTATTATTTAGTCCACAAATAATATGGAGTCAAAGAATAGAAATAAAAAGAATGAAATAACAATCTATCATCTTAGGAGCATTCACAAAGGGCGCAGGAAGCTGCCAGTTCGCGCTACTCTTTTGGAACGGCAACAGAATCAATTATGATTTCACTACCTTCTTTAGCCACAATAAATTCTAACAGTTGTTTGGGCTCAAAAAAAAGAAAATTTTTCCCACCATAAGTAACACAACATTTTGACGGAAACTTCAAAATAAAGGTTGCACCTAGAGATATGACTCTCGGTCTATAAATCAAGAAGTCACTTCTTCTCTTCTGTGTCGCCTTTGAAAAATCAGGAAATATACGTATAGTTGAACCCAAAAATTGAACATTCATATTTCTGAGCCAGAGAGTTATTAATTTAAAGTTCTTTAAGCTATGTATGGGTAAGTGTAACAACGGCGAAACTAAAATAGATAGAATAGATTTGCTAATCAAATGCTCTCGATAGTCGACATCGACCACCCGCAGCCATTCTCTTTTATTTTTCGATTTAATATCTGTCAGAGCTGAAAATTCAAGTTCGCAAATGGTAACAAAGCCTTTGTTGCTCCAATTAGGGTAACTGCTCCATAAAAAAATATAAATAAAGCTAAAATGACTTGTTAGTTTTCAAGGACCAATCACGTTGAAGAATGATGCTTGTCTAGGTGGTTGTATCCTTATGCACACAGAGGCTCATAACATTGACAGACTCTTGCACACGTTGCCTTTTCTAGAGTATACTTATGAAGGGAATTTTTTAAAATTAAGTAAAATTCTGGAATCTCTCATGGCACACCACTGTGCCTTGGCACACAGTTTGAGAGACACCGATGCACAGGTTTTAATCCATGCCTATGTGACTTCAGGGTTGGATTATTGCAATGCCTGATCTCCCTAAATATCGACTGAGGAGTGGCTATTCAGCCAGTGGCTATCAGCATTTTTTGGCCACTGCCATCGGCTTTATCTCCAGATATTCAATGCCAGGCCATGTCTGGGCACTGGCACTAAATATGCAGGTATACATGGCTGGCTAACACTTATGCAGTTAAGGGGAAATTCTATAAACAGTGCCTAAAAGTAGGCACTGGTAGACACCCTACCGGTGCCTATGTTAATTGAAAGAAACGCCGTGCCCGATCTGGGCAGGTCCGATGGATTCTCGAAACTCAAATATGCAGATGGGGCGATCGGAGGAATGCCCCCATCTGCCGGCATGGATCGCTGGTGTGCGATCCCGACGCATGCGCAGACCATCTGTAGACACGCAGCTGGTAAGGCCTGACTTTAGTGCCGGAAAAGGCGGTCGGAGCATACAGGGAGTGATTTCCTTCACTCGCCGGTGCTGCGGCTGCTCTCTCCTGCCTCTCCAGCTGTCCTCTCCAGTCTCCCCCATGAAAAACCGTATTCGCGGTTTTTCAAGATTTGCAGGGGTTCTGAATATCGGGGGAGTACTGTATTTCTTTTAGTAATCCATCTTCCTAAAATAGTGGTTGTAGATCACTTATCATTTTTTTTTTTAGCTTTTACAGCTCTGGATTGTATGTCACGGTCCTGCCTGTGGTTTTCTTGTCCTTGTAGTGCAGTAAGATTTCTCTGGGTGTTTTAAGGACTGAAGCAATATTCTTGGGGACTATTTTAGGGTTGTATCCTTTTTGTTTGAAGGATTCAGTCAGGGTCTTTAGGTGTTTATCTCTGTCTGTTGGGTCGGAGCAGTTGCTGTGATCGTGCGGCTTGGCTGTGTATAATGGATTTTTTTTTAAATGTGAAGGGTGAAAGCTGGAATAGTGGAGGTAGCTGCATGTGTTTATGGGCTTCTTGTATATAGAGGTTTGTATGTAACCATTGTTGATAGAGACTGTGGTGTCTAGAAAATTGACTTTTTCTGGGGAATCTATTTTGAAGGCATATTCACTATTTATGATTGACTTTCCAAAATACAGATGATGCCTATACTCCTACTGGGGTGTACATTACTGCCTAGGGTTTACTTGTATTCAGGGCTATCAGAAGGGCTGTGTGAAATGGGTGACTTACCTAGAACACAAGCCTGGGTGGAGGAGATGGGGGAGAAATGGAAATTATATCACCCATTGGAGCTAGAGCTGTAGTCTACCAGAGGGTTAGGACTTCGATGGGAAGATAGGACTTCAATGAGAAACCAAGGTGGCAAGGGAGCCCCTTCTGGTGATTCAGACAGGTCGTGACCTGTTTGGGCCGCCGCGGGAGCGGACTGCCGGGCAGGATGGACCTATGGTCTGACCCGGCGGAGGCACTGCTTATGTTCTTATGTTCTTATGTTCTACCACGCAGAAAGCACACAGCCCCATCATCAAAGGGCACGAGAGGCAGGGAGCATGATTCGATGATAGAATAAAGAGGAAAACGAAACTCGTGTGTACGAGTGATTATGTAATTAACGGACCCCCTTCTTGCAGCGAGACAAATCTTCGGAGAGGGGATCCCTCTGTGCTGCCTGGAATGCCACATAGCCTGGTGATAGGAATGCTTGTGGTAATTATATTTTGTTATAAACATGGTTTTCCCTAAACTAGGTGAAGGTTGGTCTATTTTGCTAGACCAGAGACCTTGCAGCTGTGTTTATACTTCAGTATGTGGTCCTGCCCACGGTTGTCAAAAATTTTGGTTCATGGCTATGACATAGCATTATGCATCCCACCTATACAGAATACATCCTTCTTACAGAAATACCTGTTAAGAGTCCATCAGGCACCAGTTTACATCTATTTCTCAGTCTAGATTTAAAGCTGGCCTAAAGGCTTATTATTTTTCCATGGCTTTAGGGTTTGGTCAACTATGCCAGTGACAGGGGACTGGCATATGACTGAGCCTCCCTTTTAATCTGTCGTTTTCCTCTATTTGACTTGGCCTTATATTGTAAACCACTCTAGTGTTCAAAGGGCAACAGAGAAAATTCTAGAATAAATAAAGTTTTGTTTCCAAGGATCTACTTGTGAAGAGTGTTGCAAGTCTCAGGTTTTCTTGTAGTTCTCAGAAATTCAGGTCTGTTCTGTTCTCTCTAGCAGAGGCTTCTGGGAAATTAGGAGCATAGGCGGCTTCACCCCAGTATGATTAATTGCAGGAGCATCACTTCCATCACCAACCCTAACGTCAGGCAAGCCACCTGTTGCAGCAACAGCATATTCTTAGTATTTACATACCACTTATAACCTAAGTGGTGTGCATTCAGGTTCTCATGCATTTTTCCCTATCTGTCCTGGCGGACTCACACTCTATCTAATGTATTTGGGGCAAATGGGGATGAAGTGACTTTCCGAGGGTCACGAGGTGCAGCTGTAGCTCTAACCACTGCGCCACACACTCCCCACATTGCCAGTTAAGCTAGCAGGGGAAGACTGAATGCCACGAAAGGCATATACAATATAAATATATTTATTTCATCTTGTGCAGCTTTTATTTTGTGATAATGTAATCTGTCTGGCTGAAATGTTTCAAAGGTTTTGCATCCTTACGGTAGCAGAGCCAAGCTCAGAGAGTAATCTGATACCACAAGACCACAGGCCTATCTCTCTGCAAGCAGGTACCCTGCCTCTGTCATTCTGAGTAGAGAATGACACGGTGACAAAATTCATCACCGTTCCCATCCCCGCGGGAAACCATCTTCATGTCATTCTTTAAGGAGAGAGGGAAGAATCAGAGTATGAATGGCCACAACCACTGACCCGCAAGCTTTGCTTTGAAGAATGCTGGGGTAGAAGGACTGAGGTTGAAACAGACACTACAGAATGACAGTCTCTGGTATCCAGATATTGTGATGTCATAATGCCTCATTCCACCAGTGCCTAAGAGCCAATCACATCAGTGATGTCACAATGGCTTCATTATCCTTGGCTCACATAAGAATCAGAGTATGAATGGCCACAACCACTGACCCGCAAGCTTTGCTTTGAAGAATGCTGGTGTAGAAGGACTGAGGTTGAAATAGACACTAGAAAATGACATGGAATTATTTCCCGCGGTTATTCGCGGGGATAGGAACGGTGATGAATTTTGTCACCGTGTCATTCTCTAATTCTGAGATGAGAGCAAAGAACTCAGGCTTATCCTTTCGAAATAAGATACAACAGGATTGTCTGGGCTTGTTTTGCAGCTGAAACCCCCCCAGATTATTCCTCTTTCAGAAAAGTAGGACTAGTCTCTCTGATAAGGGGACTTGGGTTCTCTCTTTTCTATTTTAAGTCACTTTCGTTGACAGTGCTCCAGTGCACTGCAGCACTCTAAGTCTCAACAGCTGGTTGCACTTTCTGTACAGGAATGCTTGGAAGGGTTCACACCCTAATAGTATTTCTCACTGTAACATTACAGGGCATTAAAAGCCTGAACCTTGTTGCATGAGAGACAGGAAAGAACACAGTCCCCGCTTTGCATCTGGGAGCACAGGCTCACTGGACTCAGGTTTTTTGTTTTTTTTCCCAGTGTTTAAGAGCTTTTCCCACGGATCCTAAACCCAGAGGCTCTGCTCCCCAGAGAAAAGCTAACTACTGTTGAAGTGTTTTCTCTGCCTCTTCTAAAGCAGGGCTTAGGATAGTGCTCCAGCGATACAGCTCTGACTCTGAGGCTCAAAGAAAAGCAGCTCCCCTGCCTTCCGGCCTCTCCAGAAGCAGACATTCTTCAGTCAGGCTCGGATTTAAACATAGCTGACCGCCTAGGGCACCAAATACCAAACAAGAGCCTCTTCCCATTTGCTTTAGGCCAGGGGTCGTCCATTGGTAGCCTTTCAAAAGAGTGGCACCCGCCTGCCTACACTCTGTAGTCCTGTCTATGGATGCCAAAACCTTAAATCCAGTCCCGCCCCCACCTTCCCTCTTTCTCCTATGGTGCCTTCCTCACCTCAGTTCTCACTAGAAGCTTGCTTGCTGTCCATAAAGGAAACCCTATAGGAAAAGGCTACTGCAAAGTCTGTGGCCATGCCTTGAGCCTCCAGGCCCTAGAGTCTAACATGTTGCATTCCTTGCCAGCAGAAGTGAGAAAGAGGAAGCCCACAGCCCAGGCCTGACACGGGGGCAAATTTGTCCTTGTCCCTTAGGAACTCAATTTCCTCATCCCGTCCCTGCAAGTTTTGTTGCTGACCCTGTCCCTGCTCCATTCCTGTAAGTTCTGCCTTAACTGCACAAGCCTCAAGCACTTATGATATTAAAGTGTCTGAGGCTTGTGCAGATGAGGACAGAGCTTAGGCATTGGTGGAATGAGACATTATGACATCACAATCTGAGCTCTAGAATGTTGCTGCTTATGATTTTAAAGTGTTTGAGGCTTGCGCAGATGAGGACAGAGCTTAGGCATTGGTGGAATGAGGCATTATGACATCACAATCTGAGTTCTAGAATGTTGCTACTTATGATTTTAAAGTGTTTGAGGCTTGCGCAGATGAGGACAGAGCTTAGGCATTGGTGGAATGAGGCATAATGACATCACAATCTGAGCTCTAGAATGTTGCTGCTTATGCTTTTAAAGCAGTGGTCTCAAACTCAAACCCTTTGCAGGGCCACATTTTGGATTTGTAGGTACTTAGAGGGCCTCAGGAAAAATAGTTAATATTTTATTAAAGAAATGACAATTTTGCATGAGGAAAAACTCTTTTAGTTTATAAATCTTTCCTTTTGGCTAAGTCTTAATAATAATATTGTCATTTATAGCTAAAGAGAAATATGATCAAGAAACTGTATTATTTTTCTTTTGTCATTATGATAAACATGCCGAGGGCCTCAAAATAGTACCTGGCGGGCTGCATGTGGCCCCCGGGCCGCAAGTTTGAGACCACTGTTTTAAAGTGTTTGAGGCTCGTGCAGTTGAGGACGGAGCTTAGGCATTGGTGGAATGAGGCATAATGACATCACAATCTGAGCTCTAGAATGTTGCTGCTTATGATTTTAAAGTGTTTGAGGCTTGGGCAGATGAGGACGGAGCTTAGGCATTGGTGGAATGAGCATTATGACATCACAATCTGAGCTCTAGAATGTTGCTACTTATGATTTTAAAGTGTTTGAGGTTTGTGCAGATGAGGACAGAGCTTGCAGGGATGGGGCAGGGACAGGAAAAGAAGTCGTGGGGACGGGAAAATGAGTCTCCACAGGGATGGGGAAAAATGTGTCCCCATGTCATTCTCAGTGGCACCCAGCATCACTGCACTATGTGCCCCCCTGCACTCTTCCCCTTCCCCTGCAGTCCTTGCCCCCTGCGTACCTCAAATGATCACCAACAGCGAGCAACATCTCTAAGCTGCTGCTTGCGCTGGCCTCAACTCTCCCTCTGACATCACTGCCTGGTCTCACAACCAAGAAGAGGTGGGAAGGTGGGCAGGAAAGCACAAAGAAGTGATGGCACCCCTGCAAGATGGCACCCAGGATGTTTTCCCTCCCCTCCCCCCACCCCACCCCACCCCACCATGCCAGTGTTTTATTTTCCAAATCAAAAACCACGTTTTTAATTTTGAAGGCCTGTGATGGCCAAACAATTTGTCTTATTGCAGCCTTCGTAAGAGGAGCCGTGTTATATGCAATAAGCCAAGTTCACCAAGCTTTCTTCCTGATTGACACAGAGAACTTGATTCATCAACATTTTCTTTTCCATGGAGAATGGATGGCAGAAGAGTGTTTCTGAAACAAGCCCAAGATACAAAAAGCCTTCGGAACACCTGCTCCAGTGTCTCACACTGTGGCATTGCTCTGCAGAGAAGCCTCTTGCCCAGGCTCAAAACTTTGATCGGAGATTGAATTAGGAAAACCTTGGACAGTTGGCAGCATGCCTGGTGAATCTATTTCTGTTCCTGTGGAAGGCACTGGGGTATGAGTGTGGGGCCAGCCTTCATTCCTTTCCAGGGTAGGCAGCAAATGCATGAATGGAGCAGTGCGTAGTATGTTGCCTTTGGCCAGAGCTGGCTTCAGTGCCTGCTGGATCTTGTGCCCCAGAGCTGACCATAGCATCACTTGGGAGATGTTAGGCCACACAGAACTCTATTCAACCACTGCACAAAAGCCTACAGAGGCCTTGACATAACAGCAAAGGGCATCTAATGTTCAAAGTGGAAAAACAGGATAGAGGCAGGCTCCCCCTAAAGCATGTATTTTAGAAGATTTTCTCCCTTCCCTCTTGCCCTTCCTCATCCCTAGGCAGAAGGAGGTCTCTTCCTCTCCTCCAGTTATGGGCCAGTCTTTTGTTCCCATCCCCCTGGCAGGCATCAGATTGTTTCTTTCCTTGCTGGCACATGCAATCTTACTCCCACACACAAGGCAGTCCCCATTTCTCTCTCTCCAGCCACAAAGTAGTTACTCTGCTTTCCCAAAGCAGCAGGGAGGTAGGTTATCTCTCCTTCCCTTCAAGTCGGGTGAACCAGCTAATTTACCACCTCAAACATAAAAGCGGTGGAGTCGCTTTTGTGGTATTGGCCCGGGCCGGCCTGGCTCGACTGGGGACATGGAATTAGAAGCTGACTGAGACTGAGGGTAGTGAAAATGACTGGGGTTTATTTTTATTTTCTTTTTCTTGAGCTTGTTTCATTTTGCTTTTTTTCCTGCTTTTATTTTTAGGATTTTTCTCTGGGGTTCTTTGATATTGATGTTTTCCCTTCTGTTGTGCCTTTTACCCACCTATAGTATTGAATTCATTGCATTATCTTTTCCCTCTTCCTTCTCTTTTATAGGTAAATGTAAGTAATTATTTTTTTCATAGGTACTATAGTTAGGTTGTGAGCCCGTTGGGACAGAGAGGGAAATTCAAAGGACTCGATTAGATTTTTGGCCATTACTTAAGTCAATTTGTTTTGTAAACTGCTCTGAATCCTTTGGGAGATTTAATTTGAAAGGAAACTCTGCAATGAGAGGGCGTAGGATGAAGTTAAGAGGTGACTGAGGAAATACTTTTCTACAGAAAGGGTGGTAGATGCGTGGAACAGTCTCCCGGAAGAGGTGGTGGAGACAGAGACTGTGTCTGAATTCAAAAGGGCCTGGGATAGGCACGTGGGATCTCTCAGAGAGAGAAAGATAATGGTTACTGTAGATGGGCAGCTCTATGACCTCACAATGCAGTGCACAGAGCCTTAGCCTATAGGAAGAGGAGATGCAAATGTTAAGAGCCTTAGCCAATAGGGAGAGGAGGAGATAATGGTTACTGCAGATGGGCAGACTAGATAATAATAATAATAATAATAACAACAGCTTATATACCGCAATACCGTGAAGTTCTACGCGGTTTACAGAAGATTAAGCAAAGGTAACAAATTGAATTGACTTTAAGAGGGGAGGAAGAAAGAGAATTAATAGGACAGGAAATTCATTGTTGAGGAAAGAGAGATCAAAAGGACAAACTAGATGGGCCATTTGGCCTTTATCTGCCATCATGTTTCTATTTATTTATTTTAAAAAATTTCTATACTGTCTGAAACCTAAACGGTTTACGTGATAATACATACATAAATTTATAAAACAGAAAATAAAAAACTCATGAACATAAATAGACAAATCAATGCTATGAAGCCTATGCAGATAATTATAAACAAGTTCTCAGAGATCAACAATCATAAAGAATCAATATCTAGAAAAAGGCATTTACAAAGAATTGTGTTTTAAATAATTTCCTAAATGTGCCCTTTTCACCACATTTACGTATTTGACTCACACGTGAATTCCACAATTTGACCCCTGCACAACAGAAGGTCATTGAGCTGGTCTCAAGGTATTTCGGATTAACATTTGCCTTTAGTAAGGCTGAATTCTCAGAGCGTAGTGATCTGTTTGGTAGATAGTCAGTCATGTTATTCTTGAATAGTTCAGGTATAGCACCGCAAAGGAATTGGGGACAAATCGTCGCTGCTTTATACTGAATTCTGAAGTCAACCGGCAACCAGTGTAATTGTTGGAGATAGATACCACATTTCAATGAATTAATTAAATTAAAATAAACTGAATACTCCATGAATACTATTCAAATTCTACTGTCTATTATTTAAAACCATAAACGGCGACAGCCCAACCTACCTGATCAACCGCCTCATCCAAACTACATCAACTAGACATAGGAAAACCCACACTTCATTCACGCATCCCCCCCAATCAAAGAAGTCAAATGGGAAAACTATACGATGGCCTCCTAGCCACACAAGCAGCAAAACTCAACAACCAAATCTCCAATCTACTAATTATGACCCCAGACTACAAAACATTCAGAAAAGAAATAAAGACGATACTTTTCAAGAAATTCCTGCAAATGACTTAATACCGCTAGCTCCTTCCCACTTTCCAATACCTTCCCGATTCCCCAAAGCAACCTCATCTACTCTTTATCTCCTCTAGAAATTACCAGATATCTTCTTCATGTAATACGTTTTTTGTATTTCTTTTGTAATCCGCCTCGAACCGCAAGGCAATGGTGGAATAGAAATCTCTAATGTAATGTATTAACTAGTCTAGCGATAAAGGTCCCATCACCTCTCTGCAGGTTGACTTCCCCACTACCAGTAAATATCACCTCTCACTCCGTTCTGACAGAATTCAGGAATGTTTGGGGCTACCTTCTGGTCCCACACTGCAGATCAAATTCTCAAGCAAAGTTTTGGGCATCATTATTGACTCTACACTTTCCTTTAATGATCAACTCAACTCTCTGGTAAAAAAAAATGTTTTTTTAGTCTTCACATGTTGAGGAACGTGAGATCCTGCTTCCGCCAACAACATTTTGCTGTCCTTGTACAATCAATCATTCTTTCCAGACTGGACAATTGTAATTCCGTCTATCTAAGTCTAACCAAACAAAATCTTCAAAGACTTCAGTGGATCCAGACCACTGCGGCTAGGTTGATATTCGCAAAAAGCAAATTCGATAATGTTTCCCCACTTCTGTCAAAACTTCACTTGCTTCCGGTGATTTCTAGGATTCACTTTAAATGTACCTGCCTAATATTCAAGATCCTACATGGCATTCTTCCTCCCCTAATTCCACTATCCTGGAATTCTTCGAGACCTGACATTACCAGATCCGCCCACAAACTCAAACTATCTTTCCCCTCGTTAAAAGGTCATGTATGCAGGTAAATTAGGGAAATCCCTTTTCTTCAAATTCACTGAGCTTTGGAATAACCTCCCTGCCCCGCTGCGGAACCTAGGCTCATTCCAATTATTCCGAAAGCATCTGAAAACCTGGCTTTTCTCCAAAACGTAAAGCTACCTATTTAAAATGTAAAGCTAGCTATCCTCTTCTTAACCTCTAATTTCTTATTATGTCCTTCCCTCATTTATTGAATTTACCTGTAAAACGTGCCGAGCTCTATCTTTATGGAGATGATGCGGTATACAAACTTAAGGTTTAGTTTAGTTTAGTTTAACTAATCTCATTTACAACCCCCCATTTCTAGTTGGTAACCCTAGGCATCCTTGCTTTGAAAACTACTTCCTCTGAGCCCCCACCCCCCTCAATTTCCTTTCATAACCTCTTGTCCTTCGGTTTTCTTTTTCAAATCAAAAGCAAGTATGCTTGTATCCTGGATTAGAAATGTGTATGAGAACAGCACAACTGCATTTTCAGCCGCTCTTGTTGCATCCTGCCAATGCCAGAATCCTTCTGTGTCTTTTTTTGGAGAAGTGAATGAAACAAAATGTCAAAACTGAGATTTTTTATTTTATGACAAATCCAAACATTACCATAAATGTTCACAGTGGTCATGACTGCAAGTAACTGGCACAGGGTGTGGGAAGAGAGAAACAGAATGAGGGGAGGGAGGGGGAATGTAGAGGGGAGAAGAGAAAGGAGATGGATATTAAGGATGAGGGAAAGAGTTAAAGAAGAAAGATAGTAAGGAAAAAAAAAAAGATAGAGGAGTGCTACCAGGGTTAAAGACTTCTATGGCAAGAAATCACTGGACAGTTTCAGCCTATCCCGTAAAACTATCAGTTATTTGATACTAAGGGGTGAAGCTCAGAGCCCATCTTTAAGAAGGCCTTACAGAATGGGGCAGAATCCAAACAGAAACCTTGTAATGCTCTACATCCAAAGACCCCCCCCCTTCCCTCCTCCAAACAGTAGGCTCGGCACAGAAGTATGACATTTCCCCTACTATTCAAAGTATAAAACCTCTGAATATTTGAATTCTGCCGTCATCCTAGTAGCAGTAACGCAGCCCGTCTGAGTGTAACAAAGTACCGATACAATTAAGATTAATGACCAGCACAGAATGCTTCAGAAAGCTTTGGAAAACAGCATTCTTTTAAACAGGCATTTCACAGAACATGCACACTGCTAGGTTCTTACTGCTCCTTCTCTGCCCACTGTGGTATACCATTATGTTAATTTGATTTCCTTTACATAACCTACTCAGAATAGTGGATGATGCGGGATGTAATTATAAATACATTCCCCTCCACTACCACACTCTTAGTGACACAACGAAACCCTACAAATACACACACTCGGCAACTGTATACACAGAAAACCAAAAACTGTCAGACCAAAACTCCATCTAGTTCAGAATCTAATCTAATCAGGTTCAAGGCGATTTACAAGATAAGAGGCCCATGCAGCATCATGGGGAAATAGTACATCACGTTGAAGAGGGAGGTTAAGTTGTTGCAAGAGGGGAGTCAGCTGCAATACGTTGTGAAGGACGGTTACGTTGTCGAGGTGAGAGAGCCGAGTCACTGAGCTAAAAGTAATTTATCAAATAGTAGGTAAGTTTTCAATCTTTTCCTGAAGGTGAGGCAATTCAGTTCTGTTCTTATGGACGTTGGAAGAACCTTCCAAGTCCTTGTAGTGGCGTACGTAAAGAGGGTGTTGAATATTCGCTTGTATTTCACTCCCTTAGATGAGAGATTGGGTGTTTATCCTGGTTGAGGTGAAGAGGGAGGTGGAATCAATCCTGTTTCCAAAAGTGACCAATCTAAGTCACAAGTATCCATCAGGATGTCAAAGATTAGATCACTTCTTTCTGCATATTACCCAGGGATAAGCAACGACTTTGCCAAGTTTACCTCTTTAATACTGGCTTATTGACCTTTTCTCTGTTATCCTGCTGTCCACGGAGAACCTACGTTACAGGTAAGTAACTACACTATTTATTCCATTTTCTATACCGTTCTCCCAGGGGAGCTCAGAATGGTTTACATGCATTATTCAGGTACTCAAGCGGTTTTCCCTCTCTGTCCCGGTGGGTTCACAATCTATCTAACGTACCTGGGGCAATGGGGGGGGGGGATTAAGTGACTTGCCCAGGGTCACAAGGAGCAGCGTGGGTTTGAACCCACAACCTCAGGGTGCTGAGGCTGTAGCTTTAACCACTGTACCACACTCTCCCCTTTCACCGCATCTTCTGACAAATCCTATGACTTGTGTTGCATGAAAAAATACTTCCTTTTGGTTTTTCAGATGGCGCTTTGATAGTCCTTCATAAGACATATGTCAGAAATGAAAGTCAGGGGAATACAGTACAGTGTCTTATTGTGGAATGATAACTAGTTAAAAGATTGAAAACGGAGTAGGGCTAAATGGTCACTTACCTCAGTAGAGAAAGGTGAAGAGTGGAAAGCTCCAGAGATCAGTGCTGAGACCAGTATAATAGCTTCATCCAATAGCTCCTAGTCTAAGTACTATTGGAAAGGGTAAACAATTACAGTGATCCCTGCCACCACACTCATGATTTTATAGACGTGACCATCTCTCCCCTACGTTGAAGAGCCTTTTCCCTCTGCGTATAGTAGGAGAGATATTCCATCTCCTTTATTATTTGTGGCCCTTCTTTGAACCTTTCCTGGTTCCATTAATCTTATTTTTTTATATTAAACTACCAGAACTATACATAATACCATGGAGCAATACATTATAATATTGTTTTTATAGTCAATTCTTTTACAAATACCACCTAGTATTCTATTTGCTGCATAAACGTTGAGCAGAGGATTTCATTGTAATGGTCACAATTAACTCCATGATCCTTCTCTTGGATGGTGACTCCC
The DNA here is from genome assembly GCF_902459505.1 of Geotrypetes seraphini. Lineage (NCBI taxonomy): Eukaryota > Metazoa > Chordata > Amphibia > Gymnophiona > Dermophiidae > Geotrypetes > Geotrypetes seraphini. Next base: position 21,183,785 of record NC_047096.1, read on the forward strand.
AATATAGAACCCACCACAGTGAATCTACAATTTGGATTATTTTCCCCTACATATATTACTTAACACTTGAACACATTAAAATGTAACCTTCTGGTTAGCTACTCAGTTCCCTTGTCTTCTAAGATCCTTCTGCAATTACTCATGATCCCTTTGGGATCTACAAGGGGATGTTGAAAAGTTCTCAGCCCAACTGACTTCCTAAATTCTGTCCATTATTTTGCCACTGTAGCAGAAAAGAAAGTTATTTTATTTTGCAAAGTACCAATTTGCAAAATCATAATGCTGTTTTGACATTGTTTAAGATCATTGATTGAACCATGTCAACGAAAAGTGTGGCATTTTCAAGTTTGGAACTCTGAATCACCATGAAGTTCCTATTCCTGCAGAAGAAAATTCCAAAGGAAATCCATGAATGTATGATGCAAACATTGAGTGACAAATGCCCATCATACTCCAAGCGAAGAAGTGGTATGCACACTTTCAGCATGGAGATTTCGAGACCACAGATGCAGCAAGATCTGCAAATGGTGTCAACTGGTGTCAAATGGTGTCAACTCAAATTGTTCAACCTAAAACTAATCACCCCAGCAGTATATAAAAATATAGTAGAAAGCAAACCTAAATACTGCTAATGGCCAGCAATACACATCAGTGTTATTAGCCCAACAAATTTGAAGGGCTACGGCCTCAGAATCGGAGCCTACGCACAGCAGTGCCAATCACAAACTGAGGATAATCTGCGTAGTGAAATTGCTCCTGCTCCAATCATTGGCCAACATACATGAATTTTTTTAGAAAATTTTTCAAAAGCATTTAAATGAAGCTATAGATACAACCCCTACAGGGTTACATTGTGTAAGTGCAAGCCAGGATATGAAAAACTTAGACCAGAAAAGCGACTTAGCTTTGTAGCTGACTTGTCTTTACAGGGAAATACAGTCACCGGTGTTTGTTTGCCGACGCGGCCAGCGTTTCGCGGGAATTTTATAATAAAGACCATTCGCTGCGTCAGGGCCACCAGGACATTCAAAAATCAAGGCTCACTGTAAATTGAGAACAAAATTTGAAAATGTATTAAGCTCCCAAGAACTAAAGAAATAGAAAAACAAAGTAACAGTACTCACATTACTGCACACGGTCACAGAATTTCAAATCATGTTAAGATGGCAGTCGGCTACGTTTTATAGCCGTTACGTAACATACCCTGATGACGTCACGGGTCACTGGACACACTGTAAACACTAGTAAAAATGTTGCCACTCAAATGATCTATTAAGTCCCAAAGGCCACAGTGTATCCAGCCTATTTATCCACCGCTGCTCCCTCTGTGCTAGATACCTTATGAAGTCCCCCCCTCTGGTACTTGGCTGAACCACCTCCAAAATTAAAGCTTTCAGAGACCCAAAATCGTGAGATCTTTCCAGGCAGTGTTTAGCTAATGGAGCCCCAATTATTTTGTTCTTGATATTGCTCTTATGTTCTGTGAGTCTTATGGTAAATTTACGAGAAGTCTGACCCACATATACTAGATCACAGGGGCATTGTATAATATATACCACACCGCAGGATTTACAGTCAGAGTTATGACGTAGATTGTATTCTTTTTTGTCTCTAGGATTGCAGAAACAATTGGTACAAATCATGAGCTTGCACATTTGACATGTTCCACACGCTTTATGTCCCATCCATACTTGATTCCGCCCAGGCTTAATATTGGGCAGTACAGAAGGGCATAAAATCTCTTTCAAATTCCTAGTTCTACGGAAGGCTATCCTTAGGCTGTAATCTTTAAAGGTACCAGAGGTCTGTAAAATCGCCCAATGTTTTTTAAGCGAGCGGACCAACCGATGGCACTGGCTGGAGTATGTTACAACGCACGTCATGCATTGTTCACCTGATCTCTGAGAATCAGATCTCTTAGGGGCGAATAAACTCTCCCTGTTGCAGTATAATGCTCTTTTATATGCTGCGGAAACAACTTTTGAGGGATAGCCCCGGGCCAGAAACCTGTGTTTTAGAACATCAGCCTGTTTTTTAAAGTCCCCTTTAGAGGAACAGATCCTCCGAATCCGTAAAAACTGGGAATAAGGGAGACTTTTTTTCAACGAGCTAGAATGAGCACTCGTATAGTGGAGGGTGGCATTGCAGTCAGTAGGTTTAGTAAATACTGATGTATGAAAAAACCCCTCCCTAATTTCAACAGATACATCGAGAAAAGAAATCTGGTTAGTGCTGCAGGCATGGGTAAAGCGCACTTTGGGATGACAGGCGTCCAGGTAAACAAAAAATTTTTCCAAATCATCCGAACTGCCATTCCAGATTAAAAAAAATATCATCGATGTATCTGGTCCAAAAAGCCACATACTGAAAATACTCACAATCATACACCCAGTCACATTCAAACCTGTCCATAAACAAATTTGCAACAGCAGGGGCCATCGTGATCCCCATAGCAATCCCGGATTTCTGATGAAAAAGATGCTGTTCAAACATAAAAAAGCTATCACATAGCACTATCTTCGCTAGAGAACAAATGAATTTTGTTGGTACTTTAGGGTCCAACCTTTTCTCTAGGGTGTCATGAATTATTTGAAGTGCTTCAGACTGAGGTATAATCGTGTACAGAGAGCACACGTCTATAGTCACCAGGATGGAATGCGGACCAGGCCTAATGGTGTCCAATTTTTTCAAAAACTGGGTAGTATCCTGGGTGAAAGCAGTAGTCTGGCACACAAACTGTTGCAGAAACTTATCAATATAAATGGAGGAAGCTTCAAGTAAAGCACCACGATTCGACACAATCGGCCTACCAGGAGGAGAAGTGGAGGACTTGTGGATCTTAGGGAGTAGGTAGAAAATCGGAATCTTGGGATGACGTACATTAAGAAACCGAAATTCTCTGTTGGTAAGGTATCCATCATCCAGAGCCTTCTTCGTTAAAGAATTAATCTTCAATTGTAGATGTTCGGTTGGATCCTGAGAAAGGACATCATAGTCAGAGCTAAACAACTGTCTTTCAGCCTCCTTCAAATAAACCTCTTTACTTAACAAGACAATCGTCCCGCCTTTATCTGCTTTTCTTATAATTAAATCGGTGTCATCAGTAAGGGACTTAATAGCATCCTTTTCAGCCTTACTGATGTTATAATAAGTTCTATCATTGATATTACTGTTGGTCTTTACAATATCAGTTACAACCATTTTGTGGAAAGCAGTAATCAGCGGATCAATCGGACCAGGCGGAACCCAAGTAGATTTAGGGGTTACTCGTGAGTCTATGTCAGGTTGTTCAGATGCAGCCTCAGTTGAAAAAAAGGCTTTAATTCGCAATCCTAGAGACAAAAAAGAATACAATCTACGTCATAACTCTGACTGTAAATCCTGCGGTGTGGTATATATTATACAATGCCCCTGTGATCTAGTATATGTGGGTCAGACTTCTCGTAAATTTACCATAAGACTCACAGAACATAAGAGCAATATCAAGAACAAAATAATTGGGGCTCCATTAGCTAAACACTGCCTGGAAAGATCTCACGATTTTGGGTCTCTGAAAGCTTTAATTTTGGAGGTGGTTCAGCCAAGTACCAGAGGGGGGGACTTCAGAAGGTATCTAGCACAGAGGGAGCAGCGGTGGATAAATAGGCTGGATACACTGTGGCCTTTGGGACTTAATAGATCATTTGAGTGGCAACATTTTTACTAGTGTTTACAGTGTGTCCAGTGACCCGTGACGTCATCAGGGTATGTTAAGTAACGGCTATAAAACGTAGCCGACTGCCATCTTAACATGATTTGAAATTCTGTGACCGTGTGCAGTAATGTGAGTACTGTTACTTTGTTTTTCTATTTCTTTAGTTCTTGGGAGCTTAATACATTTTCTGATTTTGTTCTCAATTTTACAGTGAGCCTTGATTTTTGAATGTCCTGGTGGCCCTGACGCAGCGGATGGTCTTTATTATAAAATTCCCGCGAAACGCTGGCTGCGTCGGCAAACAAACACTGGTGACTGTATTTCCATGTAAAGACAAGTCAGCTACAAAGCTAAGTCGCTTTTCTGGTCTAAGTTTTTCATATCCTGGCTTGCACTTACACAATGTAACCCTGTAGGGGTTGTATCTATAGCTTCATTTAAATGTTTTTGAAAAATTTTCTAAAAAAATTCATGTATGTTGGCCAATGATTGGAGCAGGAGCAATTTCACTACGCAGATTATCCTCAGTTTGTGATTGGCACTGCTGTGCCTAGGCTCCGATTCTGAGGCCGTAGCAAAAAAAAAAAAAATATATATATATATAGCTTCATTTAAATGCTTTTGAAAAATTTTCTAAAAAAAATTCATGTATGTTGGCCAATGATTGGAGCAGGAGCAATTTCACTACGCAGATTATCCTCAGTTTGTGATTGGCACTGCTGTGCGTAGGCTCCGATTCTGAGGCCGTAGCAAAAAAAAAAAAAATATATATATATATATATATATAGCTTCATTTAAATGCTTTTGAAAAATTTTCTAAAAAAATTCATGTATGTTGGCCAATGATTGGAGCAGGAGCAATTTCACTACGCAGATTATCCTCAGTTTGTGATTGGCACTGCTGTGCGTAGGCTCCGATTCTGAGGCCGTAGCCCTTCAAATTTGTTGGGCTAATAACACTGATGTGTATTGTTGGCCATTAGCAGTATTTAGATTTGCTTTCTACTATAACTCAAATTGTTCACCATGTCCATGACCTGATTTTGGCAGATAGCGAATATCGGCTAAAACAATTGCTGAGACACTACAGATATCCAGGGAATGCGTTGGGTTTATAATCCACGAGCAACTGGGTATGCGGAAGCTGTCAGCCAAGTGTGTGCCCAAATGTTTGAATGCCGATGACAAACAATGTTGAGTGAACACTTCCAAGTTGATTTTGTAGCAGTTTCAATGAACTGGTGCCAATTTTTTGGAATGACTAGTTACTGTTGATGAAACATGGTTATACCATTATGATCCTGAGACAAAACAACAGTCTGTGCAATGGTGGAACTCAGGTTCTCCAAGGCCAAGGAAATTCAAGACCCAAATGTCATCAGGAAAGGTCATGGCCACAGTGTTTCAGGATCAGGAAGGTATTGTAATGACTGACTATCTTCCAAGGGGCTAAACAGTTAATGAAGAATATTACTGTAACTCACGGTGCCGATTAAAGGAGGAATTGAAAGAAAAAAAGGGAGAGGGAAGCTGTGGAAAGGAGTTCTTTTTTTGCAAGACAATGTACCTGTTTTGATGCATTTGGGGTTTCAGTGCATACACCATCAATCCTACTCACCAGATCTTACTTCCTCCAACTATTTTCTGTTCCCAAACCTTAAAAAGAGTTTGAAAGGGCGTCAATTTTTAAGTAATTCAGAGGTGACTGCAGCAACGGAGCAGTATTTCAGTGACCAGATATCAGAATATTTTTTGGGAACGGTTACAGAAACTTCAGCCACAATGTGCCAAGTGTGTTGAACTTAAGAATAAATACGTGAAATAACTTGTAGGTTTCATGGCTCCACGTCATTCCTTTCTTGGTTTAGCTGAGAACTTTTCAGCACCTCCTTGTACATAAAAACATATTGTTACATAGAAACATAGAAATAGACGGCAGATAAGGGCCATGGCCCATCTAGTCTGCCCACCCTAATGTCCCTCCCCTACCTTCGCCCTGTGAATAGATCCCATGTGACGATCCCATTTGGCCTTAAAATCAGGCACGCTGCTGGCCTCGATCACATGCAGTGGAAGACTATTCCAGCGATCAACCACCCTTTCTGTGAAAAATAATTTCCTGGTGTCAGCTCGTAGTTTCCCTCCCCTAATTTTCCACGGGTGCCCTCTTGTTGTCGTGGGACCCTTGAAAAGGAAGATATCTTCCTCCGCCTCTATGCGGCCCGTGTTGGTTTTGTTCATCCCATAACTTTAAAAAAAAAAAAAAAAAAAGGATGAGTTGAAACACTTGTCAGACAATAATATGGCTAGAGTTATTTATGTGATACTTTGTCCCTATCCATTACTGTATGTTGGTAAGAGTATCAGAGCTATAAGAACCAACATGTTAGAACACAAAAGTTGCTTGAAACGCAAAATTGTGACTGCTCCATTAGTGGAACACTGCATTGAGTACAATCATCAATTTCAAGATCTGTCTTTATTTGTTATAAAGAAGAATAGACGTACATGGAAAGGGAATGATTTTGAGTCTATTCTGTTGAAAGAAGACCTACATTTTAGATTTGATCTGAACACCTTGATATCAGCAGGATTGAATGAAATCTTTGATCTAAAAGTTTATGATTTTCCAAATTGGCTGAATAAGTGGCACTGTTCACACACACACTGCTCCCTTCTTCCTGACTTCTTCCCCTCCTTTTCCTTGTAAGTTATGATGTTAATTCTGTTGCCTTACACCTATCGTCTAACATATCTACATGTGACAGTCAATGTTCCCTCTACGCGGCCACACACCTTTTAGCAGGAGGTCATGCAGCTGTTCAGCCCCATTGCACAGCCAGAGGAATCGGGACCTGCGCCCCGCTGGCACAACTCTTCCATCTTGTGCCACTGCTGCTGCTTTCCTGAAGCAGCCGTGACAAATTGAAATAAACCAGCTGCAGGACCTTCCTATACATACCTGCAGCTGCCTGCCAACCCGCCCCCTCCGACATCACTTCTTCTGGGACATGATTGAAACATTCAAGATATTGAAGGGAATTGACTTAGTAGAGATAGAGAGGTTGTTCACCCTTCTCCAAGGTAGAGAGAACGAGAGGGCACTCTCTAAAGTTAAAAGGGGATAGATTCCGTACAAACGTAAGGAAGTTCTTCTTCACCCAGAGAGTGGTAGAAAACTGGAACACTCTTCCGGAGTCTGTCATAGGGGAAAACACCCTCCAGGGATTCAAGACAAAGTTAGACAAGTTCCTGCTGAACCAGAACGTATGCAGGTGAGGCTAGTTTCAGTTAGGGCACTGGTCTCTGACCTAAAGGCTGCCGCGCAAGCGAACTGCTTGGCATGATGGACCACTTGGCTGACCCAGCAGCAGCAATTCTTATGTTTTCAATAAAAAATCATCTTATTTTCCATTTTTTTATTTATATTTGTAATTCTTACCCCCCTCCCTTTGACTAAGCCGCAGTAGAGGTTTCCACCGTGGTCTGGAGCACTAAATGTTCCGACACTGCTCCAACACCCATAGAATTCCTATGAGCGTCATTTTGGGCTGCAGTAGAAACCTCTACCGTGGCTTAGTAAAAGTGGGTCTTAATTTGTAATGTACAGTGTGTAATACCGTCAAGGTAATAGAAAATATTGCTCACGTGATCTCAGTCCTATGCTCACGAAAAAAGTTTTTGCTCAATTAACTCAGTTCATAGAGGGAACATTTCCCGAAGATCTGGCATCTTTCTTTTTTTTTTCTCTATCACCGTGGTCCTTGCCCCTTCCCTCGCCGCAATCCCCCAGTGACCCTCCCATGTTCCTTCCTTCCAAGGGATATGGTAAGGCAACTGCTCTTTCATTTTTCAGGCAACCAGCAGCTGAGTAAACGCGCTGCCTTCAATGCCCAGAAACTTTGCTACTGCTTCCCGCCTATGGGGAAACAGGAAGCAGTAGAATTTGAGCTATCGTCTTAACTTTTAATGATTTTACTTGATGTATTCTTTTACCGATTGTTTTTATTCTGCACTAGATATCAAATGTTAATTCTATATTTTAATTATCTGCTGTATGCATCCTTTGTGTGAACCGCTTAGATTGAACGTCCGGTATAGCGGTATACAAGAAATAAATTATTATTATTATTATAAGAGGGAAAGCTTCCGTGCTGCCAAAAGCAGCAGGTTCACTCACGCTGCTAGCTGCTCAAAGAATGAAAGAGTTGCAGAGATGGATCCCATTGGGGGGGGGGGGGAATAGATGGAACCCCAGACTCCAGAGAGCAGCTGCTTGACCTGCTCCAAACTACATCTTGGAGGCAGTAGGGAGGTGGGGAAGTGCTGATCCTGGTGCATGGCAGTCAAGAACTGATGCGCAGAGCTCTGAAGAGACATACTTGGTTGCACACCTTAGAGGGAACATTGCCTCTGGGGCAGGGAAGGGGGAGGACAGAAATGGCAGACCATGATAGGGAATAGGAGGAGGAGGGAAGAGGTGAGAAGAGGAGATAATAGACAATAAGAATGGAGAAAGGGGAGATGTCAGACTACTGGAGGGGGAGGGAAGGAGAGAGATATCTGCCAGACCAGGGAAGGAGGAGGGAGTTTCCAGACTAGAGTAGGAAGAAGGAAGGGAAGGAGAGGAAATACTAGATCACAAGAAGGGGGAAAGGGAAGAAGAGAGATGGACTACTGGAGGGGGAGGGAAGGCGAGAGATGCCAGACCAGGGATGGGAAGGAGAGAGAGGTAGGGGAGAGGGGGAAGAGAAGGACAGAGAGATGCCAGACCACAAAGGGGGAGGACAGAAGGGGAGAGTGATGCCAAACTGTGGTAAGGTGAGGAGAAAGATGTCAGACCACTAGACAGCGGAGATGCTGCACAGGGATGAAGGGGGGTGGGGAGAAAGAAAGAGAGGAAATGGTGCACCAGAATGGGAGGGGGTGTAGAAGGTTAGAGAGATGGGAAGAAAGCTGTTTAAGAAAAGATGGGAATAGGGGACAAGATAGAGAGGGAAGATAGTACACATGGATGGAGGGGAGTGGATGGGCAGAGGGAGGAGATGATGTGCGTGGATAGATGGGAAAACATGGAAGAGTAGATAGAATTGAGAAGGAAGAAAAAATGAAGAAAGTTGAGTATTAAAAGTTAACGCCAAAGAAGAATGTAACACACAAAAGAACCCAGCTATTCCACAGTAGGAGAGTTCCCCCAAAAAACAAAGAATTGCTGTGGAATAGATGTTCTTGATGCAAATGTTTAATATTAAACACTTGTAAAATCCAAACTCATCACATGAAGAAACATACATACAGACCCAACATGGTCCATGTTTCAGCTGAAGACGCCTTCCTCAGGGGTCCCGGACGGTGGACGCACAATAGTTAAAAGCGCAAATATGGATGAGCGAAGTATCACAGAAAATAAACCTCACATATGGATGAGAGAAAGAAGCGCAAATATGGATGTACAACAAAGGTAGGACAAATGATTTTATTTTCAATTTAATGACTGAAATATGTTGGTTTTGAGAATGCACATCTGCTGTCTATATTTTGCACTGTTCAGTTCTCTGATGTTCTATTACATGCATGCAGAGTCTGGCATCTTAGGGTTTCGTTTGTGTATACTGGGACTTTTAGTTTGTAGTCCTGTATTTGCATAGGGGTTATCTGTGTTCTGCATGTGTGATCAAGGCCAGGTGTTCTGATAGGAATGAATGTCGAGAAGCCTTATTGGCGTCATGGTCCAAAGCAGGAACATATTTGTCAGCTCTCCTTCACCCCTTTTGAACCCAAAATGGCCTTCGCTTTATGGCAGCGGGGAGGAGAGAGGGGGCAGAGGCAAGATAGTATTTTGCAGAGTACAACAACATTGGCTGGACAACTACATAAATGGAGCTAGACTGACTTACGCCGTCTTTAGAAAAACCATAAAAACTGCCTTATTTGACAAATATATCACCTAAACTTCAACTACACCAATCACTATTTCCTTTACCCTAATATGTCCCCCCTGAAAAAAATTCTAAACAAACTGTACTATGTATTTCACCACTTTATCTAAACAATGAATTTCTAAACAAACTGTATATTGTAATTGCTGCTTTTTCATGATTCTGTATACTGTAATTTCATTAATTATCTGCATGTTGTAACTTGCTGATTGTCCAGCTCTCTTCAGTTGTAAACCGCCTAGAAGTTGCACGATTGTGGTGGTATAGAAGAATAAAGTTATTATTATTAAAGGGGGGGGGGAGTACATTGCTTTCCTTTTTCTGGTGTCAAAACTATTCTGTGCTGTGTGATACATTTATGTACTTTTAAAAAATATTTTCTTTTTAGTTCAATAGAAATAATTTAAGATCTCAATTTTTAAATATAATTTTCAAAAATGGCTCACCACATGCCAGCCCAACTAAAACCAACAGCTGCTTCCCTAGCTTAGATTATGTAAATCAGTGTTTCTCAACTCGGTCCTGGAGCACCCCCTTGCCAGTCAGGTTTTCAGGACATCCACAATGAATACACATGAAATAAATTTGAATAGAATGGAGGCAGTGCATGCAAATCAAGTCTACTGTATGCATAGTCATTGTGGATATCCTGAAAACCTGAATGGCAAGGGGGTGCTCCAGGACTGAGTTGAGAAACACCATACAAAATAAGCCACTGCTTGCCCTGGATCGGTAGCATGGAATGTTGCTACTCTTTGGGTTTTGGCCAGGTACTAGTAACCTGGATTGGCCCCTGTGAGGAGAGGCTACTGGGCTTGATGGACCATTGGTCTGACCCAGTATGGCTATTCTTATGTGAGCCAAGTATAGGACAATTAAACCATTGTAACATCACTGATGAGGTTGGCTCTGAGGCATTATGACATCACAATCTCAGCTCTGTAATGCTGATCTCATTGGGGTTGCTACTCTTTGGATTTTGGCCAGGTACAAGGGAACTGGATTGGCTACTGGGCTTGATGGACCATTGGTCTGACCCATTAAGGCTATTTTTATGTTCTTATACATTAGGCTACTCCTCTTAGATTTTTCCCAAATAAGAACTTGACAACATGCTCTTCCACTTAACCCTTCCAATATTACAGGTGAGGTTATAAGTAGAGTCTGAAGATAGGAACTCCTAAGTACAGGCAGATAGTGTGTCTCTGGTTGGGTGTGGAAAGAGACAGCTCAAGTGGGAACTGGATATTCTTAATTAGCCAATAGAACAGGTAGGATGTGCACTTAAGACATTAAGGCAGCAATTGCTAAACCTTCCTAAGGGGAACCCCAGCCAATTAGGTTATCCACAATGAATATTTATGAGATAGATCTGCATACCTAGGAAGCAGTATATGCAAATCAATCTCATGCATATTCATTGTGGACATCCTGAAAACCTGACTGGCTGTGGTTCCCCCAGGATAGGTCTGGGAATCACTGCATTAAGACCTAATATTCATTTCCAAATTCAAATGTATATGAACCTCTTTTGACACATCCTCTATCAAAGATCCAATAATTTCTCTTTCAGCAACTGGATCCCATTTATGGGCGTGTGTGCTCCAGTGGTTAGAGCTACAGCCTCAGCACTCTGAGATTGTGGGTTCAAATCCCATGCTGCTCCTTGTGACCATGGGCATATCACTTAATCCCCCAGATACATTACATAGTGTGAGAGCCTGCCAGGACAGATAGGAAAAAAATGCTTGAGTAGCTTAGGTTATAAATGGTATATAAATATAATAAATTTCACCAGATGAAGTCTTAGAAGGCTACAGGGAAAGCTGGGCCAGGTGGGCTACTGGTGAGAAGGTAGTATATTAAGGAGCTAGGCTTGGGCTACTTGTTGAAAAGTAAGGTGCTGGATGGTGGCATAGCCTAGGCTACTGATCAAGGACAGGGCTCTGAGCTGGCATTATACTTTAGGTGGTAGGGTACTGGGTAGCAAACTGATTCTGGGTTACAGTGTGTGAAATACAGGGAAACAACCCAGGGGATAATGGTACAGGGTCACTGGACAGACTAACAACCTCTCTCCTGCTCTGTTGCTACTAGTAAAAAGAAAAAAAAAAGTGAATACTAAATATTTAATGATGTGTCTTTACTTCAAAGAACATTTCCCACATCAATACCAGCCATTTACTCCAAGACAGCACTCATGCTAATATGAGTGCAGACAAGAAAGGGAGGACTTCCAGGAGAAAGACCCTGAATAGGGGGGTGCAACTTGAAACATTCCTATCATCCCTTTGTGCATTTCTATCATTCTTTTTTGCCTTCTTTCTAATCACTTGAAGGTCTTCGTTAATTCCTTCCCCTTCCTCACATGAATACCTACCCCATCATACATTCCTACCGCAACTGCATCCACCCCATAACTCTCATACCCACTTCTACCCTAATTAAACTTTTTCAATGCACTACCCTTCCACAACAACATCCATACTATAAAAATATTTTATTCTTGATACAGTAAACTAACGGCATGCTAATTGCATCAGCATTAAAAAAATGTGTGCTGACAGAAAAACACAGCACACACCACTGCAGTAATGTGAAGGTATTGGCTCACGCACTAACAGAAAGAGACATTTCAAAAGAGTCCACTAAGACTCCTGGAGCGCCGTCCTCTAGAGTAGTGGTGGTCTTTCCTGATTTTTAAGTTGGGGCCATTTTGGATCTAAATGAGCTGAAGGAGAGCCACCAAATATCTTTCCATGCAAGGCCTCAATACTGCTTTGTGTATGTCAATTACATCCACAGCATGTCTTCAAATTTTTCATTGGGTATATCCTCAAGGAGGCTGGCATTTCAAAATACATTCTCCTTGTCTGTTGAGAAATGCCTTGTCCTTCAAGCATGTGGCTTTTCCTCTCATCTACTTCACCCTATCTGTTGTGAGCTTGGGTAAAGGAGCAAAGGGTTGCAGGATGTAAGCCAGAATGTTTATTAGGGCCACCCCAGAAGTTTCCAGGGGCCACCACTGGCCCCAGGTCTTGCACTGAAGAACACTGATCTAGAGCAGTAGTTCTCCAACCTGTCCTGGGGGACCACCAGCTAGTCAGGTTTTCAAGCTACACCTAATGAATATGCATGAGAGATATGCACAAGATAATTTGTATGCATTATATGCAGATTCTTTAGGGATATCCTGAAAACACAACTGACTGGTGGTCTCCCAGGACAGATATGAGAACCATTATCCTACAGCGTAAAAACTCCCTGGTGGCCTAGTGGGCCCTGATCCACCCTCCCACAACTCACAACACAAGAATTTGCAGGTGGCTCAATGGGCTCCTATCACCCCCCCCAAAAAAAAAAAAAAAAAAGACTACCTGGATCAAGGTACTCCAGGCCAGAGAAGCCCTCAACCAGACAGCTTCTATAGTGGTGGAGAACAAAGACTTCCAGAGGTATATCCTAGACCAAAAAGCCTTGTGAAAGCAGTAACTTGGCCCACAAGCTACTAGATCTCTGGGGGTAAACACTTGCAGCACAGAAGCATAAAGGTTCATCTGAAGTGCAGCTTTATTCCAGTCCTGATTTAGCACTAACAGATACATTAAAAAACCCTAAAATTTCATGCTTTTAGAAGCTATTTTTAAATTCAGCATCTTGCATGACCACTATGCTGACCCTATCCATTAGGCAAGACTGGATAGTTGCCTAGAGCAGCAGTAAGAAGCTGCAATCAAAACAAAGCCCTGATAGTCACATGAACTCAAAAGAATTTACAGCTTGTTTACCTAGGTAAACAACTTTTGGGAAAATCATTCATTAGATATCAATGCTACTGTAAATAAAGTTGTTTTTTTTTTAAATTGGGATTTATTATTGTATCAGGGCCTATATGTGACTCTTTGTAACCTTACATTGCCCCAACTACAAAACTTATGGTAGATTGAGAAAGTACCGTAACATGTAAGCTGCTTAACACAGAGGTGGCACATAAAGAATCTATTAAACAAATACCTGAAGGGAATCCTTAGGCAGCATTCCTCCCTTCATTTTTCCCCATCATGCCACCCTATACAGTCCATCCCTCTCCCCTAGGCTATTATGAACAGCTATACTTTTCTCCTTCCCTTCCCCATCAGAAACACAGTAAATTACAGCAGAAAAAGACCCTCATGGTCCACCAGTAATGTAATGTAATGTAATTTATTTCTTATATACCGTTACATCCTATATATATATATATATATATATATATATATATATATATATATATATATATATATATATATATATATATCCTGAAAACCCGACTGGATTACGGCCCTCGAGGAGGGACTTTGACACCCCTGATCTACAACATCCACTATCCCCCTCCGCCCCCTAAGAGATCCCATCCTTACCCTCTATCTCTTCCTTCTCTATATGATCAGAAGTATCTGTATTGATTTATTTTTTGCTCCCACCAACTGGCCTAGTGGTTGGAACAGCTGCCTCGAGTTTGATTGCCACTGCAGCTCCTCGTGACTCTGGACAGTCACTTGACACTTCACTGCCTCGGGCACAAAATATGTTCACCGCTTTGACTGTAACCACACAGGAAAAAGCAGAACACGAAGTCCCCTAGCCCAGGGGTAGACAACTCGTCCTCGAGGGCCAGAATCCACTTGGGTTTTCAGGATTTCCCCAATTAATATGCATTGAAAGCAGTGCATGCAAATAGATCTCATGCATATTCATTGGGTATATCCTGAAAACCCGACTGGATTCCGGCCCTTGAGGACCAGAGTTGCCCATCCCTGCCCTAGCCTTTAACCAACACTAATAGGAGCGCGGGCACACCTCGCCGTTTCCTTTTTCACATTGCCTAAAGTCCCACCTCATCACACACTCAGGAGCCCCCATTTTCCTTCCCTACCTCCAAGTTACCTAGAGCAGTGGTTCCCAACCCTGTCCTGGAGGAACACCAAGCCAATTGGGTTTTCAGGCTAGTCCTAATGAATATGCATGAAGCAAATTTGCATGCCTATCACTTCCATCATATGCAAATCTCTCTCATGCATATTCATTAGGGCTAGCCTGAAAACCCGATTGGCCTGGTGTTCCTCCAGGACAGGGTTGGGAATCACTGACCTAGAGCTCCTAATCCAGGGGTGTCAAAGTCCCTCCTTAAGGGCCGCAATCCAGTCGGGGTTTTCAGGATTTCCCCAATGAATATGCATGAGATCTATTTGCATGCACTGCTTTCATTGTCTGCTAATAGATCTCATGCATATTCATTGGGGAAATCCTGAAAACCCGACTGGATTGCATTATCACAAGCCGCTGTGTTCTTCCTAAACCCGTCCACCCCCCGCCTTCTCCTCCTTTTCAATCCCTAGCCGCGATTCTAAACTACACAAGCCTCACCGGCCGTCGCCGCCGCCAACGTCATCGCTCCTCCCGTAACGTCACTTCACAGCGCCACACCAAGGCCACACTTTTTTTTTTTAAATTCCCCGACTTCCTGGCGGAGGCGGAGCTTCGCGTAGAACCCCCCGCCCTCGGGTCGCGACAGGCCAATCAAAGGCGCCCATTCGGTTCCGGCTTCTCTTTCCAACGCCCGTGGCGTTTGAATTGTCCAATCCCAGCGCGTCGACCCGCAGGTTTGGGAGGCCATGGCGCCCTCTGACCCGAAGCCCACCTGGGCCCCGCAGCGCCCTCCTTGCTCGCGCTGAGGTGGCCGAGTGCCCTGGCCGCCCATGGACGCGCTTCTGTTGCTCGTGCACGGCCTGGGGCTGGCGCTGCAGCTTCTCTGTTTCGTGCTGGACGTGAACTTTTGGCTGGTTTCCACCCTACTCACCGTGTGCTTGTGGGCCGTGGCGTTTGTCGGCAGCCTGCCGGGGGCGGTTCTGGCGGGGCTCGCCTGCTGCTGGGCCGCGGTCCTGAGCTCGCTGCAGGTTATGGCCCGGAGCTGCTCGGCGGGGCTGGAGGGCCTCAAGGTGGTGGGTCACCTGCTGGGCCACCTGCTGGGCCGGAGCAAGGAGGCCGTGCAGCGAGGGTTCGTGAGCGTGGAGCTGTCCGGCCAGGCGCTGGCCCAGCAGACCTGCGATGTCTGTGCTATTGTCGTGAGCCTGGTCACTTATCTGGTGAACAGCCTCCTGAACGTCGGGCTGCTGGGAGCCCAGTGCGTGGGCGCTGTGGTGCTGGGGCTCTGGGACTCCTTTGTAATCCCATTTATCAGGGTCACTGAACTTCTGTCAGCTTTCATGTCGCACTTATCCAGTAGTGCCATTGCAATGACAATCCTGCTGTGGACCCCTTGCCAGCTGATTTTGGAAATGCTGGCCTCCACCACCAAAGTGCTCCTGAATCTTTTTTTCCTGAATCTGTATGGCTTGCTGTTACTGACTTTACTTATCATCATTAGTACCTTACTGATAAATCCTGAGCTCACTTCTCGGGTGGTGGAGCAGCTGTCTGCATACTTCAACACCTTGCCCTCTTACAGGCGTCTCCGACACAACATTTGGCGCCTTTATCAAGGACTTCTTTTGAGTTTGGAGATAGTCAGGAGTTCAGAGGTTTGGCACAGGATATCTGCAACGGCTATAAGAATAGCCAACTGGAATACAGCAATGAGAAGAGCACCTCAACAGGCGAATCGTATAGAAGGGTTAGACCCGGAGGCCACCCAGGACCCGCAGGTAGCACTCCGACCAGACCAGGGTCAGCGAGCACCATTGATAGACCACCAGGAACCACAGAGAGCATCAACAGCCAATCTTGGAAGGCAAAGAACATTAACCGCTCATCAAAGATTACATGCAGCACCTAGGGCTGGCCCTGAACGAAGGAACGCAGAAAGAAATGAGGGTCATCATAATATAGCCACAGAGCAAAGACCAATTGTAGAACCAACCTCTAATACAATCCAACAAGTGCAGCTAGCAAGTGAGGAACCAGGCTCATCTCATTCCAATCCTATTAGAAAACAGTCATTGAATGCCTCTGATAATGAGCAAGCATATGAGAGTATCCCCTGGATGCTCTTAAAGGAGCAGGAGGACAGAAAGAAGTGTGTTATCTGTCAGGACCATAACAAGACTGTCTTACTTCTTCCCTGCCGGCACCTCTGTTTATGCTCAGAGTGCACAGACATTTTGCTGCAGCAGCCTGTGTATCAACGTAGTTGTCCCCTCTGTCGACAGATGATCTTGCAGACACTCACTGTGTATTTGTAAGGAATTTTCAGCACAGTCCCATCATGATCGTTCAGTACAAAAGAAGGCATGAGCAGAAATGATGCCAGCTTGCGCTTGCCCTTGCCCTAGCTGCCTGTTGTTCTTTAGCTTCTTCAAGCTCTTGCCACTGTTGACTGAAATCCCAATCCCAGTGGAACTGATGAATATGGAGTTTGGGGAGGTTGTGTTTTCGCTCATTGGTTTTTGCCTGAAACGTCCATTTGTGAAAAGTAGTATTTCACTACTTCACAGCTTTTGAAACTGCCCTTATAAGACTGTCGTACTGCTTTTCTCCAAAAGGGACCAATATTAACTGTTCTTTGTGGACACTGCAGCTAATTTTTGGAGCAATTCCTGCATTTCTACAGCTTAGTTTCTACCACCAGGATTAGCGCTTCTAGACAGAAAAGATCCAGTTAGGAAAATTAATGTGAAAGGATTTTCCATCTGTTCAAGGCCATTGGCTACTACTTCTCTCCCCTTCCCCCCCCAACACACACACAGTTAAGCGAATACTGTGTGGTAAAGTACCGTAATTAGTCCCTAGTGCACCTTCAAATAGAAGTTGTGACCTGCCAAGAATTTGTCTTTGTCTTTTGAAAGGAAGGAGTGCTAAGAGTTCTGTGGCAAACCTTCCAAGATTAACTGCTATTATACTGTAAATTACAAATTCTTCCTGAACACTGTCCGCCTTACAACATGTTACCTATAGGGCACACTGTGAATGGCATTAAAACAGAGAAGAGAAGATGTTGCCCCGAAATACACATAGGGGAGGGTGAGAAAGTCCACTAGAGAAAAAGGAGATATGTGTACATGCAATGGGATGGCAGGACCAGCATACATTTATTCAGAAGTTGGGAAGTAAAGAGTAAAAGGGAAAAGTATGCACATGCGTAGAAAAAAAGACATATGAGAGCCATATGGACAGAGGAAAGTGGTAGATGCATATTAGAGAATGACACGGGGTCAAATTTGTCCCTGTCCCCGCAGGAACTCAATTTTCCCGCCCCGTCCCCGAAGTGTTTGAGGCTTTTGCAGATGAGGACAGAGCTTGCAGGAATGGGGCAGGGATAGGAAAAGAACTCGCAGGGATGGGACGGGTAAATGAGTCCCCGCGTCATTCTCTAATGCATATACATAGAGTGGTGAAGATCCCTCTGCCTACTGCACTCGTGCACATGGAGACTAGGGAGGTGCATATTTTTAGAGAAAAGTAGTGATCTCCCCCTACCCCCTCAGCGCACATAACACGCATAGAGTGAAATAGTGAAGATTCCATCTCCCCCATTGCGCACAGATACAGATATATGCAGAAACAGACTAGTTCAAGATAGACAATAAACAACAAGAGCAGGAACTGACCAAAATCATTTTTATTTTCATGCTTCTTCCCCCTCAGTTCCTTGGCCATCCTCCTACCCTCGGTCTGAGTGTCCAAACTTTGCAGCCGTCCCAACACTGCCAGATATGAGATCTGAATTTGCTGCTTTCCTGTCAATGTGAAAGATGCTATGGCTTGAATCTTGGGGCAAGCCTGAAATGGTTCATTTAATGCTGCCATTGTGAGTACTTTGGAGAGGGGGGAACTCCAGACTGGTAACGTATAGTGTAGTGTAGGAAAGCAGGCTGTATTAATTCATATTACAGTTGAATCTTATGATATTATTGATGTAGGATACTATGGGTTTCTCTTCAAATCATTCCTAGGTGTTCAGTCCTGTCCCCAGCTTGTTCCCCCAGCTGGTGTTTGCAGTTTGTCATCTTTTTCACTCAGGTTTATTCTCATCAGCTTCTGGGTTTGTTCTCCATATTCAGCCCGCACCCTCCCCCCCCAACTTGTTTTGTTTTTTCTACTTCCACTGCTGTTCTGAACTGTTGTGAATTTGCTCACTCATTTCATTGTCTTATGAAATCTAAATGTTTGTCAGTTTTCAAAAGGACCTAGCCACCTTAGGGATTCAAATTGCACCATTCAAAGCAGCTTAAATGTGAATTCCAGAGTGCACTGGGTGGCTTGAGGTAGTCTTGGCACAAATTGGTCCTTCTGGAGTGAGGCATTTTCAGCTCTATGCCAGTGCTTACCAGTACTTGGCCAACCTGCAGCTAAGTCTGTGGGTCCTCTGCACCTCCATAGATTACTCGGAACTCCCCCCCAAATGACTGTGTGCTGTGGTGAGAGCTAACCAAGATGCTTCTTCTGTCTGCCGAATGTCGCTCCTCTTTGTGCTTGTCCTTGGCTCTTCATTTCTTGTTCTCACAGCTGTCTTGGCCTCTTAGCACTCTTGTCACACACTTTTTCCATAAAGATATAAAATTAAGCCATTGTTTTGGCTTCAGCTCAGTGATCTAAACCCTTCTGTCCTCTCCCCAGCTACCTGCTCTTGCACATTTCTCAGATTCATTTCAGATCTTTTCCTAATGCGATGAGTCACCAGCATTGGAAAATAATTTGTAATCCCGCTGGAACAAGAACTCTTTGTAAATAAAACATTCGTTTTGTAAGAAATGGCATGGTGTGGTGTTCTTAGGCTGGGAGATTAAAACCAAGATGCCACTGACATTGTTTCTTGCCTACCGTGACCCAGTGCTGAACCCAGTCTTTGGGCACACCCAGCCAGTCAGCTTTTCAGGATATTCACAGTTCATATGCATGAGAGAGATTTCTACATACTGCTTCCTTGGTATGCAAATCTCCCTCATGCTTATTCATTTTGGATATCCTGAAAATCTCACTGGCTGGGTGTGCCCTGTTGACTGGATTGAGAAGCACCTATACTCTATAGCTACTTTCTGGATTGAGAAGGATGTATAGCTTCTCTATAGCTAGATTGGATTGAGAAGCACCTATACTCTATAGCTACTTTCCCTCCCTAGCCAGCACTCCACTATTCTTTATAGGTCTTCCAGAGCAATGGATCTCAACACAGTCTTTTGGGTCATGCTCATCCAATCAAGTCTTCAGTATGTTCACTTTGAATATACATTAGGAGGATTTGCATACAATGAAGGTAGTGCATACACTTTTCATTTTTGCATATTCGCTGTGGAGATTGCCTTCTCCAGAGCAAACGCTCTACCACTTTTCCCATAGCCAGTACTCCCATGTTTCATGTGCCAGCATTCAAATACGTGCTTTGTCATAATCATTTGAAGGGAGTTATCGTGACTATGTCCCCATAGCAAATTCATCTCAGTCCTTCACTGCTAAACAGATTTCTACAGCTTTTCACATTTAGCATGGCACCATGGTCTACAGCGGAACACCTAGACAATCCAGGCTTCAGGATTAGCACAATGAAGATCCATGGTAGATTTGCATATAATTAGCCTCCTATTTATGCAAATCTATTTCAAGCATATTCCTGTGCTAATCCAGAAACTGGATTGGCTAGGCATGCTTCCGGGACAGGGCTGAGAATCCACTGCCCTGCGGTTCTCTCACCATTACCCAAGACTCTTCCATCATTCCCTGTAGCTGCCGCTCTTTCATCAGTCCTTGCAGCCTTCTATTTCTTTGGAGACTGACTTGTTCTCGGCCTCTGAGGCTTCCCTTCTGGCTTTGGTTACCGTTTATCTGCTTTTTCTCACCCTGACAGTCCTGAGGCCAGCTGGGTAAACAGACCCAGAGCAGTGCACTTAGCTGGCATTAATGCTTCCTTCAAGCACTGCTGGTGGCTTTATAGCTCCATCAGTCATTCACTCGCATCTTGCACTTGTACACCAAGAGGACTGGAAACCAGATTGGCATATATTACTGCTGGAAACATAATACAGAAACTCAAGATCATATAATAAATGCAGAAGCCCCAGCACAGTACTTTTTGCCATTTTAATGTTAATGTGGCACACAGAGCATGAAAGCTAGATTAATAAATACTAGGAGACAAAAGTCTTTCTCTTGTGTTTCTATGACTGTAATTCGTTTATGTTTCTACCTCAGAAATGCCATGTTTAATTCCTTGAAAAGGAGGTGGTTCTTTTTGGAAGAACTAGCCCAGGGTGGAGATAGCAGCCTAGGGCATGAAAAGGGGAGAGGGAGGTAATAGAGATTAGGCAAGCTCCTGCAGGGAGAAAGGCAGTTGAAATTCAGACTTCAGGAAGTCTTTAACCAGCGTCTGTTAACAAGACCCCAGTTGGGCAATATAGTTTAAAGTACAGATTTGCACTCCTTAGAGGTATGCTTCAAATTGTCCTTGAGGAGGATAAACCTTGTTGCTCTTCTGATTTCTTCTGTGTTATTTGAGAGGAGATTATTAAAAACCACGCTCACCCTCATGACCTGGACTTCATTGTGGTTTGTGATCTTTTCCCCCTTTGCCTTCCTGCCAATCCCAATTCTGGCTAACTGAACCAGGCCAATGAGTTCCCAAATTTCAGAAAGGAATAAA
Source organism: Geotrypetes seraphini (assembly GCF_902459505.1). Classification (NCBI taxonomy): domain Eukaryota; kingdom Metazoa; phylum Chordata; class Amphibia; order Gymnophiona; family Dermophiidae; genus Geotrypetes; species Geotrypetes seraphini. Next base: position 21,205,029 of record NC_047096.1, read on the forward strand.
CATCCTGCATCAATCCATCTCTCACATATATTTCTCTGGCTGATGCACAGGGGTCATGGATTTGATATACTGCCTTTCTGAAATCTAGTTCCTTGGATTTTCAGCCCACTCCTTCAACTACTTATCTACTCCTAAAGGGACATTGGAGTTGTTTTCCCCTAACCTCTCACTGCCAAAATGCCTCACAGCTATAGAAATGGTTACAGTCTGCCTAGCACAGGGCTTCGCGGACCTTTTCTGGAGACCCCTAGCCAGTCACATTGCTTAACAAAAAAAAGCCTCCAAAGACTCCAGCTTATTCAGAACATGGCAGCCAAGCTGATTTTTGCAAAACGTAAATCTGACCACGTCTCACCACTCCTGGCCAATCTTCATTGGCTCCCAGTGATTTCCAGAGTCCAATTCAAATGCTCTTGCCTGGCTTTTAAGATTATTCACGGCATCCTTCCTTCCCTAATCCCACTTTCTTTCAACTCCTCGTGTCCTGACTCCACCAGGACCGCCCATAAATTAAAACTATCCTTCCCCTCCCTAAATGGTATTCTCCACGCAGGTAAACTGGGAAAATCACTTCTTTTCAAAATCACAGGTCTCTGGAATGACCTTACTATCCCGCTGCGGAACCTGAGCTCCCTCCATTTATTCTGCAAGCAACTAAAAACCTGGCTCTTCTCTAACATGTAATTTCTTTTCCCTTACTTTTCCACTCGATTTATAAACTTATGTAAACCTTTTCCTACCCTTTCTCATTTTTAAGTTCTTGTAAACCGTGCCGAGCTCTACTTACGTGGAGATGATGCGGTATATAAACTTAAGGTTTAGTTTAGTTTAGGTCATTCGGTGTTTTGAAGTATTCCCTGCATACTGTCCACTTCACACACTAGGCTGGAGATTTATTTAATTACATATTAGGTATTTTACCTGGCCATAAGCTGAAAAGGTCATTTGAATGGAGAACAGTAGGGATGACAATTAGAAGAAGAGCCAGAGGCTTGGTATCAGATCAGACATCACAGGTGAGTACCCACTGGCTGTACAGTACTTGCGCATTTGAAATGATGTTAGCTTTCTTCATCCATGGGAACACATGAGTGCTTGTTTATGGAGGACATTGGCCTTTTGTGTGCTAAGCAACTGGCCCTATTTTCAACCATACACAGAACACACAGCAAAAGGGCTTTGTTTGATCCTGCATTAGGATATTTTTTCCTAAAGTATGTATTACTCACTGGATGGGAAATAATGTCAAAGCAAATATTTATGTAAGTTGTCAGCAGAGGGGAACTATTCATGACCCATCAGCCTAATCTTAAAACTCCTGATAGTGGTGAAAGGGAGCCCCCTGCTGGGCCCTATATGACACATTCCCTGAGCCTGGCAGGATAGGAGAGCTAGAAATCCTGTGAGGTTTGAGAATAAACTCTTCAGTTTGGCCTGGCTCTGATACTGAGTTCTAGGTCCCAGGTAGAGAATGACACGGACAGGAACTCAATTTACTCATCCTGTCCCTGTGTGTTTTGCCCCTGCCCCGTTCCTATAAGCTCTGCCTTAATCGCACAAGCCTCGAACACTTATGATTGTAAAGTGATTGAGGCTTGTGCAGACGAGAACTGATCTTGCAGGAATGAGGTGGGGACAGGGAAAAATTTTTCCCCATGCCATTCTCTAGTCCCAGGTCTCACACCTGCCCAGTATCTGCATTGTTAAGAATATTCAAAAACCAGGGATGGCTGTAGTTGCAGCAGCCCAGATTTCTAGAAACAGCTTAAGGTTATGATTCCACCACCATCTTTTTGCCAAATAGCATCAACTAAAACTGGCTAAGAATAATTTTCAGCTGTCCATGATGCTACATGGTATGGTTTAGGGACACTTTTATGCTTGTGGATCTCAGAGCAAGATTTCAAAGGGAAATAACACAGCTAGTTCATTACATCTAGGCTAAAAACAGAGAAAACAATGCATGTAGACCTCCTGACCTTGCTGCAATAATGATCTTGGGTTTTTTTTTTTTTTTTTTAACACAGTCAATTTTTAGTTACCTGTTAGAAAACCATTGGGATTGGGATGAGATAAGAACATAAGAATAGCCTTATGGTCCATCAAGCCTAGTAGCCTGTTCTCACAGTGGCCAATCCAGGTCCCTAGTACTTGGCCAAAACCCAAGGTGTAGCAATATTCCATGCTACCGATACAGGGCAAGCAGTGGCTTCCCCGTGTCTTTCTCAATAACAGACTATGGACTTTTCCTCCAGGAATTTGTCCAAACCTTTCTTAAAACCAGCTACGCTATCTGCTCTTACCACATCCTCTGGCAATGCGTTCCAGAGCTTAATTATTCTGAGTGAAAAAAAATTTCCTCCTATTGGTTTTAAAAGTATTTCCCTGTAACTTTTGAGTGTTGCCTAGTCTTTGTCATTTTTGACAAGAGTGAAGAATCGATCCACTTGTACCCGATGAACTGTTTTCTGAAGTTGGAAGAGGTATAGGACAGACAATGGAAGAACAATATACACCCACCCACCCTACAGAACAGGTACAATATAGGGTGTCAGAAAAATGGATTTTCCAGCTGTCCCTCACCTCCTCTCCTTCCACACATTGTTTCTATCATTGTATTGCATAAAAGAAGAGATACAAGAGAGCTGAAATGACACAGTTTGAAATTCGTGAGCAGCAGTGCCAGTCATGAAGACATCAACCCTCCCTACTGTCCATCTGCATCTTTTGCATATCCATTAATAATTCAGCCATCTAAAAAAAATAGCAAGGGCAGATCAGCATCAAGTATGTGTATTTTATATCACAAGAATAAACTAACCCAAGTGGTGTATGCAATTAAATCATAAAATGGAAGTGCATAGTAACTACGCCAATCAACCCAGTTTATGACTGTGCGTAAGCTCCATTTCTGAGGCCTTTTCCTGTCTAGCAGTAAGTCACATAGTGAATGCACTTCTCTAGTTAAGCGGGTGAAGAATTTTTCCATAATATTTTATATCACATTCATATCATATACCATAAGTATATCTCAGAGGAAGAAGGGAAGACGCATTATGGTTGATAGTGAGTAAAATGGCAATTGGCAAATATTGACAATGAAAGTGACTATTCTGCAGTCAAAATTATAAAGCGACACCTCCACTGGTGTGTCAAATTGCCAACTGCGTATTTGTGATGCCAGTAGTTGATTATGAAGGAGGGTAACCTGCACAGAGTTGCAGGTGTGGCTTTGGCCATGTTGGTCAGACTGGAAGGACTGTTCCGGTCTGCTGTCATTTACTGTTACTATTTTTCACATAGTCTTAGCTCCAGGGTTGGAGCCAAAATGCAGGCTACAGACTTTTAAGAAGTTGCCTTTAAAAATGTTAAATATCAACAGGTGAACATGAGGACTGTGAAATATTGCATGAAGTCCTTAGGAAATTGGGAGACCGGGCATCCCAAATGGCAGATGAAATTTATTGTGGACAAATGTAAAGTGATGCACAGCGGAAAGAATAATCCAAATCATAATTACCTTACATCTTAGGAGTCGGCACCCAAGAAAAAGATCTGGGTGTCATCATAGACACTACGCTGAAATCTTCTGCCCGGTGTGCAGCTGCAGCAAGAAAAGCAACCAGGATGTTTGGAATTATTAGGAAAGAGATGGTAAATAAGACGGAGAATATTATAATGCCTCTGTGTTGTTCCATGGTGCATCTTTACCTTGAGTATTGGGTACAGTTTTGGTCTCAAAAAAGATATAGTGGAATTAGAAAAGGTTCAAAGAAGAGAGACCAAAATGATAAAGGGGATGAAACTCCTCTCGTATTAGGAAAGACTAAAGAGGTTGGGGCTCATCAGCTTGGAAAAGAGATGGTTAAGGAGGGACGGATATGAATGAAGTCTACAACATCCTGAGTGGTGTAGAAAGGTAAGAGTGAATCCATTTTTCACCAAAATGACAAAAAACAGAGGAGACTGGGAATACTTTAAAAACAAATAAGAGGAATTTTTTTTTTTAACTTAAAGAATAGTTAAGCTCTGGAACTTGTTGCTAGAGGAAGTGGGTACAGCAGTTAGCATAGCTAGGTTTAAGAAAGGTTTGGACAAGTTCCTGGAGGAAAAGTTCATAATCTACTATTGAGACAGACATGGGGGAAGTGACTGCTTGCCCTGGATCGATAGCATGAAATATTGCTACTATTTGGGTTTCTGCCTGGATTGGCCACTGTTGGAAAAAGGAGACTGGGCTAGATTGGTCTGACCCAATTTGGCTGTTCTTATGAGTAAGTTTATTATGTAGATAGATTTAAAAAAAAAAAAGAACTGGATTAAGAATGCTTACAAAGGCAAGAATTGTCAGTAGCCATGGTTCAAACCTTGGTCATTAGGAGTGTTGCTTACCACTTTCCAGCTTGTGCTAACTGAGCCCCTCGTGTACATTTCCATGTGTTTGGTGTACCTTGTGCTTCTCTGTATGGAAGAAGGCAAGTCTCTGATTGCTGTTGTGACAGTCACGCAGTCCTGCTGCTGAATTGCCAGGCAGTGAAGAGTTTTGTGGCCCTGCTGTAAACAGAGCACCAAGTAATCCAGTTCCAGGCTGGAGGTTTTGAGACCATCCTGGTTTTCAATTTACATCCCAAAGCAGTGTGGGATTTGTAGTTCCCAATCCTGCCCATTGACATCAGTGCTTCAAGTCCCATAATGCAACAGGATGGAGGTGGTCGGAAATCCAGGACTGCCCAAAATCTCCAGCCTGGACCTGGGGGACTTGGTGATTTTGTGCATGGGGTTTTCTTTGTAGTCAGTGAAGAAATTGTTGCTTAGTTAGTAAAAGAAACAGAAAAACATGATGGTGATTAAAGGCCGAATGGGCAACCAGTCTGCCCATCCACTATCTCCTCCTCTCCCTAAGACAGGGGTATCAAAGTCCCTCCTCGAGGGCCACAATCCAGTTGGGTTTTCAGGATTTCCCCAATGAATATGCATGAGATCTATTAGCATACAATGAAAGCAGTGTATGCAAATAGATCTCATGCATATTCATGGGAGAAATCCTGAAAACCCGACTGGATTGTGGCCCTCGAGGAGGGACTTTGGCACCCCTGCCCTAAGAGATCCATCTTGCTTGTCCCACGCTATCTTAAATTCAGATACAGTCTTCGTCTCCTTTTATTACTAAGTGGAAAACACAGGGAAAACTCCAGACAGTGCTGGCCCTGCCAGTCTCGCTGCTGAGGAGGGGAGATGTCGGCAGCACATAAGGGTTAACTTTGGTGCTTCCAGTTTTAATCCACTACCCCACTATGTTACATACAGATAAAATCTCCCCCATTTCCCCCACACTATTATGCCCTTTGTACCACATACAGAACAATATATCCGTTACATGCTTCCCCTTTGTGCCATGTATCGGGAAACTCTTGAAAACGCACTTATTTGATAAATTTCTGTAACCTCATTATGTTTTTGTTGTTCCTGAGACTGTCTCAGAATCTTATTGCTGTGAACCGCATTGAACTATAATAGGTTGTGCGATATATAAATGATAATGTAATGTACATGAATCCCCCGTGCACCTCACACCACTGACCCCTCTGTCCATCTCCATGCAATTCACATGTAATCACAATCAATGTCTCTTCTGTACCACATATTCACGAAATCCCTTTGCAAGGCACCACAGACTCCTCTGTCCACCCTCACACTGCTATTCTCTGTACCTCATAAATGTATCCTAGTGTGTTCTCCCACCCCCTATACTATCCCTCCTGTACCATATACACACAGGATCTCTTTGTATGACATATACACACAAGCTCCTCTGTCTACCTTGCACCACTGTTCTCTATGTATCATATATACGTATCCCAGTGTGCCGTTTCTCCTCCCCTCACATATTATGCCTCTGTACCATATGTATACACAGAATCCCTTTATACACCTCACACACAAGTTCCTCTGTTCACCACTATTCTCCCTGTGCCCTATATATAGGCAGAATCCCCTCCCAATATATATCCCTTCTATACTATCTGGAAACACTACTTAGCAAACAAACATTAGCCACATTGCAACCATCCCCATGATCCAGAGAGCCCCTCTGACCCATATTTATACATATGCAAACCCCTCTTCTCTCCCTCAAACAGATACCACCTGTGTGCCCTTTAAACACTGAATCCCTTCATATGATGCACACAGTAACTCCTCTGATGTGTCTTCCCTGCTTCCTGTCTCTCCACCCATTGCCCTCTGTGCATGGCCTTTCCTCTTTGCCAACACAAATGTCTAAATTGCAGTGGTGCTGAAAAGGAAGAAAACATCATTAGGCTCAAAACTAACCCCTCACCTGTGTCTGACATTGTCAAGGATCTTTCTCCTCACCCCCATGCATGATGTTCCCTTCCCCGTCCACACCCACAGAATCAACATTCAGAATTCAGTGCACTTCAAAGATTATTCACACCGTGCCATGACTAAAACTAACTGAGAGATCCTGCAACACATCAGGCTAAGCTGTCAGCTGGAGGTGGAAAGGAGGAGAGGAAGGGAGTGACGAGATGAAGGAGAACGGAACGTCAAGAGGAAAAAGGAGGGAAAGTAGAGAACCTATAAATACATTTTGGAGTACATAGAAAGGGCCTTTTGCTATGTCTGCCATTCCCTTAGGCAAAAACAGCGGAGTTAGGCCAGTCAGAGTAAATGAGGAAGCCACTAAAGGTACTGTCGGTCTTCGCGCTGGCATAGAGGCCTGTGTATTCCCCCACACCCACCTGCACCCAGACCTGGTCCTCTGGTTCCAAGCGCAGTACTGTCCCTCCTGACAATGAAGTCGGCTTTGGCCAGTTCCCAAAGACCTGGAAGAAAGAAGCTACAGCTTTCCCATTCTTCACAATGTCAAAGTGCAAACTGCTTCGGAAGACTGTGGCATGGACCGCAAAGTAGTACACTCCTGGGATCTCGCAGGTGAACTTTCCCGAGGCTGCGTCATAGTGGCTTTGCTCGTTAATTAAGACCACATCAAATCGAATGGGCTCATCAGCAGGAGGAGAGGTACGTATCTCTGAGTGCTTAGCACTGAAGGCCGAGCGTGGTGCCACGGCGCATTCACCCTGTCCACCTTTTGCTCCTTTTTGGCCATCGGTACCAGGATGACCTGGGTCCCCTGGAGGTCCTCTTGCTCCTATTAGGAGAAAAGCACGACAGGTATGAGAGAGTGATTACAATAGCCTGGTTTTGTGACAAAGACAGGTCCTACCACTCAGGATAAGTGATAAAGAGAGAAGTAACCAAAACCTAGGTGTATGACAGGAACAGATGACAGGGGCCCAGGTGTGTATGAAGAGACAGGTAAAAGGTATATCCTGTCAATACACCTGAGCCTCCACCCTGTTCCTTTTCCCATAAGCATTTTTCTGATTTCTTTCAAGTACCTTTGTGGTTTGATTGGGGGTTTTGTTTATTAGTACACCTGAGAGGACAGGATTCCAGTTCTGTGTGAACAGATGAGTAACAGAACTGCAGGTGTAGGGCAGGAAGAAAAAACGGACCCAGGTGTGTGATGATACAGGTTACAGAACTGCAAAGGAAAAGGGGACAAGCCCCCATATACAGTATGTATATGTTTACGTTTATTTGGAATTTGATATACCGCTCTGGCATTGACTGATCTAAGTGGTTTACAGATAAAGGAATGTTTTGTCTCAACATGGCTTTCAGGTTTAAAGGTCGGATAAGGGGTAAAGCTGACACTAAGAGTCTGAACCTTCTTCATGAAGTATTGCCCCAAATCATCTAGAGATGGGTAACAGGATGTAGGTGTATGACAGGAAAAAAGGACAGGGGCCCAGGTGTATGTGAAAAGGCTGATGATATGACTGCAGGCATATGAGACAACTGAAGGGGGGTAAGTTGGTGAAGAGTAGCCTATGGGAGAGGAGCTTGTTCAGGTGGGATAAACTTTAGATTCCAGGTATCATTCACAATGTTCAAGTTTCAAGTTTAATAATTGTTTTGATTAATCGCTTAATCATATTTCAAAGCGATGAACAAATTAAAATGACAATTTATGGGAAACAATACATAACAGAACAATACATAATGACATTCAAAATTAAAAAATTACCATTACAAACTTATATACACAAGGAAGGGGAGGAGATGAAATACAAAATCAATATAGAAAAGTAGAACAAAAAAGGGAAAATACAAAATGAGTAACAATAAGACAGTATAATATAGTACAATAAAATAATCTAAGCTGCGGTGAGTTTCGTTAATTATCAAAAGCATCTTTAAAGAGAAATGTTTTTAAGTTACTTTTGAATTTCTCAAGATTCTGCTCTTCCCTTAAATAAATTGGAGGGGCGTTCCATAGCTAAGGTGCAGTAACGGAGAAAATGAATTGTCGTCTTGTATGTGACAAGATAATGACCAAAGCCAGAGGTTAGAGCATAACCAGCAAAAGAAAGTAGATGTTAGTGGTCTTGTAAAAGTCATTGCTGAGGCTCTGAGGCCAGATTCTCAAAAACCCGTGTTGAAAAGCGATGGTTTGCTAACACAGCCGTTTTGATAGTGAATCCATGGGAGGGACCTTAAACAACTTGGGCCAATCAGAGCCTCAGGCCCCTCCAGGGAGGGGAAGGCCCATTTTCGATGAAGCAGGACTTCTGGGAGGAGGGAGTCTGCGTCCTTCCATGCATCAATTTGGATGTAAGGGGGAGGGGTCATCGGAGGCAAAGGGGTCACTCCTGCTGCGGGGGGATGGGGGGGGAGAGGTGGCACACGGCCAGGATTTCAGGGCAACAGGAGAGTGTGGGCATCTCTCCTGCTGCAGGGGGATGGGGGGGAGAGGTGGCACACGGTCAGGATTTTAGGGCAACAGGAGAGTGTGGGCATCTCTCCCGCTGCAAGGAGGGGTGTTACCGCCATACCAGGGCGTGGGGGTGTGTATTCACTGCCGCTGCAAGGGAGAATTGTTGTGATGCAGCGAGAGAGAATGGGTATCTTTCCCGCTGCATCACAAAACAGGCTTTCTAACAGTCTCTGATACTGACCGGCACCCCTGGACCAGCCGCTTAGTTTTGTCGCCAAAAGCTGACACCGCTTTTCGAAAATGGCTTGGCATTTTTTTAAGAATCCACCGGAGGCTCATGTTGAAGCTTGCTATTGACAGAGATAATCCATTTTGATAATCTGCCGTTAAAATGCGTACAGGCTAAACCGTCGGTAAACAGTTTAGTGACGGCGTTAAAGTTTTGAGAATCTGGCCCTGAGTCTACTTGGAATATTGTGTTAACTTTGGAAACAGTATGTTGCCAAGGATATTAAAAAAAACCTTGAAGCAGTTCAGAGGAAGGTAACCAAAACGGTATGGGATCCATGCCAGAAGTCATGTGGGAAGAAGCTTGAAGAACATATGTAAACCTTTGAGGCCAGGGGAGATATGACACAGAAGTTCTATTAATGAAAGAGAAAGAGCCAGGGACATTTAGTAAAGACTGGAGTTCCTCAAGGATCAGTACTTTCTGCGCTGTTATTTAATATCTATTTGGTTGAAATAGGCCAATTACTTCAATCTTTGGAAATTGAATATCGAATTTATGCAGATGGGGAAAGGATCTAGAAAGGTTACCGAGTAATAGAGAATGACACGGTGACAAAATTCATCACCGTTCCCGTCCCCGCGGATAACTGCGGGAAACCATCTTCATGTCATTCTTTAAGGAGAGAAGGAAGAATCAGAGTATGAATGGCCACAACCACTGACCCGCAAGCTTTGCTTTGAAGAATGCTGGTGTAGAAGGACCGAGGTTGAAACAGACACTAAAGAATGACAAGTCTCTGGTATCCAGAGTAGATATTGTGATGTCATAATGCCTCATTCCACCAGTGCCTAAGAGCCAACCTCATCAGTGATGTCACAATGGCTTCATTATCCTTGGCTCACATAAGAATCAGAGTATGAATGGCCACAACCACTGACCCGCAAGCTTTGCTTTGAAGAATGCTGGTGTAGAAGGACCGAGGTTGAAATAGACCCTAGAAAATGACATGGGATTATTTCCCGCGGTTATCCGCGGGGACGGGAACGGTGATGAATTTTGTCACCGTGTCATTCTCTATGAGTAAGACTGTTGAGTGGATGGAATAACAGGGTCTGAAACTGAATGTGGATAAGACTGAGATTATGTTAGTGGGGAAACCTGATCCTAAATGGCCCAAGGAATTAAAGGTTATTGATGATGTTCTTCCAGTGAGTGAGTCAATGACGGTTCTAGGTGTAAAGTTGGATTGTGGCCTCTCAATGAATTTACACATTGCAAAAACTGTACAAGCATGTTATGCGCAAATGCACTTATTTCATCGCGTAAAGCCAATGTTATCTTCTTACGATTTCCGCACAGTAGTTCAGGCAATGGTATTATCTGGACTTGACTATTGCAATGTCCTGTATCTTGGAATAACTAAGACAGGATGCAGAACACAGCAGCAAGATTGATAACAGGCAAATCTAAATACGATCACATCTCGCCCTATCTCCAACAATTGCACTGGCTGCCTGTTGTTTTTAGATCTCAATATAAAGCAATAATGATTTGCCATCAATTCTTGTATGGAACCATACCTGAATTGTTTAAAAGTAAGCTGTCAAACTATTTACCATCTAGGTCTCTGCGTTCTGAGAATTCAGCGTTATTAAAAGCAAATGCTAATCCAAAACATGCTGAGACCAATAAAATGGTCTTTTGCTGTGCGAGGGTCAAACTGTGGAACTCACTTGTCGGTCAATTACGAAAATGCTATGACAAGGGTAATTTCAGAAAACTACTAAAAACGCAGTTATTTGTTAATGCATTTTTCTAGAAACTGATCTTTGCGATTGTTCTTTTGATGGGCACTTTACGTGATTTTCCGATGATTATATCTTAATGTTTGTTTGATTTTATTTGTCTTACTAAATTATGTATGTAACAATATGTAAACCGTTTAGGTCAAAGGGATTAAGGGGTACAGATAGGAGTAGAGGTAGGTTAAAGGGATAGGATTAGAGGTAATTTATAAAATTAGTCAGAGACCACTGTTCAGGCAATAGGCCTGATGGGCCGCCGCAGGAGCGGAGCGCTGGGCGAGATGGACCTCAGGTCTGCCTCAGTGGAGGCAACTTCTTATGTTCAACGGTATATAAATTTTTTAAACAAATAAATAAAGGGACTGGGACTTATATACTGCCTTTTTGTAGTTTTATAACCAAATTCAAAGCAGTTTTCATACAGGTGCTTCAAGCATTTTCCCTATCTATCCCAGTGGGCTCACAATCTGTCTAATGTACCTGGGGCAGTGGAGGATTAAGTCACTTGCCCAGGGTCATAAGGAGCAGAGTGGGGTTTGACCCCACAACCTCAGGGTGCTAAGACTGTAGCTCTAACCACTTCGCCACACTCTCCTCCAATACAATATCAGAAGTGAGCCAAGTAGAGAACAATGACGCCATTGTGACATCACTGATGAGGTTGGCTCTTATTGGTGGAATGAGGCATTATGACATCAGGGAAAGGGATTGGGACTTGTACACCACCACACGCAGGGCTTCAAGCATTTTCCCTATCTATCCCAGTGGGCTCACAATCTGTCTAATGTACCTGGGGCAGTGGAGGATTAAGTCACTTGCCCAGGGTCGCAAGGGTGCTGAGGTTGTAGCTCTAACCACTATACCACACTCTCCTCCAATGAGCAAAGAAATCTTTTTCAAAGACAGGGACACTATAGAACTATAGGATATTAAATGGAGCTACAACGAGGTAACTTATCTGCAACACTAGGAAACACTTTTTCATGGAAAGGGTAGTGGATGCCTGCAACACTCTCTTAATGGAGAGGGAGGGGGACAAAAACAGTGAAAGAATTCAAAATGTTTAGAGATAAACATGGAGGATCCCTATAAAGCAAGAGAATAGATCAAAGCAAAACTTCAATAACTTCCATGCCTCAGAAAAAACATAGAGGTGAAATGTTGCATGTAGCTACAGGAAGAACTCTATCCACCTTATTGAGCAAACTAGATGGACCATATAGATCTTTTTCTACCATCATTTACAAGGTCACTATGCATTATCCCCCATCAGTGTCTTCCCCTTTCTGACTCCTTCCCTTGGCCTTTCTCTTACTTTCTCATTCTTCATTCCCACCTTGTTTTTTTCTCTTTTACAACCTACTGATAATCGCCAACTCCACTGTTTGAAATAAAATATTTATAAATTCATCTGTGAACCACAAGGTGGCGATCACTGCCCAAAATCAGCTCTTATAAGAGGCTCTTGTCATAGGGTTACCATATGGCTCCAGAAAAATGAGGACGGATTGAGACAGCCGAGTTTTTATTTCCATTGAAAGCAACAGAAGTACGTAGGACACATCAAGAAATTTATTCTATCAATATCACAGCAGCACTTGTCTACAACACACAAATGAGGATCATCCCAGATTTATTCAGCTTTTCTTTTAAAGCTCTCCTTAACACTCTGCTCTTTGAAGAGGGAACCTCTGTGCCCCTCTTCTGTTAGCTTCTGGGCTTCCAGCCAACACAGGTGCATTGTGGAGCTGGTAGTTCCTAGTATGTTTTTATTAAAGCTAGGGTTAACAGATTTTGCATCTGGAAAAAGAGGATGTGTGGCCCAGTCCTGTCCTGCCCCGTCCTCGTTCCACCCCCAGCCCTGCCTTGTTCTGCCTCCCCAACCCCAGCTGCATGCAAACCTCATTTCTTTGGGTCAAGTCTGGAGTGAATCTGCGCATGCACAGATGCGACGTAATGACAAACACGTGTACATGCGTGTGATGTCACCGCATCGCATTCACGCATGTGCAGATGCACTCCAGACTTGGCCCTGATCTCAAGAGCTTTTCAAAAACTGGACAAAGTTCCGGGTTTTGAAAAGCTATCTGGATGCCCAGACAGTCCTCTAAAAAGAGGACATGTCCGGGTAAATCCGGATATCTCGTAACCCTAATTAAAACTTGTTATACCGCTTGTCTCTTATGACAGATTCAAGCAGTTTACAAATACTAAATATATATATAAATATAAGAAAAAGAAATCCATTAAAAATAGGACAGACCTAAACAAGATTCAGACAAAGATACATACACATTCATACATACCCGTATTGTCCCTACTCTCTTTAAAAAGAAAGATCCTTATCTTCATTTCCTATCCACAGGATCCAGTTTAAAAGACCTGTTTTCCATCAAAATCAATATAGGTGAACTACTTCTGTCAAAATGGAATTTTCCCCAAATGCTTCTCAAAAAAAAAGTTTTCAACATAGTCTAGAATGCCTTAGTATTTGCCTCCAATCTCAATTCCCTCTCTGTGGAATGCCCTCCCATGAGACGTTCGATTAGAGAACTCGCTTGAAAAATTTAAAGCCAAACTTAAAACCTTCCTCTTTAAAGATGCCTTTATTCTTTAGTATTAGCTTCAGCCTCTTAATTCCTTGATTCACGTGAAGCTTTGAAACATCTAATACTTCTTTTGAAATGATTCCCCTCCTAATGTTTTTGCCACCCCCCATTTACTGTCCTTTTTTTATTAATTTTACTTCGATGTATTTTAAACAACCTTTCCCTCCCCTACTTTCCTTTCGTCTCATATACGTTAATCCGAATTCGTCTAGTATTTTTAATATTTGATAAAATATTGCTTTTATTTACACTGGGAACTCTGCTCTTTCCTCTTCCCACCATGGCACTGAGAGAAATGTTCAGAGAGAACGGGCAGAGGGGCGCCTTCCTGTCCACCTCTTGAAATGTTCACGCCAGCCGTGACTTTCTTCTGACATCACTTCCTGATCAACAGGTCCAGGACTTGGCATCAGAAGGTCACCAAAGCCAGCATTAGCAGCGGGTGGATGATTCTGTTCACGCCGGTGAACATTTTAAGAGGTACACAAGGGGCAGGGGTGTGGAATGGCAGATTGCAGTGGGGAAGAGCAGGGGGTACACAGCGTGACCATGCTGGGCTCCACCAGCCTGGGCGCCAACCTCCCCAGCTACGCCACTGCCCATGGTCCTCAAGTATTAATAAAAGAGCTCAGATTCTGCACCATCAGTGTTGTCTTTTCATGGATTCTGTAGCTGCTTGCAGAGGCCTGGCTACTGTGGGGTGAGTTCAGTGGCATACTAACGGGGGGGGGGGGGGGAGGAAGAGGCGCAGGCACCCAACTCTTCCCCCACCCCCTACTGCTGCACAAGTGCCACTTCCCTTCCCCCGTACCTCTGTAACGTTCCTGGTGCAAGTAGCAACCTCCTACCTGTTGTCCGCCAGCATCGGCTTTTCCTCCGATGTCACTTCCTGGAGCTGAACCTAGGAAGTGATGTCAGAGGAAGAGCCGATGCTGGCACGACAGCGGGTTAGGGGTGGTTGCCGCTTGTGCCAGAAAGGTTAGAGATATGGGAGAAGGGAAGTGGCACGTGTGCGACAGTAGGGGGGAGGAGAAGGAGTGTGTGGAGGTGGGGGCGGGGGAGAGGGACCTTCGCCTCAGACGCCTCTCACCCTTGCTACGCCACTGGGTGGGTTCCTCAGTGATTACCCCCATTCCTGAAGAATGGCCTGGTGTTTGAGCACCGGCACCTTTTTTGCTAGAACATAATGCACTGGTGTCGAGTCAAATGATGATTTTGAATAAAGGACATGCTTGTTTAGGTAAATTTACTCTAGGGCCCATATATTTAGGAGCGTTGTTTCAGAAGTACTAATTCAATAATTCCCAAGGCAGAGGTTTGGCTTGCCGGAAGAAATAAGTGAAAAGTGCCAGAGCCACCACTGTCCTCACCTCTTGTACTCTCTCTTACAGTCAGCAGGAGCAGTTGGCTTCTTACCAGCTACTTTCTCTGCTCAAGGGGCGAGTCCTTAGGCATCTGAGCCAATCAGGGCCTTAGGCTCCTCCATCTGTAGACATTTCTACAGGGAGGTGCCTTAAACATCTGAACCAATCAGGGTATTGTGCCCTTCCCCATGCATCATGATACACCGAGGCGGGAAGGCCCGCTATTTTGGCTCGGCGGGCTTTGAAGGTGGAGGGACCGTGCTTTCCTCTTGCTTCCAATGGAAAAAGGTACCTGGGGAGGAGGGGGTTCGGGGGAGCATCCAGTGGCAGAATGGAGTGCACATCCCTCCTGCCTTTTTTTTTTTGGTGGGGAGGGGGCAATGAGGAGGGTAGGGAATAGTTCAGGGGGGCCTCCTTTAGCAGGAGGGAATGAGCTTCCCTCCTTACAATTTTCTCTCACATGGGGGGTGGGCACCATGGCAGGAGGGAGTGGCCATCCCTCCTGTCAATTTTTTCTTGTGTGTGGGGGAGGGGTGAGTTGCCATGGCAGGAGGGAGTGGACAACCCTGCCATTTTTCTTATGCAGGGGGGGGTGGGAATTTCTCTTGCTATTTTCACTGTTGCGGGGGGGGATTCTCGGTGCCAGTTCATCAGGGAGGGCCTTAATCGGGGAGGGGGGGTGCTTTTTTTCCTTATTATTATTTTTTTTTAATGGGGCAGATATTGTGCATGTATAACACTCTCAGCATCTGTGCCCATTAAATTAAAAAAAAAAGAAAAAAAAAGTTTCTTGCCCTGAACATCTGACTGGCAGGAGGCTGTTTTCAGGGCTTCTCCTGCCTCTCAGCTGTTCGGGCTTCCCGTGCTGGCCCTGCGCATGTGAGTTGCTCTCACAGCAATCAAATTGACAGGAGAGATGGGGATTACAATGCATCTCAACATGAATCATTTGCATGCAAACTTTTAAGAGCATAAATAGCTCTTTTTGAATTGGCCACATGGTCTTAACGATCCTCTTTAGTACATCTAGGCTGAGATCACTCAGGACTTAGGAGATCACTTAGGACTCACCAAGGGCCAGTCCTGTCTGAGCTCCTCAGATGTCCAAAAGTCAGTAATGTCTGTGGATGGGAGAATCCAATTGGATTAGCAAATCCAGCTGGGTCGATGAAACAGCAAAGGAGGACAACTCACCTGGATCCCCAGTCTCTCCCTTTAGTCCTTGTGGTCCGTGGGCTCCATCCCGACCATCTCTTCCGTCTCTGCCTGGAAGACCTGAAGAACCATGTATTCCAGGGGTACCTGGAAGACCCGGTTGGCCAGGGCACAGGCCTGGGATCTTATTGTCTTCAATCAGAAGTGTGGAGGAGACTGTTCCGAGGAAAATAAGGAGTCGGAGCTGGTCCATGCTGCTACCTGGAGGAAAAAAAATCAAGAATCTTACATGAAGGGAAAGGAAATGCAATTTAGCTCAATGGAGGGAATGTGGAGCCCGTGAGCCTTCGGTACTGTTAAGGCTCAGTAAAGTGACAGCCAGAGGCCTGGTGGAAGTGAATGTGTGAATTGTGAGTTAATAATGCTGGGGAGAGCTTGTGTCTGAGGCAGTAAGTGTTCGAATCGTGAGTCTAGTACTGGCAAGAACATATGGAACTCAGGAGACTATAATACTGGCAAGAGCTCAATATGAACATAAGAACATAAGAATAGCCTTACTGGTCCATCAAGCCCAGTAGCCCGTTCTCATGGTGGCCAATCCAGGTCCCTAGTACCTGGTCAAAACCCAAAGAGTAGCAACATTCCATGCTATTGATCCAGAGCAAGCAGAGGCTTCCCCCATGTCTTAATAACAGACTATGGATTTTTCCTCCAGAAATTTGCCCAAACCTTTTTTAAAACCTGCTATGCTATCCGCCTTTCCCACAACCTCTTGCAATGTGTTCCAGAGCTTAAGTATTCTCTGGTGGCAGTAAAGTGTGAATCATGAGTTAGTAATACTGGGAGACCTCAGCTCTGGAGCAGTGAGAGCAGGATTCAGAAGATAATAGTATTTCCCAGAGTTCAGGCCAGGAGGATTTTGGTACTTAGGAAATAACATCCTGCTGGCACTGTCTGGGATTGAATTCTTCGTAATAAAGTTGCTTTTTCTTCCCCCAGTTTTCTCATTCTGTCCATTCAATCTCTCCTCCCCACCTCCCCCCCTCCCGCAGCGAACAGGCCATCTGGCAGTTTGGCAAATACTAGAGTGGCTGGTCTACTCAAAGGCCAACAGGTCCGTTCTCATGCACCATATTTTCCAAGGCATCTGAAGTCAAGGATAAAGATACTTCAAGTTCTGAATATATGGCAATCCACTTTCCCCCAAGAACAGCTTCGATGAGGGCCAGTGTGAGTATAAATTCCCAGTCCAACACCACCCTGACCTGTGGGTTTCAGCCTCCTAACAAGAGCTCCAGCCATCCCCATCTCCTTCCCTTCCCCCACCTTTTCTCACTCCTTTTTCTCTTTCCATAAATTCTTTTTCCTGCAGTCTCTTCCAGTTCCTCATTCTATCTCTCTCTCTCTCTCTCTCTCTCTCTCTCTCTCTGCATCTCTCCCTCCTGGCTCATCCTGGAAAAGGCTTTCTCTAGTTAAAGAACAATACAAACCACTTTGTCCAGGTTCAGGCTTTTTCCTGTACGAGGGAAGTGTAATCTCAAGAAAGTTCTATGAATGCTTGCAGGCAAGGAGGAATCTGAGGAAACAGGCTTGGGTTTATTATTGAAAGACACTCCTTCCTTCTCCTGCCCTTCAGGGCTGCCGCCCATGCCTATCAAAGGCGCTCTTTCCTCCTCCCGTGTCTTTCAGGACTGTATGGTCGAGGCACAGTGGAATACTCACTGGATGTGCTTTCTTCTTTCTTCTGCCTCGATGGGATGGGATGCAGTTCCAAGCACCACTGGAACAGTGACGATATCCTGAGCTGACCAGACCCTGCCTCTTTCCAACAGAGAGGAAATTAGTAAAAGATCCCGGTGCCAAGACTAGTCCATCCAGAGGGGAGGGAAGGAGGGAGAGGACCAGGGCATCCAAAAAAAAAAAGAAAAAAAGAAATTCCAGAAACAGAGAGAAGAAAATAATGAGGCTGCCAGAATTGATGTACCATAACCAGCGGTTGGGAGAACTTTCCGCAGTTCCAGCGAAAGAGGTCACGGTCTCTTAAGTGCCCAGTCCTGGGGTAAGAAAGCCAGAGAGAAAGATTCTCAGAAGAGGAGAGAGAAAGTCAGACAGGCAGACGAGACACAAGTCAGCCAGTGGATCGTTTTGAGAATCTGAAAAGACGCGAAAGGAAAGAGGCAGTAATTCGAGAGATGAGGAAATACTTTGTGGTTTTCATCGAGCTCAAAATAATTAAATCTGAGGGATCGTTGAATTCTTTTGTCTTAGATTGTTACGAGGCTTTACAAACTAAAGGGTAGTATCACACAGGTAATGCAGTTGTGCCTCGGTGCTGCAGGTATCTATCTAATCTAGTTTGGGATTTATGAGTCACGTTATGCCTACAAAGGTTTAAGGCGATTTACAATACTGCTTATGGAGAACAGTTTAATACAGTACAAGGATGCTATAGAGGTATTATAAGACTTTGGGAATCTTTGAGGTAGATTGTCGTACCTTGCTTTTTTTTTTTTTTTTTTTTAAATCTTTATTGATTTTACAATCTTCAATAGTGCAATACATAAATATATCATATATAATAAGTCAATATAAGCACATTTAACTTTCAAATATACATAACCAACCAATTTCTACCCTTACCCACCCACCTAATGATAATTTAATAAAACACAGAAGCATAGAGTTCCCCAATAACCCTACCCTATTAGCCATATCCTTCCATCCTCCCACCCATCCCAAGTGTAAATATTAAAAAAAAATCAAATTATGACAGAAATAACACCCCCCCTTCCCTGAATGTGTACCAAAATAAACAAAAACTGACTCACAATCAAAAACCTATTATAGTGAGGTAACATAAGATGCCATAAATGAGATGGAACAATGGATGACAGATTTCAAGCTCAAACTTAATCCAGAAAAAACAAAATTCTTTGTTGCCTCTCCCCACTCGCTTGACAACAAAACCTCACTATGCATCAACGAACTCAATTACCCTATTCATCCCACCTTAAAGATACTAGGGGTAATCCTGGATCAATGCCTAACCATGAAAGACCAGGTGGACTCCATAATCAGGAAGGGTTTTTTCACTCTCTGGAAACTCAGATCCATTAAATCTTATTTCAATACGTCAGCATTCAGAATCCTAGTGCAATCCCTCGTCCTCAGTCAATTTGACTACTGCAACATAGCCTATTTATCAATCTCCCAAAAGAATATACGACGTCTTCAAATGATGCAAAATGCTGCGGTTAGACTTATCTTCGGGCTGAAGAAATTTGATCACGTGACACCTTATTACCAGCAGTTGCACTGGCTGCCGACGGAAGCACTCGTAAAGTTTAAATTCGCCTGCCTCTGCTTCAAAGTACTATATGGACTAGCCCCCGAATACATAACTGACCTTTTCTCCTTTTCCACCAACAAACATAAGAGAAGCACACATTCAAACTTCGTTTCCCCTCCAATTAAAGGTTGCAAACTGAAAAAACACCATGATCACCTTCTCTCACACCAAGCAGCCTTATGGGGTAAAGACCTAGATCAACTGCTTTCGCCCACTACCTATGAGGAATTTAGGAAGCGCCTAAAAACACACCTGTTCCTGAAATACCTGAACAACTGACCTACTCTTCCCTCTCTCCTCAATAACAGTCTTCCCGACCTCTTACTCTTTTCCTCTCTCCCCTCTTTAGTCCGCATAGAACTCTTGGTTCTGTGATATATACAAATTGTTATTACTATTATATCGTAATTTTCGCTGTACTTTCAAAATTGCACATAGGACTCTTGGTTCTATGATATATATAAATTATTATCGTAATTTTCGCTGTACTTTTTGAATTGCACGGCCTTCTCCTAACAGGCCCACTTGGAAATTTCTCCCACTCTGTATACCTTATACTCTCTCTCAGCAAATTGTATATCTATAATTTTGCTTCCTTAATGCTTCTGCACTCTGTATTTCCTCTGACTATCCGCACATTGTAACTCGCTGAATGTCCAGCTCTCTTGATTGTAAACCGCCCAGAAGTCGCAAGATTGTGGCGGTATAGAAGAATAAAGTTATTATTATAAGATGTCAATGGGCCCCATACCAATTTAAATATATTACCCTGCCCCAAACTATCAGCGTTCATCCTTTCAAATCTATAATTGGAGCAAAGATTTGCCCACCAGAAAGGAAAATTTAAACGATCATAGTTCTTCCAGTTTCGGGTTATCAACTGCTTTTAAAGAGGTAATAGGTACAGCTCAGAGGTGCTGTGGGAAGTATTAGTTTAACATATAGGAGAAGATTACATAGAGTAAGAGGGCTAATATGTTTGATGAAAGATGCCATGAGATAGATATAGTGTTACGGACTTTAACTAGTGATTAGCTGTGCACTCGGTGGCAAGGTGGGTCTATTTCCCTGGGGGATCTATTGCGTTTAGATCTTGTTTGGTGTTGATAGATGTTGGGACTAGTTGCTGGTAGAGTTTATAGAGTTGAAAAGAAACGTCTTTAGTGTTTTTTTGCAAAACGTGCAGTAGAGAATGACACGGTGACAAAATTCATCCCCGCCCCCCGTGGATAACCGCAAGAAACCATCTCCACATCATTCTATAAGGAGAGAGAGTAGAATCGGAGTATGAATGGACACAGCCACTGACCCTCAGGCCTACAGGAAAACTACCAGGGGCTGCAGAACCTGCAGGCAAGACGAGGTATTGCAGCACACAGGTATGTGTACTCCCCTCCCTCCCTCTTTTCCCATGTGCTCACTTTCGGACCCCCCCCCCCCCCTGACACCAACCCCTCCCTGGGCCGGGCTGGGTCCAATCCCCTAACTACCATTGGCCCTAGTGCTCTAATAGAATCCCCATCCCTCCATGTTGTAAGAGGCAGGAGAGATGCTTACTCCCTCCTGCCTCTGGTCGCCTTTTTTGACGTAGCCTTCAATCCATAATCCTACTCCCTTCTGCCCTAGCCAGCAGATTAACCATTCTCCCTAACTGTATCCATGGCATCCCCGTTGAGCAGGGACTGTCTCCTTCGTGACTCTGTATAGCGCTGTGTACGCCTGGTAGCGCTATAGAAATAATAATAACTAGTAGTAGTAGTAGTATGAGTTTTTGACAGGTACTAGTGACCTGGATTGGCCACCAGGAAGACAGGCTACTGGGCTAGACCCAGTAAGGCTATTCTTTTCTTATGGTGCTGGCTGTATGGGTGTCTCTTTTTATTATGCAGACATGCTGATGACTCCCAACTGGTGATTTAATGAAGCAATCAAAATTATTTCCTTAGTTCAACACAGTGCATGAAGGATATTGCAAAATGCATGAACAAATTTCAAGTTAAACATTGCTTACACCTTAATGACATGAAATGAACCAAGAAAGAGTAGGGACGGTCTTAGGACTGTTGGAGTTCACAGAATGGAAAGTGAGGGGAAGGAACATGTCTATTCTGTAACAAGCTCCAGCGGTCAGTACCTAACCTGGGGGAGGGGGGAGGGGGCACAGAGTTCACCTGCTGATGTTTTGGTTGAGGCCTGTTGGCAATTTGATTTTAAGAACTGAATTGTAATTCAGGGTGAATGTGCCATATTCTAGTATTGTAAACTGCACTGAACTGGTAGCTGCGGGATATAAATGAATTATGTTATGTTATGTTGTTCGACCTATAGCGTTTCTCCAAGTGACAGCTCTACAGATTCCTACTCATGCCTGGACTTTTTTCTGCAGAGGATACAGACGCTGATCTAATGGAATGTGCCCTGGTGATGTTGGGAGGAGCCTTTTCAACACTTAGACATGCTTTAGCAATGCAACATTGCTTCCAAGGAAAGCAGCCTATCATCCCATCTGGAAATTAAAGTCTGTGAGTGCTAATCTTTCCTAGCAGCTCAAAGCAAAGCAAAACACTGCTGCCCTTCTGACGAATCTTATCTCACCTACAGGGCCTTGCTAGACATTTGGCGCCCAGGGCAGAAATTATGGAGAGGGCCCCCCCAATTCCTCTCCTCCTTGCCCCTTCCCCTGATTTCCCCAGGCATCAAATGCCCTCCCATCTAGCATCTCTCCCTTCTTCCTTTGTTCCTTCCCTCCCTCCCCAGTCCCCTCGGGGTGTACCATATGCCTTCCCATCCAGCATCCATCCATTTAAAATTCAGCTGCTCCAGGGGGCCCCATGAGCTAGGATGTCCTTCCCTTCTCCCCAATCTGTTCCAACCCCCCCCCCCCCTTTTATCTTTTGCCGGTGCATCAGTGATTCTCTAGCGCTGCTCACAGATTCCTTGGCACTGCTCCCCTCCCGCGGTCTACCCAAGCAGAAACAGGAAGTTGCTTTAGAGAGGGGTCAATTGTGGCAGGGGAACAGCGATGATGAATCTGTGAACAACGCTAGAGAATCGCTGCCGTGCTATGACCCCTTTGCATTTTAAAAGGTGAGGGGGGGGGGGGAGGCGCTTCGGAATGAGGTGGGGAGAAGGGAAGGACATCCAGGCCCACTGGGGATCCCTGGAGCTGTGGGGCCCAGGGCAATTGTCCTAATTGCCCTCTCCTAACTGTTGGTCCTGCTTACATAGATAAAACGTTAAACCTGAAGGCTGAATAAATGTCAAAAATACACACCTATGCACTCCTATTTTAGTATTAGAAAAGAGAAGAATCCAGCGATTTGAAGGAGTCTGATGGTGCAATTGAAATGAGGGAGAGGTTTGCGAAACTGAGTACAATTTTGTTGTGCTAAACATGTTTATTGCCAGGTTCAGATGAAACAATTACTCTGAAATCTGGAGCAGGTCCAAGCCCGAATCTTGACAAATTTTTGATGCTTGGTCCAGAAATTGTTCTGAGGCCAGGTAAGCATGGCCCATATTCCAATATTAGGCAAGAGATTCTGTTGTCTTTGCAACAATGAATGATTAAATAAACAGCTCAAAATCTGATTTCAGGTGCTGCAGAGAAAGCCAGGAATGGACTCCCTGAAGTCACAAATTTCATTAGGTAACCTGAATGAATTGGCAGTAGCTCCCAATCTGAGCTGCTTGGAAGAAATACCCACAGGTCTCTGGTTAAATTGTGCTGACCAACCCTAGAGCAGATTTACAGGAGCGCGTAACCCAGGGGTCTCAAAGTCCCTCCTTGAGGGCCGCAATCCAGTCGGGTTTTCAGGATTTCCCCAATGACTATGCATGAGATCTATGTGCATTCACTGCTTTCAATGCATAGTCATTGGGGAAATCCTGAAAACCCGACTGGATTGCGGCCCTCAAGGAGGGACTTTGAGATCCCTGGCGTAACCGGAGAGTAAGCCGAATATATATGCTGACTCTGGTGTGTGCAGAGGCAGTCCGGGATGGACCCAGGTCAAGTTTCAAGTTTAATAAAATTTTGATATACCACCTTATCATTTATTTCAAGGTGGTTATACATTTTAAAATAGGGCAGAAACAGATAATATAATTTAACATAACTTTAACAAAATAAACATACACGATTAGATGAAAACAGTGACATACACGACTGGACAAACGGGTACGAGTGAGAAAGAAGGGGAGAACTACAATGATGAAAGAAAAGTAAGATATTAAAGGTATAAACAAAAGGGTGGGGTTAAAAACAAGTAAGTCCAATAGACGTGGACTCGTAAAAGATAAAAAAAAGTTTCCAGGCATTGTCAGTATTCAGTATCAGTCCCTCAATTACTATCTGGGCAAGGAAGGCTGAAGAAATAGCTGTTTTAACTTGCCCAGAATATCAGCTGGCAGCCAGTTAACTTCCAGTGGCCAGGCAAGACCTGCATATTTAGTGCTGGTGCCTGAATTAGGCCTGGCATTGAATATCTGGGCTAAATCACTGACCAAGAGTCTCTGAACAGTGTTATTTCTATGAAGTCTTTCATGGCTATTGATATTTTGTCTGCAGAACCTTCTTCCAAATCTTCTTGAAGATAAAGCTTGAACTGGCTAGACCTCAGGGGCAGAGCCATAGGAGAGGGCATCCGTCCAGCAGCCACAGGCCACTGGCAGGGGTTTCTACCTGATCTGGAGCCTTCCCTCTGACACATTTGCATTTTGCATCAGAGGGAAGGCTTCCAGGTCAGCCACCGGCAGCATGTTGGAACTGCTACCAGCAACCTGAAAAGACACAAATGCTGCTTGAACTGTGTGTGTGTGAGTGTGTGTGTGTGTGTGTGTGGGGAGGGGGGGAATTGGGAAGGGAGGGAAAGAGAGAGGCTGCTATATCGGCTGGGGGGGGGGAGTTGGGAAGGGAGGAAAAGTGAGAAGCTGCATGGGTTGGCGGTGGAGAGGCCCACACACTTTGGACTAATGCCCATCCAAAATTGGCTGTCTGGCTACACTGCTGCCTCCGCTACCAAAGAAATTCCTAGTCGTGTCCTCATAGTTCAGTGTCTTTGGATCTGATGATGTCATGGAATACTAGCAGCCTATAGCACCTTTCCAATACTCACATTTCCGAAGTGTCTTTCCCACTCCCTTCTCCCTCTGAAACATTTCTACTTTTTAACAAACTCTTTGCCAGAGGGAATCCAGCTGTCTCCATTCTGATGCTGTTCCCCGTGGCAAGAAAGCTCCAATTCTGTGGCAGCAGTGCATGCCAGGGACTGAAGCTGCACCAAGCCTTAGGCACCACTGATCTTACTTCGTCATTTGAGTGAGGTCTAGGCCTCGGCTCTCAGCCAGGGAGAAAACATCAAGCAGAGACAGGAAAGGGCAGTGAAAGTTTTAGTTTACAGAGCATTTGTTCCAGTCTGTGAATCAGGATGGTATGGAACTTTCCAAAGAGCAGGAGTGACATATCTCCTGCCTAGAAAGGGGAAAGGAAAGAGGATGGCATTTGATATACCACCTTTCTGTAGTTACTATCAAAGCTGTTTACATCTTATATACAGGGAAAGGGAATTCTACTTTTCACCTATAAAATCAAACACCACCATATTCCTGCCTTTATGGACAAATATTTAATCCCCTACACTTCAACCCGTACACTACGCTCAAATTATCAAGATCTGTTATTGAAAAAGACATGGGGGGAAGCCACTGTTTGCCCTGTATTGGTAGCATGGAATATTGCTACACCTTGGATTTTGGCCAGGTACTAGTGACCTGGATTGGTCTGACCCAGTATGGCTGTGCCAAGTATAGGACAATGAAGCCATTGTAATATCACTGATGAGGTTGGCTCTGAGGAACTGTGAATGAGGCATTATGACATCACAATCTCAGCTCTGGAATGTTGCTCTCATTGGGGTTCCAGAATCTTACTATTCTTTGAGATGCTGGAATGTTATTACTCCTTGGGTTTTGGCCAGTTACTAATGACCTGGATTGGCCACCGTGAGAATGGGCTACTGGGCTTGATGGACCATTGGCCTGACCCAGTAAGGCTATTCTTATGCTCTTAGGCTTGTTGTCCCCTCCATCCAATAAATCTTTTACGACGCCACCAGAAAGTCCATCTTCTCAGTCATAGCACCCTCACTCAGGAACACTCTTCCCCTGCATTTAAAGCAAGAGTCTTCTCTCACCTTATTCAGGACAAAACTCAAAACTTTTTTATTCAAGAATGCCTATGATATCTAATTCAGGAGCCCTTTATCTTTCCCTGAAATAAGATTCATTTCAGGTTTTCAACTCCAAACGCCTCCTTAGAGGCGAATTAACTCTTAATGTTCTATCCATCTCCCTTTATATATATATATATATATATATATATATGTTTTTATCTTGATGTATTTTTTTTTAATTCTACCTCTTGTACCTTCCTCCCCTGTCATGTCAGTCTTAAGTAATATATGTAACCTCCTCCCCCTCCATACTTAATTATCATGTGGTGGAATTTTTTTTTTTAAACTTTTGTTTTAAAATATTTTTATTGACTGTAAACCGTCTAGATAAATTTTGATGGCTGGTATATCAAAGAAATAATAAACAAACAAAACATACTGCCTTTTTGTCATTTCAAAGCTGATATTCAAAGCAGTGGGTACTGGAGGGTTAAATGTCTTGCCCAGAGTCACAAGGAGCTGTAGCGGGAATTGAACCCAGGCGCCCTGGTTCTCAGGCCACTGCACTAACTATTAGCCTATTCCTCCCAGAAAGAATTCCAGGAAAGAGAAGTGGCTCAGACACACATTTCCTCCCTGCCTGTAGAATCAAGTTTCTCTGTTAAAATGCTCATATTTGACAGCTTTACTGATGGGAGAGCAGCAACTGTAATGAAAAAAGTCATAACTTATTTCATGACCACGTGTGAGGGTATTGGGGGTAATGGGATGATATATCGACTTTCTGTGTAGGGTATCTGGTCTCTGTATATTTACCACTAAAAGTATCCTGCTTGTTGCCTGTACCTTGCATGTGCTGTAATGTATTGTGGGATTAATTTGCATGAAATTATTGTTGCTGTGTACTAACGGAAAAAGGGAACTCAAAACAATATGCTGAGTTTTCAAACAGGTAGGCAGGAAATTGTGGGTGCCTAATACAACAGGTCCTATTCTGACTCATGTATATAAAAAAGGATCACCGGCTTCAATCATAAGAAATTTGGTTAGATCAGGGGTGATCCACAGGTCTAATGGGGCCGGTGACAGGTCAATTGCGTGCGGACAAAAACGCGAAGACAACTCAGCGCAAAGACAATACCGTGCAAAGACAATAGTGCGCGAGACAATTGAGCACAAGGATAACTGAGCGTGAGACAATTGAGCGCAACGATAACTGAGTGCAATGACAATTCAGCACGCCCCTAGATGGCGCCTGGCAAACGAAGACCATGCGCACGTTCAGCACGTTAACACGTGATCACGTCACCGCGTTTTCAGTATGGTTCCCTTCACTCTTTGCGTTTTCAATATAAGTCACGTGAATGCATTTTCGTTACTATGGTTACGTGTCCTCATTATATATGTCCTCTCTTTGCGTTTCAGTTGTCCGCGCGTGATTGTCTTGCGCGCAATTGTCTATGAACCAATGGGGCCTGCCTTTGAATTTTAGTTAGCTCGTGAGACCACAGGACCATTACTTTGCAAGAAAAACATTATTAAAATTGATTTCTCTTTCAATTTTTTTTAAAATTAGTTTTGTGGTGTTTTTTTGTTTAATTTTAGCAGAGATGTTGGTGTTTCAAGTTTCCAAATTGAAATGTGCATGGAGACATGGTTCCCATCCTCATTCTCTTCTGATCCATCCCCTTTTGTCTCTATTCACTTTGGATCTATCCTTACAATATGTAGTAATGACTGTTTTGTTACCAAACACCGCAGCTAATAAGACACACTGCTCTCTTTTCAGGCTTGTGGGTGGGGCCATAGGTGATGATATTCTAATACGAAGTGGCAGCGCAGTACTAGAAAGCTAAGTTGCTTACCTGTAACAGTTGTTCTCCGTAGACAGCAGGGGAATGCAGCCATACTTGCCCGCCCTCCATCCCCTCGTCTCGTTCCTTTCATTGCTAGAGACAAAACTGACAAGTTGAGGGGGAGGGGCTGTAGGTGTAGGGACTCTTGCACATGCCCAGTAAACTCAAAAGCTTACCTAGCTAGGGGAGAGCCCCGGCACACAGGCTGTCAGAGGACTTCACCAACGAGTGTGCCTGCATATCCCCTGCTTGTCTATGGAGAACACTTGCTACAGCGCTGGCAGAAGTAGGGATGGCATAGTATTGCTGAAGAGATCCTTCAAGTGCTGACACTGCAGGGCAATGCTAGGAAAGGCAGGGCTGGCTCGGCCTATAGACCAGGTGAGGCACTGGCCCAGGGTGACAGTAATAAAAGGCACCACGATCCCAGATCAGTTTACCTTCAGACACCTAGAGCCATAGATGCAGGACCAGGATTTTCATGCTCCTGACTAGTGCCTGGATCATAAGTGGAGGAAGGTGAGAGTGGAGGGAGAGATAGCAGATTGCAGAGAGGGGGGGGGGAACCAATGGAAAAAGTTGCCTCAGGACACCACAGTCAGCTCTGATGAAAGGCACTGCAGTGCTGGAGATGCTTTCATTCCCGTGCTGACACTGCAGGGTAATATTATGAGAGGCATGGCAATGCCGGAGATGCTGTCATTCCAAGACTATATGTGTCAAAGTCTACTCTAGAGCAATAATACCCAGGTCAGCTACATTGTGCTTTGGAAATGTTTTGTAGTGATTGACAGAATAAAGGACAATGGAAGAATGTTTAAAAGATCAGAGGAATAACCACACAAAGCAACATGTTTTCAAGGTTTCTTCCAAGTGTATATAAATAATGCATAGCACAAACAGCTTCCAGTATCTGCAGACATTAGACACTAAACATGGAAAGCTCCTATTGTACACTTTAGAGTCACGTTCCGTCTCACTTACGCTGTAAACAAGCATTCATTGTAAAGCTCGAGTGGTGCTATGCACACAGCCTATGTACCAGCATGTGGTTAGGCTGCAGGCCCTAAATGAAAAAAAATATTTGATCATCTGTGGCTGCAGCAGGCTCCTACTGAGGCTGGAGTGTAGTCGGGTGTCGGTGAAACATCCCTGAATGGTTGAGATTGGAGGAGTGGTAGGAGAGCAATTTCCCCATTTTAAGGAGAGAAGTAGAGAATGACACGGTGACAAAATTCATCACCGTTCCCGTCCCCACGGATAACCGCGGGAAACCATCTTCATGTCATTCTTTAAGGAGAGAGGGAAGAATCAGAGTATGAATGGCCACAACCACTGACCCGCAAGCTTTGCTTTGAAGAATGCTGGGGCAGAAGGACTGAGGTTAAAACAGACACTACAGAATGACAGTCTCTGGTATCCAGAGCAGATATTGTGATGTCATAATGCCTCATTCCACCAGTGCCTAAGAGCCATTCACATCAGTGATGTCACAATGGCTTCATTATCCTTGGCTCACATAAGAATCAGAGTATGAATGGCCACAACCACTGACCCGCAAGCTTTGCTTTGAAGAATGCTGGTGTAGAAGGACCGAGGTTGAAATAGACACTAGAAAATAACATGGGATTATTTCCTGCGGTTATCCGCGGGGACGGGAACGGTGATGAATTTTGCCACCGTGTCATTCTCTAGAGAGAAGCTCAAATCCTTACCTGAAAGTAAATGTGTTGTAGGTACACTTGAAACATAACAGAGAAAAGAAGAAATGAAGTTTAACGTGCTTATTATAAATCAGCACAAATATATCAGATATTAATTTTTTAGCAGCAACATGGTCAAGTATCAAAACAACAGTTTGGCATTAAAGAAGATCTTACAGCAGTGTACTGAGACATATGACTACCTAATTTCACGCTAAAAATTGCACATACAACACATTTTCTTTCAGGCGATGAGATGTTTCCCTAGAGATGCTTCTTGTCAGTCCTATGGAAGTACTTAGGACCTTGGACAATTGCCAAAAATAGCATGCAGCAGGCTTCTCCTAGGACAAGCAGGATGAGTCAGCCACACAACCATATGTGGCATATGTGGCTGACTCATCCTGCTTGTCCTAGGAGAAAGTGTAGTTACTTACCTGTAACGTAGGTTCTCCGTGGACAGCAGGATAGTCAGCCACACAACCATATGTGGCTGACTCATCCTGCTTGTCCTAGGAGAAAGTGTAGTTACTTACCTGTAATGTAGGTTCTCCGTGGACAGCAGGATAGTCAGCCACACAACCATATGTGGCCGACTATCCTGCTGTCCACGGAGAACCTACGTTACAGGTAAGTAACTACACTATATGGTTGTGTGGCTGACTATCCTGCTGTCCACGGAGAACCTACGTTACAGGTAAGTAACTACACTTTCCCTGATATCCTGTTGTAACCAGGTTTAGGGGACAAGGTGGCAGCTTGCTGGGGGCCTCTTTCCTTTCCTCATCATTCCTGCAAGAATTTCAACCCCCCCTCCCCCCTGGACCCCCTCCAATCCCAGGGAATTCATTAACAAATCATTAACAAAAAGGCACTGAACTACACACAGTCCTGAAAGAGAGAACAATAGGAAGTATAGAAAGAGCAGCAAGGCACAGTGATATAAATACAAAGATAGGAAAGAGTGATACACACAATGACAGGCAAACGTGGGAGACAGGATCACACAGAAGAGTCAGACAGGAGGAGTGATAAATAAAACAGAAGAGCGTTATAAGTGCCTGGCTCTCTATTCTTTCACTCAGATTTTCAAGGCACAAAATATTAGAATAAACTACATTTCAGGATGTTGATTTTCCTGTAACAGTCACAGTAAAAGCCACAACTGCACAGGACGCTCCCGTAACAGCTGCAGAAAGGCTGTTCAGATCCATCAAAATGCACAAAAAGTTCCTTTGACCGTTGCAGGATGCCTGTTAAGAGCAGTCACAAAATGCAGAGGAAGCTCCTTTAACAGTCGCAGATGCAAAGAAAGTCCCTGTAACAGTGGCAGCAAACTTGCTGACAGCAATCGGTAACATGCAAGAAGTTTCTGCTGTTGCCTCAGAGAAATATCTCAGTCCTGGCAGCAGGTCTTTAGATAAAAAAAATGTTTTGAAATAATCTTCACACAAGGTGCTCATCTGATATATACATATATAGACACACACACACATAACATCTCTTCTCTATAATATAGTTTGCATTTCTATGTATATTTTTATAAGTACACACTCACAGCCTTGCAAGTATTTATAATACTTATGCATTATATATATATATAAAAAAAAGCTGTCACAAAATTAACCTTCATGTTTTTCTCCAGAGCTGAAGGGTATTATTAAACATTTTTTCTTATTGTTTTACGTGGAAGCCCTTTGTGGCACTGCATTAACAGTGCCTGCATCAAATTTGCACTCACACACAGTAAGACAGGGGGGTACTCCTGGAGGTGCCTGTTCAGTTTCAGTCTCTCCTCTCTAGATGCCACAGTCCACCTGTGGCTTCAGTGGAGTTCATGAGGCCTTTCACATTCACCATATCCTTCTCCGACTTAGGACATGGAAGGTGCACCCTCCAAAATGCTGGTGTCGTTTATTTCACACGCAAGCTGTCACACACACATACACACAAGTGTGTGTGCATACACACACATAACACGTGCATACATATCAAACCTCCCCCCCCAGCTAAACAGTAAATGACTTAAGAGGTCCTGGGCTCTGTTTCCCCATTCTTTCTGTTGGCTTTATGAGAAACTTCTTTCTTATCTATCTCTCTTCTTTCTTTGCATTGAAGATTCATCATCAGTTCCCTCAAGAGGCAAGATGTCTCTCCTGCTCTTCTCTGGCTCATTGCTGCTCCTTTGTTTGTGTTTTAGCTGCTCAAGAGGGGGCACTACATACGAGAGGATGGACTGGAGAGCTCGTAGAACAGCACATAAGCATCACTACTTCGTACCTGGCTGGAGGCCATGGGAGTAACTCTGTGGGTAGAAAATAAAGAAGACAGAGTTACAGGGAGGAAAAGAAAGGATGGAAGGAGAGAAATACAAATCAAAATCCAAAACTTCACTCTTCGGTAAACTTAAAAATTGTGCCTTATCATATCCAATTTTACTAAATGATACACTGGTACCTCAGGTTACTACAAAGCGTGTTTTAGATATAATATTAGATTCTACTCTTTCATTTAAGGCACAGATATCTTCCGTTGTACAAAGGATTGGGACTTGTACACTGTCTTTTTGTAGTTATACAACCATGCTCAAAGTGGTTTTACATATAGGTACTTCATGCATTTTCCCTATCTGTCCTGGTGGGCTCGAAATCTATTTAATGTGCCTGGGGCAGTGGTGGATTAAGTGACTTACTCAGGGTCACAGGGAGCAGTGTGGGGATTGAAGCCACAACCTCAGGGTGCTGAGGCTGTAGCTCTAACCATTGTGCCACACTCGTCTCCTTTATTTTAACCTTCAACTGTCCATGCTCTTGTCAATCGTACTACTGTAATTCGTTGTGTAACGGTATTCAGGTAAAAGAACTTAAACGACTTCAACTGATCCAAAATACTGCAATAAAACTAATAACAGGTCATAAAAATACGATCATGTTACTCCATTACTTAAATCAGCTCATTGGTTACCTGTATCACACCGTATTACTTATAAAATTCTTCTCTTAATATTCAAAATTCATTCTACAGATACTCTATTATTTCTCAGTAAATTCTTAACACCTTATACTCCCTCTCGAGCACTTAATAATAATAATAATCATAACTTTATTTTTGTATACCGCCATACCCAGAGAGTGCTAGGCGGTTCACATTTGTTAGTCAAGTTACAAGTGGTTCATGACAATTGAACAGAGTTGCAAGCAATGAAGTAGTTGAGGTTGGGTAGAGAGGGAAGGAGTAGGTCAAGGAGGGGGAATAAGGGGAATGTAGGTTGGGTGAGTACAGAAGAGGGGGAGTTGTAGGTTTCGGTTCGTTGAGGGGGCGATTAAGGGTCGTTTCCATTAAATAGATGAGTTTTAAGTAATTTTCTAAATCCGAGGTAGGTGGGGGCCTCGAGGACCATTTGGGCTAGCCATGTGTTCAGTTTGGCGGCCTGGAAGGCAAAGGTTTTGTCAATCAAAGCCGTCTAGTAGTGCCTACGTTTAGGGAGATATTTTTAGATTCCACATGTTATTCCATTTTCTCTGTCCAGGGTCCCGGATTATGGAATCTTGACACAATCCTAGATGAAGAAAACCTGCGTGATCCCCACCAACACGGGTTCACCCAGGGTAGATCCTGCCAATCTAATCTAATTAGCTTTTTTGACTGGGTTACTAGACAACTGGATGCCGGAGAGTCACTGGACGTGGTGTATTTGGACTTCAGTAAAGCATTTGATAGCGTCCCACACCGAAGATTATTGAACAAGCTGAAATCGATAGGATTAGGAGACACTCTAACCACATGGGTTGGGGATTGGCTAAGTGGTAGACTTCAGAGGGTGGTGGTGAACGGTACCCCATCTGAAGCGTCGGACGTGATCAGTGGAGTGCCGCAGGGCTCAGTCCTGGGCCCGATTCTATTCAACTTATTCATAAGAGATATGACGCAAGGACTTAAAGGAAGGGTATCACTGTTCGCCGACGACGCCAAACTTTGCAACATAGTAGGCAAAAGCTTGTTACCTGATAATATGACACAGGACCTACTGCTACTGGAACGATGGTCAACTACTTGGCAGCTAGGCTTCAATGCTAAAAAATGCAAGATAATGCACCTGGGTAAGAGAAACCCTCGCAGAACTTATGTACTAAATGGTGAGACCTTGGTTAGGACCACGGCAGAACGCGATCTAGGGGTGATCGTTAGTGATGACATGAAGGCTGCCAATCAAGTGGAGAAGGCTTCCTCCAGGGCAAGACAAATGATGGGTTGTATCCGTAGAGGTTTTGTCAGCAGGAGACCTGAAGTCATGATGCCTTTATACAGATCTATGGTAAGGCCTCACTTGGAGTACTGTGTTCAGTTCTGGAGACCACACTACCGTAAGGACATGCTGAGGATCGAGTCGGTTCAGCGAATGGCCACCAGGATGGTCTTGGGGCTCAAAGATCTCACGTATGAAGAAAGACTAAAAAAATTGCGGCTGTACTCACTTGAGGAAAGAAGAGAGAGGGGAGACATGATTGAAACATATAAGTACATCACAGGTCGTATCGAGTCGAAAGATGATATCTTCTGTCTCATGGGACCCTCGACCACCAGAGGGCACCCGCTGAAGATCAGGGGAGGGAAGTTTCATGGTGACTCCAGAAAGTACTTCTTCACCGAAAGAGTAGTGGATCACTGGAACAGACTCCCACCGCAGGTGATTGAGGCCAGCAGCATGACGGATTTTAAGAGAAAATGGGATACTCACGTGGGATCTTTAAGGGAGTGAATTCAGGGGGGCGGATACTTGGTATGGGCAGACTTGGTGGGCTATAGCCCTTTTCTGCTGCCATTTTCTATGTTTCTATGTTTCTATGTTACATGCGTGATGTCACTGCGTTGCGTCCAAGCATGTGCGGAAGCCCCATCCCAATGCGATTTTGTCAGGAAGCTTTTCAAAACCCAGAAAAAATGTCGGATTTTGAAAAGCCGTCCGGGGAAATCCATACGCCTGGTAACCCTATCCTGGATCCTTACAGACCCCTTCTTTAGAGAGAAGAGTTGTGGGGGACAGATAGGTTACACAGAAAGACAGAAATTTGTGGAGGTAGACATAGAGGGAGACAAAAATGTGTGTTATAGGAAGAGGGGGATAGAGAAATGAAGACAATCACAGGAAGAGACTTTTAATAATACAGAGTGTGCACAGCTAGTTCAAATGTATCCAATACCTTAGGTATGCCCCTCTCCCCCCATATCCATCATTTCCCCTTCCTTTTCCTACCCCCTTTGTGTCAAGCATCACTCCTTCCCTTCCTTACTCTCCCAACTCCAGCATCGCCCCTTCCATTCCCCCTTAAGTGCCCACCATCACCCCTTCCCTTCTCTGACCCCAGGTGCCAAGCCTCTCTCTTTCCCTCCCAGCCCCAAGTGCCCAGCCTCTCCCCTTCTCTTTCCCTTAGGTGTCTGACATCACCTCTTTCCTACCCTCCCACCATCTACTATTCCCTGTCCTATTCCATGTCCAACATCTCTCTTTCACTTCCATACCCTACTCCCATTAACATGTCCAGCATCTCCCCTTTCCCTCACCAAACCTCTTTCACCCCTCCTCACATTTTCTGGCACTGCATCACTCCAGGCCTGCAGTTCTGAGCCACAATCAGTGCTGCTGGTGGAGTGCCTTGACCATCTGCAAATGCTGTATCCTGTTCCTTATGAATTTCCAGTTTCAGAGGGGGTGAAGCACAGTAGGCCTGAGCCTCATGGCAGCCTAAGGTCCTATACTGGCCAGACTAAGTCTTGTTTAATGATGGTGACTGTCACAGTCTTCCCAAATTGTTCCAACCTAGGCAGACCAGTAGTCAGTCTAGTAGTCAGGCTAAACTAAACCTTAAGTTTATATACTCCATAAAGATAAAGCTGGGCTAGCCCTACGTGTGTGATAAAGGAGGTGGGTAGAGCCATAGAGCATCCCTTGTATTCATTTGAAGGTTGACTGCCATCTTACCGTGAATCATTGAACATGTGCCACTCGCCAGACAAAGGGTTCTTGCAATATGCTGTGTAATGTCCACCCATGGTAGTGCCAGAATGGTTGGAGACTGCGTAGAGGTTATAGACAGCATGGGCTGGGGAACAGTACAAGAAGGATAATGTGAAAGTCTATACTGATACCAAAGTTGAGGTGAGCATCTCACTCCATTTCACTCAGCCTTACTATGTACAATGCCAAATTAACTCATGTTCCCTTAGGTGCAAACTAATGTCAAAACCAGCCTTCCACTCACCCTCTCCCCTAGTTTACATCTCCCTTTTTCCTCATCCACCTGCCCAAAAGCACAAACTCACCACTGTTATCCGATGAGAATTCCCTAAGTTCCAGGTCCTTCAGGGGGAAGTTTATAAAGGTGGAGAGTTTGCTAGTTCGGATTCTGGCCTCAGAGAACCTTTTTAGATCTGGAAAAGACTGTAGTCAAGGAAAGTCCAAGATACAAGTAAAAGTAGGAGCCAGGGAAGAGCCTGTGATGGAGAGGAAAGGGAGCAAGTGGCTCTTATAAAATTGCCCAAGGGCGCACACATGTACAAAGAAAACATATGTCCCGATTTTATACACAGCGCCTAAAACATAGGCACCGAGGAAGGCAGCACATAGTGCATGTCAATCATTAGTTAGGCACTGTTTATAGAATCACGCCTATTGGTGTCTAAATTGGACTTAAGCGTCGGTAGGCGTCAAAACCTTGACACCCCCTATTTATGCCAAGATTTTCTTGGCCTAAATACTGGTGCCTAAGTTCAGGCCTGCCCATAACCATGCCCACTTTTTGGTGAGCACCTTGGACTAGGTGCCTACCTCAAAGTTGCAGGCACCTACTGAGTTAAGCACCTACTGACCAACTAATTTCAATTTAAGCTAATTAAGCTTGTTATCGGCGCCGATTAAGCTTTTTAAATAATTAAGATAGGCATCTAGATTGGCTAAATGCACCAATCTAGGCACCTAACTTTGGGCATTCTTTACAGAAGCTGGGCCTTAGCATCTACTTTTATGCAGATCCATATCCAAACAAATTAACTGAACCCTTAATCAATTATTAACATTAATTGACACTTATTAGGATTTAGGCATGGATCAGCCTATGCACTATTCTATAACCTTAGCCCCCTCTTCTATTAAACTGCGTTAGCAGTTTGTAGCATAGAGAGCCATGCTGAATGGCCTGCGCTGCTCCCGACGCTCATAGGAACTTATCTCATGCACAACTCAAAAGGGCCATGGGAAGGGCATGAGCAGAACAGGGTTGTTCCCAAAATTTAGGCACAGTGTCACAGAATAGGGCTATTTTTGTGCCCAACTGCCATTGGTTGTGCCAGCATTTTTACCAGATTTCAGCAGGCAAATTTGCACACAGGAATCCTTACTAAGCGCCAGTTCTATAAAGGTTGCTTAGTGCTAAGCAACATTTATAGAACTGGCGCTTAGTGCGAATCATAATGGAAACTAAGTTTAGGTAGTATTTACTGACTCAGGCCCTACTTGCCTGGGCTTTCCTAGTGGTGGGATTAGCAGTTATGTACGTACTTTACAAACCAAGGGCCCAATGTTCAAAAGAGTTCAAAAGGCAGCAGAAAGGATCCTGAAAATAGGGCAGAAATTTGAGCCTAAATTTAAGAGCTCAGTATTTTTGGAATATCAGGCAAAACATTTTCTGAGTGGATTAAAATGGTTTGAATTGAAATTTACATTTCATTATTGAGATAGACATGTCTTTATGTGTTTTGGATTTTGGCCTTTATAAAATAGGCACGATGGGGGAAATTCTGCACATGGCATCTAAAAAGATAGGTGCCTACTGTGTGTCAATCACGCTTAAAGGCCTATATTATAGCATTTGTCAGTGACCAATGCACGTATAATTGCTCTATGTATATTTTTTAAAAAAGTTATACAGATAGCATTAGGCCATTTAAATCAATAAGTTGGCCAGTATTACCCATAGAAAGGCCAAGGGGCTGGGTGAAAAAGGTATCCAGCTAGATTACTGCAACGCCATCTATTTAAATCTATCAAAAAAAAGTATTCTAAGACTCCAGCTAATCCAGAATTCTGCAGCCAAACTGATCTTCTCAAAACGCATGTCTGACCATGCCTCCCCACTCCTTGCCAAACTTCACTGGCTCCCAATAATCTCCAGAATCCATTTCAAATGTTCCTGCCTGGCTTTCAGGATCATTCACGGAATCCTGCCTCCTCTTATCCCACTGTCTTTCAACTCCTCCAGTCCCGACTCCTCCAGAACTGCCCAAAGGCTTAAACTAGCCTTCCCCTCTCCACGCGGCATCCACTATTCAGGCAAACTGGGAAAATCCCTTCTCTTCAAAATCACAGGTCTTTGGAACGACCTCACCACCCCGCTGCGGAACCTGAGCTCCCTTCAGTTATTCCGCAAACACCTGAAAACCTGGCTTTTCAGCAAATTGTAGCTCTATCCTTCCCCCCTTTCTCTCCCCCCTTCTACACATAAGTTCATGTAATCCTTTTTCTTCTTCTCTACCCACTATTTTAAGTTCTTGTAAACCGTGTCGAGCTCCATTCTCATGGAGATGATGCGGTATATAAACTTAAGGTTTAGATTAGATTAGATTAGCTAGTGGTGATGATATTCAGTTTTTAAATTAGGTCTGTCAAATAGTAGTTCAAAACCAGTGGTCTCAAACTCGCGGCCCGGTGGCCCGGAGGCCCTCAGTATGTTTATCATAATCACAAAAGCAAAATAAAACAGTTTCTTAATCATATGTCTCTTTAGCTATAAATTACAATATTATTATTAAGACTTAGACAAAAAGGAAAGATTTATAAACTATAAAGAGCAAAATTGTCATTTCTTTAATAAGACGTTCGCTATTTTTTCTGAGGCCCTCCAAATACCTACAAATCCAAAATGTGGCCCTGCAAAGGGTTTGAGTTTGAGACCACTGTTCTAAACTAAACATAGGGGGGGGGGGGGAAATTCTTTAAGGGGTGCCTAAATAAATAGATGCCTAACTTAATTAGTAAATTGGCTTCAATAATGAACTTTAAGAAGCTCATAATCGGAAAAAAAAAAAAAACATTTAATTGAGAGATAAACGCCTATTTTAGGTGTGATTGTACAAAAGATAGGTCACATGGGCCCAAATTCTGTAACCGGCGCCTAATGTTAGGCACCTATTTTGGAGGCGCCCAACTAGATAGGTAACAAGCTCAATTAAGCTTTTTAATCATCAATAATTGAAATTTAGGTGCCTATCAAGAAAGAGCGATACTGTAACAAGGCACCTCTAAAAATGTAGGTGGCCTTCCAAAAAATAGGCGCTATGCATGTTAGATATGGGCGTGGCTACATGTCAGGCGCCCTGTTGCAGAATTGCTGCTCTTAAGCATGCTTAAGCGCTCGCGTGGCCTCTTAATTTTTAGCTATGCCTAGAGCTGGCCTATTTATTGGGTGCCTCCAAAATAGGTGCCGCTCAGTGCGATTCACTAAACAGCAACCAATTGTGCTGTTTAAAAGGAATGCCACCGAGAGGTTAGAAAAGCAAAAGGGAAATACGAAGAGGGGCTGGCATTCTTCAGTTACGTTAAGGGGAAGCGACCAGCAATAGAAGAGGTGGGGCCGTTGGACGATGGGGATAGGAAGGGAGTGATTAAGGAGGATAAAGAGGTAGCTGAGAGGTTGAACACGTTCTTCTCGTCGGTTTTCACGAGAGAAGACACATCTAATATACCGGACTCAGAGGAGCTCATGAGTGGGGAACAGGCTGAAAAATTGGAGCACATAGAGGTAAGTAAGGAGGATGTCCTCAAACAGATAGACAGGTTAAAATGCGGCAAATCACCGGGCCCAGACGGGATCCACCCAAGGGTTCTGAAGGAACTAAGACAAGAAATAGCGGGCACAATCCAACATGTTTGCAGCCTATCCTTGAAAACTGGAGAGGTACCAGAGGACTGGAAATTGGCAAATGTCACACCCATCTTCAAGAAGGGATCGAGGGGTGACCCCGGGAACTACAGGCCAGTGAGCCTGACTTCAATAATAGGGAAAATGGTGGAAGCTATGATCAAGGACGGCATTTGCGAGCACATCGAGAGAAATGGCCTACTGAGAACAAGCCAGCACGGATTCTGTAAGGGAAGGTCATGCCTAACAAACCTTCTGTACTTCTTTGAGGGAATAAGCAGTCGGGTGGGCAATGGGGAACCCATAGACATCATTTACCTCGATTTTCAAAAGGCTTTCGACAAGGTGCCACATGAAAGGCTGCTTAGGAAGCTGTGGAACCACGGGGTGGGAGGGGATGTGCACAGATGGATCAAGCACTGGTTGTCGGGTAGACTGCAGAGGGTCGGAGTAAAGGGCCAATATTCTGACTGGCGGGGAGTCACGAGCGGTGTGCCACAGGGATCGGTGCTGGGGCCGTTACTCTTCAACATATTCATCAATGACCTAGAAAAGGAGGTTATAAAATTTGCAGACGATACCAAACTGTGCGGCAGAGTTAGGTCCAGGGAGGAGTGTGAGGACCTGCAAAGGGACCTGGACAAGCTGGAAGACTGGGCAAACAAATGGCAAATGCGCTTTAACGTGGAAAAATGTAAGGTCATGCATATAGGGAAAAAGAATCCGTTGTTCAACTACAAATTGGGGGGGCATTGTTTGGAGACAGCGGTCTTGAGAGGGACTTGGGTGTGCTGGTAGATGCATCACTAAAGCCATCTGCACAGTGCGCAGCAGCCTCGAAAAAAGCCAACAGGATGCTGGGCATCATAAAGAGGGGCATAACAACCAGGACGCGGGAAGTCATCATGCCATTGTATCGAGCGATGGTGCGTCCACATCTGGAATACTGCGTTCAATATTGGTCGCCGTACCTCAAGAAGGACATGGCGGTACTTGAGAGAGTCCAAAGGAGAGCAACCAAACTGGTAAGAGGGCTGGAACACTGCCCATACGCCGAGAGGTTGGATAGGCTGGGGCTCTTCTCTCTGGAAAAAAGGAGGCTCAGGGGAGATATGATAGAGACCTTCAAGATCATGAGGGGCATGGAGAGGGTGGATAGGGACAGATTCTTCAGACTGAAGGGGACAACAGGTACGAGGGGGCATTCGGAGAAACTGAAGGGAGATAGGTTCAAAACAAATGCAAGGAAGTTATTTTTCACCCAAAGGGTCGTGGACACTTGGAATGCGCTACCGGAGGAAGTGATCAGGCAGAGTACAGTACAAGGATTCAAACAGGGATTGGACGGATTCCTGAGGGATAAAGGGATCGTTGGATACTGAAAGAGGTGCTGGGATGTATCACAGGTATAGAAAGCTAACCAGGTAATAAGTATAGAAACCCAACCAGGTCGTGCATGTGCAAGACCGGAGGGTTAGGACTTCGATGGGAAGCTAGGACTTAAATGGGAAACCAAGGTGGCAAGGGACCCCTTCTGGAGATTCAGACAGGTCGTGACCTGTTTGGGCCGCCGCGGGAGCGGACTGCTGGGCAGGATGGACCTATGGTCTGACCCGGCGGAGGCACTGCTTATGTTCTTATGCTTGAATCGCGCTGAATGGTGCCTATATCGGCGCCTAACTTTTGGGCGCTTCTTATAGAATATGCCCCATGGTGCCTAGCGGCACCTACCACCAAAGTAGGCATGTTTAGGGGTAGAAAAAGACTTAGGTGCCACTAGGTGCGATTCTCTAAAATACTTAGGTGCCTATAATGTAGGCCTTTAAAACCCTGGACTATATTACAGGCGCCTAGGTTTTAAGTTAGATGCTGTTAAGCACAATTGTATAATGTGTGCCTAAGTGTGACTGACATGCAATAAGGTCTGGATTCTCCATAGGGCATTGATATCAGCAGCTGCCCAAAAAGCAGCCTTTGATTACGTGCCAATCACATGACGGCGCCCTATGGAGAATCGCACCTCCATGAAAGATTAGGTACTGGAAATGGAGGCCAGAGTTTTTCTGGCCCATAGTGGCAGCGTGGTGAATGTACTATCCATATATTCGGTGTGTTCAATATACAGTATGAATTAAGGTAAAGGATGGTAATTATTTAACTCAATTCGGTCACCATACTAGCTGAATATTGACCTCTAGGTGTTTAATGCCAAGGAAAAGAATGTAATATAGGTGAATGAAAAGCAGAATTATATTTAGACTTTCAAGTTTCAGGAAAATTTTCAGCTAAAAATTTAGGCATCTAAGTTCAGCTGAAAATTCTCCTCCACTTAGTAACCTATGAAATTAGGACTCTAAGTGAAGGAATGAAGAGTTTATGAAAATGCAGCCTACAGTATCATCCATGTACCTACATAGTATCCATCTCTTTATCAGAGGATATTATACATGGGTGGATAATGATAGATAGATGAACATTATCCACCCATGTATAGTTTCCTCTGATATTCATATATCTGTACAATTTGATGGATATTATAGGCAGCATTGACCTATCCATATATATATATATATCCATATATATATATCTCCATATCTATATATATATATGGATAGGTCAATGCTGCCTATAATATCCATCAAATTGTACAGATTGTGTCTGCACTCTCACTCTTATATGTGTGCACATTCACTTGTCCCACTCCCTCTTTCTAAGGCATAAGAAAATGTACAGGATATGGAGTACAAGGATCCTTGGAAACTTCTGGATGGTGAATTTCTTTGTGCATTTTCTCCGGACTTTACAGCGATAGCATGTCTGAAAAACACAAGAGCAAGATGGAACGATCACCAGAAGTTGACACCACTTTGGGAGTAAACTTCCAATACAGCACCTAAATGGAAAATTTTTCGTATACTTTTAAACCTCATAAAACAAGATGATTTCCTTTGCATACTACGTGCGAATATTGTTTTTAATCTATCAAGGTCATACAACGTTTGAGTGCAATAAATCCTTCAACTCCTCTTCAGTTCTCCATCTCCCATTACTGGCCTATCTTTTTCCAATTGTAGGGCTCCTTTTACCAAACTACAGAAGAGCTTCTTACTGTGGGGTCAGCGAGGTAAATGCTCCAGTGCTCATTCAATTCCTATGAGTATTGGAGCATTTACCTCGCTGGCCCGCAGTAAGAAGCTCTTCCATAGTTTAGTAAAACTCAGTGTTAATTTTTAAATTATTATTACTTGTCCAGGAAGGGTGGTGGTTGTCATGTTGGGGTTTTGAGGGGAGAACTGGTGGGGTAGTTTTTCTTGGGAGATCTATTATTATGGCTATGGGGGGGGGGGAAATCTTCAGAAGGGTTTGGGGGGTTCAGGTATTGAGTTCTTGGAGTTGTGTGGGTTTAAGGATGGTGACCCATGCTCCTTTAGTTTGTATAGAAATGGTGGTGGTTGGGTCGGGAGGTGGGGAGGTGGGTTTGACATTTCATAACTGGATGACTTGAACTTTATTTTTGTATTGCTGACTTTGTTTATTCGTTGTTTAGTCATCAATAAAAACTATTTTCCATAAGTTATTATAACATTTTATAAAAAACACTTTTTATAATTCCCCAGTCCCCCCATGGTTCCCACACCAATCTCCCCAGTTAGCTGCAGGCTTACTTCCTGGTTTACTGTCACATATCCTGTGAAACAGTTTCCATACTTTATTCTACTTCTCTGCATAAAGAACAGTCTTATTTTTGTATGGTTCACTTTATGTGGTTAAGAGCTGAATATTGCATTTAACTGTATATGTTTTCATTGGTCAAGCTGGTGGCAGCCAAAAAAATGGCTGACCGTCGCTGACTGAATATCTACCCTGAAATGTATGAATGTTGATTTGAAGTATGTCTTCAAAATGCCCTCAGAATACTCCTTTATCATGCGGCCAAATATACTGGTGTAATGAAAGTATTGGTGTAATTTCAGGAGGCTGAATTTTTTATGAGGGCAAATTATATTTTACCTTTGCAAAATGTGCTTGACTCTTAGCTCTTTATAGAAACAAACATACATATTTTCATGCCAATAACCTTTAAAAAATCTGAACTGCATTAGTATGTGAATAACTGTATGTTCATGTATGTTTCTGAGTGTGAATTGTGATTGTGTGTGTGTAGAATGGGGCAAACTGACACTGATCCGGGCCCTTGGGTGATAAGAATCATGGATCCCTAACCACCTAACAAAAGTGATTAAACTAGATGAAGGCTAGGGGAGAGTGGGCTCTTAGGCACTGCTCTATTGTTCTAATGGTCAGTCCACCCCTAGTGTGGGACAGTGTATGTGATGGAGTTTCAATACATGTAGCTTTGTAAGTGTGAGACTCTGACTGAACATGTCATGTGTCGGTGTGGTTGTGTGCATGACAATGTGTGTGTGTGCATGTGATTGTGGATATGTCTGTGGCTCACCATGGGTATATGCATGTGATTATGACCTGAAACTGATGCTGTAGCAAGACTGATAGAAGTTCTGTGATTTTTGTTTCCCTCTGGAGACACTTACTGGTTTCTCGTCTCCATCTAGGATGTCTTCTTTAGTGAAGAGTCTCATGCAATCCATGAGAGACACATCACTATTCCCCTTCTGCAAGGAGCAAGAGATGTCATCAGTAACTCTATACAGGGGTAACAGGGTGCTGAGGGGGTTTGAAATGGGAAGCAGAGGGATGAACCGGAAGCAGAGAAACCCTCTTTCATAACATACCTTAGCAATGGGCAGTGACAAGTCCCAGAAAGGGTCGAAGACAGTGGAGCAGTAACCACACTCGCTGCATGT
Source organism: Geotrypetes seraphini (assembly GCF_902459505.1). Taxonomy (NCBI): domain Eukaryota; kingdom Metazoa; phylum Chordata; class Amphibia; order Gymnophiona; family Dermophiidae; genus Geotrypetes; species Geotrypetes seraphini. The sequence goes on from NC_047096.1 coordinate 21,248,821, forward strand.
CAGTGAGCTCTTCAGTTGACCAACAAAGAGATCTGGGAAGGAAAAGCAACCAGAGAGATGAGTAGATGTGATGGGGAAGAGCACATGTGTGTGTGAGTGAGACAGAGAGAGACAGGTGAGCACATCACAGGTAAAGGGAGGGTAGATAACGGAAGATAGGTAAAGGGAGTAAGTACAAAATACAAATGTGAGATAAAGGCAGATAGATGTGTACATGTGAGGGAGAGGCTCTCTGTTGAGCAAAAAGTGATAGAAACATATTTGCAAAACTTGGATGCCAGTCAAACGTTTTAGAAGCCAGAGAAAAAAGATTAATCCCCATGAAAATATATCTTATTTTAATTCTCTTTTAAAAAACCATTCCCTTTTTGTTTGGTCTTCTTTGTGAGGATTTATTTCATTGTTTTGCCTTTTCTTTGACTATTTTGTGGCTTCTTTTTTTGCTCTCCATCTCGTCCTCTAGACTCATATCTCAAGTCTAGTTTCTCTCTGTCTCTCCTCTGTTCTGCTCCAGTTCTCTTTAACCTTTCCCCCCATTGTTTCCTACCATCTTCCTACCTCTTTCCTGCCTACATATTTCTCCTTTCCTCAGCCGGTCCTCCTCCCTCTCATCTTCTATATGGCCCAGGGGCAGTGGCTACCTCAAGTTATAGTAGGGATTTCCACTCATGAGCACACGAGAAACATTCAGACCTAAACAGAGGGCATATAGGACACAAAGAGACTGAGAGGTGAATTCAGGTAAGGGCAGTGTACAGGTGAGGGGCCTACAACAATTCACAAACTGCATATCACATTTATGAAATGAATTATAGCCCTCTAATATTGCAACATGCAGACTGATTTGCATTGGATAGAACTCTGATACTAACAATTCAATAAGCAATCCTCTCCACCCTACATCCATTTACTTACCCACAATCCTACTGTCTTCCCTTTCCAAGTATTTCTGCCACATCTGTCTTCCCTTTTCAGTGTCCCTGTGGAAGGACAAGGAGCCTATCAGTAACCTTTCAACTTAGGTCCCAGGCCTCATATACTGGAGATAACAAAGTAGCTCATTACTGTATCTCATGGCAGTTTAGAATCCTTCCTCTCTTCCTCAGATACAAAGCATGTACCCATGGGATGACAAACATTGCAAATGAGACCCCTTTCCTCTTTCTGAAGGCACAGGACATGAATCCATGGGAAGAAGTAAACACATCAATGGGACCCTTCCTCTCTACCTGTGTAATATTCAGCCTAAGAATGCTTAAATGACTGTGGGCTGGCTGCTGTTTCCACTAAAAGAAAAGGAAGCAGAATAATCCCATTATCTTTCATTCATCCAGAAATCCTTTGGGATTTGATTTAGATTTTTTTGATTTTTAGATTTATTTGCTCGCCTTTTCCAAATCCAAGATCAAAGTGAGTTATATTCAGGTACATGAGAGTTTGGGTGTTTTTGCCCTTGCTGACTAGGATTCAAGACAGATTTTGGTACCTACCAGCAACAACTGGCTGAGATGGAGGAAACAGCAAGAATGGCAGAAGAATAGAGGGACTGTATGCACACAAGGCTTCATCCAACTCGAGGATAAATAGGATGATTTGGAAAACTGTTTGAGAAGTAACAACTTAAGCTTGGTGGGCAATCCTGAAGTGGTGGCTGAGCCAGAGCTGCGAGGATTTCTAGAGACTTGACTTGGACAGAGTTTATACACTAATGGCCAGGCTGGCCCACTATATTGAGTGGGCGCACAGAGCATGTCCAAAGAAGGAACAGTGCAAGCTGGCCCACAGTGGTCATATTGAAACCTCTGAATTTCACTCATAAAATGGAAATCTTGTAAGCATTGTGAAGTGGAAAGACTTTGAAATAGAAATATAAAGGGAAGAAGGCAGTCTATTATTTATAGTCTACCTTTAACAAGGCATATTACATCTTCACATATACAATAAATATTACTGTGCTTTTAAGATTACTCAGACAGAGTATTGAGCAGAGATTTTGCACTTCTATGCTCCAGGCCAGGGATGGGCAATGAGGGCCGCAATCCAGTCAGATTTTCAGGATTTTTCCAATGAATAGGCATGAAATCTATTTGCATACAATGAAGGCAGTGCATGTAAATAGACCTCATGCATATTCACTGGGAAATCCTGAAAACCTGACTAGATTGCGACCCTCGTTGCTCCACCCCTGCTCCAGGCTGTCATCTTCAAAATAAAGTTTGTATTCCTCCTTCCAGAGAAATTAATAACCCATTGGAGAGAGTAACAAGTATTTAAAGCTGGTCAAGAAGCGAAAGATCTTACTGGATGACTGAATCAGGAGGTCGGACAGGATCATAGGGAGAACTGGTAGTTAGGGATCAAGCCAGAAGAATGCAATGGATTTGACTGTGATTGTGAGCCCCTCATTTATATAGGAACACCAGAAGCAGTGTCAGGGTCCTGTATAGACTTGAAAGGACCCAACTGATGCCTAATTTAGCAAAAGAAACTAAATTCCTTCCTCTCCACTAGACTGAAGAATTAAGAAAAGGTTATAGAAGGATGCAGAGGTGACTAGCATGTGGGACAGTGACAGTAACATTTAATGTTTTCAGTATGAATGGCGAGGTACAATAGTGAATGTTGGTAGTGGGGGACAATATGATGGATGAGAGTTATAGACTGGGAGAAGAAAGAGTTAGGAAGCAAGGCAAAAGGAATCTGTGGGGAAAGGGGGAGGGATAGGGAGGTGTGCCAGACAATTAAGCATGACTTCTCCCTGAGTGGGAGATGGTGATATGGAAAATAGCCAAGGAAGGGTGTTAGATGCAGTTGACTAGGGAAGAAACAGGGGGGAATATGGATGGAACAAAACTGAGGTTGGTGGTTTAATGACCATCTCAGGTTATAGGGAGTAAAAAATTTGAAAATCTGACATTGTTAGAGGGAATAACCTGAAGCTCTTTGCTAGGTGTACAGAACATAACAAGTGCTCAAATAGAATAATGCATCAGTAGTCATATTTCAAGAAACTCATTTAAGTGATGAAGATCATACAAAGTTAAAAAGGTGATGGGTGGGGAAAAATAAAGGGGCTATTTCAGACACTTAGAAGATGGAGGTGGCCATCTTGTTCCGTAAAGGATTAGAAATATCAAAACACAGAATTTTGCAGACCCAGAAGGGATATATATTGTAGTATGCATAACAGTGAAAGAACAAAGACTGCTTTGAGACTGTATGCCCCAAATAAACATGAATTGAAAATTTTTTTAGAAAAATTCTCTGGATTTGAAGGAGAAAAATTATCAGTACCCTGGGATTGTGGGTTCAAACCCACACTACTCCTTGTGATCCTGGGCAAGTCACTTAATCCCCCCATTGCCCCAGGTACATTACATAGATTGTGAGCCCGCCAGGATAGATAGGGAAAAATGCTTGAGTACCTGAATAAACTCATGTAAACCATTCTGAGCTCTCCTGGGACAACGGTACAGAAAATTGAATAAATAAATAAAATTATAATGGGGGTATTTTAATATGGTATATGATTCTAACAACCCAAGCAAAGAGAAGATAAAAATAAATTAGAGAGTGTTAGATGTTGGATATTTGGAGAGTGTTACATCTTAACGAAATGGACTGCACATATCCCTTCAATCTCAAATAGACTGTGTCAAGATGTCCAAAATATAAGCAGTGACCACTGGGTCTTACAAAATATTTGACTGTGCAATAGTATGAGTAAATACTGAAATAAGAAAAACAGATCAGGAGTCAAAACACTGAAGTTTCCCTTTGTGGTTATATAGGAACATGGGTTTCAGGGAAATGTTATCTAAAAAAGTTAATTTAATGTGGTGTTATATACTGGTAAATCTCCCAAAGGATTCAAAGTGGTTTACAAAACAATTAAATTGACTCAAGTAATGGCCAAAAATCTAATCAGGTCCTTTGAATTTCTCTCTCTGTCCCAACAGGTTCACAATCTAACTATAGTACATATGAAAGAGAAGTGAGAGGGAAAAGATAATACAATAAATTCAATACCATAGATGCGTAAAAGGCATAACAGAAGGGAAAACTTCAATATCAAAGAACCCCAAAGAAAAATCCTAAAAATAATAGCAGGGGAAAAAAATCAGAGCCTCAGTGCTCATATTTTTTTTGGGTGCCCATATTTAGACACCATTTACTGAATTCTTGTCCAAAATGCTGAATTTGAAGAGAAACCCTGATATTTTTCAGCCTGCCCTCTGAAACTTACGGGAGATGATCGAGGTCTCCAGGAGGAGCTTTGGGCCGCACTGTGACACGATTCACCTCGTTGTGAAGCCCATCCAGAAGGAAACGCAGGAACTCCTGGGCATCCTGCTGACTGTGGGAAGCAGGAAATAGAGGGAGGATGGAAAGAAGGAGAAAAACAGGAGGGTTGTGAAAGGAAGACAGAGAAGGAAGGTGAAAAGCAGGTAGGTTGAAAGGGGGAGGATGACAAACCGAGAAAGACAGAATGAATATAAAAGAGAGAGTGTAAAAAGAATAGACGAGAGATGAAGAAAAGAAACAGTAAGGTGACAAAGAAGGGGGGGGGGGGGGAAGGCAAATAAGGAGAAAGGGCATGGTTAATAGTAAAGACCAGTATTTCCAAAGAGCATTCTTCATTAACTCCCACTGCCAAACCCAAATGGTCTCTGTGTTACTCACCTGTAGCCCACAAAGCGGGGAGCATATTTCTGGATCTGGGTCTTGAATTCTGATGGACTCACCACTTCATTGGCAGTTGAAGTCCACATAGTTTGTATTAACTGTGCAAATGCTAGAAAGAGTCACAGAAAAGAAAAAGTCAGGGGAATTCTCTCTGTCATTAAAGGAAGGGGATGTTATAAGAGCTTTCATGAGAATTTCTTTGATCTATAACTAAAGAGAAGGGGAGTTATAAGATTTTAAAGGAACAGGATGTATTTTTGTTTCTAAGGATGAAGCATGTGAGAGAACAGTGCATGTGGCTACAGAATAGATAGGATTTGTTTGTACAAACCAGATTAGATGGGATTTTTGAGTACAAACCAGATTATAAGAATGTATAAAATAAATTGAGGGTCAGTACTTGTATGCAGTGTCTCTGTGTGTTTAAAAGTCCCGCGGTTTCAGCGGGTGAAGTCACTTCCGGTGGGAGTTTGAAAAGCTGGGCAACGTGTTTTTTTTAGTTGTTTGCAAGTTTGGGGACGCGAAGACTGTGTACGACAGGTACGAGAGACCCTTGAGCCCCGAGATCGTCCTGGTGGCCGTCCGCTGAACCGATTCAATTCTGCGCACATCTTTACTGTAATGTGGCCTCCAAAATTGCACACAGTACTCCAGATAAGGTCTCACAGGGCCATGGTGAGACCTCATCTGGAGTACTGTGTGTAATTCTGGAGGCCACATTACAGTAAAGATGTGCGCAGAATTGAATCGGTTCAGCGGACGGCCACCAGGATGATCTCGGGGCTCAAGGGTCTCTCGTACGAAGAGAGACTGAACAAATTGCAGCTCTACACTCTCGAGGAACGTAGGGAGAGGAGAGACATGATCGAAACATTTAAGTACCTCACGGGACGTGTCGAAGTGGAAGATGATATTTTCTTTCTCAAGGGACCCTCGGCCACAAGAGGGCACCCTCTCAAACTCAGGGGTGGAAAATTTCATGGCGACACCAGAAAGTATTTCTTCACAGAGAGAGTGGTTGATCATTGGAACAAGCTTCCAGTGCAGGTGATCGAGGCAGACAGCGTGCCAGACTTTAAGAATAAATGGGATACCCATGTGGGATCCCTACGAGGGTCAAGATAAGGAAATTGGGTCATTAGGGCATAGACAGGGGGTGGGTAAGCAGAGTGGGCAGACTTGATGGGCTGTAGCCCTTTTCTGCCGTCATCTTCTATGTTTCTATGTACTGCCTGAAGTTCCCATGACTCCATTTTTGATCTGTTTATTGGTTTGTTTTCAATGGCGTTTTAGCAGATTGGAACCATTTATTATCTGTTTTGCAGACTATTTTGAACGCCAAGAATTGAGTGTTGTTGATCTTCTGAAGAAGCAGAATCGGGAAACGCATCAGAACCCAGAATATGATGCACACCTTTATGCATTTCAGATAAGTTGCTTGTGTAGTTTTCTAAACTCTATTTTTGAAAGTATCTACAATTCAAAAAGTCAGTGCAATGATTAGAGGAGAAAAATACAGACGTTCATCTGCTCGGGCTTGTCCCGTGGTCTGATATCAAGTAATCTCTGAGCACTGATGAAAAGGTTGTGTTAAACCATAGTTATATGTGACATAAACAAAGTACCAGCCACATCTAGTTTCTGTCTCTTTTTGCATGTAAAATAAATTATGTGCATTTTTATATGACGTTACATGAACGGAGGGTGCATTTACAATGGAGTGCCTTGGCCGCAAAGCACATAATTACACACATCGCATCTATTTTATAAACATAGGTGCTTATGTGTAATTTCCCCTCCTCCAGTCCTACCCCCCCCATCACCCAAACTTACACTTGCTCTGAGGTACAATTAACTTTGGGACTAATTCGTACCTAATGCAGCTTAAAATAATATATTGCAAGACGCGCTCATTGACTCTGTGGTAAATGCCAAATTTGTGCGCTAGGGTGCCTAGGTCTGTCTCCACTTCTAAACATGCCCACTTAGGCATTAGACACTGCTAGGCATTATGCGATAGATGCCCTCCTTTTTTTTTAGAATTGGGTAGGTGAGCTTGTTAAAGCGCATAATTGAAACTATTAAGGTCTTTTTGGCAATTAAGTAAGGCATCTAAATCAGCAATTTGGGGCCTAAATTTAGGCTCCTCTTAAAGAATCTGGCCCTTATTCATTATACCTCTGAACTCTAGGAGCTCATTGTAAGAGACCTTTGGGCTTTTAAAGTACTTTTTACCAGGTAAAATGCTTTTATCTCTTTGGAAATTGTTATATCTGGCCGTGTATAATACAATGAAAATTCTTCACAAGGATCAGGTATCAATCAAGAATAACCCAGGTGATAACGTTTTTTTCACCCTTACTTCCCTGTGCACAAGAAAGAGCTTTATCAACAAGTTTATTTGCCCTCAGAGATGCCACCAGAAGATCAACATATCATATCTACTGGCTTTATGCACCTAATCGTCATAGGGTCAAAACATTTAGTGTGTGTCTTTTTGTTTGTTTTTAGTTTTTAATTGTTTTAACCTTAAAACCATAAATATTTTAAAGAAATTTTTAAGTATTAGAATACTTAGCTGGCTGGTGGTAGATGACTAGTAAGGGATTAATGAGCCAACATGTTTCACCCTTCGGGGGGGTTTCCTCAGGGCTACTATCCCTACAGTAAGACAATAAAAATCTTATTTCAGTAGGAAATACACTAAGTATAAACATAATAAACCACAAGCACACAATAAATAATACCCATGCTTGCCTACCTTATTTCTGCCAATAGTTCACGACATGACCACCCAGTACAAGTTTTTTGGAAATGGCCGCGGCGTGTTAAACATCGTCTTTAAATCCTCCCTAAACCGGAAATGAGGTGTGACGGGGGAGGGACAAAACGTCCGTTCCCTTACACCACCACTAATCCCGGAGGGACGTTGTATCAAATGTTAATCATAAATTTTCTACCTCCTATGAAGTTGTCGGGGGGGACATATCAGAACACACCTAAGGAGAGATCACAGAAGGGATGGCCATTCCAATTCTAGGTTTAACCCATATGGCATCACCGTGTTCAGGCGGTAGATCCACCTCTGTTCAAGGTAATTTAATTTAGCCTCTAAATCCCCCTCCATCCCCTGGGTATTTAACTTTTCGATCACCCTCCACCTAATGTGGGACACTTCATGTTTTTTCAGCTGCCAGTGGTGGACTAGGGGAGCTGTCAGATTTCCCGTGAGTATTCTAGATTTATGTTCATTTAATCTGACATGTATAGCTCGCTTGGTACGGCCCACGTACACTAAAGAACATGGGCAAACGATGATATAAATAACCCAAGTTGTTTTACACGAAGAATTCGTTTTAGCCTGAATTGTTATACCTGTACGTGGGTCGCTCCACTCACTACCCTCAATGGTCTTGTCACACCATTGGCACTGGTGGCAGGGGGCATGGGAGCCCACAGAATTTTGGATCGGGTTGTTTCGTTTCAAAAGCTGACCAATGGTGGTGCCTTTAGTGTATGTAAACAGGGGAAGATCATCCAAACCCCTGAGATCTTTTAATATAGGCCAATGTTGTTTAATGATTTTCACCATGGTCATAACCACATCCGAATATGGTAAAACGCATACTAAACTTGGCTCCCCCCTAGTTTGTTGGGGTCCCCTCTCCACCTCGTTCAAAAGTACTTCCCGGTGGGAGTGGCGAGCCCTCACATATGCCTGATGTATACATTTCTCCGGGTAACCCCGAACCCTGAATCTCTGGCCAACATCTTTAGCCACCCGCTGGAATTCAGTGAGTTCGGAGCACACCCTCCTAGCTCTCAGGAACTGGCTAATAGGTAGGCTAATCTTAAGTTTATAAGGATGGAAGCTGGCAAAGTGCAATAGATTGTTTCTCGCCACTGGTTTTCTATATAAGGTTGTCTCAAAAGTGTCTCCCACCCTATATACGGTGATGTCCAAAAATTCAATGTGTGACAAATTATACATGGCTGTGAATTGTAGGTTATGATCGATCGTATTGATCCACTGGATAAAACTCTTCAGATCCTCCTCAGATCCAGTCCACAAAATAAAAATGTCATCTAGGAACCTAAGCCATAGTCTTATGTTGGCAATAAAGTGTGTGGATGGGTATATGAATTGTTCTTCAAATCGTCCCACATATAAGGTTGCCACCGAAGGGGCAAATGTGGACCCCATCGCCACACCCTGGGTCTGTTTATAGTAGATTTTATCATATACAAAATAATTGTCTTCAATAACCCACCCTGCTAAGGACATTAGAAAGTCTGTGGTAATTCTCGGGATTCCTTGTCTCACTCCCAACACTCCTTTGATGATATCCATCGCCCCACTCTGGGGGATTCTCGTGTATAGGGACACGATATCCAATGTGACCATATAACAGTTAGAGGGAAGGTTGGCCACCTCCCCTAATTTCCTGAGAAAATGGGAGGAATCCTTGAGGTACGAACGTACCTGTGTGGCTGCCGGCTTTAAGAAAATGTCCAAGAATTTTGAAAGGGGCTCTAGTATACTTTCTCTCGTGTTGACTATGGGCCTCCCCGGTGGGTTCTGAAGATTTTTATGTATCTTCGGTACAAACCGTATTGTAGGTGTCCTAGGAAATCTGTTCAACAAGAACTTATATTCTTTTTTAGTAATGATTTGTTTCTCATAAGCATTGGTGACAAAATCGAAAATCTTCTTAGCTAAATTATCCCCCGGGTTTGCGGTCAAGGGGGTATATGATGAAACATCCCCCAATTGTCTCATTGCTTCTAATTCGTAGCAACGTCGATCTTGAATGACAATGGCCCCTCCCTTGTCTGCCACCTGTATTACAATATCTTTACATTCGGCCAATTCCTTTATAGCTGCGTATTGGGGATATGTTAAGTTATATCTAAGGGATTTGTGATTATATCCCGCCTCATATTTAGTGATGTCATTCAATATCAAATCCCGAAACGTGGCTATGGCCGAATCTACCGGAGGGGGGGGACACCAAGTAGATTTTACACTACATATAGACTGGTCTTCAGAGTCAGAGGAGCTGTTATTCCCTTCATCTTCTTCTGATTTCTGTTGAAAAAATACCTTTATCTGAATTTTACGAATGAATCTGTGTACAGCGATTTTCAATTTAAAGAAATCCGGTTTGTCCTTTACGACGAACCCCATACCAAGCTGCAATACTTGATGTTGAATTTGTGTCAAGGGAACCGGAGAGATGTTTACTACCAGAGTTGTTATTTGGGTCTGCTTGTCCCCCCTATCTTGTTGGGCCCCCGACCTCGGGCCCTGGGGCGCAGGTTTTTTGGAACGGATCTTGTCTCCACTTTGGGTCCTGGTCCGGACATCTCCGTAGTGTCCCCACTCGAACCCTCTGTTTCATCTGAAGTTGCCTCAAACGCAACTCTTTTTTTGTTCGGCTGTGCGGGTTGCTTTTTATTCCAAACATAAACCCTGCCCATCTGGTAATCCTTCTCATCCCTACGAAGCTTCTTAATTTTAGTTTGTCGAATTGATTCCCTGACTTTTTCCATTGATTCCTCCAGTTCTTTTTTCTTCCTGTCAAATTCCTCTGTCGGATATTTCTTCTGTAGTTCTTGTTGTATATCGACCAATTTCACCTTAAGGTCATGTTCGATTTCAGTCGTACTCTCCACCAACAGGATCATGAGGTCACGTGAGCAACGATTTAAAATGCCTATCCATTTGTCCATGAAAGATTTGTTTGAAGACATTACTTTGGGTTCTTTTATAACTCTCAATCCCCTGGGGATCATGGATTTTTTGAGGTACTGCACCAATGTACTGTTATGAAGTTCTGCTCTAATCAATCGCTTTGCTGTTGTCTCCCATTCGTAAAATTCAGATAAAGGTATTTTTTCAACAGAAATCAGAAGAAGATGAAGGGAATAACAGCTCCTCTGACTCTGAAGACCAGTCTATATGTAGTGTAAAATCTACTTGGTGTCCCCCCCCTCCGGTAGATTCGGCCATAGCCACGTTTCGGGATTTGATATTGAATGACATCACTAAATATGAGGCGGGATATAATCACAAATCCCTTAGATATAACTTAACATATCCCCAATACGCAGCTATAAAGGAATTGGCCGAATGTAAAGATATTGTAATACAGGTGGCAGACAAGGGAGGGGCCATTGTCATTCAAGATCGACGTTGCTACGAATTAGAAGCAATGAGACAATTGGGGGATGTTTCATCATATACCCCCTTGACCGCAAACCCGGGGGATAATTTAGCTAAGAAGATTTTCGATTTTGTCACCAATGCTTATGAGAAACAAATCATTACTAAAAAAGAATATAAGTTCTTGTTGAACAGATTTCCTAGGACACCTACAATACGGTTTGTACCGAAGATACATAAAAATCTTCAGAACCCACCGGGGAGGCCCATAGTCAACACGAGAGAAAGTATACTAGAGCCCCTTTCAAAATTCTTGGACATTTTCTTAAAGCCGGCAGCCACACAGGTACGTTCGTACCTCAAGGATTCCTCCCATTTTCTCAGGAAATTAGGGGAGGTGGCCAACCTTCCCTCTAACTGTTATATGGTCACATTGGATATCGTGTCCCTATACACGAGAATCCCCCAGAGTGGGGCGATGGATATCATCAAAGGAGTGTTGGGAGTGAGACAAGGAATCCCGAGAATTACCACAGACTTTCTAATGTCCTTAGCAGGGTGGGTTATTGAAGACAATTATTTTGTATATGATAAAATCTACTATAAACAGACCCAGGGTGTGGCGATGGGGTCCACATTTGCCCCTTCGGTGGCAACCTTATATGTGGGACGATTTGAAGAACAATTCATATACCCATCCACACACTTTATTGCCAACATAAGACTATGGCTTAGGTTCCTAGATGACATTTTTATTTTGTGGACTGGATCTGAGGAGGATCTGAAGAGTTTTATCCAGTGGATCAATACGATCGATCATAACCTACAATTCACAGCCATGTATAATTTGTCACACATTGAATTTTTGGACATCACCGTATATAGGGTGGGAGACACTTTTGAGACAACCTTATATAGAAAACCAGTGGCGAGAAACAATCTATTGCACTTTGCCAGCTTCCATCCTTATAAACTTAAGATTAGCCTACCTATTAGCCAGTTCCTGAGAGCTAGGAGGGTGTGCTCCGAACTCACTGAATTCCAGCGGGTGGCTAAAGATGTTGGCCAGAGATTCAGGGTTCGGGGTTACCCGGAGAAATGTATACATCAGGCATATGTGAGGGCTCGCCACTCCCACCGGGAAGTACTTTTGAACGAGGTGGAGAGGGGACCCCAACAAACTAGGGGGGAGCCAAGTTTAGTATGCGTTTTACCATATTCGGATGTGGTTATGACCATGGTGAAAATCATTAAACAACATTGGCCTATATTAAAAGATCTCAGGGGTTTGGATGATCTTCCCCTGTTTACATACACTAAAGGCACCACCATTGGTCAGCTTTTGAAACGAAACAACCCGATCCAAAATTCTGTGGGCTCCCATGCCCCCTGCCACCAGTGCCAATGGTGTGACAAGACCATTGAGGGTAGTGAGTGGAGCGACCCACGTACAGGTATAACAATTCAGGCTAAAACGAATTCTTCGTGTAAAACAACTTGGGTTATTTATATCATCGTTTGCCCATGTTCTTTAGTGTACGTGGGCCGTACCAAGCGAGCTATACATGTCAGATTAAATGAACATAAATCTAGAATACTCACGGGAAATCTGACAGCTCCCCTAGTCCACCACTGGCAGCTGAAAAAACATGAAGTGTCCCACATTAGGTGGAGGGTGATCGAAAAGTTAAATACCCAGGGGATGGAGGGGGATTTAGAGGCTAAATTAAATTACCTTGAACAGAGGTGGATCTACCGCCTGAACACGGTGATGCCATATGGGTTAAACCTAGAATTGGAATGGCCATCCCTTCTGTGATCTCTCCTTAGGTGTGTTCTGATATGTCCCCCCCGACAACTTCATAGGAGGTAGAAAATTTATGATTAACATTTGATACAACGTCCCTCCGGGATTAGTGGTGGTGTAAGGGAACGGACGTTTTGTCCCTCCCCCGTCACACCTCATTTCCGGTTTAGGGAGGATTTAAAGACGATGTTTAACACGCCGCGGCCATTTCCAAAAAACTTGTACTGGGTGGTCATGTCGTGAACTATTGGCAGAAATAAGGTAGGCAAGCATGGGTATTATTTATTGTGTGCTTGTGGTTTATTATGTTTATACTTAGTGTATTTCCTACTGAAATAAGATTTTTATTGTCTTACTGTAGGGATAGTAGCCCTGAGGAAACCCCCCCGAAGGGTGAAACATGTTGGCTCATTAATCCCTTACTAGTCATCTACCACCAGCCAGCTAAGTATTCTAATACTTAAAAATTTCTTTAAAATATTTATGGTTTTAAGGTTAAAACAATTAAAAACTAAAAACAAACAAAAAGACACACACTAAATGTTTTGACCCTATGACGATTAGGTGCATAAAGCCAGTAGATATGATATGTTGATCTTCTGGTGGCATCTCTGAGGGCAAATAAACTTGTTGATAAAGCTCTTTCTTGTGCACAGGGAAGTAAGGGTGAAAAAAACGTTATCACCTGGGTTATTCTTGATTTATCTCTTTGGAATCATGTAGTGGTCTTTAATTACAATGCTCTTCTCTTTTCTAATTTAATTTTTTTTATTTTTCAATTTTTATGGTGTACCATCTATTCATTCTTTTATTTGATGCACTCGTTATGTTATTATTATTTATATTAAGTTTTATGTTAAGCTTTTCTGGCTGCAAAATATACAGTATAAGAACATAACAACATAAGAATAGCCTTAATGGGTCAGACCAATGGTCTATCAAGCCCAGTAGCCCGTTTCTCACGGTGGCCAATCCAGGTCACTAGTACCTGCCAAAAACTCAAAGAGTAGCAACATTCCATGCTACCAATCCAGGGCAAGCAGTGTCTCTCTCAATAACAGACTATGGACTTTTCCTCCAGGAAATTGTCCAAATCTTTCTTAAAACCAGCTACACTGTTTGCTCTTACCACAACCTCTGGCAATGCATTCCAGAGCTTAACTATTCTCTAAGTGAAAAAAATATTTCCTCCTATTGGTTTTAAAAGTATTTCCCTGTAACTTCATCGAGTGTCCCTTAGTCTTTGTAATTTTTGACAGAGTGAAAAATCGATCCACTTAGAAACATGATGGCAGATAAAGGCCAAATGGCTCATCCAGTCTGCCCATCCGCAGTAACTATTATCTCTTTCTCTCTCCGAGAGATCCCACGTGCCTATCCCAGGCCCTTTTGAATTCAGACACAGTCTCTGTCTCCACCACCTCTTCTGGGAGACTGTTCCATGCATCTACCACCGTTCTACTACTCCACTCAGGATTTTGTAGATTTCAGTCATATCTCTCCTCAAACATCTCTCCAAGCTGACGAGCCCTAACCTTTTCAGTCTTTCTTCATACGAGAGGCGTTCCCTTTATCATCTTGGTCGCTCTTTTTTGAACCTTTTCTAGTGCTGTTATATCTTTCTTGAGATAAGGAGACCAGAATTGAACACAATACTCTGAGTGAGGTTATACTATGGAGCGATACAGAGGCATTATAACATTCTTAGTTTTGTTAACCATACCTTTTAAAATAATTCCTAGCATCTCATTTGCTTTTTTGGCTGCTGTCGCACATTGAGCGGAAGGTTTCATCGTATTGTCTACAATGACACCCAGATCCTTTTTGGGGCACTAACCCCCAAGGTGGACCCTTAGCATGCGGTAACTGTGATTTGGGTTATTCTTCCCAATGTGAATCACTTTGCATTTATCCACATAAAATTTCATCTGCCACTTGGACACCCTGTCTTCCAATTTCCTAAGGTCTGCCTGCAGTTTTTCACAATCTGCATGCGTTTTAACAACTTTGAACTTGTATATCTACATATGTATATGTATCCTTATTTATGTTTTACGTTATTTATTTATTTAAAACATTTTTAATCCGCCTTTATCCATGGCGGCTCACAATATTACATACATATTTCAGGACTTGCACAACACAAAGATCCCCTACATCAGCAAAAATCATCAGATTATACCATCTCAACCCATAATCGCTCATCCATTATTTATAGGCATGTTTTTATGTCCAAGGAATTATGTACATTCTGCTTCTGATGCAGATATTTTGATGCCAAAACAAGTTGGACTTTTATTAACATCTAAAGCCTAGACATTATCTGCTGGATTCTGTATAGGCTACCCAAAGTTGGGCATGCAAATTTGGGTGCTGATCCCAGATATTTGCATAAATTAATTAGCTAATTAGGCGCTAACAAGCAATAATTGGTGTTAACAAGCATTTAATTAGCAGTAATGAGTTTTGTGGGATCTGCCCTATTCTATAGTTTACAAGTTTATTAAAAATTTGTTATACCACCTTATCATAGATTTCAAGGTGGATGTACAATAAATTCAAAGGGAGAACACAAAATAAGCCTGGGGAGGCTAAACTATCTGCTCCGCTCCCCTTTCTGGGTGCATGGTACTAAGTGTGCACAGCTATGACGCTGCACTTTTGTATTTTGTGAACACTGCCTTTGCTTACATTTTCACCTGCTCCCAGGTGGTGTTTCTTTCTGTTATCCTTCCTGGACTGTTTGTTCTGTTCTTGCCTATTCTCTATGCTGTGGCTCCTGTTTACTTGTTTTGTTGTTGGCTGCATTATCAATAAAAATTATTAAAAAAAAAAAAGACAATAAGACAGAAGAAACAAAATTAAACAAACTGGAACAAGAGGGAGAGGGGAGAACAACAATATAATTAAAGGAAAGAAAGGAGGGAGGGGGGAAAACACAAAAGGAAGGAAAAATAACAGATCTGTCCAAAGGCATGGACTAAGTAAAGTTTAAAATATCCATATACGGATGGAAAGCATCTTAAGGGAGGATTTGAATTTCTCTAGGGATGTTGTTTCTCTTAAACATCCATGCCTACATTTCATAGGGTGCAACTCCAAAAGGAGCATGGCCATGGGAGAGGGCGTTTCTAGAAATTAGGCGCGTAGCTATATAACACCTGAATACGCATGGCGTAGTGGTTAGTTACAGCCTCAGCACCCTGAGGTTCTGGGTTCAAACCCTGTGCTGTTCCGTGTGACCTTGAACAAGTCACTTAAGCTCAAATTCTGTAAATGATGCACTGAGATTACGCGGCAGTAGGCGCCCTACCGCTGCCTGACTAATCAGGAGGCACTTTTTTTTTTTTTTTAATTGAAGGCGCCGTTCTAAGGCACTGGTATCGCATCTACGGAAGCGCATAGGGACGCCTAAGGCCGGTGGGGGTGTGGTTTGTGCTGGAAGTAACCTTAAGGGTACATAGGCATCCCTATGCGCCTCAGTAGGTGGGAGACCGGCCCTTTAAATGTAGGCCTTTAAAATGCTGACCTACATTTAAGGTGCCTGTTTTAAAAAACAGCCGTGATTCTATGAACGGCACCTATGCATGATTGGCACGTGATTGGCGGCCGTTTCTTAGGCGGCTGCCGATATTGGCTCCATTTATAGAATCTGGCCCTTAATCCTCCACTGCCCCAGGTACATTAGATACATTGTGAGCCCACCAGGACAAATAGGGAAAATGCTTGAACATATAGAAACTGCTTTGACTATGGTTGTATAACTACAAAAAGGCGGTATACAAGTCCTAATCCCCCCTCCCCCCTAATTGCTATCAGTTGGGTGCAAACATTTACACCAGTCTTTGGCAGGCGTAATATTTGCACTCAAAGTTAGATGCAGAATGCATTCTAGTATTCTGCAAAGGTCATTCTGCACAAAGACCCTAATTCTATAAATGGTGCCTAAAAAAATTAGATGCCGAGGAATGTGGCTCATAGTGGTTGTTAATCTTCAGTTAGGCGGTTTATAGAATCACACCTAGCAGCACCTATTTTGGACTTAGGCACTGGTAAGCATCAAAATCTTAGGTGCCCCCCTATTTATGCCAGTGTTTTCTTGGCCTAAGTACTGGCACCTAAGTTCAATTTAGGCGCCTACACACAAAGCATGCCCAAGATCCACCCATGATTTGTCCATAACCATGCTTACTTCTTTGCGTCATTTGGCCTCCCGAATATGTACAACATTTTTGGAAGCCTCGAAAATTGCCCCGACCCGAACTCTGGTCCATCTGGGATCTACTGTCCGATAAGGGACTTGGGGTGATGGTCTGTCACATTGGCCATCAGGTCATCTAGGCCCTTGTCAAAGAGCATCTGACCCTGAAATAGAAGCCCGCTTAGCGTAGCTTTAGTGGTAGCATCTCCTTCCCACTGTCTGATCAAGAGCATCTGTTGGGTAGACACCTTGCTCATAACTCTGATAAGATCATACAGAGCATCCACAATATAATTCACCACAGAGAGGAGCATTTGGGGATATTCCCCATCTATCGGGTCTGAGGCCCAAGACAGGTGAGTGTGACAAACACATGTCACAAAGGAAGACGCAGTTGCCACCTCAATTCCTAGGGCCAAAGCTTCAGATTGATGCTTGATGAGCAAGTCTACTTTGTGGTCCTGATGATTCTTTAACATCACCCCTCCTTCACTAGGAAGAGAATTTCAATTAGTGACCTGTGCCACCAGGGAATCTGTTTTCGACTGAACATATATTTTAAATCTGGCGCCATTGGAAACAGCTTGGCTATAGTTTTAGCCACTTGAAGGAATCCCTCTGGTGACTCCCAGTGGTCAGTGACCAGCTTAGTGAAGTCTAGATGAGAGGCAAAAAATGCGGTTGAAGCCACAGAACTGCTCATAACTGAGCATTGAGAAGAGGAAGCTGGTGGGACTTCCAGCTTTAACTATTGCAGTGAGGTGGAAATAACACTCAAAAGTGCAGAAGCTCTGAACATCTGGCATACTGTGGGGTCTTCCCCGATCCAAGGTTGCCACCACCTTTTGACCGCTGTCCTCCTGCATGGAAGCAGACTCTGCCAGGGAGACTTCACCCTGGGATAAAAGTGGCATGGAATCGGATTTGCTATCTTGCCAGTCTATGATAGACTGAACCTCTGTATCCTTGTCTGGTTGGGGCATCTGTCAAGGGGAGAACCCCTGCGTTGTCACCACTAGTACACTGCTAACAGATGCTGAGGACTCTCAGCAGGTCAAATAAGCATTTCACATAAGGCTCACAAAATCCATGATGAAGCCTTGTTCTGAGGGTCTCTCTGACCCCGGCAGAGACCCCCTGTTAGTCCTCCTGGGCTCTGTTACCCTCATGCAGCTGTGCTTGACCAATACACATTTGGAGGGTCCTGGGTAGGATCTCTTCCCCTGGGAATGTACCTCCTGTGAATCCCTAGCCCTGGAAGATCCGGAGGAGGCTAAGCCCAAGGCTTCCATACCACTCCCACGTGCTCCATCGCACACAGGACATGGATGCTCCTCGGCTGGCATCCAGCGCAAACCTGTAATGATATAGGGGTAAAAAGGCCCAAGGAGTCCATCCCAGTCAATTTTGAGCAAAATATAGGGGTTTTGAGGCTGATGGAGGCAAAAGAAAAAAAAGATTATTTAAAATTCAAGATGACCACTGCCAGAAAAATCATGCAAAAAATGGCCCATGGAGACTTCCCTGAAGGAAAAAAAAAAACAGGGAAAGGAGTTTTAGAGGGGGACCAGGGCTCTGGGGTCAGAAACCCTCAAATTCAACTTTTAGGGACCCCCCCTGATTTTTCCCATAAGCTTCAATTGCCTTTCTCACTGTGCCACGTGGTGCCTGCCTGCTTCCGAATAGGTTTTCATCTGGAATCAAGGGAGAAAAAATCTGCCTCACAGATTTGCTGGATGAACTTGACCTTCTGACTGCCAGTTGGACTGAGGTCGGACTGAATCTCAACCCCAGAAAACCATTCCGCAATAAGAGGGAGGACCACACAGCTGAGCTGGGAAGGAGCCCAAACAGCCTTTGTTCAAGCTCCTTACTGAATCAGGGATGCAAGCAACTATGCAGGTGACGGCCCCCCTGAGCTATCAAAAATACCAGCAGGCTGGATAGTTAGGTGTCCCAGAGGGGCTGATCCTGCTAGCAGTAGATTTCTGCCTTGCAATTTTGTGTCTTCTCCCAGGCAGAGGACCCTCCATGTGGGAACCGCAGGGCACTGAGCCTCCAAAGAACACTGACAAAAAAATATGAGGGGACAGGAGCAACTCCTTGGGAAGGAGGTAGAGTTGGAAAACATGATTGCTAGTTTTCTGCAAGTAACTTGCTAGCTCAGATACAAGACTCTAGTATTTAGAACCACTAGACACATTGCACTAGAAATAAAATTATGTTATGTTATGTTGGAGGTTCCAGGGACCTGGACAGCTTCTTTTCTGTTCCGAGTTTAATACAGAGTGCTGAGAAGATCCATTTTTATCCAGCTGGCAGTCTCTAACCTCATGCTCTCCTGAAGCTGGACAACCTCAGCTCTTCCTGATGCTGTACAAGATGAAACTTTGAGCTTATCTTCCAACAGTCTTGGGGCTAGTCTCTTAGATCCTTTACTAACTTCTTCAAGGTTTCACTGAATAACAGTCTTTGAGATAGCATCAACAGACCAATGGTGGGGTCATAACAGGAGTTTAACTGATATAGCATGATTATCATATTCCTGGTTGATATCCAAGTAAGATCATACAAGACATCCACACGTTAAACCTTGCCTCAAGTTGAGCTAACTCCTGGGGACTTCAAAGATCATTCTCTTCTGGCTCCTCATGTG
Organism: Geotrypetes seraphini; assembly: GCF_902459505.1. Classification (NCBI taxonomy): domain Eukaryota; kingdom Metazoa; phylum Chordata; class Amphibia; order Gymnophiona; family Dermophiidae; genus Geotrypetes; species Geotrypetes seraphini. The sequence continues at coordinate 21,268,337 of NC_047096.1, forward strand.
ACTGCTAAGTCCAACACCAAAAGGCTGTCAGAACATAGGCACTTACAGATCACTTTCTGGGGCCCTAAAGCAACCATCCCAAATGCCTGTTTCAATAAAAGTTCTAGCTTCCAATCTTCTAGTGCTGGCACTGAGAGGTGGCAGTAGACAAAGTGGACAGCATGCAGCTCTGAGAAGAAACACCTACAGTTGATTCCTCTAGAGCAGTGTCCCGTAAACTTTTTTGAGTCGCAGCACACTAAACATGTTTATGTTTATTCAGATTTGATATACTGCTGAATCTTACTCAGAGTTCTCAGCATAGTAGCCACGGCTCAAGGCACACAGAAGTGCGTGGACGTCACCATGATGATGTCATGTGCATGCATGATGTCATCACGCCGATGTCTGCGCACGTGCAAAGGCCCTCCAGATGGACCCTGAGATGCCAGTGAGGGGGTGCCAGCAGGGAAGAGGGCAGGAGAGGTGCTGGCGCTGGCTGAATGCCTACAGATTGTGCGGGCACCTTTCCTCCTCCCCAGTGTGCCACGGCACACCTGAAATCTCAGGAGGCACATTAGTGTGCCGTGGCAGACAGTTTCTGATACACAGCTCTAGAGTTATAAACCTGCTTTGCCTAACAGATGCTGGGCTCTCCCCAGAGTCAGAACACTCTATTGCCCCACTGGGGCAGGAGCTGCACTCGTCCAAGTTGTTCTGGTGGCCACCACAGCAAGAGCAAAGCTTGACACGCTCTAATGGGAACCTTTGTGCTGTACAATCTGTGGTCTTAGTGCATCGGCTTGCCACTGCAATCCTCACTTTCAGCACTTTGCCAGGTGTGAAGAAGCCAACCACCATGAGATTGGGCTGTCTGCCTAAGCTCCCTTCAGTAGTGCTAGGCCCAATGCCAGCCAGAATCCTCTTCTCTAAACAGTCTGCTGCTTACTGCCTTGGCAACCACTCCACTCAGCAGGTGCTTCGATTCCATATATTTATGTATTTACTTATTTGAAAGAAGAAAACCACAGAGGCTTGGTAATACAGAATTCCAGAAGAAAAGGACAGTATTACCACAGATAAGGATCCTTGAAAGATGTAATCCTTTATTAAAACCCAAATGCCCATGTTTCCCCTCATGTTACTTCAGGGGTACGATACATTACAGCATGAATCAGGGGAGCAGAAAGGAATGGCAAACCTTCTTTCTATGATTCTAGCTACTGATGCCAATAAAATCTTTGATAAGAGTGAGCTGGAATTTCTACTCCTAGAGGAATTCTGTGCAACTTCAGAATTTGTGCAGAATTCCCCGGGGTGCAAAACTTACCTTGAGATGAAAAAGTGCTAGAATGAAACCCAGCTGCTGCTGTAGCTTTTCAGTGTATAATAAGTGTGGTGCAGGAAGTGACATCAGAGGGAGGGATGAGGCCAGCACAAGCAGCAGGTAAGAGATGCAGCTTGCAGCTAGCAAACATTTGAAGAGGTACAGGGGGGGTGGGGGGTAGAGAGGAGAGGAGAGGTATGGAGTGGGAGGAGAGAATAATAATAATAATAATTTTATTTCTTATATACCGCCAAAGCCATAGTAGTTCTAGGCGGTTTACAACGAAGAAGGGCTGAACAATCAGCGAAAATGGTACAATGTTACAATCAGATAAAATGAAATTCATTTCATAAATACAAAGTAGTAAATTAAAAAAAAAAATCAGAGAAAATATTTCTTCATTCAACGTGGAATTAAACTCTGGGATTTGTTGCTTGAGAATGTGGTAAAAGCAGTTAGCTTAGCAAGGTTTAAAAATGGTTTGGACAATTTCCTAAAAGAAAAGTCTATAAGCCATTATTAAGATGAACTTGAGAAAATCCAGTGACTATTTCTAGGATGAGTTTATCTAAGTTTATTGCTTACTTGATATACCGTCTATCAAAGGTTACCTAGACGATTTACAATATTAAATTTTAAAAAGACAAAAAAAAAAAAAAGGGAGGTATTCATAGTTAAAATATCGAGGGCAGATCAGACAAAGACATATGGACTTACTCACCTTTCCGATCAGTGGGCGATCCATGGGTGATTCACTAAAGAGTCTCCATGCAAATGATCTGATTGGACACACGCCCACAAGCAATCCCATGGATCGCTGCAGAGCAATCCAGACACTTGCGCAGACCATCCTCTCTGCCTGGAGATGTGATCCGTGCATGTGCTTGCGCTCCGTACAAGCTTGAGGTCAAAACAGAAGGGGGGGTTGCACTCGCTGGCCTCACAAAAATCATAAGAAAATACGCTTTGCAGCCAGACTGGAATAACTAGCAGAACATACCGTAGTGCAGCCCCGCTTTAAACCCGCGGGTTAAAAACATGGGCTTGCAGAGAGGCAGGGCGGCAGAGAGCAGGGTGCTTTATGCACAAGAGTGATGTTTTTTTATTTTGATGGTTTCAGGGCTGCACGGCTGGGATTTCAGTGCGGCAGAGAGCAGGACAGTTGGCAAGGACGAGAGCAACTGGTCCTCAGCAGTCACTTCTTTTTGGATTGGCCAGCCCAATGGGTGTTCCTTTGCTGGTTTAGTGAATCGCTTCCTTTCCTACTTTGCCATTTCCCCTCATTTGCACGTGCAGATCGGACCGGGTGCGGATTGGATCAGCCAAAAGGTTAGTGAATCGGGTCGGAGAAGGCTCGCAAACTGGTTGGAGAAGGCTCGCAAAGCTTAGTGAATCTAGCCCATGGTAACAAAGGGGTCCGTGGGAAAGCAAGAGTAAAGTACATAGAGATAAAATAAATTAAAAGGGAGGTAAAAGGAGGTGGAAATAACAATAGGGTGGGGAGTATAAAACTGATTTTACTTGGGATCTTGCCAGGTACTTGGACCTGGATTGGCCATTGCTGAAAACAGGATACTGGGTTTGATGGACCTCCAGTTTGACCCCGTATGGCAATGCTTATGTTCTTATGAAGTCTTAGGTCAAGCACTGGAAGAGTGCAAGGGTTAGAGCAAGAGAGGAATGGCAGGAGATCTACAAGTTGTGCAGTGAAAGCATAGGGTTGGGGGGGGGGTAGGAAAAATTACTATATGACTGTTAAAAAATGTTCAGTGGCTGTTTTGTGCTGTTTGAAATATGGTGGTAAAGCTAAAAGTACACAATAAAAGCCAGCTCTGATTCCCAGTTCCCTTCCTATCAGTATTCTTACCTTCCATTAGAGCAGTGTTGGTGCGTCGAGCAGTGCTCAGGTCCCGGCAGTATGATTTCTGCAGACAATAATCCCTTAGTTCTTTGGTGTTACTCAGGCACTGCAGGATTGAATTCATAAAGCACTAGAAAATAGAAAAGACAAACACAGAATTGGATGGGGGAGGACAGAGGGATCAGGGAACGCAATGTCAGTATGCATGCTATGTCAATAGGTGTAAAGTATCTGGGAGGCTTATATTGGAATAGTGATGTCACTAGGCGTCAGCATGTGTATTAAGCGCTTGTATCTGTTAGCAAGTCTATGAATGTTACTATGGAGATGGTTTTATATTTTCCATGTGTATAGCAAGCAGAAAATGGCTGTAAAAAAATTAAACACATGTACACATGTGTTCTAGTGATGCATGCCACCAAGAGCTCATGTACAGTTATGGAATCTGGATCTCCTGAGGATGGAGTGGCAATGCACATTTTAATTTATGCACAAGAAGGGCAATTGTACAACTTGGTGTCTCAGAGGCATCAACATGTGTAAGCAAACTGGGCAGTATTCCAGTGGTGTGCCCCAAAAAGATTCCGGGTGTGCCATGAGAGATTCCAGAATTTTAATTTATTTTTTAAAAATTCCCTTCATAAATATACATTAGAATAGATGACATTCATGTTGCGTACGCAAGAGTCTGTCAATGTTATGAGCGTCTGCGTGCGTATGGATACCACCCGCCCAGACGAGCATCATTCTTTGACGCGATTGGTCCTTGAAAACTAACGGCAAGTCATTTTGGTTTTATTTTCTTATGCCGTAGTTATCCTAACTTGAGCAATAAAGGCTTTGCTACCGTTTGGATCGTCTTATCTTTGTGAACTTGGAATGTTAGCTCTGACAGAAATTAAATCGAAAAAAGGAGAATGACTACAGATAGTGGATGATGAAATGCGTGTTTGCTTGTCGACTATCGAGATGTGTTTTGAGTTAATTTGCAGTCAAAAACAAGCACTCTCATTGCATTGATTAGCAATTCTATTCTATCTATTTTAGTTTCACTGTTGTTATAATTACACATACATAGCTTAAAGAACTTTAAATAAATAAGAACATAAGAGATGCCGCTGCTGGGTCAGACCAGTGGTCCATCGCGCCCAGCAGTCTGCTCACGCGGCGGCCCTTTTGGTCAAAGACCAGTGCCCTAACTGAGACTAGCCTTACTAGCGTACAACCTTGTTCAGTAGGAACTTGTCTAACTCTGTCTTGAATCCCTGGAGATTGTTTTCCCCTATGATAACCTCCGGGAGAGCGTTCCAGTTTTCCACCACTCTCTGGGTGAAGAAGAACTTCCTTACGTTTGTACGGAATCTATCCCCTTTCAACTTTAAAGAGTGCCCTCTTGTTCTCCCTACCTTGGAGAGGGTGAACAACCTGTCCTTATCTACTAAGTCTATCCCCTTCAGTATCTTGAATGTTTCGATCATGTCCCCTCTCAATCTCCTCTGTTCTAGGGAGAAGAGGGCCAGTTTCTCTAATCTGTCACATACAGCAGCTCCTCCAACCCCTTAACCATCTTAGTCGCTCTTCTCTGGACCCTTTCGAGTATTAATATGTCCTTCTTCATGTACGGTGACCAGTGCTGGCCGCAGTAGTCCAGGTGAGGGTGCACCATGGCCCGGTACAGCGGCATGATAACCTTCTCCGACCTGTTCGTGATCCTAACTATCAAATTTAATTTTTTGTTGGTTTTGCAATTTTATAATTTCAGTTATAATGTGCCAAGAAAAAAGTTTGCTCCGTTTAGTGTGCCACAGCTAAAAAAAAAGTTTGAGAGACACTGCACTATTCTATATGGTTGCACCTAGGTACTGTGGTGTGTAACTGCAAGAGGTTATGCGACCATCTCTGGGAAAAGGTGATTACAGTCACCAGAAACAAAAAATGAGGTTTTAATGTATAGGCTTGTTGGAGCAAACAGTTTTTAACACAACAGCCAAACCCCATCCTCTCATGTAAAAAAAATACATGAGTTACAGAAGTTCAGACGTGTGACATTTTCAGACTGCTTATGGACCCATGACATGACAGATTGGCCGTTCTTATCTGAGACGTTGGTCCCCTTTTCCCAGAGATGGTCACATATGTGGGTGGAACGTGAGGGGATTATGAGTGTATCTGTGTAACAGAGGGTTGGAGTAAAGGGTCACTATTCTGATTGGAAAGAGGTCACAAGTGGCGTCCCACAGAGGTCAGTGCTGGGACCGCTGCTGTTCAATATATGTATTAATAACCTGGAAGTAGGGATGAAGTACGAAGTTATAAAATTCGCGGATGACACAAAACTCTCCAGTAGGGTCAAAAATGTTGAGGAATGCAAAGAACTGCAAAGAGACCTGAACAAACTGAGTGAGTGGGCAAAAAGATGGCAAATGAGCTTCAATGTAAAAAAATGTAAAGTTTTGCACATAGGGAAAGGAAACCCGATGTATAACTACACGATGGGGGGGATGGTACTGGGAGAAGGCAACCTAGAAAAGGACTTGGGGGTTTTGGTGGATAAAACTTTGAAGCCGGCAGCACAATGCGCAGCAGCTTCAAAGAAGGCAAACAGAATGCTGGGCATTATCAAAAAAGGCATCATGACCAGAACGAAGGAAGTTATCCTGCCACTGTATCGGGTGATGGTGCGCCCACAACTGGAGTACTGCATTCAATACTGGTCGCCGTACCTTAAGAAGGATATGGCGATACTCGAGAGGGTCCAGAGAAGAGCAACAAGGATGATAAAGGGCATGGAAAACCTTCCATATGCTGAAAGGCTAGAGAAGCTGGGGCTCTTTTCCCTAGAAAAGCGGAGACTTAGAGAGGACATGATAGAAACTTAGAAAATCTTAAAGGGGATAGAGAAGGTGGAGAGGGACAGATTCTTCAGACTAGTGGGGGCAACAAAAACAAGAGGGCATTCAAAAAAACTGAAAGGTGACAGATTCAGAACAAATGCTAGGAAGTTCTTCTTCACTCAAAGGGTGGTGGATGCCTGGAATGCGCTTCCAGAGGTGGTGGTAGGGCAAAGTACGCTTTTGGGTTTCAAAAAGGGACTAGATGATTTCCTGAAGGAAAAAGGGATTGAAGGGTATAGTTAGATGGTTATTATAAAAGCTAACAAACGATTAGGGAGTAAAATGTTTTTAGGTGGAAGATCAACTACAGGTCAAGGACCTGGGGGGGCCGCCATGGGAGCGGACTGCTGGGCGTGATGGACCATGGTCTACTCAGCAGAGGCGATACTTATGCTCTTAAAATGTACTTCATTTAAAAGGTCAAAACTATTCAATAGCCACTACGATCAAAATTTTAGGCGTTACGTTAGATTTCTCGTTATCTTTTAAAGACCATACTGATCTGCTGATTAAAAAATGCTTTTCAGTACTATGAAAACTTCGTACTATTAAAAAATATTTTGATTCAATGTCTTTTAGGGTACTGGTTCAGTCATCAATTTTGTCCATATTGGACTACTGTAATATTGTTTATCTGGGATCTCATAAAAAAAATTCTTAATAGACTCAGAAAAATACAGAATACAGCAGTTTGCCTAATTTTTGGTCAAAGTCAGGCTTATTATATGGGCTGTATTGACACTCAACTCTGTGTGTGTTGTTCTGTTGAGGTTAACTCTTATTTTCATGGTATCTGGAGTTGTGAGGGGATAAAGGCCTTTTGGAAGGCGCTGGCTTCCTTCTTGCAGGTTCCCGTGCCTGTATTGGTGCTTTCTATGTTATTTGCTCATTTTTCCTTGCTCTCCGTGTACTTCTTCAGAAAAACTATTTCTTAGTAAATGTGTCATTTTGGGGAAGAAATGTATCTTATGTTGTTGGCTCTCTTCTGAACCCCCTTCCTTTTGGCTTTGGAGGAATCGGCTACATGAGCTCATGGGCTGGGAGGCCCGCTTGGCCTGTTCTTCTCGTCGCCGGAGCAGAGACTTTGTCAACACCTGGACTCCATATTTGAACATTTTGTCCCCTGTGAGTCGTAGCCATATCCTGAATAGACTCCAATTGTATTCTGGTATACCTGTTTGACATCTAACCCCCCGTCTGTGTACTGTAGTATTTCTGTTGGTGGGGGAGGGAGGGAGAGTGGGCGGGGTTCTTTAAACCGCAGGGTAGGGGTGTTGATCATGACCATGGAGGACATAAGAGTCCAATCTTCCGTGGTAGCTAGTTTCTATTGTAAATCTTGTCTTTTGCTTTTGTTATTCCTGCTGTTGTCACTGTTTAATAAAAAGATTTAAATATAAATATAAAAAAAACATGATCATGTAAGCCCTTATTATTTAAAGCTCCATTGGTTGCCATTTGAGGCTAGAGTTTTGTTTTAAAGTGTATCTGTTTTAAAGATTTATTTGGATTGACTCCAACCTACCTTTCTTCCCACTTTGAATTTTTTAATTCAAATAAGAATACACAAAAAAACTTACTGGTTTACATTTCCATCGGTAAAAGCATGTCGTCATAAGAGATTCTTAGGAAAAACATTTGCATTTCAGGCTAGTGCAATTAATTCATGTTGGAATATGCTTATTACCCAAGCTCAGTCTTATTATTTATTTAGAAAAATTCTTAAAACTTATCTGTTTGATAAATATGTGACTTAATTGCCATTTTATATTTTCTGAGAAATTTTGATATGCTTATGTAAACTGTTTGTGCAGTTCTTTCTTGCTGTAAACTGCTTTGAACTAATGGTTTGGCGGTATATAAGAATAAATTATTATTATTATTAATGGGAGTGAAGGAAAAGCCAATGGTTAGTATAGTGGTCTGAGAACCAGGGGAACTGGGTTCAATTCTCACTGTGACTCCTTGTGACTGGGTGTAAGTTAACCCTTCATTGCCCCACATACAAAATAAGTAGCTGTATATAATATGTAAACTGCTTTGATTGTAACCATATAAAGCAGTATATCAAGTCCCATCCCCTTTCTCTTTCCCTAATTCACTTTAGTAAAAGGGCCCAATAGAAGCCTTCGTGACTTCCTAAAATATTAGCGCAAATCCAACAGTGATAGTACCTACCTGCATTCAAGATATGGACATTATGCCTCTTCAAAAGCAGATGTAAATGTTAGAGGACATGTCTGGGCATCCGGGTACTTTGTCTGGGTTTTGAAAAGCTTCCAGTTCGGGACCGCGTTAGGAGGTCAACTGTGCATGCAACATGGTGACATCATGTGGCATGCATGTGATGTCATTGTATCACACCTGCACATGTGCAGATGCCCTCCCGATGCAGTTCCAAGCATGAGAACAGGTTGAGGGGGGCTGAGGAGGAGCGAGGCTGGGGCAGAATAGGGCATGACTTGGGTGGAATGGGACGGGGTTGGGTGCAACTGGGCGAGCCTAGGGGTAGGGGCCATGGGTCCAGATTTTATAATAGTAAAATCTGGTAACCCTAGGTATTTGTAACTTTTAAAAATGCTCTACAGTGCAGAGATACCTTAGCAAAATGAAAGCTAAGAGTTAAAAATGAATCTTTATCTGGTCTGTCCTGAAAGTATTTCACTTCCCTTCCCTCTGCCAAGATTCCAAAGATAATGCTCTCCATATTTTGAGTACTGTCTGCCCTTTCTTTACCCAGAGACCACCCCCAGGGTACGCCAGACTTACCGTGTTGCCTAGATTACGGAGGCCTGTGAGGCCCTGAACAGTCTTGGAGGGCTGTGAAAAAAAGCAACAGAAACCATGAGATGAGAAAACAAAGCTCATTTAAAGGAGATGCCCCCCCCCCCCCAATTCATGTCTCTATGAAACAATACCTGCTTTCCTCCTTTAAAACTGTGCTTAAGTCTATCAGAACTACCCATCCACTATACACCTAGGCCAGTTACTTTAAATTTTCTCTCCTAAGGGAACAGGCAGAATCTGAGGGACTAGAGGTGATACAAAGGATGTTAGCAGAGGCTGAGAAAAGTTTAGGCTCTAGGTTCAAAATCTGCCATAACTAGTTTTGCTGCAATGTTAGCTGCAGGTGGAATTCATTGCAGAAATTCCAGGAAATTCTCTGCCACAGAAAGGGAAAAATGTAGGGTGCAGGCACCAGAGAAGTTTCTCATGTAATGTTTGCTGTTTTAATAACACACGTAGAGAAACCCTTACTCTCTACTTCATCCTTCAGTCCATACTGCAGGAGTTTTATCAGCTTACTGAGCTTCCTTCAAACAATGGCCACCTGTCAGTGCCAGTCTAGACTCCAGACATATGAGCTTCTTTCATGCAGTGCCTCTGTCAGTACCAGTCTAGAATCCAGAAGTATCAGTTTGTCCCCTGTCAGTACCAGTCTAGACTCCAGAAGTATGAGCTTATCCCCATCAGTATTAGTCTAGACCCCTGAAGTATGAGCTTCTTTCATGCAGTGCCTTCTGTTTGAACCAGTCTAGACTCTGGAAGTATGAGCTTGCCTTCTATCAGTGCCAGCCTAGATGTTACATTACATTAGGGACTTCTATTCCGCCTATACCTTGCAGTTCAAGGCGGATTACAAAAGAGCTAACTGGACATTTCCAGTGAAGTTACAACAGTTTTGGGTTTGTTTGTTTTTTTGGTTACAAGGGAGGAGAGGTACCTGGATTAATTCTGGAAGAACTTGCAAATTGGATATTAAATTGACTGTACGTTACTGTGTGATATAACAAATAGATTACAGTTAGAGTACAAATAAGATTACGTTACATTTCAGGGATCTGAATACTTGGTTGGTGTTTTGGGGAGGAAGAGATTATTTAAGTGGAGGTTTGGGGGGAGAATTTATCTAGGAGGAGGGGGAAGGGTTAGGTTAAGATGTTGCTACTCTTTGGGTTTTTGCCAAGTACTAGTGACCTGGATTGGCCACCGTGAGAACCCCTGGATTGGCCACCAGGAGAACCCCGTGAGAATGGGCTACTGGACTTGATGGACCATTGTTCTGATCCAATAAGGCTATTCTTATGTTCTTAGAAGCTGAAAGTATGAGTTTCTTTCAAGCAGTGCCCCTTTTCAGTGCTTACCTAGACTCTGGAATTGTGCCCAGGAGTGCCTGTTCCTTCTCCTCATCCCCAGTAGTTACACAGTTACAGGTTGGGTTGAAGGAAGACCAAAGGTCTCTTGAGTTCAATCATTTGCTCATTGCCTAACTACTCTCTCCTTAATAATCCATAAGGTGAAAACAGCCTTTGCTTGTTTAGTCACTTCTGCATTTGTGAATAAAATTCCAGAGATGGGTTGATAATTGCAGGATTAGCACTTTCCTTAGAAGGTATCCAAATCAAACTCAACCAATATTGTTTTCCTCCAGAATCTCGTTCAGTTAGCATTGCAACCCTAACCACCTCTGCTGGCAAGACAAGTCAGAATTTCATCACACTGTACAAAATATCTTTTTCTTTGAGGATGGTGCAATCCCCTTCATCGAGAGGAGGCTTGCTTGCTATGCAGCAGTTTTGCTAAGTTTCATATTGTTTTTTAATCTTTTGCCTAAGATCAAGCACAAGATCTGAGCTACGAGCAAAGGATGATCCTGTTTTCGCCGAGTCCTAGAACCTGTTCAATATACAGTGACAATAGTAGATAATGGCAAATAAAAGACCTGAACAGTCCATCCAGTATGCCCAGTCACACTCATTATCAAGGGGCGCCAGTACCCCTCCTCCTCTCCGCCCCCTGCTTCTTCCCACACCTTCCCTCGCCATGCGCACTCCCCTCTTCCCTTCCCCCACACCTCTAGTTGTTCACCATCGTGAGCAACAAGAACTTCAACGTGCTCCTTGTGACCACGCTGTCTCTCCCGCTGGCATCACTTCCGGGTGCTGCGCACAGGAAGTGGGGTCAGAGGGAGAGCTGACGGGGTCGCGAGGTGCACACTGAAGTTCTTGTTGCTTGAGGCAGTGAATAAATAGAGGTACAGGGAAGGGAAGGGGGCGTGCACATGGCAGGGGAGGGGCGCCACTGAATGAATGTGGTATAAAATACTTGATCTTGGTCTTTCTTTGGTCCTACTGGGATACAGATTGTAGCAGTCTGCCTGGCACTGTTCTTGGGTTCTAAATACTAGAGTTGCCATCAAATCCCACTCCAGACTATCTGAATCTGTCTTTGCAGGACACGGATTAAAGAAGTCCACTCGGCACTGTCCTCACGTTCTAACTACAGGGAGGGAGGGTATTTAACAACTTGACACTAAGGTACTAACATTTCAAATGATTGGGGGTATTGTTTATTGTGAGCTTCTATACCACTACTAATGACTGGGGAGTCAATTCAGAGAGGTTTGCATTCAGCTTCTGTAAAAGGTGTGACAATACATGAGCTTCTGTAAATACCCCTTCCTGGACACAAATAAAGGAGGTTGTTTAATAGTGGATCATGCTGAGCCCTCATGGAACTGGCAGTGTAAGATTCCTCTCAACACTACCAGCCAAGATTCCAGGAAGTTTGACTTCCTCACAGTTGGCTACTGTGATCCACATCAGGCTTACCCTTTGTCACTTTTTTTTTGTGGGGGAACGGGGCATTTTGCAGGGCTTTTAGGAGTCTGCTAAGTAAAGGAGGAATCATATTCATCTATAAGAATATAAAAGTTGCCATACTGGGACAGACGGAAGGTCCATCAAGCCCAGTATTCCGTTTCTAACAGTGGCCAACCCAGGTCACAAGTGCCTGGTAAGATCCCAAGGAGAAAGAGCAGATTTTATGCTGCTTATCCTAGGAATAAGCAGTGGATTTCTCCAAACCATCTTCATAATCTTTTAGGAAATTATCCAAACCTTTCTTAAACCCTGCTAAGCTAACCACTTTCACTACATTCTCAGGCAATAAATTCCAGAGTTTAATTACCCGCTAAATGAAGAAATATCTTCTCTGATTTAAGTTTACTACTTAGTATTTTTATTGCATGCTCCCTAGTTCTAGTATTTTTGGAAAGAGCAAACAAGCGATTCACATCGACATGTTCCACTCCATTCAGTATTTTATAGACCTCTATCATATCTCCCCTGAGCCATCTCTGCTCCAGGCTGAAAAGCCCTAGCCACTTTTGCTTTTCCTCATAGGGAAGACGTCCCATCTCTTAACATTTTTGTCGCCCTTCTCTGTATCTTTTCTAATTCTGCTATATCTTTTCTGAGATGTGGCGAACAGAACGGTGCAGCTGCACCATAGAGCAAAACAAAGGCATGATAACATTTTCATCTTTGTTTTCCATTCCTTTCCTGATAATTCTTAACATTCTATTTGCATTCTTAGACACTGCTGCACACTGAGCTGAAGGCTTCAACGTCGCCTTTGTAAGCCAGAGAAAATCAATTAATGAGAACAAGCAAGCATTATCTTGTAATAATTCTCTTCCCCATTTCCAAAATTCACACATTTACCTAGTCCCAAATGTAAACCTTAGTCCCTCCCCCACACACTCTTCTTGCTCCTCTCACATATACTGTATGTTCTGTCCTGCTCTCAACTCCTTCCTCATTAAATTCACATATACCTTCTTTCCTACCCCTACCCTGTGCACACTGAAAAAGGCAGAGACTGGTATAGAGTTTAAGCATGGCTCTGCTCTTGACCCTATGCTGTAAAAGGTAACAACTGCATTTCTGATAAGAAGCAGATAAGAAGAATGCTTGCAACAGCTTTTCCACTGTGTGCATTTCTCTGATCTGGATCCAGTGCTGGCAGCTGCTCCACCTCATATCAGCAAAGGAAATGGAATGGAGGGAGGGGGGGGGGGGGGAAGGACATTAATTAATGAATGAGCATGCATCTTTTGATCACTGTGTCTTCTGGAGCTTCCACAGCATCACCTTTTCTGAGAATGGTGACCAGTCTGTGTCAAATAAGTCCCTCATGTCAGTGCCCTTTCACCTGGGCCTCTTTAAAATCTGAACTTTCTCAAAGCAGTGCCCAGCTCCACCCCTAACCCCGCCATTCTGTTCCTCCATCTTCACCTTTCCTTACATATGCCCTTGTTTCTTCCACCCTCACTCCCAGTATCTGTTCTTCTCTTATCACAGCTCCTGGATTAGTCCCCGGCTCTTTCCCTAGTTCCAGCTTCAGCTCACATTTCCCATTGTCCCCTTATCAGTCTCCCAGCCCTATTTCTTAAGCCCTATATTCCCAGTCCTTGTGTTATCGCTGAGCCCCCTTGTGCTACCTCAATATCAGACCCTTCTCCCAGTCTGATGATCAGCCCCCAGTCTGATGATCAGACCTCTTCTGCCTCCCCTACCATCTGCCATAGTAAACCCCTTCTTACTATCCCCAGTATCACATTAGCCCCCTTCTCTTCTCCCATCACTCATGTCTAGGCCCCAAACATTTTCAACCATGTCAGCCTCCAGCCCCATCACCTTCCCTATTCCCAGCACTAGCACCTTTAAATCCTCTGCACGCTGACAGGAGCTTGTCCTTCTGCTGCTGCTTTTCTACTTATCCTTGGCCGGCTCTAGCTGCTGGCACCATGTGCATGTTAAAATCAAGGTAACTACCGGTACTTCCAGTTTCTTGTGAGAAACAAGACGTAGTTACTCTTTGATTTTTAACAAGCACGTGGTGCTGGCAGCCAGAGCTGGCCAAGGATAAGCAGTACTGGCAATGGAAAGACAAGCTCCCACAGGGCCAGCCCAAAGATATTTGAAACCCTAGGCAACTATTGAGATGTGCAAACTCAACCCCCCCCCATCAAGGGGTGGCTCAAGGCCCTCCTCCCTCCTCTCCAGCATCTCCCAGTCCTTTCCCAAATATTCCATAATCCAGCATCACTTCCCTCTATCCCAGCTATGGGATCCGGCATCATTCGTCTTCTCTATTTCTAACCGCTCTTCCTACCCCATGCTAGATAGTATTTATTTTTTTCTAACTTCCTTACTCTTCCCCATAGTCTCCATCATATTTCCCCTTCCCTCATTCTTTTCCTACCCATCCCTGGATCTCCAGCTCTTTCCTTCCCTATCTCTATGGTCTCTAGCATCTCTCTCCTTTCCTATCTACCTTCCCTCCATAGTTTCTAGCATCTCTTTCCTTCCCTACCTCACTTCCTCCACCCCACAGTCTCCAACATCTCTTTCCTCCCCTCCCCCCTGGTCTTTCCTTCTCTACCAGCATCTCACTCTTTCCCTATTTTCCTTTCCCCCACGGTCTCTAGCATCTCTCTGCTTCCCCCATCCATGGTCTCCACCATCTGTCTCCTTCTCCTGTTCAGATACCTATGTACTTCTTGCATCTTTTGTTCCATATCTTCCTCATCAAAGAGTACAGCAGAGTCAGTGTTCAAAGAAACTTATGACACTCTTCAGAAAGTACACTTATAACTTTCTGGAAGCCCTGGAGAGTGAGACAGTCCATCAGGGTTTACCAAGATAAGGAAGTAAAAGGGGAGAGGGACATAGCTGTAGGAGTAGGGATTCATATAACCGAAGAATGGAACAGTCTTCCCATGCATAAAGAAAAAGGGGGTGTGCAGACAGCAAAAAGAATTCTGATTTAATAGACAGAAAAAGAAAATGAGAAAGCCAGCATCTTCCATACTTACACAAAAGGAGGAGCATTTGAAGGTACAAAGAATTTTTAATGAGAGGGGAGGGGTTGGTGGGTTCTCAATTTCTATAATAATTGTTATACATATTATGTATTATATACTTTTTTAGACATTATAGTACATTATAGTACATACTGTAATGTACTATAATGTACATGTAACACTATACATAGTGTTACATGAATAAATTTATAGTGTTACATGAATAAAATACAAGTGTGTATTTTAGGAGATCGCATTATTCTATATGATACACTTGTATTATGAAAAATGAATAAAAACTTTAAAACATTCTCTTAAAGTACCTTTAAAGATTTACATTTTAGGATGACAGGAGGACAGGTGTGCAGGGCCAAATGTAGTACTGTAGAGATGAACCCTCACCCAGTTTACTCTTGCATCACAGCTGAAGTGCACTCATACCCAGGTTTTTCCCACACCTACTTACTATTACCCAGTGCACTCAATGAGTGCCATTCATACCCAAGTTTCCCCCCACACCTGTTAACCATTACCCAGTACACTTGAACCCAGGTCTCCCCACATATACTTACTACTACCCAGTGCACTCATACCCAGGTATTTCCCATCATTACCATGCCTCATGCCCTCCTATCCATATCCTTCTGCTGCTCTTACCTTTGTCTTATTAAGCAGAAACCCGACAAAAGTGGAGACGAGCACAGACCCTGACACTGGCTCTTTCCGTCGCGCTTGCTTATTCAGGGTGGGCAGCTGGGAGGCAGAAAAAGCCTTGGGCAGAGCAACTTTGCAGGAATTTCGCATTCTGGAGAAACTTGAGGTAGCTGAGTATGTCCACGCTAAAAATCAACCTGGAAATGTATCACGGGCGTAGGTACTGTAAACTGTCAGACCCTTCTTCCCTTTTCTCTTTCTTGGCTGCCTGCTTTTACACTCATTCAATTGCTACGGAACTTCTTGGAAGGGAGGGCCGCTGTTTCTTTCTTTAAATCAGAAGACACCGTGCTGGTGTTACCCGGGGATCCTTTTGGCATACAGATGACAGAGCTGGCAGGCTCTTGTGGCTGTGAGGTAAAAGAGGAAGGTCTGTAGCTCAGTCTCTGCCTCCTCTGGTAGGGAAGGAGCAGCTCTTGCTCCAGAAAGTGTCAGAGGAGATGCCGACACCACAGGACTCTCTTGACTGGAGAGTTCAGCCAGGTGGGAGGAGGAAGAGGAGGAAAAGAGAGCAAAAGGATATGCCAGTGGCCAGTCAACCTTTTCTGTACCTCCCCCCCCCCCAGGACAGGCAGGACCGAGGAGTACAACCTGCCAGAGCCACACCCATTCACCTTTTGCCAATGAGAAAGAGCTGACTGATAGCTCACTGCCGTCAGACGCTCATTCCTGTACCTGAAGCTGGAAGTGGGAGGATTCTTACAGGCAGCAGACTGCACACTGGGCCACGTTTCAGGCTTGAGCCAACACCATTTCTTCTTTTCACTTATTTGTGGGGGGTTTTTAAGCCACCTTCATGAAGGGAGTCATCCAACTCAGTGTACAACAGGTATAGCTTGACATAAACAACTTAACAATCTTGTTAACAATCTAACGTAGCAAAGTGACCAAATTTGTAAGCATAAAATACAACCACTGAGGTAAACTTGGAAATAAGCACTTTTTGTGCCACATATAAGCTGTAAATCAAAATAGCCTATTGAAACATCCCACTGCTATTACGGTACTTACTGTGTGACCAACTACAATTCACTCATGTTTCCTTAAAGCAGGGGTGTGTCAAAGTCCCTCCTCGTGGGCCGCAATCCAGTCGGGTTTTCAGGATTTCCCCAATGAATATGCATGAGATCTATTAGCATACAACGAAAAAAGTGCATGCAAATAGATCTCATGCATATTCATTGGAGAAATCCTGAAAACCCGACTGGATTGCGGCCCTCGAGGAGGGACTTTGACACCCCTGCGCTAAAGTATGAAAAGGAAAGGGAATAAGACCTGATATACTGGCTTTCTGTGGTTACAATGAAAGTGATTTACATATCATGTACAGGTTCTTATTTTGTACCTGAGGCAATGGAGGGTTAACTGACATCCAGAGTCACAAGGAGCTGCAGTGAGAATTGAACTCACTTCCCCTGGTTCTCAGTAGTATTGCCCGATTCAGGGGAAAAATTTTTTTTGATTCGATTCAGCCTACCGAATCAATTTTTTTCGATTTGATTCACTTTTCCTGTCCAATTGGGCGTTTTGATTTTTTTTTTTTTTTCCAAACATCCTGGCAAGTTTATTTTGTAGTCTTTCCACACTCCCCCCCCCCCCCCCACTTGCCCTCTCCATCCCCATGCTGGAGCTGTGGTGTAAACAAAATAAAAAATACTTTTCATCTCTCTATTACAGGGGTCTCAAAGTCTCTCCTTGAGGGCCGCAATCCAGTCGGGTTTTCAGGATTTCCTGAATATGCATGAGATCTATGTGCATGCACTGCTTTCAATGCATATTCATTGGAGAATCCTGAAAACCCAAATGGATTGCGGCCCTCAAGCAGGGACTTTGAGATCCCTGCTCTATTAGGTCCTAGCTCATTCTCGCTGTCTAACACCAGCTCTGACAGGATACACATTTCAAATCTGACATATTGAAATCACAAAATAGAAAATAAAATTATTTTTTTCTACCTTCATATCCAACATTTGTTTCTTTCTCACTGTCTACCATCTCTCTCTCTCTCTGCCTTGTGCCCTGGGTCAAACCTTTCTATTCCCTTCCATGCAGCATCTCTCTCTTCCTCCCCTCCAGTATCATATGCAACATTTCTTTCTCTCTTCATGCACCATCTCTCCCTGCCCTCCATCCTTTGTCCAATATTTCTCCCTCTCTCTTCTCCATCATGTCTCCCTCCCCTCCACCATATGCAGGATTTCTTCCTCTCACCCCTTGCTACCTCTTTGCTTCATATCTCCCTTCCTCTCCTCCACCCCAACAATTCTTCCTCTCTCCTTTCTTCGACCATGTGCAGCATCTTTCCTCTCCTCCTATCCCCCTGAGCAGCAGCTTTCCTCCTCCCCCACCCATCCCCCTGTGCAGCAGCATCCCACCATGCCTCCCACCGTGAAACCTGACATACCTCCGAGGCCTGTTAAAGCAGCAGCAGCACTCTGAACAGGCTGCTTCGCGACCTCCCCTGCTAGGGCTTCCCTCTACTGCATAATTGATGATGTCATCTGTGATGCGGCAGAGGGAAGGCTCTGGCAGGGAATGCTGTGAAGCAGTCCGTTCAGAGCGCTGCCACTGCTGCTGTTTTAGGAGGCTTCGGAGGTATATCAGGTCTCACCAGGGTGGGGGGGGGGGGGTGTCGCTGAATGTTTATTGGAAACTTCTATACCGTTACTAATGACTGGGGAGTCAATTCAGAGAGGTTTGCATGAGCTTCAGTAAAGGTGTTACAATATATGTATTTATTCTATTTTCTAATCTATACCATTCTTCCAGGGGAGCTCAGAATGGTTTACATGAATTTATTCAGGTACTCAAGCATTTTTCTCTCTCTGTCCTTGTGGGCTCACAATCTATAATATACCTGTGGCAATGGGGGGGGGGGGATTAAGTGACTTGCCCAGGCTTAATTCTAACTGTGGCTCTTTGTGGCCCTGGGCAAGCCACTTAACCTTCCATTGCCCCAGCTGCAAAAACTTAGATTTTGAGGCCATTAGGGACAGAGAAAGTATCTGTACATAATATATAAACGGCTTCGGTTGTAACACATTATAAGTAAGGGATTCTCTAAACCGGTGTGTCTCATCTCGGTCCTGGAAGTACCCCTTTGCCAGTCAGATTTTCAGGATATCCACAACATGATTTGCGTATACTACCTCTAATATATGCATGTTCATTGTGGACATCCTGAAAACCTGACTGGCAAGGGGGTACTCCAGGACCAAGTTAAGAAACACTGATCTAAACATCCCTTTTACACATGAATCTCAAACCTTCTTTCTCTCTCCAACCTTCCAGATTCAGGACTTTCTACCTAGTGCAGATCCTAGCCCTTGAACCTAGGCCTTCTTTGCCTCTTTCTTTAATCTCTTTCTCAGAATGGGACAAAGAACCACAGCTGTCCAGGTTGGAAAGATATATACAAGCCTCAGTTGTACCTTCAATAATATCATGTATTATGAGTGTCTTGGCTGGTTTCACATTAAGGTTGGAAAGAGGCATATCCAGCACAAAGAAGGTAGTCCTAATGACCCTGTAGAGCAGTGGTCTCAAACTCATGGCCCAGGGGCCCGTAGCGGCCCGCCAGGTACTATTCTGAGGCCCTCGGTATGTTTATCATAATCACAAAAGTAAAATAAAACAGTTTCTTGATCATATGTCTCTTTAGCTATAAGTTACAATATTATTATTAAGATTTAGCCAAAAGGAAAGATTTATAAACTCTAAAGAGTTTTACCTCATGCAAAATTGTCATTTCTTTAATAAGACATTAACTATTTTTTTTCTGAGGCCCTCCAAGTACCTACAAATCCAAAATGTGGCCCTGCAAAGGGTTTGAGTTTGAGACCACTGCTGTAGAGGTTGTCGATGAAGCCTCTCTGTGGGTACTGCGTTTAGTTCTGGAGTCCATATCGCACTAAAGATATAAAGAGGATGGAGCAAAAGAAAGTGACCAAACTGGCAAAGAGATCTCCATTGGAGACATATGAGAAATAACTGGAGGTCCTTGATATGTATACTCTAGAGGAGGTTCAGAGGAGATAATTTGACTAGACCATTAAGGTTGTTCCTTGATATTCAGAAATTTAAGAAGGAATTGAAAACAGCTCTGTTTGTGGAGGATTTTAGCTGACTGGATTATAGTACTGGTTGAAATGAATCTTAGATACATTATGCTTTATTTGTTTTAATTTTTGTATGTCAAATTATGATTATGTCTGTATTTTGTAAACTGCTTAGGATTAAGCAGGTAAGACATTATTTTAAAATAAATAAATAATGATTCAGACCTTTAAATAGGTACTTGAAAGGTATTACTGAGCTTTTCTAAACGAGGGGAAGCTCTAGAATTACTGAACATGATATGAAGCAAAAAGGAGGCAGAATAAAAAACCTCAGGAAATATTTCTTCACAGAAAGGGTGATGGATGCCTGGAATACCCTCCTCAAAGAGAGGGTGGAGTCAAAAACGGTGTTGGAATTCCAAAAGGAATGGGCTACACACAGAGAATCACTAAAGCATGAGGATGGAAACCAAACATGGAGCAGAGTACTTCAGCTGAAAACAGCTGTGCGATGACTTTAGAAAATCTTCTAAAAGTTTGCAGGGAAAGTAACCTGCACTGTGCGGTATGTACAACCCTAACCACTTTGCTGGGCAGACTGCAAGGGCCACATCGATCTTTATTTCCTGTCATCCACTATCTTATTACATTGCCATGAGCAGTGGGAAAGTAAACTAATGGCTAGTACAGTGGATTCAGAATCAGGGAAGTCGGGGTTCAAATCCCACTGTGGTCCTTGCGATCTCCATTTTGTACCCTCCATTTTTTTCAGGTACAAATGTAGGTTGCAAGCCCTCTGGGGAAGAAGAAATTACCTGTTGTACCTGAGCTACAACTGAAAAGGAAATGAGCTAAATCCACAATTCCTTCCCCCTTCTGTGCCTAAATTTCCCTGACATCTATCAGCTTCCATGGATTATAAATAATTTTAAATAAATGAAACAAATAAATGCTGCATGCTACCATTAAGCCACTAATTTTCATACGCTACCCCATAACCCAGAGACTTTTACTAAGCTGCGCTAGCGCTATATTGCCGCGTGCACTATACGCTAGTGCTTCCATAGTGCTGGCTTTAGTATTTTCCGCGTAGCGCGGGGATTAGAGCGCTAATCTTCAGCGCGCGCAAAAAACGCTAGCGCAGCTTAGTAAAAGGAGCCCTTCGTGTCACCTTCTTGTGCACGTTGGTCAAAAGTACATTCGAAGGTGCTCAATAAATGTAACAGTAAGACACTCGGTGAAAGTGTCCACAGAGATTCAATTCTCATTGGTACGGGTGCTCCAGGACTCCTGAAAGTAGATAGTGTGACCTTGCTACTAGGACGGAAATGAGGTGGTTTGCAAACCAGAATTTCTCCCTCTTCCTACCCACCTGCTGGACCTCCTCTTACAGGCCCCCTGGCCCGGGCTATGAGCTGCTTAACCAGTGCTAAAGACATACCCTGAAGGCATAAAACCCACCTCCTACTGCAAGGACAGAGACACTGGCAAGAGTCACAGCAGTAAACACGGAGTCACATGAAAGATATCCGAGCCAATTCTCAGAAGTACAGTAACATATGAGCCCTGTACAGTGTGTTCCACAGAGAGGAGAGAGTCATCCTGAAAAAACCAGATCCTGGCACCTGAGCAGCCAGCATCACAGACAGAACCAATGGCAAATCGATGTGACATGTCACATCTGAGATTTACAGCCCCAGCTCCCATTTTGGCACAGAAAATACCAAGGAAGGGTATGTACCAGTCCCCACTGACTTACTGGGTTCAAATACACCGTGTATGTGAAATACACATGGGTTTACATGTATGAGATAAGCACATATGCCTAGAGATATGCATATGAGATATGTTTTCATGGTATATTTTAATTTGGAATCTCCTTATCAGAGAAATGAACCAAATTACAACTCAATTCTTGAACCACAAACATTTGCATTGTGTCTGTGATTCATGACTAAAAACATTCCAGATTCTTTCAGAATGCTTTCCTCCCTTCCCCCATTCCCCTATCCTAATTCATCCCCTCCTTTCTCCTCTCTCCAGTGAGTCTTTGTTCTTATCATCCACCAGGCATCTTCCTCCCCCCCTATTTTTAAAGCCCCTCTCTTTTACCCAGCCAACAGAAATCAAGAACGGTTCTCACCATCCAGTAACTCCAGTTATGGTATGCTTTAATTATATATGTTTATGTTTTATGCTTATTTCAATTGCTTATAAACTGCATTGATCATATTTTGAATAGCATGCAGTATAGAAAAGATGCAAATATACAGGTTGGGTGACTGAACTTCTGCTGCTATGTACATATACATTGGGAGGGGGGGGCAAAATTCAATAAATGGCGCTCAATAACATTGGAACTCAATAAATGGGGCTCAATAACTTTGGAATTCAATAAATGGGGCTCAACATTGGAACTCAATGTTATTTTATAATGGGTGCTCAAAGATGAGCACCCATTATAGAACAAAACTGAGTGCCCATTTTGGGCACTGACGAAACCAGTAATTCCCAGCACCCAATTTTAGGAACACCCATGACCCACCCATGCACCTCCCATGGCTATGGCCCCTTTTAGATTGCACACTATGGGATTTGGGTGCATATTGTTATAGAGTAGCACCTAGCAAAATGTGCGCCCAATTCCAAATTGGTACCGATTACTACCAATTAGAATCAATTATTGGCCTCCTTAGCCAATTCAATTGAGCTCACATCTTGAGTCAGTGCACAATTTTGGGTTCCATATATACAATCTGGGGGTAAGTGTACGTTGGGTTATAAGATGTCCGGGGAAAACCCAGACAAATCCTCTTTTTAGAGGACTGTTCGGGTGCCCGAACAGACCTTCCAAAACCCGGCAGTTTGTCTGAGCTTCGTCCGCATCTGGAGGGCCTCTGAGCATGCGTCACACACACCCTCGCTTGCTCCAGGCTCTCCAGACGCGGCTGGAGCTTGTCGAACAAGACGAGAGGAGGTTTGTGGGAGTGGAACTAGAGGCTTAACTGGGAGGGGCTGGGGTGGAGCCGAAGGTAGAATGGGGCTGGGTTGGGGCGGGGCAGGGCCGGAGGCTGAACAGGGCAGGGCGATGTGTCTGGGGTTTTGCGGCCTGAAATATGGTAACCCTAGGTGTACGGTTATCATATGGCTCCAGAAAAAAAAGGACGGACTGAGACATCCGGGTTTTACTTTGATCGCTATCAACGGAAATAAAACCTCTCCTCCTTACTTCCATTGTTTTCAATGGAAGTAAAACCCGGATGTCTCAATTTGTCCTCCTTTTTCTGGAGCCATATGGTAATCCTAGGTAGGTATGCATGTTAACAGGAGTACATTGGGCATTTTCTGAATGCACCGTTTGCCATTCATACACAGACAGCAGGACGCAGCCTTGAGGTTCAGGAAGTCCTAAATCAGGATCTCCAAGGCACACAAAGAAAGGAAACAAAGCAGAAAGTTCAGGCCTCTAAGCTTGAAATAGAAGAATTAATTATACTGCCAGTACTAAGAGCTGCTCCTAGAATCAACAAGTAGGAGAAAGTCTCTTTCATAAAGAATGTGGCTGCGGCTGCATTTTTTTCCTTTCCATCCTTCTTGAACAGACATAGTGATGGTGTGGGGGAGGGGATGAGAGGAAGAGGGGGAGGAGACAGCATGTGCAGAACACCGCAGAACAGAGAGAGAGAGACTTTGCCACTTACAAGGCTGAGAAAGGGGACAACTTCTGTATCGTTTATGGTCACAGACGGCAAATACAAAGGAATCTGGGAGACTGACAAAGGATGTGTGGAAACAGTTTTAGCCCTTCCCCCATCCCACTGTCCTATCAAGTTCCTTCTCTCACCTACCCTGCCTTCCTCCCTGCTAGATCTCTTACTAACACAGATGTTGTAACCCACTCATAAGTTTGAACAATGGACACTATATCAAATATAAATAAACTTGGAAAGACATAATTCTCCCCTCTTCCACTTAAACAGTTAACCCTCAGCACATTCAGCTCCTCCATGTGGTCAAGTGGTTTGCATGACAACATCTTTCATCATAAATGGCAACAAGACACCAAGAGAAATGTTGACACCTAGTACCCAACCTGTTCCTCTAGGGACAAGAACAGTTATATAACATAAAAAGCCTTACAAGGAGGAGAATAACCGGTCTAGCCACAGCATGCTCAGATGATCTGGAATCACCTATTGACCTTATGCTGCTGGAGATGATAGAACGATGCTGCCATGGAACTCAAGTGCAAGTTATTAATTCCTCAAGAAGTGTTACCAGACAAAATGCACATCCTCAAGCAGGAACTGGCCAGTCTCTTCTTTTCTTAAGTTCTATTACAAAGCATTTCAGGCTTGTGGTACTATGTTCCCTATGGGAGGAAGATAAAGCCATCAGTCTCAGAATGCACTGCAGTGAGCCGGCTCAACCCACAGCTTCCTATTCCAGCTAAGGTTCTGAACCTGTTATCTGTTTCACTCCAGCTCAGAAATAGAAGGAAATTTCTATGTATTTTCTTTTCCCCCTTGAGAGAGATAAAACAGCTTTTCTTGCTCCATATAACTACTGTTGGGCTTAATTTCTCCCCCAAATGGCAAGTAGAAGATCTCTCTTGTCAACGAGCAGGATTAGGGGCTGTCCTTGTGCAAAATCCCTGCAGAACTGAGATTATAAGGCTCAGTGTCAGTGGTATATGAGAAGGGTGATATTCCTGTTTTCAATGTGATGCCATTCAGGAAGTGATCACTAAGATCTGTTTTAGCAAAACGGCGTTTAGTGAAGATAAAAGTTGCCATTAAATTTCTGAAACAAAATAAGGCGTACAGTGCAATGCATTTGCCAACAATCCTCCCCCCCTCTTTTTTCAAGCTGCGCTGCCGAGCAGCGCAAGTTAGATGCCGAACTGCCTATAGTAATAGGGTCGGTAGCTCAGCATTTAGCTCGAAACTATGTAAGGGGACCTGTTTTTTTTCAGATACCATGTGCCTACTTACCTTTAAGAATAGGCTCCTAATAAGTGCCTTCTTGCAGCCTAAAAACAGCCCCCCCTCCCCCCCACATACACTTTATAGAATGTATGTCTTTATAGCATTCTGAGACTGCTGGACATATAGGCTCGGATTCTATATAGGGTGCTCGGTCTCAGAAGCTGCCTAAGCAGCTTTTGAGAATCGCAAATGGGTGGACTATATAGAATCGCGTCTGTCCTCAAAGACAGACACCTAAGCCTGCCTAACACCACGATTCGCTAACTGGCATTCAAGTCAAAGGCACCGATTAGAGAAATGGGTTGCCGCTGAGTTTATCGCGGCAAGGGATCTCCCTGCTGCGATAAGTTTAGCAGCTGGGACAATCCGTCCCCCCCCTCCCCCTGTGAAGACTTCCTCCTGCTAGGCCCACCCCATCGCTGCAAACATCACCCCCAACCCCCTCCAAAGTCCACCCGGAGCCCTCACTATCTTATGGTAATGGCCAGCCGGAGGCATCCTTTCCGCCTCCAGCCTGCTGACCTGCTTTCACTTGAATGGCGGGCCTGCTCCTTTCCAGTGCATTGTGGGATGCAATGGGGAGGGGCCTTGGGCCCTGATTGGCCTCCCGTAGGAGGCGCCTGGCCAACGGAATTTTAGGCCCTCTCTCAGTGCATTCTGGGATGCACTGGGAGTGGCCTGATTCTGATTGACCAGATACCTTAGACTACTCCCATGGGGGGGTAGCCTAAGGGATGTGGCCAATCGAAATCTTAGGCCACTCACAGTGCATCCCAGAATGCACTGCGAGAGGGGCTTAAGATTCCAGTTGGCCCAGGAGCCTAAAGCCCCTCTTACGGGAGAGGCTTTAAGTGCCTGGGCCAATCAGGGCCTAAAGCTCCTCCATGGTGCATCCCACAATGCACTGGGAAGGGGCAGGCCCAACATTTGAGTGAAGGCAGGCCAGCCGACTGGAGGCAGGAAGGATGTTTCCAACCAGCCATCACCATAAGTTGGGGGGGGTTCCAGGTGGGCTGGGTGGGCTACTTTATAGGGTGGGGGTGGGTTCTGGCAGGAGGGATTGTGCATCCCTCCTGCCGAAGATCTTTAGGAGGAGGGTTTCCGACAGAGGGTGGGAGGTGTCTGGCAGGAGGGACTGGGCATCCCTCCTGCTGGTGATCTTTGGGGGGGTGTCTGGCAGAAAGGACTGGACATCCCTCCTGCCGGCAATGTTTGCGAGGGGGGGTGTCTGGCAGGAGGGATTGGGCATCCCTCCTGCCTGTGATGTTTGTGGCAATGAAGGGGGATTTTGGCCGTGTCTGCTTGAAATTTAGGCCAGTGTTTTGCTGGCCTACATTTCAGGTGCCTACCTCAGGCCTAGGGAGGTACATAGGGTTGCCTAGGCCCGCCTAAGGTCGCCTAAGCCCACTTCTGGGTGAAGCCACGCCCACACCTAACCTTAGGTGAACTTAGGCGGGCCTACACACCTCCCTAGGCTTCCGGAGGTGCCTACAATGTAGGCTGCCTGCCTCGGGATTTTTTTTTTTTTTTTTAACATGCATCCCAATTGGCTGGTTAGGCAGCAGTAGGCCGCCAACAATCGGGATGCCGTTTATAGAATTTGCCCCGATGTGCCATAAATGTCCCACTCCTCCCTTCCTATCTCAGGAAGTTGAGACACATCAGTACTCACCAGGCTCTCTTTAGCTGGAGAGGCTGTCTGCTTGTCTGTCCTCTCCCAGGAGTAGCTGAAGCGATGGCTGGATTTTAAAACAGGAGTGGAGGAGTCCTGGATGGAGCTGCGTGGGAAACTGTAGCTGTTGCTGCTTTTCTTATTGTATACCTCATTATAGTCACTCTTGTGTGTGCTCTTGTAAGCTCCCTGCAAGTTGTCCATATCCACTCTAGAGCGGTTGAGAAGAGGGCTCCTGGAGGCTACGGTGTAGTAGGAGTCATTGGTGTGGAGACCGGCCATGCTATCAGCAAGGTCCACCTGGCTGGAAGATTTCCGCCGGTTCAGTGACACCACCGGGGAGGGATTGGCTTGTAGGTAGCTTGTATGGTAGCTGGAAGTCCCTGCATAGCTGTAGGGATATGATCCCCCGCTCAGGTTGCTGGTTGGGACTTTTGCTCGGCCTAAGCTTTCACTCCGTTTGCCAATGTCCACTCGAGGGAGTGCTCGCCCCCGGTCTTGCTCGGAGGAGGATGTATAGTAATGGACGAGCTTGGACGTGTTCCCTAAGTAGCTGCTGGTGATACCAGACTTGTAGCCAAGTTTCTCGCGATCAAGATAAGAGGAGGTGAGGTTGGAGGTGTATGGGGAGTAACTGCCATAATTGCTCTTGGTGTAGGGTGGGTCTGTACAGCGCTTAGATGAGATCTGAGACATACTGCAATCTGGGAGTCAGAGCGAGCCATGAGAAGCATCAGCTGCAAAAAAAAAAAAAAAGAGACAGAAATCACTGTTAGTGTTGGGGAACCAAAAGGTCATCCACATACCACAGTTCAGGTTCAAATCGAGGCAGGCATTAAGAGGGAGTAAATAGGGCAATTGCCCTAAGCCAGGGGTAGGCAATTCCGGTCCTTGAGAGCCGGAGCCAGGTCAGGTTTTCAGGATATCCACAATGAATATGTATGAGATGGATTTACATGCACTGCCTCCTTGAGATGCAAATCTATCTCATGCATATTCATTGTAGATATCCTGAAAACCTGACCTGGCTATGGCTCTCGAGGACTGGAATCGCCTACCCCTGCCCTAGGCCCCCAGGCCTCTCTGAAGCTGAAGAAGGCATAAGGTGCCAGAGGGCTTTGGGGGCCCCCTCCCTAATTTCTGCCCTGAGCCCCAGCATGTCTAAAACAGGCCCTAGTACAGATACTGAGGTCGCACCAGTATCAGATAAGAGTTCACCTGTGAATAAAAGAAGTTTGAACTCACAGTCTCCAATACTGCATAGCACAAACCAGTTTTATCTGGCTGAGAGTCCTTTAAAACCTTATTACATCGCCAATAATCTCGATGCCCAGTTCCTGTTCAATGGTAATATGCTATTTCCTCGGCAGCTCATAAAATTTTATGCCACGGTTTACTCACATTAGAAACACTGCAATAGCTCATACAACCAAAAACACTCAAAGGCAAACCTGTCAGGTGACCTAATTTCCAGAAAGAGACTCAAGGCTGGTCCAGGCTTCCCTCTTCCCCAGCCCTTTCTGATCTATTCTGGCATCCCCAGTGCTGATCTCAAAAAGCAGAGACCAGACCACAGATACTACAAAAACACTGGGATCTATAAAATAGGGCTACCAAAAGTCTGGGAAGGAAGTTCAACTGGGAGCTCTGCAAAAATAAGTAACAGCGCTATAAATATTTTATTTCACAGCAAAAAAAAAAAAAAAATCTAATCTTTTGGTATTAACATTTACCATCCCCCCTTTTACGAAGCTGAGTTAGGCTTTTTTTTAAACTCCGGCCCCAGCAGTATTAGTGTCTACACTCGGAAACTCTATGAGCGTCGGAGCTAATACCACCACGGCTGGTGATTAAAAAAACCTTAACGCGGCTTCGTAAAAGGGGGGAGAGGGGCATATTAACAAATGTGTGGAAAAGGTAAAAGACATTTAGGACAACTACTTTGACATTAAAATGTCACATATACATGAATACGTATAAGATACACTAAAGAGTTCATCAACTGCGGTTCTGGAATGTCAAGACCTAAAAGAAAGCGCCTCATCGACTAATACCCTAAAGCAGTCTCAACTCGGTCCTGGAGTACCCCCTTGCCAGCCAGGTTTTCAGGACATCCACAGTGAATAGGCATGAAAGAAGTTTGCATATAATGGAGGCAGTGTATGCAAATCAAGTTTATGTATATTCCAAGTTTCCAAGTTTATTATATAGTTTGATTAATCGCCTATTCTACATTCTATCTAGGCGATGTACAAAATGGTTAAAAATATCTAAAGACATGGGTAACATATTACATAGACATACAGTGTTTCAAAAAAAAAAAAAAAAAGTAAATACAATGTAGAAACAACAGGAAAATTATTTAAAGGTTACAATCTGTATTAAATTTAATATTTAAAGGTAAAAACATTAGGAGGGAAGACAAACATGAAGAAGAAGAAATATAAGATAAAGATAGATTGAAGAATCATTTATTCACTAAAAGCATCATTAAAAAGGAAACTTTTAAGCTTAGTCTTGAATTTGTCTAAATTCTTTTCTTCTCTTATATAGAGTGGGAGATCATTCCAAGACTGAGGAGCAGTCACTGAAAAAATAGTATGACGCCTCGTATTAACGACTCTCAGTGAGGGAATGGCCAATAAATGTTGATCCTGTGATCTCAGTGTTCTGGAAGTAGTATAAGGAATTAAAACTCTAAAAATAAAGGCGGGGGTTTGAAATATTAATGATTTAAAAGTGAGTAAACATATTTTAAATAAAATGCGATGTGCAACAGGTAGCCAGTGTGGATATCCTGAAAAGCTGACCGTCAAGGGGGTACTCCAGGACCGAGTTGAGAAACACTGCCCTAAAGTACCCCCAGAGCAGCACCCCCCCCCTGCCCTTTCACTCCCGAGACTGCCACACACAGCTCGGCCAACCAATGCAGTTCATCCTTGCCTCGCTGCACCCACTGCAACTGCTGACTATTAACCTGAATACCGCTGAAGAGTTTTATGAGTAACTCTCCCGCTGATAACGCAGGAAGGAGAGGATGGATGTTATGTAAAAGCTTAGCACTAGGACGTGATATTCACAATTGGACAGATTGCATAATTTCTCTTCCTGTCATCACATTCCTTGGCTCATTAATTGCTGGAGATAAAAGCAGGTTTTTTCAATCTATATTTACCTTAGTGGCAGATAATTCTAATTCTGAAATAAAAAAAAACCCCCAAAAAACTTGCATCGTCCCATCTGGGTGTCAGGTCAAAAGCATGCTGGGACAAAGGCGCGCGCAGACAATTGAGCGCAGCGCGGAGGTGTGCGCCGCAGAAAATTACTGTTTTTACGGCTCCGACAGGGGGGGGGCTTGGGAGGGAGAACCCCTCACTTTACTTAATAGAGATCGCGCCGCGTTGTGGGGGTGTGGGGGGTTGTAACCCCCCACATTTTACTGAAAACTTCACTTTTTCCCTGTTTTTAGGGAAAAAGTTAAGTTTACAGTAAAATGTGGAGGCTTACAACCCCCCAAACACCCCACAACGCCGGCGCGATCTCTATTAAGTAAACTGGGGGGGGGGGCTCCCCAACAAAACCCCCCGTCGGAGCCCCTAAAAACTGTAATTTTCTTCGGCGCGCGCCTCCGTCTTGCGCTCAGTTGTCGGCGCGCGCCTTTGTCTTTCGAGGGGTTGCCTATGAACCTCCGATCTGAGCCCCCAACAAAGAACTCAAGCTGATGACAAAACTCTTTGCATGCATGAAAACTAGATCAGAATCACAAATGATGGATGTCATGGGCTGAACCCATGGGTTGCATATTAAGGCAGGATAACAATTCAGGGATGGGCTGTCTTTTACAATGGCATATCCCATCATTGCATGCCATTAACACACAAAAACAAGCAGAACACACACAATACAGTATTTTGTGTTTTTTTTCGTTTGCTAATAATTGTGCAAGCACTATCAGGAAAAGAGTGCTGCTCTCAAAGATACAACTCCAGTAACGAACAGATGCCTAGAAAAAAAAAATGAATAAAATGAACTTTCCTGGAAAGGACATGGAACAAACAGTGTGGACGCATATAGAAGATGATATAGGCCAGTGGTTCTCAACCCTGTCCTGAGGAACCCCCAGCCAGTTGGGTTTTCAGAATATCCCTAATGAATATGCATGAGAGACTTGCAAATAAAGGAGGAAACAGGGATGCAAATATGTCTTATGCATATTCATTAGGGCCATCCTGAATACCCAACTGGACCCAGGACAGGGTTGAGAACCACTGGTCTATATCATTCGCTACGTGCGTCTACGCTGTCTCACTCTCTCTTCAGCTGCAATAATTGAAACAAGGAAAACAAAAATCCAGAAAACCAGGTTTCAGAAAGTGCCAACAAAGTGCTTAGAATATGACCAGCTCCAGGTTTTATACATGCAACCGACAGGGCCATGTTTCGCCAAACAGATAAAAACTTTATCTCCGACAAGAACATAAGAATAGTCTTACTGGGTCAGACCAATGGTCCATCAAGCCCAGCAGCCCATTTTCACGGTGGCCAATCCAGGTCACTAGTACCTGGCAAAAACCCAAAGAGTGGCAACATTCCATGCTACCGATCCAGGGCAAGCAGTGGCTTCCCCCGTGTCTTTCTCAATAACAGACTATGGATTTTTCCTCCGGGAAATTGTCCAAACCTTTCTTAAAACCAGCTATGCCACCCGCTCGTACCACAACCTCTGGCAATGCGTTCCAGAACTTAACTATTCGCTGAGTGAAAAAAAAAAAAAAAATTTCCTCCTATTGGTTTTAAAAGTATTTCCCTGTAACTTCATCGAGTGTCCCCTAGACTTGGTAATTTTTGACGGAGTGAAAAATCGATCCATTTGTACCCGTTCAGTTCCACTCAGGATTTGGTAGACTTCAATCACATCTCCCCTCAGCCGTCTCTTTTCCAAGCTGGGTTTTCATGGAGTGTGTGTATAAAACCTGAGAGCTGAAGTAATCAATAAAGCTACAATTGTACATGGCCTGCTCCTTTTCTGACCAGCCAGAGTGTTGTTAAGGCAATCAATGTTCAGTTGTACTTTGACAGCAGGGTTCCTAGGAGTTTTGATGCTTTTACATAGTTTTATTTTATTTTTTGCCACCCTTCCTTTTGTTTTCTTCCCTATATGTGTTTCTCTCTACTTGATCATTGTAGTTCTAGCCCTTTTCCCTTTTGTTCCTGTTTGTTTTTAAATGTTTTTAAGAACTATTATTGTTTTTAATGATGTGCTGTTATCTTAAATATGTTTTTTAGTCGATACATGTTTTTATGGCATTGTACACCGCCTAGAAGGCTGATTGGGTGGTATATGAAATCTTAAATAAACTTGAAACTTGATCTAAACTCATGTAAATCCGGTGTCAGGTCAAAAGCGCGCCGGGACAAAGGCGCGCCCAGACAATTGAGCCTGGCAGCGCGCGCCACTGTGCCGCTCTAAATTACTGTTTTTAGTGCTCTGATGGGGGGGCGTGGGGGGGAACCCTCCCACTTTACTTAACAGACATCACGCCGCGTTGTGGGGGCGTTGTGGGGGGTGTGGGTTCACTTTTTCCCTGTTTTTAGGGAAAAAGTTCAGTTTACAGTAAAATGTGGAGGGTTACAACCCCCAAACCCACCATAACGCCGGCGCGATGTCTATTAAGTAAACTGGGGGGGTTCCCCAACAAAAACCCCCGTCGGAGCCCCTAAAAACTGTAATTTAGAGCGGCGTGGCGGCGCGCGCTGCACTCAATTGTCGGCGTGCGCTTTTGTCTTTCGCGCCGTTGTCTATGAACCGTAAATCCAAAGGGACTGTAGGGTTTTGTTAAGAAGGCAGCGTTAATAGCAAAACAAACCATACTAACTGGAGACCCTCTTACCAAGTGCATGCAGTAGACTGTTAAATTTGTAAGATTTGAGTGGATGGTGAGTGTGTAGGTGTGCGAGACTGAATGAATGGTGGGGAGGATAGGGATGGGGTAGGAAGTAAGAGGTCTGTTAGTGGTTTTTGTTGATATACTTTGACTATTAGTGGTAATGGTTACTATGCAATCTAATCTAATCTTTCCTCTTATCTATCGCATCATCCACATTAACCATGGAGCTTGACATAGTTTACAGCAAGCTTTAGATTAGTTATTTAAAACTAATGTGATTATACATTTAACAGAAAGGTCCTTGAACATAATGTGGCTCATTTTCAAAAAGGCCTATTTAAAAAAAAAAAGACAGACCTCTAAAAGACGGCATAAACCAGCACTTGGATGTCTGTCCAGTCAAAATGTCCAAGTGGGTATTTTTGAAACTGACTTTTTAGATGTCTTTCTGGTTGGTTTGTTTCCAATGCATCTAAATCATTAGAGGGCGTTTTAGAGGCAGGACTAGGGTGGGTTTAGCACTTGGACGTTTTACAACGATAATAAAACATTTTACAAAACTTCCAGGGCACAATTTCGACATCTTGGGCTAGACCTGTTTTTAAAACGAATAAGGGCTAAAAAGGTACCCAAACCGACCAATGACCATCCCCAAATATCTGCATGAAACAGTACACATCTGTCTCTATAACAGTTGCAGATACTATGGCCAGTCCTTGTAGAACTGCCAACAAGTCTCTGGAGTAGCCTGGTGGGCAGAGTAGCGGACTGGAGAGAAGGGGACCCAGGCCCATATGCCACCCTATCTAGTACACTTGTGGTGGGAAGTGTGAGTCCACCAAAAACCAACTGTACTGCCATATAGGTGACACCTGCAGGCATAAGGGCTACTGGGGTGGTACACAGGTAGGTAGAGTAGGTTTTGGGGAAGTTTTGGAAGGCTCATAATATAATGTACAGGGGTTATGGTGAGATGGGTACCTGGCATCTTTAATGTGAAGTTTGCAGCAGTGTCCCCCTAGGGTGCCCCATTGCTCTGCTGGCATGCTTGTGTGGCTAGTCCATTAAAAAAATGCTGGTCCCTCTTATGGTCTTGTTCGAACATAAGAACTGCCATCTCCGGATCAGACCTTCGGTCCATCAAGTCCGGCGATCCGCACACGCGGAGGCCCAGTCAGGTGTACACCTGGCATAATTTTAGTCACCCATATCCCTCTATGCCTCTCGTAAGGAAATGTGCATCTAGTTTGCTTTTAAATCCTAGAACGGTGGATTCCACAATAACCTCCTCTGGGAGAGCATTCCAGGTGTCTACCACTCGCTGCGTGAAGCAGAACTTCCTGATATTTGTCCTGGACTTGTCCCCCCTTAGCTTCAGTCCATGTCCTCTTGTCCGTGTCACAATCTCAGCTCTGGAATTTTGCTACTCTTTGGGGTTCTGGAATCTTGCTATTCTTTGAGATTCTGCCTGGAATCTTGATACTGTTTGGGGTTCTAGAATCTTTTGTTACTCTTTGGGATTCTGGAATGTTGCTACTCCATTGTAACATCACTGATGAGGTTGGCTCTAAGGTACTGTGGAATGAGGCATCATAAGAACATAAGAACTGCCATCTCCGGATCAGACCTTCGGTCCATCTAGTCAGGTGATCCGCTCACGCGGAGGCCCTGCCAGGCGTACACCTGGCGTAATTTTTAGTCACCCATGTCCTTCTATGCCTCTCATACGGAGATGTGCATCTAGTTTGCTTTTGAATCCTAGAACGGTGGATTCCGCAATAACCTCCTCTGGGAGAGCATTCCAGGTGTCCATCACTCGCTGCGTGAAGCAGAACTTCCTGATATTTGTCCTGGACTTGTCCCCTCTTAGCTTCAGTCCATGTCCTCTTGTCTGTGTCACATTGGACATTGTAAATAATTTTTTTTTCCTGCTTTATTTTGTCGATTCCTTTCAGTATTTTGAAAGTCTTGATCATATCCCCTGGATGTTTTTAATTTGGATTTTTTTTTTTCTGTTAATGAGGATTCTATCAGTGGAGGGGCCGCTTTAAGACCCGCTCACCAGTGCCAAGTCACTTGAGAAAAAGTGTGCCAGGTTCTGAGAGAACTGTGTTTTATTTCATCTCTCCTAACTGCTGCTCTTCCTGGGGATTCTATCAGCTGGTTCAACACAGTAGCCCGGAGGGACTCAGATATGCGATCTACATTCCAAAAAGGGGTCATCTAACAAACCATGCATGAACCAGCATTTATGGCTGCTGCTGCAATGGCGCTGCCATAATGGCACGGAGAATGCCTCTTAAACCCAGCTTTCAGCCCAGAGCCTCCACTTGCAGCCAGCTCCCAGCCCACAACTTCTTCTACAGTGCCACGGGAGGACGGTCCACCTGTCTTTGCTCTGCCATCTCAGAGCGGGCTGGCGGAGCTGCAGCGTTTGGTTCTAGCCTTTCAGAAACACAGAAATTGAAGCGGAGGAGTCGCTTTTGTGGTACCGGCCTGGGCTGGCCTGGCTCGATTGGAGACATGGAATTAGAAGCTGACTGAGAGTGAGGATGACGGGTTTATTTTTTATCTTATTTTTAATTTTAATTTTGCTTTTGTTGGGCTCGTATAATTTTGCTATTTTTTTCCTGCTTTTATTTTTAGGATTTTTCTTTGGGGTTCTTTGATATTGAAGTTTTCCCTTCTGTTGTGCCTTTTACACACCTATAGTATTGAATTTATTGTATTATCTTTTCCCTCTTCCTTCTCTTTTATAGGTAAATGTAAGTAATTATTTCTTTCATAGGTACTATGGTTAGGTTGTGAGCCCGTTGGGACAGAGAGGGAAATTCAAAGGACCTGATTAGATTTTTGACCATTACTTAAGTCAATTTAATTGCTCTGTAAACCGCCTCGAATTCTTTGGAAGATTTAGGGCTCCTTTTACAAAGGTGCGCTAGTGTTTTTAGCGCACGCACTGGATTGCCCTGCTCATGAGGAGGTGGTAGCGGCTAGCCGCGTGGCATTTTAGCGCATTAAGGCCCTAACACACTTTTGTAAAAGGAGCCCCTAGCGGTATATAAAGACACCACATTAAATAAAAAAAAAATAAAAATAAGACATCTAGCTGGACAAAACGTCTAACTGGGCCATTTGGGGGGGGAAAAAGAAAGATGTGTTGCGGGTTCAAAAATGGACATTTAATGCCCCTCCATTGTCTTGTTGATGTTTATATTGTTCTATATATGGTATGCAACCTATTTTTGCAATAATAATAAAAAGGATTTAAACATAAACTCACATAACTGCTGAATACTTTACCTATTTACCACTCAAATAAATGAAGCTGTGGATATATTTTACTCAATTAACCTTTTACGGTTTGATGATTATGGGCTCCTTTTACGAAGTCACGGTAGCAGTTTAACGCGCGTAATAGCGCGCACTAAACCGCCGGACGTGCTAGCTGCCACCGCCTCCTCTTGAGCAGGCGGTAGTTTTCGGCTAGCGTGGGGGTTAGTGCATGATTAAAAGTTGTGCGCGCTAAAGCGGCTTCGTAAAAGGAGCCCTATATTTCTTAATTGCAACTATTAAGTCTCAAGGAAACTTTACATGTGCATGTAAGATGGGGTGGGACTAGGGGGTTTAGGAAAGAACGAGTGATAGTCTCATATCCTCTGTTCTAGATTTAAAAGGTCACCTCTCCTTAACCATTCTTGGAACAGATTTTGATCTATGTATGGGGTGTTTTTTGTTGTTTTTTTTAGTAACTCTCTGTTATCTCCCATTTCATTTGTACTTTAGCCACATGTTTTCCTTTTCTACTGGTCTAATTAACTCAAAATTAACTCAAAACCTGGCTCTTCTCTCAAGCTTTTAATGGCTATGCAACTGAACTGACTAGCCATTCACTCACACCACATCTAAACATACCTTATAGAACTGTACATATAATTTACCCTCAATCTAGCCACCCACTTTTATATTTATACCAATGCCTTTTTTTACCCATCTTGTCTATCCATATGTCCCAACTCTCTCTGTTCCATATTCAAAAAGGTTTCATTGCATTGTGCTGACATTGTAGCATTATATCTGTTATATGAATATTCTACAATGCTGCCTATTAAAGCATTTTATTTGTATCTTGCTGACATCATACCATACATGTACATCCCATATAATAAGCTAAATATAACACAGGATTACTTACAATGCAGCCAAAGATTGGATCCCATTTTTTTAAATGATATATTGCACTTAGACCCCATATAAGATGGTTGTCCGTCCTTTATGGGGCCAACAGTGTACTTATGTTATATGAATTTTCTACTATGCTACTTATTATGGCATACCATTTGCATTCTGCTATCATTGTATCCAATGTTGTGCAATATTGATTTATTTGTAATTAGTTACTGTAGTTAATTACTTTCTTGTAGTAATCAATAAAGTGGGTAACTTATCCCAGTAACTAATTAATTACTTTTGAAGAGTAACTAGCATAATATGACATGACATGGCAAAGGATGTGGTTGGTATAAGTTGGTCAAATCTCCTTGAAATAAGCATCAAGAGACGAACTTATGCAATAAGATGGATATTTTACTTCTTCATGTTCCATAAGGCTTTTACCATAAGTATTTTTGGATATGGTATTGGTAAAGGAAAAAGCAATTAATTACTCTAAGTAGATAACTGCAATCAGTAATCACTTTCCTAAATGAATAATTTAATTATTGCAACTAATTACTTTAAGCTGAGAAATGAAGAGTAACACTACACAACACTGATGGTATCATATTTCTGTTATGTAAATGTTCTAGTGTGCTACTACTAGGATTTAATGTGACCAGCTCCACATTTATCTCATTGTTCTAGTATTTGCTCATTTAACTATTGTAATGTTACTACAATGTAACCTGTTCATGTCAAGCTGTACTTGTTCTACAGTGTCTTGGATGACTCTCTTCATAAAAGTGATTAATACAGGTATATATTATTTAATAAGTGCATGTTGATTTTTTTTGAAAAGAGGCAGCTGAGGGAGGATATGATTGAGGTCTGCAAAATTCTGAGTGGTGTAGAACAGGTAAGCAAATTGATTTTACGCTCTTTCAAAGAGTATAAAGACCAGGGGGGCACACGATGAAATAATTTTAAAACAAATAGGAGGAAATACTATTTCACTCAACAAATAGTTAAGCTGTGGAACTCGTTGCCAGAGAATGTGGCAACGACGGCTAGTGTAGCTGGATTTAAAAAAGGTTTGGACAAGTTCCTGGAGAAAAAAAAAAAAAAAAATCCATAGTCTGTTATTGACACAGTGATGGGGAAAGCCTCTGCTTGCCCAAGGATTGGTAGCAATGGTTAGAGCAAGAGCCTCACCACTCTGAAACTGTGGGTTCAAATCCCATGCTGCTCCTTGTAACCTTGGGCAAGTCACTTAATCCCCCCATTGCCCCAGGTACGTTAGATAGAGTATGAGCCCACCGGGACAAATAGGGAAAAATGCTTGAGTACCTGAATGTAAACCACTTAGGCCATAAGTGGTTTTTAAATACATTAAAAAAAAAAAAAAATACTAGGGTTTCTGACACATACTTGTGACCCGGAACTGAGGTACCAGAATACTAGGATAGATGTACGTTTGTCTGGCTACTCTTATGTTTTCTCTTGTTTTGTAAATTCAATTGCCCATTTTGTTCTGTTGTTACTATTGGCTGGCTACGGGGCAGGAGGCAGGAGTGTGAAAACTGTGCCCCACCCATTAGCTTCCATTGCCTGACTACTGACATGACGTGTTCTTCAACCTTTTTACACCTATGGACCGGCAGAAATAAAAGTATTATTTTGTGGACCGGCATCGGTCCGCAGACCGGCGGTTGAAGAATACTGGGCTAAGTCGTGGGCCAGACCCCGCCCATCTCTACCCAATCTCCACCCCAGACCCTGCCCCCAAAGTCCTACTATTTTTTCCATTCATTTTTCATATATACACACAATATAATCTTATTAACAACGCATCGATCGCACCGCGGACCGGCAGTTGAAGAGCACAGTTTTGGGCCTGATGCACATGCCGGCCCAGTGGACCGGCAAGAAATTTCTGTGGACCGGCACTGGTGTATAGTGAATCACTCAGCAAGCCTACTAATTGGGTGGTATGCCAAGAATTAAACGCTTATGTTTATTAAAACACTTGATAGCCTACCATTTTTGAAAACCAGGTCACAGCGGCTCACAATATAATACCAATTAAAATGAATAAACATAAACGTGGAATTCCAATACTATTTTACAAAATGATTTGCCAAATATTTTTGAAGATCACAAGTTGTTTATGAATTGGTAAAATGCTATTTTGAATAAATATGCGTTTGCTTTAAATGCTTTTAATAATGGAAGAGGTTAAATTTGAGGCGATTTTACTATGGCCCTCCTTTACAAAGGTGCGCTAAGCGTTTTAGCGCATGATTAGCGCGCACTAAATCAACGCATGCGCTAAACGCTAACGTGTCCATAGGATAACATGCACGCATTAGCGTTTAGCGCATGTTTTAGCACGCACTAATATTTAGCGCACGCTAAAAACCATAGCGCGCCTTTGTAAAAGAGGGGGGGGGGGTACGTGGTGCACATTGGAAAGAATAATCCAAATCGTAGTTATTGGATGCTAGGGGATCAGCGCTCAAGAAAAAGATCCGGGTGTCATCGTGGACAGTACGCTGAAACCTTCCGCCCAATGTGCGGCTGTGGCCAAAAAAGCAAACAAGATGCTAGGAATTATTAGAAAAGGTAAACAAGACTAAGAATGTTATAATGCTTCTGTATCGCACAATGGTGCGACCTCACCAGTGCTGGATTAACCCAATAAGCAAAGTAAACACGTGCTTAGGGCACCAAGGGAAGGGGGGCACCACAGAAATTTTTCATAGCCTAAATTATTAAATTTATAGCCATTTTCAAAATTTAATGAAAAATGAATAAGTTCTGTTTATAAAGCGTTCTCTCTTGTGTCATCATGTTTATCCTGCAAAATAAAGTACACTATGCTCGCAGATTGGAAGCTATACAAATTTTGAACAATTCTAGATGCGTTTGAAACAGCGCAAGTGATGGGTACTAGCTCATAAGAAGTTCTTTGTTTAGTTGCCAACTGTCACGGATGTTAATTGCAGGTGCATTCATGACCTCTTCTTGCTTTCAAAGTCTTAAAGCCTCAAACAGCCTCAAAGTTGCTTAACGACTATTACATTATATTACATTACATTAGAGATTTCTATTCCGCCATTACCTTGCGGTTCAAGGCGGATTACAAAAGATTTATGAAAGGGGGGTTACATTGGAAGAACATTTGTCGTTACTAACATTTAAAAGAGTAGATCATTTGTCCAATAGCACACTCAGTTCTGGCTGTTCAATCTATTAAAACGTAAGTACGTTTTATATATTTTGAATGCGTTTAATTCTATTCTTGGATATGAGCTCAGACACTTTGGCGCACTCACCTAACAGCATCGTGCGCCAAACATGCCTTCATGCAAAATGTGCTCCTGTCCACTCATGTTGCAAAGTCTACTATTTCAGTACTATTTACTTTTGTTTATTCCAGCCCTTTTTGACAGAACATAGTTAAATGTATTTCAGTTTATTTGTTAAACACAAGTTTTAAAAGCGTTTTTATTTAGGAGTATTTCTGGTTATTTTAGTTTGTCCGTTGATTCAACACCAGATCTATCACATTTCAATCATTTAAGTGTACTTAGGTACTTAAAAAGATGGACAGCCTATTGAACGCTTTTTAACCGTTCTGGAAATAGAAAGCCACACCGGTGAGAAAATGGCAAACCGAGTGTTGCAGTACTTATGTGAAGCTTGTAGACTAGATTTTTCAAAATGTAGGGGGTCAGTCTTATGACAATGCTGGTAACATGTCTGGGCGTTATAAGGGGATGCAGCAAAAATTTTTAGAAACAAACAAGTTTGCTATATATGTACCACGTGCAGCTCATTCACTAAATCTGGGTGGCCAAAGTGCTGTTGACTGCTGTCAAGAGGCTGTTAATTTCTTCTCTACAGTACAGTTTACTCTATACCTTTTTTTCAGCCTTAACCCTTTCAGGACCATAAGGATCGTAGGCCAATTTTTGTGGTTTTGACGACATTTTTATGGTAAAAAGGGCTTGCAGATGCCAAAAAATTGATTTTTTTTTTGTGAAATATCATTATTTTTATTTAAAAAAATCACACTTCTGGCTTATGGACAGTGTGGCAAGTGAATCTTCTCGTCAATCTAGCAACGACGCTAATGAATGAATGTCGGAACCAGTTTGTTTACATAAAGGCAGTATCATATGGAATCCGTACATATCAAATTTAGAACTGTAGACTATCCCAATCAAAATTTATAGGATTTTAAAGTTATGGGACAAATATGTCCCTTGGTCCTGAAAGGGTTAACCAGCCGTTGGAAAATTCTTAAAGATCGTATTAAAAATACAAGTGTCTTAAAATCCCTCTCTGATACAAGATAGGAGGCACATGCTATGGCAATGGCAGCAATTTTGAAATCTTTCTTTGAAATTTTAGACCAACAAAGGAAAAGAAGACCCAATGATCCACAGTGAAAACAATCCACCGACTTAAACAAAGAGCTGTGGATACAAATGTTCTGGAATTGATTTATTGTACCCTGTCATATAAAACCATAAAAATACAATGATAAAAAGTACGATGATAAAAATCCAAACGGACCCTACACGGTCCATGTTTCGGCGAACACGCCTTCCTCAGGGGTCCAATGGTTTGCAAACGCACATATAAATAATTGGACTGAAAACAGTCTATGATCTTTAAACATGTGAGACAAGCTAAAGTAGCATTAAAATATATAGCCGAAGACCAGTCACAAAAGGGAGACGCTAGAAGAGAAGCAAATAATATTGCAGATAAGATGCAAGAGCTAGAATTCGTTTTTATGTTGAATTTTTAGAATGAGATTTTGCAGAATTTTCACAGAGTAAACAAAGTTCTACAAAATGAGGACCTGTGCAGATCCGTATGTATCATTAGCTGACCAACTGTGTACTTTACGAGATCAATTTGAAAAAAATATGAAAAGGATGCAAAGGAAATGTTACCAGGGGCTCCTTTTACAAAGGCGCACTAACGGTTTTAGCACGCGTTAAAATGCCCCGCGCGCTAGCCGCTCCCGCCTCCTTTTAAGCAGGCAGTAATTTTTCGGCTAGCGCACGCTAATCTCGTGCATGCGCTAAAAACGCTAGTGCACCTTAGTATAAGGAGCTCCAGATGTTGGTTACAAGACAGCTATAACTTGCAAATGTATCAGAAATAAGCTACCCAATGATGGAGATACACCAGAAGTATATCTGAATGCCAGAGATAAATTTCGTATCAGCACCTGTTGCACAATTCTTGACAAACTTGCAACTGAGATGAAAAGAAGAGGAGAGATATACAAAGAAATAGCAGAGACATTTTCTTTTCTATGTGATGTGCCATATAATGTCACTTCATCATCTACTAACGTTGAAAGGTATTCTCAGTGCTGTAGAAAGCTGATTGATGCTTACCCAGAGGACTTCAATAGTAATTTCTCAGCAGTTTCAGTTATATGTGCGCCATAAGTTCAGTGCAACAGAAAATGTAAAAAACAAGATTCAGTCACACTGAACTTTATAAAATAATTTTAGAAGACAATATTGAGTGTGCCTTTCCAAATGTATATATTTTTAACATTAATGATCACAAACTGCTCATTTTCTCGGTTGAAATATATTACAAATCCCTTCAGAGCAACTGTGCAACAAGGCAGGCTGGATGTCTTATCTCTATTATGTATAGAAGCAAATGTGCAAGATTGATTAAGAAGATCTGATCAAAGACTTTGCAAGAAAAAAAATTAGGAGAAAATTATTGTCATAAATCAAAAGGAAGCATACAGAAATAATTATTATTTTCCTTCTTACCGTAAGTTTTGTTTAATTTAGAATTTTCAATAGATAAAATTTTATTTTATGGTTTATTATTGTTTTAATATTTTGAATTACTAGTGTAAGTGACACCAAAATTAGTTAGTGCTTAGGGTATCTAAGGGTCTTAATCCGGCCCTGGACCTCACCTTGAGTATTGCATTCAGTTCTGGTCTCCTTATATCAAAAAAGATATAGCGGCACTAAAAAAGGTTCAAAAAAGAGTGACCAAGATGATAAAGGGGATGGAACTCCTCTCGTATGAGGAAAGACTAAAGGGCTCTTCAGTTTGGAAAAGAGATGGCTGAGGGGAGATATGATTGAAGTTTACAAAATCCTGAGTGGTGTAGAACGGGTACAAGTGGATCGATTTTTTTTTTACTGTGCAAGACTTACAAAGACTAGGGGACCCCTGATGAAGTTACAGAATAATACTTTTAAAACCAATAGGAGGAAATATGTTTTCACTCAGAGAATAGCTATACTCTGGAATGTGGTTAATGTAGCTGGTTTTAAAAAAGGTTTGGACAAGTTCCCGGAGGAAAAGTCCATAGTCTGCTGTTGAGGCAGACATGGGAGAAGCCACTGCTTGCCCTGGATTGGTGGCATGGAATACTGCTACTATTTGGGGTTTTGCCAGGTATCTGTGACTTGGATTGGCCTCTGTGAAGAAGGGATACTGGGCTAGATCAGTCTATGAGATCTATGTGCATGCACTGCTTTCAATGCATATTCATTGGGGAAATCTTGAAAACCCGACTGGATTGCGGCCCTCAAGGAGGGACTTTGAGATCCCTGGGCTAGATGGACCATTGGTCTCACCCAGTAAGGCTATTCTTATGTTCTTAAGTGGTGCAATAGACATTGTTGAAAATCAGTTAAAGGAAATCATATCAATTGAAAACTTTGAATCTTAAACATGGGACATTTGGGCCTGATTCTATAAGTGGTACCTAAGTTAGATGCTGCTGGTTGTCTAGATTGGGGATGTCTAGCTGAGTTTAGCATGGAACTCAAAATTGTTTTAATTGGCTTAATTGCCATTGAAGTCTAATTGATTTTTTTTTTTTTTTAATCAATCAATTAAAAGTTGAACTCCAAGCAGTGCCTATTGGCACCTAATGCTGACTACCTGAAAAGTAGGTGTAGTTAAGGACAGAGAATAAGCATGGTTGACAGGAATTGCTAGGTATCTGTGTTAAGTGCTGGTAAATTAGGCCAGGAAAACCAGCACCTAGCAGTTGATTGACTGTTGGGTTGAAAAGTTGGTGGCAGGTCAAAAGCGCGCCGGGACAAAGGCGCGCCCAGACAATTGAGCGCAGCGCGGAGGCGCGCGCCGCTCAAAATTACTGTTTTTAGGGCTCTGACGGGGGGCGTGGGTGGGGAACCCCCCCACTTTACTTAATAGACATCGCGCCGCGTTGTGGGGGGTGTGGGGGGTTGTAACCCCCCACATTTTACTGAAAACTTCACTTTTCCCTGTTTTTAGGGAAAAAGTTAAGTTTACAGTAAAATGTGGAGGGTTATAACCCCCCAAACCCCCCATAACGCCGGCGCGATGTCTATTAAGTAAAGTGGGGGGGGGGGGGTTTCCCCAACAAAACCCCCTGTCAGAGCCCCTAAAAACTGTAATTTTCTTCGGTGCGCGCCTCCGTCTTGCGCTCACTTGTCGGCGCGCACCTTTGTCTTTCGCACCGTTGTCTATGAACTGAAAAGTTAGGCATGGTTAGGCACCGTTTATACAATCAAACCTTTTATGTTTACCATGGAACAATTTGGCACTAAATTATGACAAGTAAAAACTAGGA
This sequence comes from Geotrypetes seraphini, assembly GCF_902459505.1. Classification (NCBI taxonomy): domain Eukaryota; kingdom Metazoa; phylum Chordata; class Amphibia; order Gymnophiona; family Dermophiidae; genus Geotrypetes; species Geotrypetes seraphini. The sequence goes on from NC_047096.1 coordinate 21,312,153, forward strand.
AGTTGTAACGAGATGAAAAAGATTACCAACATAAGTCACTTTCTCTTTGGATGGTTAAATCAAAAACAGACTCATTGAATAAACAAGTTGCATTTGATAATTCTTCACATGAGACATCGTTATGGCGACGAACCGGGATCACACAATTTTCAGTCCAGCCATTCTTGTGATAACAATGCCCAGGGAAATTTTTCTTCCTGATGTTATCCCAGGGGATGCAGGTTTATTTTGTTTATTTTACTTTGTATGTTACTTTGTAACTCATTCTGAGGTGCGGCTCCAGGAAGTGACGTCAGAGGAAGAGCCGACGCTGGTGCGACAGCAGGTTGGGAGTTGCTGCTTGCGCCAGGAATGTTACAGAGGTATGGGGGAAGGGAAGCAGCGTGCAAGCATGGTGGGGAAGGAACGGGGGGGGGGGGGCGGTAGAGGATGGGTGACTGTGCCCTTACCAAGACGGCGCCCAGGACGGACTCCCCCCCCCTTACTATGTCACTGTACAGGGGTAAGTGTCATCAAAGCAACTAAGTTCTATTAAGTAAGGGTGTAAAAAGGAGAGATTGTGCATGGGCAAAGGGTGGACATGGCACATGCAATGCTGCAACTAATGCAAGCAACTTGCAAAATATAGTAAGTCAAGAGTCTCCAACGCGCGGCCCTAGAGACGCATAAGGCCTCCAAAGCCCTCTTTGAGGTCCTCAAACAGTTGGCTGAAATGCTCTTCAAATCCTGTACATGCATTAATTTCAATCTTGTCCACTTGATATAGTAACTGCAAACAATTTCTTAATTGCGTCTCATTTATGGAATTTGCTGCTGTGGACAATTCAAAATAAAGTGAAGCATTGTAGAATCATTATTAGTATTAATTCTTAATGTTTAATACTAGGTCTGAAGAAGCAGGTCAAGGTGATTTACAAAGTTAGTAACATGCGTAAGCTTGACATTTGTTGGTGGCCCACAGAGCTTTCTCATAGTCATACTGCGACGACTGCAATAGGTTTACATGCACTTGCCACATTTAGGTGTCCACGTTTATTCTAGGTCTATGGCTAGGGTAGCTGTTGGCGCTTAAATTTAAGGTGTGTCGATGTAGAGTTATGCTAGTATTCTACAATGGAATCTGGATATTCAGGTGCGTGACATTGGGGGGGGGGGGCCTAAGAGAAGACACCCAGTTATAGAATTGCCCCCATATTAGTTTTTTCTTGCATTAGGACTAAGTACAAAGCCTGAGTCAAGTGAAACAGGGAGGAATGAGACAGTCAGAAATAGGGAAATGGTAGAGAAAGATATTATCATGCTCACAGAAGACACAAAGTAACATAGTAAGTGACTGCAGATAAAGACTTGCGTGATCCATCCAGTCCATCTAGCAGTCTCACATTCATCATCTAATTATTCATTTTTTTTTTTTTTTAGTTCAAATAATTTTATTATTTTAAAATATTGCTAAGTTCCTCAATAAGTTGTCCTCCCTTTCCCCCACGATAAGCAAGACCTGCACTCAGATGATATGAATGAGGTATAAAATAGGCCTACTTGCTCTTGATCTGTTTTGCCGTATACAGGACACAGACGTTTGTCTAGCATCGGTGACAATGCCCCAGTGCCAGAGTAGCCATCAAAGCTAACTCCAGCCCGTCCTGTCTTGCCATATACGGGACAAAGACAGCAGAAGTCCGTCCAGCATCAGCTTCACATCCCCACTTCTGGGGCTGCATTTAAACATCATTCCTTTGCATCATAAACAAAATTATGGTTGTTGGAGGTAGGCCCCTGTCTTTCTCACACACAATTGCACAGAATCACAGTACAGAACACAAGGTCAAGAGATCTCACCAAACTAGCAGAAGTAAATGATCGCTCACTACAGTTTCAAAAGTATAGAAGCTAACTCCAATATTAAAACAGATTTACACAAACGGTTTCTCATTTCCAGAATTCCATCTCCATCTTCATTCTCCCAGTCTTTACTCCCAAGGCTTTCCCTCCCATCATTTGCTCCCATAGACCCTTACCCCTTCAGCTTCCCTCTCATGCTTCACTCCTAGGATCTTTTTACCCTGCAGTTCCTCTACCAAACCTCATCCCCAGGGACTTCGAAAGTCTCACTATCAGGGACCTTATTTTTGGTTAATCTCTGCTCTTATGCCTTGCTTACTCACCCCTTCCCTCTTCCTGTGAGACTACTATTGGAATGTTTTTATGATTCAGTTATATATTCTGATATTTGCCAATGTGTGCTTATTTCTGTTCTGAAGAAGGGTTATTTTTGAAAGCTAATGAAAAAAAATGAATTAAGTTAGTCCAATTATAAAGATATCACCTTGTTTCATTTGTGTTTTGTTTTATTTCTATATATTACCTTTTAAAAGTGGATTAACATGGCTACCACACTATTTACTCCTTGCTTCCAGGAACCTCATACCTTCAAAGCATCCTCCATTTCTCTTGCCACTCCTCACTCCCATTGACAAGCCCTATTACGAATTCACTGGTTTAGAAAGAACATACATTAATGTGGATCAGAGAACTCCAGAAGACCCCACAGGAACACAGAGAAGGCACCAGAAGCAGAATCACTAATCTCCAGTACTAGTTTGCCAGAAGCAGGCACTGAGGGCAGAAGTGGCCGCTTCAATGAGGAGGAAGTTTCCACAGGAAAGTTTGCTGCCAGTATGGATCCACTCCAGCTGAATGCCATCTGTGCTTTTCATGGGGAAGAGGAAAAGTAAATTCCCTAGTCACAGAAAGAGAGGATGCAGAGACTGCAGGAAGCTTGGCCTTCCCAAGCCGTGGACCCTTCAGACCCTAAGCTTAGTCTTCTCTCTTTCTCCTTTCCTGCAATTTTAGGGGAAGCAGCACCAACTCACAATGCTCGAAGTTGTCCGGTTGTCACAGAAACGACCCTGATTAAAAACTCCTTTATACTGTGTGCTGTGTAAACAACTGTATCCACAGATCTCAGTGTGAAACAAGCACAGACATGTCAGAGAGAGAGACCGAAAGAGACTATACACATTGCCAGAAGTATGTCACAGATAGCCAGAGAGCACACACCTTGTGAAAATGGTTTCTGCATTAGTGTAATGACAAGACTACCTCTGATTGTGTCTAATTTCTAGATACACCATGTGGCCTAAGAACTTGGACCATTCCTGCTTACCTCACCAAGATTTCTTATTATCTCAAAAGGTCAGATCAAAAAGGACCAAACAAGGGTAGGGAAGTCAAGAGGCAGTTGTGTTTGTACAAACAACTCTGAAAACTAGACCTATGAAATCTGGACTTCCTGAATGACTAAAGAAGGAAAAGAGAGGAAAGAAGAGAAGAATAAGATGGAGAGAGAGGAAGACAGGAAGGGAAAGTAAAAAGAGAAGTGAGGGGACAGAAAAGGAGAAATGGAGAAAGAGGAACCGGGAGAAGAGCAATATGTGAATCCTATGGCTCACAGAGATCGTATAAAGGCTCAGAATTATGTTCTGTGGGAAAAGGTAGACAATTCTGTGGTGCAGCTTTTGTGATTTTGTATTTCATTACCATATTTTTGTATACAACAAAACTAAAAAAATATATAAAAAAGTTATAACTTTAAAAATAGTCATTCAGAATAATTATTCAACCAGTTTTGCAAAAGGTTTCTGCATTATTATTTTTTTAAACACTATGAAATATCTCAAAAGCAAATTACATCACTTTTCTACATAATCACCCTGTTTTACGATATGTTTTTCCCAGTGTCCTACTAACACGTCCTCTTACCACTTCTCCAGCCCCAACCATTTCCTGCAAAGATATGAAAGTGTGGAAACTTTTTGAAGAACCCTTGTATGTTTGATGTATTTTCACAGTCATCTTTCTTGGCCTATCCAAATTAAATCTACACTATTGCAGATTGTTACATCAATAAAATTACTGGGTGTAATTTTTGATGCAAGTTTCACGTATCATGAACAAATTTGTGCAGTTGTTAGGAAATGTTTCTATAGCATGAGAATGATCCGTTCGTTAACAAAAATTTTAGACTCCACAGCTATTAACATACTAAGACACTCACTTGTAATCTCCAGTCTCGACTACTGTAATGCTCTCTACAAGGGCATTACACAGAAAGAGCTCAGTCGCCTCCAAATCATTCAAAGTACATCAATAAAAATCATCACCAACTCTAAAAAATACGATCATGTTATCCCATTATTAAAAAAGGCATACTGGTTACCAATAGGATATAGGATAACATATAAAATTCTTCTCGTGACATTTAAAATGTATACTACTAACTGTCCTGACTTCATAAATAAACTTTTGATCCCCTATAATCCCTCAAGAGCCCTACGCTCCTCTTCAACTCACCTTCTATCCGTTCCCTCTCTTAACCATATATATACACATTTCGTACATCTATCTTCTCAGTAACTGCCCCATCTATTTGGAAAGCTGCTCCGCTGGATCTAAAAGAAGAACCATCATTGGATCGGTTCAAATCTAAATGAAAAACTTTATTTAGAGACGCATTTAATACTTAAACGTCCTTTTCAGGAAGACAGAGGGCTGTTAATTCTTAACTCATTCTTTTAGCGGAATGTTAGATACTGAGTAACCTTTTCCTTTTGTTCTTCCCCTTTTATGTGCTTTCCTATTCTTATATTGTAGTTCTTCCCCTTCTTCCCCTATTGTAAGTCTCTAGTCCTTGTTTCGTAAGTCTGTAAATGTTGGTCTTTTGAAAGAAGCAAAAATTAAACCCATTGGTGGTATTTTATCGTTCGTCGCCTTGAAACTTTGTTTAGGCGATTAATCAAATTTTTAATAAAACTTGAAACTATCAATTAAGTTTCTAGGCAGATTACATACCAAAATACAAATTTCCATGAAACAATGCAATCAATCAACTCCCCCCCCAAACATCGTCACTAACATATTTTACTTTATTTTTCGTTTCTTTTAGCTTCCTTTCATCTTCCATCTCCCATTTTACTCATGTTTTGTTCCCTCAGCAGAAGTGCTACTCTTTGCATTTCTTCTTCCCTTCCAATTTTTTAAAGTACTCCCCTCACCCATTTCTCACTCCCCATCCATTCATTCCCCCTCTAGTCTCTACTCCAGTGTTTCACTAGTCATTCCTACTGCCACACCCCTATCATCTCATCCCCATCATCATCCTTCCCTCCTCATCGCTAATCCCCATCTCACCATTCCCCAAACTCACCCCTCCATCTTACCCCACATTCACTCCTTTGACCTTCTTCATACAAGTGTCACATACTGTTCACCCTGTCTCTCAAATTAGGCCTCCCTCGGGCACCCCACCCCACCTCCAGATAATGCCTCTTCATGCCATTCCCTCTTCCTCCATACTGCCTTGCACACCTGTCCCTTTTCTCTCTAAATTATTAATGTCCCAATGCTATACCACTGGACTCATAGCCTTCTTCTATGTGACTGGCATTTAACTGGAGGAGATTATGGTGACTAGGAGGAGGGACGATGTTATATAGGCCTTGGAAGATTTGAGAGACTGCAGAGGCCTAACAGGGAAAGTCAGGGCTGGTCATTATTTAGCAGCTTGGTAGGGAAGTCTACACATGGATAAGGAAGAGATGTGGACAGGAGTGTGTGAAGCATCCTTTGACAAAGAAGAAGAAGAAGGAGTCATGGTAAAGTGTAAAGTGACCTGGAAGGGAAAATAGTGGATGGGTACAAGCATAGGTGCCAGTGCTGACCACCCCCAATATTTTTGGGATCTCAAGTGACCAGGGCCAGCATGTGGTCCTGACATCTCTTCCTCTCCTGTTCCACTCCCTCCCTTCCCTTCACCTTCCCAATCTCCTTTTAATCTTCTTTTTTGAAGGGGACTTGGCACGGCAGCCATTCTCATAAGCTGACGGCGCTACCCTAAAGCTTTCCCTTTGATGCAATCCACCCCCCCTTGCCACAATTTCCTGTTTCCACCTGGGCACATCGCAGCAGAGACAAAGCTTCGTGGCAGTGCTGGCAGCTTTTGAGAATGGCTATCGCGCCAGGGCCCCTCCAAAAAAGAAGGCTGAAAAGAGACCGTGAAGGTGAGGGAAGGGAAGGACAGAAGAGGAAGAGATGCCCAGACCGTTGGGTTCTCTGGAACTGCTTTAAGTTAGCCCAGGGGTGCAGGTGGGGGCAGGGAGGGATGACAGCAGGGGGAAACACAGACGAGAGGGAGGGAAGGAGAGCGAGATGTCAAACTATGGGAGAGGAGAGAGATGCCAGGCTGTGGGAAGAAGAGAAGAAAGATGTCAGACTACGGAAAGGGGAGAGGGAGGAGATGGAACACAGGGATGGAGGGGAAAAGGAGAGATAGGGAAGAGAGAGTGCACAGGGATGGAGGGAAGAGGAGATAGAAGAAATGCTTCTTATGAATAGATGGGAATAGGGGAGAAGAAAGAGGAAGGAGATGGTACACATGATTAGATGGGAAGGGAAGACATGAAAAAGTAGATAGATTTTGAAAAGAAAGCAGAAAAGTTGAAGAAAGATGAATGTTAAAAGTTAATGCCAAAGATGGATATAGACAAGAGAGACTGACTCTGTATGTTAGCACAACCCAAGAGCAGGACCTGCTATGCAAAAATATGGCTCAGAAAAATGTAACTCTAAAGAGGGAGAAGCAACCCCCTCTTAAGACAAGAGTTTTATCTTTTAATCATTGCTTAATAAATGCAAAGGCAAGTCCCACTTAAGGGTGTGAGTTGTAAAAAACTGAATGAATATCTTAATGTGTATTTTCAAAAAACTTCTAAATAATTTCAAATCTTGCATTCGGGTTGACACTAGACACTTTTGCAATCAAAAAGATTGAAAAATAAAGGTACTTATCAGGGTCCCGACGCGGCCCCGTTTCAGTATCTGCCTCAGGAGACCCCGTCTGATAACTGCTAGAAAGGGTAACAACCATGAAAAAATTCCAAAAAGTGTCGTTCTAGAAATGAAACATCTCTGTGCTCATTTCTAGAACGACACTTTTTGGAATTTTTTCATGGTTGTTACCCTTTCTAGCAGTTATCAGACGGGGTCTCCTGAGGCAGATACTGAAACGGGGCCGCGTCGGGACCCTGATAAGTACCTTTATTTTTCAATCTTTTTGATTGCAAAAGTGTCTAGTGTCAACCCGAATGCAAGATTTGAAATTATTTAGAAGTTTTTTGAAAATACACATTAAGATATTCATTCAGTTTTTTACAACTCACACCCTTAAGTGGGACTTGCCTTTGCATTTATTAAGCAATGATTAAAAGATAAAACTCTTGTCTTAAGAGGGGGTTGCTTCTCCCTCTTTAGAGTTACATTTTTCTGAGCCATATTTTTGCATAGCAGGTCCTGCTCTTGGGTTGTGCTAACATACAGAGTCAGTCTCTCTTGTTTATATTTCAAATTGTTTTTCTGACTCCTTAGTTACTTTGTCCCTGCTACAGTGGAAACAAAGATGGATATAGAGCAGAAAGTGAAGAAGGAGAGAAAAACAGAAAAATTGATAAGAAGGCCCTGGAAACACAGTTAAAAGCACAGACAAGGAAGTTCAATCACAGACTGGGAAAAAATGATTAGAAAATAAAATCACCAGACAACAAAGATAGGGAATATGATTTTATTTTCCAATTTAGTGATTAAAATGCGTCTGTTTTGAGAATTTATATCTGCTGTCTATATTTTGCACTATTCAGGAAGAAATTAATTTCTTCCTATTTCTCTGGTGTTGCACTGCATGTAGAGTGTGGTATCTTAAGATTTTGTTTGTATTAGTACTTTTAGTTTGTGGTCCTGTATTTGCATAGGGGTTATCTGTGTTCTGCATGTGTGACCAATGCCAGGTGTTCTTGTAAGAATGAATGGTGAGAAGCATAATTTTGTGGTTAACCATTATATATTGTTAATAAGATTATATTGTGTGTATATGTATGAAAAATGAATGTAAAAAATAGCATTACAATTAATACTATATTATGGGGGTGGGGTCAGTGGCATTCAAAGTGAGACACATTTTGGATTTCTCATGAAGCATCCCTCTGGCAAAGTGAGATGTGCCCTAAGGGGGAATTTCTATAAATGGCGTCTAAAAAGATAGGCATCTATCGCGAGTCAATCACACTTTTGCGCCTTTTACAGAATTGCGCCTAACTTAGGCATCAGTTATGTAGACCTGGCTTTTAAAGGCCTACATTATAGGCGCCTAAGTCATTAACAGAGTTGCGCCCTGCAGCGCCTAAGTCACTCTCCAACCCTAACTATGCCTACATTGGAGTTATGTACCACTAGGGGCCTATCTTTTGTAGAATTGCGCCTAAGAAAATAGGTGCCTACCACACAATTAATTTTCATTTTTTTCCAATTATGAGCTTGTTAAAAGCTCATAATTGAAGCCTATTTACTAATTAAGTTTGGCTACTAACTTTAGATGCCTAAGGGGCTCATAATCGAAAAAGAAAAACGTCTAAAAACCGGCCTAAGTCTGCACTTGGACGAACATTTCCCAAATACGTCCAAATGCCGATAATAAAAACGGATTTTGGACGTATTTCTAAACGACCTAGGCCTACATAGTGCCGCTGAACGACCAAAGCTAAACGGGGTGTTTCGGGAGAAGTGTCGAGGATGGGAGTTGGGCGGGACGTGGACCGGCTTAGACTTAATCGTACAGCATGTATAACAACCGATGATCAACAGAACTTAGACCATGGTCTAAGTCACAAAAACCCACCTAAAGTCACCAGAAAAGCCCTGCAAACACATAAAACAGACCCCCACACACTACCCCAGTGATCCCCGACCCCCCACCCCCATGAAAATATTAATCCCACCTTTAAAATTCAGCCTCCAGACCATCATCACCTAGCCGCCTGGCATAGGAAAGACTAGTCGTCCACACTGAGGCAGCTTAAGTTGTCTTGGAGGTAGATTAGGGACTCATGGAAAGGAGGACCCATGCCCATAAGCCCCTGTAATCACTGCATTGATACTTAAACATGTGCACTCCCCTATACACCCCCCAAAACCCTTTTGTACTGGCATATAAGTGGCTCCTGCAGCCATAAGGGCTATTGGGGTGGTAGATAAGTGGGTCTAGGGGATTCTGGAAGTGGTTTGGGGGCTCACCATGACCTATAAGAGAGCTGTAGTGAGATGAAGACATGGCACCCTTTTTGTGAAGTTCACAGCAGTGCCCTGTAAGGTACTCCACTATTTAGGTGGCATGTCTGGGTGTTCAGTCCATCACTTTGCAGACCCCTCCCACGTCCAACAGGGCTTGTTCTAGGCGTTTTGGACTTGGACGAAAAGTTAGACGAAAATGTGGTATAAAGATGGACGATTTAGCGACTTGGACGATCAGATCTGCAGGACTTATAATTAGACAATTTTCGAAAGTAAAAAAATTTTGGACGTATTTTTTTGAAAATGTGTCCTAGGCTGATTTTTTTACTTTGGACGACTTGCGAGTTGGACATAAATGGACTTAGACGTCCCGCGCCTTTCTTTAAGCACCTCTTACAGAATTTGCCTCTAACTAGGGTTACCAGACGTCTGGATTTATCTGGACATGTCCTCTTTTTTGAGGATTCTCCAGGCGTCCGGACAGCTTTTCAAAACCTGGCATTTTGTCCGGGTTTTACAGTCGTAAAATCTGTTAACCCTACCTCTAACTGTTCATATAAATATATTATTAGGAAACAGGAGCTCCAAGAGATGCTCAGAATATACCAGTGCCCCTTCCAGTGCAGGGGTACAGTTCTACTCACAGCCACATCTCATCCTCATTCTGTAATACACTAGATACAGTCCCTGATTACAGCCCCCTCTAATCCCCGGCTCTGTAACCCAAGAATATAATAATGCCTTTCATTTCACAGGAAGCAGTCATTGCCCATTCCATTTGATTATTTAAATAGCCACAAACTACTCAGTGCAATGTACAGATATTTTTAAAAGATAAACATAAATCAACAGAAAACCAACAGAAATCACCTCAGAATTGACTCATAAGAAAAAGAGATCCAGATTACCCCCCGTGCCACATCATGAACCTCATCTTACCCCCATTTCTGTCACCCTAACACAGCATAATGCTCAGGAAAGACTTTTCAGCTGCTTTCATGTTATGAACTTTGCTAGGATTTGAACAGCTTTGCTGCGCTAGGCCTGGTGTAGTGGTAAAGTCACAGATAAACTCAAATAAAAACCTAGATTTCTCCTAGGACAAGCAGGATGAGTCAGCCACATATGGGTGTTGTCCCAACAGCTCCCAATTTGCGGATAAGCTCTCCAATAGCTCAGAGAGATTTTTTTTTTTTCTCTCTGAGCATGTGCAGTACCCGGGCCCCACTGGGCATGCCCGAGCCCTACCCATTTCCCCCTGCTTCCCCCTAATCCCCAGTCTTTAGTTTCCGCCCGTTCCCATCGGTCGGATTTTCTATAGCTATCCATTACAACTTTCTACTCATCACCTTGAAGATGCCTGAATCATCTAAAGAAACGACTGGGATGCAGGAGAAGGATGAATACACTGGATCCAGTAGCCCACAAATGGGGTAGCTGCTTGCTCCAGGAACATTAAAGAGGTACAGGGGGAGGGAAGGGATGTGTGTGCACAGTAGTGGGGGGGGGGCAGGGAAGGAGTGGGGGAGCTGAGAGGAGGATGGGTGTTGGCACCCCCACCAAGACAGCGCCCGGGGTGGACTGCCCCTCCCCTTACACCACTGGGACTTAGTACAAAAACAATAGAGCAATGCTCTTATCCAGATACAAGGCAGATCCTCCTATGCTCCTGCCCTGTGCAGTCTCACTACTCACAATGGCTGACACAAGTTTATTTATTTGGATTTATTGACTGCCTTTTAATGAAAAGATTCACCCAAAGTAGTTTACAATACATTGAATAGTAATCAGGTACTCTTAAGTATTCTCCCTATCTGTCCCGGCAGGCTCACAATGTAATTGGGGTAAGTGGGGCAATGTAACTTGCCTAGAGTCACAAGAAGCATGCTGGGATTGAATTCACAGGGTCCTGAGGCGGCAGCTCTAACCCCCTACTCCATTCCACAGTAACCTCATGAGACTGCCGTGAGTTTGGTTTATATTCGCGTGAAATCCCCCCTCCCCCCATAGTCATCCAGATGATTACGTGTAACCGGAAGAGTTACGACAGACTTAATTATACATTTTGGTGGGCAAATATTTGTTCCACGTATAAATATGAGAGAATGAATGCGGAGTGTTTGGGGGTCTAGTATGACATTTAATAAGGTGTGGAGCCCATTGCCTGCATATGTTGAATTGCAATGAATGTCAGGTATCTCCCTTTTTATAGACTCCTTACACATCCAGGGGGAGGAGGTGGGTGTGGGGAGGGGAAGGTATTTGGGATTGCTAAAGGTATTTTTCTATAATATTGTAATAATATATGCATGTGCAGTGTAATAGTTATGTGAGGAAGGGAGGGAGAAAAGGATTGGTAATGTATTAATTTTGTGTATTTTAAGTGTGTTATGTATAATGTTCATGTTTAATATAGTTGTATTGCATTGTCAAAATTTGAAAATCAATAAAGAATTTAAAAAAAAGAAAAGAAATCCCCCCCCCCTTTTTTTTAGGGGGAAAAGGTTAGCTCAGTTTATATTCATATGATTTTATATTTGAGTACATATAGTAATAGTAAAGTTTAAAACTTTCTGGTTCAAATTACAGAAAAATGAAAAGTGAATAGACTGGCTTCCGTCTTGATGACCCTACGGTCAGTTGGATTCTTGGGATACCCACCGTGAATAGTTTCTGTTAAACAGACACTGACAAACGTACTCCTTTGTCATAAAGGACATCAGCAAATAGACTCCTGCCCTATATGCCTCCTTCAATGTACTTCTTGCCTGTATCTAGTCATGTCCTTGGATTTACTTTGTGGCTTTCTTCTTGTAACCCGTTCTGAGCTTTTTTGGGAGGACGGGATAAAAATCGAAATAAATAAATAAATTTGCATCAGGGCTGCACTGAATATTTGTATTTGATTCAATTCTGCTCCAAATACATTATTCGTACTTGGCCAAATAGTGATTTAAATTTGAATACCAATAATCCGGAACTCTACTGTGCTAAATCCTACTGAAATAAACACCTGATCTCTGATTTCATGTTGCTTCTTTTATTATTTGTTATGTTAAAAAGCTTAATGGCCATTATTTGTACAGTATTTGATATTCATATTCAGCCAAATAATATTTTTCATTATTCATATTCGGCCGAATATGCTATTTGGTACAGCTCCAATTTTGTCTCCATGAAGGTTTGAGAAGCCTTGTGATAGCACAATGATATCATACCCACATCTAAAAGAATAGGCTTATAAATGATTTGTTCACCTTTAGTGACCTCACAGCTCCTCTCACTTCCCCTGGCTTTGCCTCTGAATTAAGGTCATTCCATCCTGACCCAGGCACTGTAAAACACGAATTATGAGTTTTAGAGAGAGTCTAGGATACCCACCTATAGGAACAGCATGGAAACTGATGTGGGGGAGAGGGGGGGGGGATCATCTAGTCTGTCCCCCTTAGAGAAGGATGATCTACAGTACTGCCTCCCCTCTTCACAAACGGAATGATAACCCCCCCTTTCCAGTCACTGATTTGTCAATGGGCAACAAGTTAAGAGATGTGTTTTTGAGCTAAAGGGTATTGCCAAGGATGCCTAAAGAGTAAGGACTGCTATGAGGGATCTGTATTAAGATTAAGGGATCCTATGAGAAATGTTTTTTTCTTTTTCATCAGGAATTAGTAACTTAGCCACACTTGCTTCCCTACCAAGTTACCTGCTCTAGACTTGGCTCACTCATTTGCATATTCTCCTCCTTGTCGCTGTCATATGTGAAATACAAAGTCCCTAAAGAGATACACATCTCCCTATCACACACCTGACAGCAGATAAGAGGGGCCCTTCACAGTAACCTGTCATGCACAAGAACTAGGGCCTGCTGGGTATCAGAATAGCATGCAAGTTTCCCTGGAATAAAAAGAGGCAGAAAGGAGGAATTAAAATCTTCAACGACTAACCTGCTTCCAGTGGTAAGTAGAGAGACAAAGAGCTGTATATCTCCCATATTCAGGCCCCTTCTGCCCCCTTCCTGTCCCTCACTCGTATCCCCCCCCCCACCCCCAGAAACACAGAGAACATGGCAAGATAAGCAGAAGGCTAGGACTCTCCGGTAATGCAGCACTGCTCAGGTTACTGTCAGGATAAATATAGCTGCTCACTCTGAGCTTACTGGTGAGCCTGTGCATGCAGCACATTCCAACACCAACAACTATTAAAGGGCCAAGCAGCCTTTAACCCAGCGACAGACTGAACGGCCCCCAAATGACCACCGATTTATGGCCCTCACTGCCAAACAATATGGCCATCCTTTGGAGTCATTTTTGTAAGGACCGCACTTCTCCCTTGAAACAAACCCTAATTTACTCCAGCACTCCATGTCCTTGCTTACTCAGTTATTGATTGCCCCCCTCCTCACCTGATATCATCCGCTGTTTCCCTAACAAATCACTCCAACACATCACCAACTGAGAGCTACTACATGCCTCCGGCTCCCCCACCCCCTTCATACAGTCCTAAAGACATCACTGATTCTCTTATCTGATGTTTTCCCAACACTTCAATTACTCCTGCCCCGGTGTAACCTCCAGACAAATCCCTATTGTAATGAATGAGGGTCAGTGGACTACAAAATCCAGAAGGTAATTTCTAACAACACTTTCATAGATATGCCTTTACCAGGGAATAGCTTTTTATTAAAATGCTCATTCTTTTTGCAGCCACTGTACACATGCAAGCAATGCTTATACATTGAGCTCAAACCAGAAAAAACTAAGGTCTCCTTTTACTAAACAGCGCTAGAGGTTTTTTAGCGCGGTAAATGCTCCAACGCTCATAGAATTCCTATGAGCGATGGAGCATTTACCTCACCAGCCTGTGCTAAAAACCTCTAATGCTGTTTAGTATAAAACCCAGCGTAAGATACTGTGGGCGAGGGGAGATAGTCATGGCATTCCTGATGTTCTGTATGTGGCGGATTTTATCCAGCATGCATACGGGGAGACAAATAGAATGTAAGAAATGTCTGGAGTTTTTGTAGTAACGCTATCCAGCAAACATTACCCACAGACAAAAGCAAAATTCAAAAAAATGCATTCATAAGTATATTCAAGTGATTTAGAACTTGATTTCTAAACATTTATGAGCAATGAACTTTGAAAGATGACGTATTCTCCGAGGCTCCCACTGAAACACCTTCAACAATACATAGGGCTCCTTTCACAAAGCCGCGCTAGGGCCTTAATGGGGGACATGATTGAGACCTTTAAATATATCACGGGGCGTATAGAGGTGAAAGATGATATCTTCAGTCTTACAGGGCCCACGGTAACCAGAGGACACTCGCTGAAAATCAGGGGAGGGAAATTTCAAGGTGATACTAGGAAGTACTTCTTCACCGAAAGGGTGGTCGATCATTCGAACGAGCTGCCTCAGCAGGTGATTGAGGCCAACAGCGTGTCAGATTTTAAGAGAAAATGGGATATTCATGTGGGATCTATAGGGGAGTAAGAATCAGGGAGTGGATCATTGGTATGGGCAGACTCGATGGGCTATGGCCCTTTTCTGCCGTCAATTTCTATGTTTCTATGAAATAACATGCGCTAAATTGCCCCGCGCGCTAGCTGCTACCGCCTCCTTCTGAGCAAGCGGTAGATTTTCAACTAGCGCGCACTATAGCGTGCGCTAATCCGGTGCGAAGGCTAAAACGCTTAGCGCACCTTCGTAAAAGGAGCCCATAGATTTCCTCAAAATGTTTTGAGTTTGCCGAATATTTTGTTGAGCGACCAATAGCTGTTTCTTGCAGGCAAACCGTTTGATAAGGCACAATTTTGTTGTATTTCAGAGATTATTAACATCTCGGCTTCCTGAAGCAGCCTTGGAAAACATGGTTTTGTGCCGAGGCCGAGGGTCACCTTTTGTCACACGATAAATGCACTTTAAAAATTATTTTGAGACATTGGAAGTACTGAAGCATATCTGTGCTGTGATTAGAATTTTTGAAGAGAACCACTAGTCTGTTGACTTCAAAGTTATCCTTCTGCAACAAACTTATAAGATCATGAAGGGTAATAGTGAAGGTAGAGAGAGACAGATTTTTCAGACTGGCGGGGGCAACAAGAACTAGAGGACACTCAAAAAAATTGAAGGGAGATAGTTTTAGAACAAATGCTAGGAAGTTCTTCTTTACCCAGAGGGTGGTGGACACCTGGAATGCGCTTCCAGAGGGGGTGGTTGAGCAGAGTACGGTTTTGGGTTTCAAAAAGGGATTGGACGAATTCCTGAGGGGTAAGGGAATCCAGGGGTACAATTAGAGGGTTACTATACAAGACAAAATGCTCTTGAGTAATAGATCACTACAGGTCATTGACCTGGGGGGCCGCCGCGGGAGCGGACTGCTGGGCATGATGGACCTATGGTCTGACTTGGCAGAGGCCATGCTTATGTGCTTATGTGCTTATGTGGTCTATGAGCACATAAAATCAAGTTCTAAATCACTTGAATATACTTATGAATGCATTTTTTGAATTTTGCTTTTGTCTGTGGGTAATGTTTGTTGGATAGTGTTACTACAAAAACTCCAGACATTTCTTACATTCTATTTGTCTCCCCATATGCATGCTGGTTAAAACCTGCCACATACAGAACATCAGGAATGCCATGACTATCTCCCCTCAACCACAATATCTTACGCTGGGTTTTGTACTAAACAGCATTAGAGGTTTTTAGCACAGGCTGGTGAGGTAAATGCTCCAACGCTCATAGGAATTCTATGAGCGTTGGAGCATTTACCTCGCTGGCTCGCGCTAAAAAAAAACCTCTAGCGCTATTTAGTAAAAGGAGACCTTAGTTTTTTTCTGGATTGAGCTCAATGTACAAGCATTGCTTGCATGTGTACAGTAGCTGCAGAAAGAATGAGCATTTTTCTAAAAAGCTATTCTATGTCAATTTAGCTGTCCTCATCTTTATGCAGCCTTTAAATGATTTAATTCACAATTACTATGGAAAATCACATTTCCAAGGTTGTACGTAGATCTTCATGGCGTTTGAGATTAAGTAAATAAGACCTTATCAGAGAAAAATTTACGTATGATAATACAAGCCTTAGGGCTCCTTTTATGAAGGTGCACTAAGCGTTTTAGCGTATGCACCGGATTAGTGCGTGCTAGCCGAAAATCTACCGCCTGCTCAAAAGGAGGCGGTAGTGGCTAGCGTGCAGGGCAATTTAGCGCGCGCTATTCCACGTGTAAAGGCCCTAACGCACCTTCCTAAAAGGAGCCCTTAGTGATTTTTACTATTAGATTACTGTAGTTTAGCTTATACTGAAGTGAGTAAAAAACCCAAACATTGGCTATATTAGTTAATCCAGATTATTGTTGCTAAATTCATTAAAACAGCTAAGAGATGGGACAGGGCCACTCCTCTTTTGAAGGAGTTAAATTGGCTATTTATTAAGATTTGGCTCATGTTTTTTCAGTTGCAGCTTAAGGCAAGTTACATTCAATATTTCTGACCCAGAAAGTCTCACAGTCTGTTTGTACCTGAGACAATGAAGGGTTAAGTGACTTGCCCATGGTCACAAGGAGCTGCAATGGGATGGAACTAGGTTTCCCTGGCTCTTGTCCATTGCTTTTTAATATTTTTTAAGGTTAGATTTAAGCTGCTGATTAATAGTTTTTAAAATATGGAGGGTACAACGCCATCTTATCTTGTGGATGTTATCAATGTTTTTATACTCTTCTATGTGCTCTAAGATCTTTGCAGATATTTGTATGGAAATTCCAATGGTGAAACAATGTATATTATCATCAATTTTAACAGGTAATGCACCCATTTATTTAATAGATTTGGTAATGTTGTTGCAGGATCCTACTACCATGAAATCATTTTCAATTGAAAATCCCAATGTTTCAAAATTTGAAATCCACTAGGCAGCTTTCTCTATCTATTCAATACCAATTGGCAAAGTTATGCAATCGGCTTCCATTTAGTTTGTGTTCATGTTGGTACTATTTTAAATTTAGAAAGATTTAATTTTTTTTTTCCCCAAAATGATGATTTATCTATGATTTAAAAATTGGGGGTCAAATGAGTTTAAAACTTTTTTTTTTTTTTTTGTAATTCCTGGACAAGTTAGTCTGGTGTCTTGTTTTGTAATCTATCCATGAAATGAATAGGTAAAGGCGGACTAGAACCTGAGTAACATAATATAAAGCTTCTGCCTCATATTATAGGAATGAGTTTACAAGAGCTATTTGATTAGAAAGAAGGAAGAAGGAGTTACCTTCAAAAGCTAATCATAAACCACATAAACTGCATTAATCACAAACTACATGTTTTTGTTTTATTTCTACATATTATCATGACATTTCATAAGTTGATTAAAGTTTGGTTATTTCATTAGTGGTTAGAACATGCTTTGTAATGATTTTGATATAGATATGCTGTTATGTAACTTGGGTTATGAATTGGATTAAATTTATTAATTTAAATGATCTCTATTCTGACCCTAGATATGGTTTATATTTATGAGATTCTCTAACTTTCTGTGGTACAACCAAAGCAGTTTACAGATTACATACAAGTGGGGCAGGTATTTTCCCTGTCCTTAGTAGGCTTCCAATCTAACACCCCTTTTACTAAGCTGCCGTAGAGGTTTCTACTAGAGAATGATACGGTGACAAAATTCATCACCGTTCCCGTCCCCGCGGATAACCGCGGGAAACCATCTTCATGTCATTCTTTAAGGAGAGAGGGAAGAATCAGAGTATGAATGGCCACAACCACTGACCCGCAAGCTTTGCTTTGAAGAATGCTGGGATAGAAGGACTGAGGTTGAGATAGACACTAAAGAATGACAGTCTCTGGTATCCAGAGCAGATATTGTGATGTCATAATGCTTCATTCCACTAGTGCCTAAGAGCCAATCACATCAGTGATGTCACAATGGCTTCATTATCCTTGGCTCACATAAGAATCAGAGTATGAATGGCCACAACCACTGACCCGCAAGCTTTGCTTTGAAGAATGCTGGTGTAGAAGGACCGAGGTTGAAATAGACACTAGAAAATGACATGGGATTATTTCCCGCGGTTATCCGCGGGGACGGGAACGGTGATGAATTTTGTCACCGTGTCATTCTTTAGTTTCTACCATAGCACAAAATACTAAGGCCCAAATTATGTAACCGGCGCCTAATGTTAGGCACCTATTTTGGAGGCGCCCAACTAGATAGGCGCCTATCTAAATTGGATAACAAGCTCAATTAAGCTTTTTAATCAGCACTAATTGAAACACAGGCGCCTATCAAGAAAGCGCGATTCTGTAACAAGGCGCCTCTAAAAATTTAGGCGGCCTTCAAAAAAATAGGCGCTATGCATATTAGGCGTGGACGTGGCGCTATGCGTGTTAGGCGCCTTGTTGCAGAATTGCTGCTCTTAAGCGTGCTTAGGCGCTCGCATAGGTGCCTAATTTTTAGGGCTCCTTTTACAAAGCCGTGCTAGGGCCTTAACGCGCGGAATAGCACACGCTAAATTGCCGCACGTGCTAGCCACTACCGCCTCCTTTTGAGCAGGCGGTAGATTTCCGGCTAGCGTGCTAATCCAGTGCTTGCGATAAAATCGCTAGCGCGGCTTTGTAAAAGGAGCCCTTAGTTGTGCCTAGAGCTGGCCTGTTTATTGGGCGCTCCCAAAATAGGTGCCGCTGAGCGTGATTCACTAAACAGCACCCAATTTTATTTGAATTGCGCTGAATGGTGCCTAATTCGGTGCTTAATTTTTGAGCGCTTCTTATAGAATTTGCCCTCTATTCTAAAGAAAGAGGGTAGTAAAGAAAGAAGTGAAATTGCTATTGCCAAAACTCTCCATATTCTCATGAGTCTAAGGGCTTTATTTAATATTTTTATAAAATCATAGGCAAAAAAAAAATGAAAGAAAGCTTAAAATAAATCATGATCTAAAGATGAAGTATCTCTTCTCCTGAAGTTGGTGAAATCTAGCTCCCTTTAGCACAAGGGTGAACAACCTGCGGCCACACGTAGCCCAACCATGGACCGCACAAATGTCATTAACCAGTTTTGTTATTAGTGGAATCATTGAAGGATAAAACAGTGGGTCAGTGTTAGCAGCTGTTTGGAAAGACAAAAGTACATGGTAACAGACCATTCTGATAATATTTATGTTCATTCAGTTATCACATTGAGTACTTTTGGCAGTGAATTATATGGTTTATTTGATTTTCCCGTGCTTGACCTACTTATTGGAGCTAGAAACTGTCATTATTTTTTTTTAGCATCCTTTTGTGGTTCTCCATTGCAGGAAATGAACATTTGTTCAATATCATCTCTCCATCGTTCTCTACAGTTCTTTGGGTTTTTGCCAGGTACTAGGGACCTGGATTGGCCACCGTGAGAACGGGCTACTGGGCTTGATGGACCATTGGTCTGACCCAGAAAGGCTATTCTTATTTTGACCCCTGAAACAGGTGGTTTACTGCCATAACACAGCCCTGTGTCGGATCTTTGCATTTTGGTATTTTGGAAATAAACTTTTGATTGCTCACGCCTGGCTGCTGGAAGTTATTTGGTTCACCCCTACTTCTTCTTCTAAGGTGTTTCCCACTTAGGGGCTTTCTCCTTCTTCAGTTGGTTGGTTGGAGATAATTTATGTAATGAATTATATAGCACATTTATTAATTTTCTGTGTGTGGCATGCTAGGGATAGTATTGACATTAGTGAAGCCCTCTGTGCACGGAGGTTGCCCACCCTTGCCTTAGCATGATAGGCTGCCCTTGGTTTTAACTTGTGGATTAAAATGTCATGTATTTTTACATGAAACAGTAATCCTGCATATTACCAGCTATCCAAAAGGGAGAGGGATACTTTTCTGGACTACTGTATTTGATTGTTAAAGAGGAGTCAGTGAATTCCTTCTTAGGGAGCTCATCAAACATGAGACACATAACATGACGTGTGGGGGGAACAATTGCCTAAAATAGCCAATACATGGTGTATAGCTTAATCAAAGAAAAACTCTGCAGATATTACACAAATAATATTATAGCTGGCTTTGAAACACAAAGACACACATATGACAGTCTACCCTGCATACACACATGAATACAGCACACCCTTTTAAAGATAAAGACGCTGACTGTTCTGTTTCTCTGTCTCGGACTTTGACAGAGAGCATTCTTGTAACCCACAGAACACACGTGTAGCTCATGGAACATGTCATATGACAGCACTCACGTGACACCTACTTCTCTCCGAGGGACTGAGTGAAAGAAGCGGCAGAAAACCCGCCTAAACTAGCCCTGGTCTGACGTCACAATCAAACCACGATGTAATGCTGAAGTCGCCGCCGCCGCACGCGCGCCCAAGCCTACCTCCGGAAGGAGCCGCGCGGCCAGCCCTAATCCTAGCGCTCACCAATAGACTGCTATCATTGGTGCAAGTTGTGTGTGAGCTCATAAAAGGAACCGCCCTCTCAGCGGTCGCCCGGGTAACTATATAAACAAATCTGGGAAAGGACGCCTAGAAGGAGAGCCGTAACTGGAGAAGGGTTGGGTTGGGAGGGGAGGAAGAGAAGAAGAAGAAGAAGATGGATGGTGGCGGATTCTATAGTCGTGCTGTTAACATTATTGGTAGCCCTGATGGCTTCCTCCTCCTCTGCAGACCACCATTTCTAGCGGCTCAGCGGTGGATTCTGTTGTAAGAGTTGGAGAATTCTGTCGCAAAGTTTTTGCAAGTCTGTGGTAATTCGATAAGACATTTGCCATCTGTAAATCACATTTAATTTGGCCTTGCGTTATAAAGATGAAGGCGTTTTTTTCACCCGTTTGTTTCGGGTCAGAGACGCCAGTCTAACCAGTTCCAGGCTGGACATATTGAGACAGTTCTGGATTTCTGACCACCCTGTCCTGTTGCATTATGGGACCTGCAGCACTGATTTCAATGGGCAGGATCGGGCACTACTAATCCCACACTGCTTTTAAGATGGAAGTTCAAAGCTAGGAGTTGCCAAAAAGTATTTTTTTTTGGCCTGGAACTGGGCAATTTGGCATCTTTGTAGCTGGGTGGGGTAGTGGTGGTGGAAAGATCTCGGCTGTTAGTATAAGCAACATTAGGGCATATTTTTTAATGGAAAGGATAGTGGATGCTTAGCATACCCTCCTGAAAGAGGTGGTGGAAGTCCAAACTGCTGGAATTCACCAAGGAATGGGATCCCTTTGAATGCAAGAAGGTGTAAACCAAGCACTTCAAGTATCTAATTACTTTTGCACTGGACAAGTAATTTGCATTGTATGGCAGGTGTATAACCCCATTAACAAAAGCACAGTAGAGCCCAGCTGAAAATAGGATCTTTGGTTTTTGCAGAAACAAAGATGGAAAGTTATCCAGTTCCAAGCTGGAGATTTTGGAAACAGTTCTGCTTTTGAGCTTACATCCCAAAGCAGTGTGGTTTTTATAATGCCTGATCCAGCCCATTGACATCACTGCAACAGGATGGAGAACTTGACAGTCCCCAAATCTCCAGCCTGGAACTGGGTATCTCTGCAAAACCGATTCTTAGCTGCTCAGTTTCAGCAGACACCAAAAACAATAGCAGAACTGAGCGACGCACCCCTTTTTGGCCAAGGGGGGGGGGGGCAATGAAATGGGAAGTGATTTTATGAGTCTCCATCTCCCTTGCATCCTGTGCAGTTGTACCACTCAAGACAGTCCTGGTGATAGGTGTTATGGTCAGCAGTGTTCAGGATACCACAAATGTCCAGGTTCAGGGCCATAGTTTCACCTCCATCCTGAATTATTCTGGGATCTTTATTCACCTAAGGCAGCTTGATGAGGACAATTAACCTCTTTTTTTTATCTTAAATCTGCCTGCCTTGCTCTTAGATGATGTACTTGAAGGGGCTGTTAGAGGACCCTGATGTCATCACCCAGAGACAGAGAGTGTCCACTCAGTAAGAATCTGGCAGGAGAGGACAACATTGCTTTTCCTTCTTAGCTTATCTGTTCTATCTTTCTGGGTCCTTTGATTAATGTGGATAGAGATTTTAATGTGTTTTTAGTTTTTATTGTTGTTGTTAAGACACTTTGAATAAACTACAACTTAAGGTCTGTAAACATTGAGTTTCCGCAGTCCTGTTTATTTGGATTTGCTCTTCTCCTGTGGAAATTTGGGTCTTCTTGCTTTTGCCTCTCCTGTCATTCTCCCTCTGGTTTTCCATTCCCCCTTTTCCCTCCTCATCTCTCTGCTTTCCTCCTAGTCCATCTCCTTTTATCTCTTTCCCTCCCTGTTCTTCAACCCTCCCCAATCTCTTCTCCAATATCCTTTCTCCTGCTTTCCCTTCTCCTCTCTTTATCCCTTTGTGCTCTTGCCTTTTTCTCTTGTTTTCCTCCTTTGTCTCCTATTAATTCTTTTCATAAGAACACAAGAATTGCCATTCTGGGACAAATAGATGGTCCATCTGCTCCAGAATACTGCTTTCAGCAGTGGCCATTCCAGGTCACAATCACCTGGCAGAATCCCAAAGAATAGCAAGATTCCATGCTACCAATCCCCTTTCCCTTAGCTTGGCCCCTCTCTCCTGTGTTGCTTCCCCTTTATTTTTTAAAAACAAATATGACTACATTTCTCTTCCACCTCTCCATTCCGCAATCTCCTTCATCCTCCCTGCCTCACACTTTTCCCATTACCTTCATGGTTTCAGATCTTCTCTTATCCCCCCTCCCCCCCTTATTGTCCTCCTATCCTTCACAGCTCTCCTGCAGTTACCTTCTCCTACTCTCCCTCTCCCTCTATCCCTTATGCTTTTTGCTTTCTTCTCTCCTTCCTGTTCTCCAGCTATCCGTTGCAACTGATTGATTTAATGAGTAGGAATGGAAGCACAGAGAGAAAATACTAATAACAGACAAATTGTGGAAATGGTTATGAATAATGTTTCTGCAAAGGATCAGACAAGTCTTCCTTTGCTTATCAAGTGAAAGGAACAATCTGTTTGTTGAGTTGGTCTCCAGTGTTCATATACAATATGAATATTTATTATGATGTTCAATAAAAAGTATCAGAATTTGCAAAGAATCCATACAGTTCTCTGAATCCAGAACCAATCTGGCTCCTAAAACTTAGCATTAACTGTCCCTTTCTTTATCAGTAATAAGAAATGCACTATGCAGGGTATACAGTCAATGAAATCAGACTGATGTAAGTGTTTACCACCACCTGCTGGAGGTAACTTGCTCTGCTCCCCCTCCCACCTCCTAAGGAAGAACAGTTGAATTAACATAGGCCTGGATTTAAGCACAGGTGACTTTGGGCTCCTTTTACTAAACTTTGGAAGAACTTTTATACCACGGGCCGGTGAGGTAAATGCTCTTAACACTCTACAGTGGTTTAGTAAAAACCAGCGTTTGTTGGAAAGGGGGAGGGGCAGTTGCTTTGAAGGGACTCCAGGCTTCTGTTCTGTAATCTGGAATCTCTGACACTTCTTTCCCTGCTACCCCTGTTTTCTGGGTTCTGCTGTGAGGTCTCACCTAGGAGTGTGAAAATCTTAAAATCAGGCTGTCAGTGTGTTGATCTCCCACATAAGATAAGCACACATTACTTTTGATTTTTTTTGGTGATTGTCTGTATCGCACAGAGCCCATTGTCGGTAGAGGAAGTTTTTTATACTGATGAGGTTTGCTATCCTTGTATGCCTTTCACCTGATCTCAGCAGGTTGAAGCTGGGGATGCGAGGCTTTTTCTTCTTCACTAGATTTTTGGTAGCACATACGAGGTCTGACAAGTTCGTGGACTTGCCACCATGTGCTTACGTTTTGCAGCACTACAAACAGCTCAGTAAGGTTTCATAACCTTGGTATATCAGTATGTTACAGATGTGTTCATGTCGACATGTCTTGCTGAGTGGCGTTCATTATTTTTGTTGCATTGTGAGAATGTCAGAGCTTGAATTAGAGCAGTGAACAAACATTAAATTTCTTGCTAAACTTGGCAAGAGTGGAAGTGAAATTAGGGACATATTAAACCAAGTTTATGGGGATAATGCCATGAGGCTGGGAGGGTGTAGATGGGTTGGAGTAGGTTTTAACGGAGATTTCGGCAGTAGGAACCCAAGCACAGTACCGGGTAGAGCTTTGGATTCTTGCCCAGAAATAGCTAAGAAGAAAAAAATAAAAAAAATTGAAATTGAATCAGGTTGGGCAGACTGGATGGACCATTCGGGTCTTTATCTGCCGTCATCTACTATGTTACTATGTTAAGATAACATCAGTGTACAAATGATTAAACGTTTTTCTGAGGGGAGAGAAAGTGTCACTGATGAAGAGAGGTCAGGACGGCTAGTAATGAGCAGAACTGACGAAAGCATTGCAAAAATTCATTGAATTGTGCATCAAAATCATAGGCTGACTATGAGAAGCATATCAGACCAAATAAACATTGATAGGTAAACGGTTAGGAAAATCTTAACTGAATCTTGACATGAGAAAGGTGTGTGCAAAAATAGTCCTGAAGGAGCTCACCAATGAACAAAAAGCAAAGGAGAGTCAGTTTGTCAAGACCTTTTGGAGAGGCAAGATGATATTTTGGGCCATGTTATCATTGGTGATGAAAAATGGGTATACCAATATGACCCTGAAACAAAGTGTCAAAGTGCACAATGGAAGTCAACCAATTCTCCATGTCCCAAAATGTTCCGTCAGTTCAAATCAAGAGTCAAAAGAGTCAAAAAGATGTTGCTAACTTTCTTTGATATCTGAGGGCTTATTCATTATGAATTTGTACCAACTAGACCAGGGGTGTCAAAGTCCCTCCTGTAGGGCCGCAATCCAGTCGGGTTTTCAGGATTTCCCCAATGAATATGCATGAGATCTATTTGCATGCACTGCTTTCATTGTATGCTAATAGATCTCATGCATATTCATTGGGGAAATCCTGAAAACCCAACTGGATTGTGGCCCTCCAGGAGGGACTTTGACACCCCTGAACTAGGCAAGCAGTTAACCAAGTTTACTATTTGGAAGTGCTTGAAAAGGCTGTGAGAAAAAGATGAAAATGACATGAACTTTTTGTCACCAGGTCACACTCACTGTCTGTGAGGGAGTTTTTAGCTAGTAAACAAATTCCTGTATTGGAACTCCCTCCTTACTCACCAGATCTGGCCCCCAATGACTTTTTTCTTTATCCGAAGAAAAGGAAGACATTTTGAAGATAGGACAACAAGGGTAAAACGACGACAGCTCTGATGGCCATTCTAGAAAGAGAGTTCCAAAATTGCTTTGAAGGGTGGACTAGGCGCTGGTATTGGTGCATAGCTTCCCAAGGGGAGTACCGTACTTTGAAGAAGACTGTAGTAATATTCAGTAATGAGGTGTGTAGTACTTTTTCTAGGATGAGTTTATGAATTTAATTGTCAGACCTCATGTGGATGAGAGCATGTGCATTAATGGGTTTGTTTAGTGTATTCATACACTAGCCCAGTATTTGTTTTGTTTCTCAGTGGATGTGTTTTGTTTTGCGTTATTAATTTGTGCTACTATACTTGTGTTGCATTTGCTAAATACTCTGGAACAAGCCATGTCAAGTTATCCTTACTGTTGTAAGAGTCTTAGGCAGAATTACACCAGGGCTGGACATATTTCTACAAAACCTTGATATTTCAGATTTGACAATAATGGACTTACAGAAAACAGTTTTGCTGAGGTCAAGCCACACCTCATGAGAGTATATTCCTAAGCTTCTGGATGAAGCTTGAATTCTCCAGTGATACCAGACAAATTTTTGTGTTATTTGCCATGTAAAATAATAATGATGATGATAATTGTGTTGCATGCGCAGCATCAGGAAGAATTCCGCGGGGGCAAGTTGTATGATAGCCAAATGTTTTTTTTTAGTTAAGTCATCACTGATTCTTAAAATCTAGTGGGGAAAAATTTGCCTCTTAGCATTTGTGACAATTTATGGACATTTCAAGATAGAGAAGAAAAATTAATTTCAATGGAAGTTTTTTTCGGACTTAGTAATTGGAAGTACAGGTTATGTATGATATGTTCAAAAACCTAATTCCTATGAGCGCTTGAGATCTTTTCCTTCCATTGTATTATCAAAGGGTATAAATACTATTTGGATTCTTAAAATAACCAAGTTTTCAGATGTATATAGGAAAGAGACCAAAAGAGTGGATGTAATATAGGGAAGAACAGGAACTCGGAAAATTTAAAAGTAATTTAAAAACATTTATTTTCAAGGATGCCTTTGAAAACTAATTTTAATATCCTATAACCCTAATAAATTTTATCTCATTATATTGTATTGTCATTTTGTTTACCTTCTGTATTTTTCCCTTAATGTTTCTTTTTTTTACTTTATAGATTTGTATTTCATTCCCCCTTACCCAATGTTATGAGTATGTTAAAATTTGATTGTAATCCCGTATTGTTTTTTAAATATTGTCGTTTATTGTATTGTTACCCATCAAATGTAATTTTAAACTGTTCATCGCTTAGAAGTATGATTAAGCGATTAATCAAAAAAACTGTTAAACTTGAAACTTGAATCTCTTCCTGAAATGTGTCTAAGGTTAAGACTATCAGGGGTGACAATTGATCCAAGCCCTATCCTCCACTCCAGGGATAATAGTATTTTTTTGAAACATAGCACAAGGTGAAATTCTGTGAGTGCAGAATTTGTGCGGAATTCTTCACCTCCTCCGGATTCATAGAATTCCGCTTAGATGTCTCGCTCCCCTCCAATCAGTCCAGAATTTGGCTGCACGACTCGTATTCTGTGAAAGCCGCTATACTCACTTTACCCTTCTCTTAAAATCACGTCATTGACTTCCCATCCATTTCCCAAAACAATTCAAACTCCTCTTACTTACCTGCAAATGCACTCACTTGGCTGTCCCTCTTCTCTCTTCACTTACCTGGTATCTCACCCTATGTTCTCTGCCCTGCAAGCTCCGCTGAGCTGGTAAATCCCTCCTGTCTATGCCCTTCTCTTCCTCCGCCAATTCCAGACTCATCCCTTCTGCCTCACCATATGCTTGAAACAAGCTGCCCGAATCCCTACGGCAGGTTCCGTCTCTGGCAGTGTTCAAGGCCCAGTTAAAAGCCCACCTCTTCGAGACTGCTTTTAACTCCTCTCACCTTGGGTTTATAGTTTATTTATTTATATCCTGCCTTTCCCAAGGCGGGTCACAATAAGATACAAACATAAGCAAAATCACATACATTTCAACAATATCAAACATAACATATACAAATTATATAAAACCCCATGAAAATCACAGAGGCTACCAGCGCTTCCTCTAGACACATACTAGTTCAGGTACCATATTTCAACCTACAGAAAATGTTTTTTTTAGCATTTTCTTAAATTGCACAAATTTGTTTACTGTCTTATCAAGTTTTATTAAAATTTGATGTACACGCATTGTCAAATATTTCAACACGTATTACAAATTTAAAAATGGGGGAAACACTATAGCAAATTAATATATACATACAAAAATCCAATGCAGGTACAAAAGGAAAGGGGGATGAACTACAATAATTAAAGAAAAAAGAGAACATATATAGGTAACACAGCAGGGAAGGAAAAGAGAACATATATAGGTAACACAGCAGGGAAGGCAAAGATGAAAAGAGATGGAAGAAGAAGGAAGAAACCCTTCTGCATCCTTAACTCTATGGGCTCCTTTTACTAAGGTGCGCTAGTGTTTTTAGCGCACGTGCACAAAATTACCACATGCTAAACTGCGCGGTACGCTTCTAGAATAATGCCAGCTCAATGCTGGTCTTAAGGACTAGCGCGCGGGGCAATTTAGCATGCGTTATTCCGCGCGTTAAGGCCCTAATGCACCTTAGTAAAAGGAGCCCTATATGTCATGTCTGTCTGTCCAAGTTAGATTGTAAGCTCTTCTGAGTAGGGACCGTCTATTAAATGTCAAAATGTACAGCTCTATGTACGCCTTTCAGCGCTATAAGTGATAAATAGTAGTAGTAGTAGTAGTAGTAGTAGTAGTAATAGCATACAGATGTGCAGAATACAGTCATCAACAGAATCTCTCTCCTCCTCTGTACTCCAAAGAGCTGTGCCCCTTGGGCCACACACTTGTTGCTAATGTTGCTGCAGTGCTAGCATTTTTGTACACTCCTCTTCGCCTCCCCCTGATGTCGTCTGAACGATGGCCCCGCCACAATGGGGGCGCCACATTCACACACAAGATCAAGCAAGGCCCAGATAGTATGGGCACTTGCTTACAATGACAAATCTTGCTGTCCCCTTTATTAATCACACAAAAGGTGCAAAATACAACTAAAATAGGGCTTAACAAGCACAGCCACACCATCCGTCAAATGATTTCACAAATAAAGCAGGGCTTTGTTCAGAGTTAGATTTAAAAATTTTAACACATAGGCACTGGGAGTTGGTGGTGGTGGTGGTGGTGGGGGGGGGAGCTCTCCTCCAAAAAGATCACAGTGACAATGTTGGTGGCAGCTGAATTCCTCCTTCAGGATTGCTGGAGTATCTCCCTCACCTTTTGAGTCTTCAGCAGTTGCCCACTGCTGTAGCAACAACTCTTCAAATAGACACTGCAGAGCAAGGCCCTGCTCCACCTCTCCTCTCCCGCATACTTACTGCTACCAAAGAAATGTATGAGGTGAGGTTATGATAGTCTGTAAGACATATTTGCTGGAGTACTGGTCCCCCACCCAGGGCTAGATTCTCTTATATTCATAGTAAAATCCAACATGCTGCTGTCACGGCCATTATTGTAATAATTTTGAAAAGGCAATTCATTCTCAAACAAACTGCACGTGCAAATGAGGTTTGCTAAATTGAGTTGCTGGTGATAGCGAATGTCACATGTGCAGAATAGTCATGAAAAGAGGAGTAAATGTGTGCCTGTGCCGGGAAAAGCAATGCCATAGGATGGCATGGGTGGTATTGAGGGGGGAATGTGTCAATCATAGGAGTGCCGGCGCTATTGGATGAAGGGGAAGGGAGGTGTAAGTGTTGTTTTTCAACAAGCACACAAGACACGCCTTTAATACACATGTTCAAAAAGCGTGCTTTTGATTCCTCCTCCCCCCCCCCCCCCCCCGGGGCAGTCTGTGATTTTTGGGCACCAAAAACTGACACTGCGCTTGAGGAATCACACAGTGATGATAGAGAATCACCCGGAGGGCTCTTTTAAATATTGATGAGCCCATTTTACTACCATTTTAATATTTATGACCTCGTTGTAATACATTTGCATGGCAGAGTCGAGGTCTGCCAGGGAGCTCGGAAAAGATCAAGGTGAACCATTTTGATAATCGGCCACTAAAATACATGCATGCTAATCCATCTGGAACTGATTTAGCAACCATCGCTAAGGGTACAATAAGTTGTGAGAATCTTTGCCCTAGTGTCATGCCATACTCACACTCAGAGGCATGACTGCAATGACACCACTGGTGCCTTTGAAAATTCAGTACTGGTGGCAGTTGCCTTTGCTGACTATGGCAGATATAGGCCATCCACAGTAACCATTATCTCTTCCTCTCTCTAAGAGATACCACGTGCTTATCCCAGGCTTTCTTGAATTCAGACACAGTCTCTTGTCTCCTCCACCTCTTCTAGGAGACTGTTCCATGCATCTACCACCCTTTCCGTAAAAAAGTATTTCCTTAGATTACTCCTGAGCTTATTGCTTCAACTTCATCTTATGCCCTCTCATTCCAGAGCTTCCTTTCAAATGAAAGAGACTCGACTCATGCACATTTATGCCATGCAGGTATTTAAACATCTCTATCATATCTCCCCTCTCCAGCCTTTCTTCCAAAGTATACATATTGAGATCTTTGTCTGTTCCCATACGCCTTATGACGAAGACCACGCACCATTTTAGTAGCCTTCCTCTGGACCGACTCCATCCTTTTTATATCTTTTTGAAGGTGTGGTCTTCAGAATTGCACACAATATTCTAAATGAGGTTTTGCCAGAGTCTTACACAAGGGCATCAATATCTCCTTTTTCCTACTGGCCATACCTCTCCCTATGCACCCTAGCATTCTTCTTGCTTTTGCCATCACCTTTTCAACCTGTTTGGCATGAGAAAGGTTTAAGATCATCACATACAATCACACCCAAGTCCCGCTCTTCTGTCATGCACATAAGTTCTTCACGCCCTAAATTGTATCATTCCCTTGGGTTTTTGCAGCCCAAATGCATGACCTTGCATTTCTTAGCATTACATTGTAGCCTGGTTTTGGTTTGACAATATTTGCAATTAGAGGTACCAATTACCAATCAAAGATGAGCAGATAAAGGAATTGGCAGAGCTTCTAAATCTCTGGCGTGCTTCTGCCTGGAAATAGAGAGAGACTGTGCTAGACTGAGTCACTAAGGAGCAAAGGGAAAGGGATGGAATGAAGCTCTCAGTAGCCCAAAAAAACCCCTTTTAGCTGAGGCAGGTTTGCTCTTGGTACAGATGACAACCTGCTCTTTGCCCTTCTTTGCGAAGTGTGACAGTGTATTGAATGCCATCATCCTGACAGCCTAATTTCAATCATTAAGCTCAAGGCAACACAAGCAAATGGCCACAGATGATATACTTGGGTCTAGTGTAGGGGAGAGCAAGGAAACTATATAGTGTACAATATGGATAAATAAGGCTCAACTCACGAGAGCACTTGCAGAAATCTAGGGTTGAAAGTCTGCCACTCTACTTATGGGTGCTGCAATTATACCATGCTCCAGGTGAGGGCAGCATCAATCCATAAATGCTACAGTATTTTTATTATTTAGTTTAAATTTCTGATAGCTTTCAGGCTTTCGGACAGTATATCATAGTGGTATATATTTAGGTGCAGTGGACCGAAATATGTACCCTAGAGGGCTCACAATCTAAATTTGTACATGAGGCAGTGGAGTATTACCTCCCTCTACCCTGACGAGAGTACCAGGAGTAGGACAGAAAGATACAAAGATCACTCCCACAGTTTTGAGATGATGGAAAGTAGAACCGACCCTGAACAAAATCATCCAGAGGTTATAACTAATCCAGGTACAATACTGCCGCTGACAAGATAGCAATGTTATTTCATCACACATAGGTCCTGACTTATTGTTTAACATAGAAACTTGAGTACTCAGTGACTGGAAATCTCTTGCCAGGATGTCAATCAACATGTCCAGAAGAAAATCACTGTCCCTAAGATGAGTGGCAAAATGTGATGAGGAGACCAACTTGTGTCACATCTGTACCAGGAGATACCACAGTAATATTCTGTCGGATCTTTGAGGGTATCCAGTTGTTCCCTCCCAGGACCAGAAATGGAAGTATTTATTCAATGTTTTTGGTCTTTTAATATCTACAGATGGGTCCAATTGATTAAAGAGTTTCTCCTGTGATTCTTAGAAGCTGCTTGATATGACTGTGCATTATTTCCCTTCTTTTGCCTTTTGCAGCAATGCTTCTTAATTCTGTCTGGGAATATTTCCCAACCAGCCTGGTTTTCAGGATACACATAATGCATCTATAGGACCAAGATTTGCATGCAAAGGAGGCAGGGGGATGCTCCTGGACTAGCCTGGGAAATACTCCTCTACAGTTTTATACCTGTTACCTGATTGTACTACTGACATCTTTGTATGTTCTAAAAGTGTTTAAAATCTGTCACGGTTTTGGATTGTTCCTCTCTCATTTGGACTTGACCCTATGTTCAGCAGGACACCAACATCTTCCCCTATCGGTTTCAAGTTTCTGAAGTCCCCGTTCCTATGTGTTCATAAACCTAAGATGATGGAATGAAGGATGGAATTGCATGTCCATCACAGTGGGCGCATCTTCCTCAATTTTGGAGAAAGCTGTTGTTAGCACTGGAGTAAATGCTGACAATCGCAAGCGAGTTGCCTCTCCTTAGGATGAGGTCTCATGTCATTCTCTCATTCATTAGGAGCGTATCACGCTCATTTTGAAGGCTTTGAACCTCTTCTCACGCTAATTTGAAGGCTCTTTTACCCTCACACTGTCCAAGCCTCTTCTCTTATTCATTGGATCCTCAGCACCAGTGCATTGATCCTGATCAATGTTTTCATAAGAGGCAAACCTATGAGAACAAAAGACAAGTGCTCCCACCAGTAGGAAGAAATATGAGCATACCTTCCTGCACAATACCTCCTCCTGCTCCATCCCTTTCCCTGCTGTGAAACCTATATGCCTGCCTTTTACTACTGGGAAAAAGTCCCTTGAACTTGTCTCATATTGCCCAACTCTGTCTAAATCCTTTTAGAGGTACCAAAGAAAAACAAATATTGCATGAAAAAATTAATTAATTTGCAAAGCAACACTACACTTAAATCCTTTCAGATTTATACTCTAGCATGCACCATATGAAAAATCTCACCCTTTGGGGTAGTAAATCTCACTCTTTGGGATGGTCAACCTGTGAATCTCTGATAACTCCTGAGATTTATTTTTCTTATTAAAGATCCAGAGGCACTGACACTACTGTCCTTTTATACTAGGCTGCGTTATAAAGAGGCCGTAGTGCATTCTTATGTGTGTGCGCAGTTCTAGTTGCCGTATCTCAAAAAAGATATAGCAGAATTAGATAAGGTGCAGAGAAGGGCGATGAAAATGATAAAAGGTTTGGGATGACCTCCCTATGAGGAAAGGCTAAAGTGGCTAGGGCTTTTTAGCTTGGAGAAGAGACGGCTCAGGGGTGATATGAGAGAGGTCTATAAAATACTGAGTGGAGTGGAAAGAGTAGATGGAATTGTTTGTTCATTCTTTCCAAAAATACTAGAACTAGGGGGCATGTGATGAAGCTACTAAGTAGTAGATTTAAAACAAACTGGGGAAAATATTTCTTCAC
Organism: Geotrypetes seraphini; assembly: GCF_902459505.1. Lineage (NCBI taxonomy): Eukaryota > Metazoa > Chordata > Amphibia > Gymnophiona > Dermophiidae > Geotrypetes > Geotrypetes seraphini. The sequence goes on from NC_047096.1 coordinate 21,345,125, forward strand.
ACAACGTATAATTAAACTATGGAATTTGTTAACAGAGAATGTGGTAAAATCAGTTAGCTTGGGGTTTAAAAAAGGCTTGGATAACTTCCTGAAAGAGAAGCCCATAGGATATTTTTGAGATGGCTTGGGGAAATCCACTGCTTATTCCTAGGATAAGCAGCAAAAAATCTGTTTTACTACTTGGGATCTAGCTAGGTACTTGGGATCTGGTTGACCACTATTGGAAACAGGATGCTGGGCTTGATGGACCTTTGGTCTGTCCTAGTAGGGCAAATCTTATGTTCCCACATGCTAAGGTCATTTTTACTGCAGTAGTAAAATGGCCGATTTTCTTTTTCTCCTCTTAATTGACGTGTGTTAATGTTGCCATTGTCATGCTGCCTTTAAAAATATTACCTGATCAGTTATCAACACCTATTTTGGAGACGGTAAGGGCTCACATGCTAATCCTGTGCTAATCATCATGCAGAAATGTAAATGTACTAACTGATTAGTGCAGAAATGCCTGATCGCTGCACTTAGAAATGCCCCTTCATGATAAATTAAAAATATTTTTTAGCATGGGGGTTGTGTATGTGGATCAGCATATTACAAACAAAGTGGAACACAAAAGTCCAAATTATCTTTAGTATCATTAAAACGTCCATCAAATGAAAGATGTGTTGAGAATTGAGTCGGTTCAGAGAATGGCTACCAGGATGGTCTTGGGGCTCAGGGATCTCACGTACGAAGAAAGGCTAAAAAAACGACGGATGTTCCTCACTGGAGGAACGAAGAGAGAGGGGAGACATGATTGAGACCTTTAAGTATATCACGGGACGTATAAAGGTGAAAGATGATATCTTCTGTCTTACAGGGCCCTCGGTGACCAGAGGGCACTCGCTGAAATTTTCAAGGTGATGCCAGGAAGTACTTCTTCACCGAAAGGGTAGTCGATCATTGGAACGAGCTACCTCAGCAGGTGATTGAGGCCAACAACGTGTCAGATTTTAAGAGAAAATGGGAATATTCACGTGGGATCTATAGGGGAGTAAAAGTCAGGGGGTGGGTCATTGGTATGGGCAGACTCGATGGGCTTTGGCCCTTTTCTGCCGTCAATTTCTATGTTTCTATTCCAAAGTAGTCACTTTCTCTCAGTTCCAAGCAGTTGCTTTTCTCTCGGACACGGCCATGTTTCGGCTGGTGAGCCTTCATCAGGAAAAGGAAACCACTTTGCAAGCTCGATGGTCGAGATGATATCAACTGATGCTTAGAAGACGGTTCTTTAATAGTGAAGCCACCGATGAGAGGTCTGAAGCCAACACGTCTCAGTCTCTTCCTCCCTTCAGATGAAAAAGAGGACTAAAGGGCAAATTCTATAAGAAGCGCCCAAAAGTTAGGCGCCGATATAGACACTGTTCAGCGCGATTCAAGTAAAATCGGGTGCTGTTTAATGAATGTCGCTGAGCGGCGCCCAAGAACTAGGCCAGCTCTAGGCACAATTAAAAATTAGGCGCCTAGCTGAGCGCTTAAGCATGCTAAAGAGCAGCGATTCTGCAACAAGGTGCCTAACACGTAGCCACGCCCGAGCCTAACATGCATAGCACCTATTTTTTTGAAGGCCACCTAAATCTTTAGAGGCGCCTTGTTGCAGAATCGCGCTTTCTTGATAGGCGCCTAGGTTTCAATTATTGCTGATTAAAAAGTGTAATAGAGCTTGTTAATCGATTTAGACAGGCGCCTATCTAGTTGGGTGCCTCCAAAATAGGTGCCTAACATTAGACGCCGGTCACAGAATTTGGGCCTAAGGTGAGGAGATCAACCAATAAAGGGATTGAAGAAGCCAGCTAGCTGCCACCTCCCCAACGTGGCTCAGCTGCTGACGTCCTGTGATGATTCCGTAGGGGCTCTTCAACCCCAGAGTAAGGGCTGGATTTTGTGGCCCCAGCCTCTACTATTTCTAACAATCCTCTCTTCGTTGATCTCCACAGCTGGATTCTCCTATCCTTGTAAACAGAAGCAGCAACAGCTGGAGCAGATTAAATTATTAAGACTTTTCTCTCTCTGATATGTGTCTCGCTGCTCAGGAGAAACACGTATTTAAGGATTTTCAGACTGTGCCTAACAGTCTTGCTCACACTACGTCCTGGCACTGCTGTGCTAATTATTAGCTGGAGCCTATATTAGTGGCACTCAGAGTTTCCTAAGGTATGAAAACAGTATAAGTACTCAAAAGAGCAGCCTTGGAAACTTGGGCATAGAAGCTGCACACCTCATCATCCAACACATGCAAAATGTTAAGACATTAAAAGGACTTATTCAAAATGGATCCTCCGCACCCCCTTTCTGTGCCTATGCAAACAAATATTTAATGAATAAAGCTCCACATATGTTTGGATCAACAAAGGGAGAAAGAAAGCCAAGAAGCAGCCATATGGCTTTTCTGAGGAGGTGGTTCTGCGTCTGTAAGAATGGAAGCAGTCTGTTAGTCAGAGGCAACGACTCCACAAGCTCCCTAAAGTAAGTGAGGCAGGGTCAAGGTGCCAGGATGCAGATCAGACACAACTGGAGATGCCTCGGAAGGCAGGGCTGCTTGGGGATGGGATGAGACAGGCCGTGCAAGGATGTCTCCAAAGGATTTAATGTTCTGTAACTTCATTCAGGAAAAATAAAAAGCTATGCTTGGAAAAACTTGAGTATAAAGAAGAGAAAGCAAGTGGGAACTAGAAACAGCTATGGAACGGATCACTAATGAAACATTTCCTTTTTGTTGCACTCACTGGTGAAACCTGGCCAAATGATGGATTACTACTGTGAAGCATGGGACACCACAGAGGAGATTAATTCATATGTGGAGTCATCAGCCTCAGTAGAAGGTAGAATGAGAGAATCTGACTGTAATAAAAGGACTCTGCTCACTGTTTTCTGTGCAGCTACAAGCAGTTAAGCATGCCGACAGTACATTTTGGCCCTAGCATGATGGAGGCTGAGCAGAAAGCTAGAAGACAAGGAAAGAGATACCAGAATAGAAGGGAATAGACTTAGTAGATAAGGACAGGTTGTTCACTATCTCCAAGGTAGGGAGAACGAGAGGGCACTTGCTAAAATTGAAAGGGATAGATTCCGTACGAACATAAGGAAGTTCTTCACCCAGAGAGTGGTAGAAAACTGGAATGCTCTTCCGGAGTCTGTCATAGGGGAAAACACCCTCCAGGGATTCAAGACAAAGTTAGACAAGTTCCTGATGAACCAAAATGTACACAGGTAGAGCTAGTCTCAGTTAGGGCACTGGTCTTTGACCAGAGGGCCACCGCGTGAGCGGACTGCTGGACATGATGGACCACTGGTCTGACCCAGCAGTGGTAATTCTTATGTTCAGAAAAGAGGGAGTAAACAAAACTTGCAGACATCAAGCACCCATGCAAGTTGAATTATTTGAGAACAGTCAGCCAATTGAAGGCTTATGTGGTGCACTATTACTGAGAAGTTTGAACTTCTTATTAGCTTCATATAGGGCATACAAAATCCCTAGGACACAGAAAGAATGAGTGAGTGAGAGAAAGCAAACAGAGCAATCTTTGTAAGAGTTCATAATAATAATAATAATAATTAGTAGTAGTAGTAGGGAAAGGCTTCTATCAACTTGTAGGAACTGCTGCCAGTAGCCTGTTGAAGAATGCAAGTGCAGGAGCTGGAGGCCAGGTCCACTCCTGCAGAATCTCCGCAGGAACTACTTCCATCCCTGTGGGATCCCTGCAAGCATGGTAAGCATCCCCACAGACCGGGATTCCCGAAAGCCCTGTTCCTATGCAGCTCTATAGCTGAGAACCACCGATTTAGTCCAATAAAGTATCATATTATTTATGTTGACTTATTTCTAGTCATTCAAGTGGGTAACCACAGTAACCACACCACTTTATCAAAAGTATCAACATGATGAATGAACCCATCGTAAAGTGAGGGGGCAGGAAGAACTTAGACCACATGAGACAATTTTAGTAGTGAAGAGACATAGGTAGGTGTTTACAAAGCTGTGCTGCTGAGCCACCCATAGGAATAGAATAGGTGGTTCGACATTTAACATGTGCTGCTTAGCAGCGCAGCTTTGCAAAAGGATCCGAAAGCAACATGTGCAGGGATGCACATAAGGCTATGTTTCAGCCTTCTGGGCTCAGCAAAACTCGACATTTTTTGCCAATTTTGTCCATGGTCCTTAAAATCAGAGTTAAAATTTTTTGGTCCAATAGGGAGTTTATTTATTTTAAATTGGATGAACTCCGCCTTGAAAATTCACTCGACAAATTCAGGATTAAACTAAAAACATTTTTATACAAAGACACATTTAAATAGTTCTTCTCCAACAGCTAGAAAACTAAACACGAACTGCTTTTAAGAAGTGATCCCCTTTCCTGATATGTCCTCCCCCTCTCTTCCTCTCCTTTTAATTTGTTTTTTTAATGATGTAATTATTAACTTTCCCTTCCCCCTTTACCCTCAAGCTCACGTTCGTACTTGTAATTTGTCTATTTAATGTTCACACTTCCCCTCCCCTCATAATAATTTGATTTTAACCTTTCATTTTTAACATTATAAACCGGCCATGTGTCCGTCGATGGTCGGTATATTAAAATTAATAAACTTGAACTACCTAATTTTTTTTTTAAACCATCACAATAAGATATACATACATTATCAGCTATGACTTGGGTACTGAACGGGGCAGACATCCATTAAGCACAATAGGTACAGTGCCTAACTAGCGTCCATGAAAATGTTTTAATTTGTTTTTTTAAATCAGAAAGAATAAAAATGAAGTAGACTATTGTTTATTTTCTTGCCTTTTGGCCTTGAAAATATACACAATAAATAGAATACAAATACATAAAATACCAATCATATAGAAATATAGAAACATAGAAGATGACGGCAGAAAAGGGCTACAGCCCATCAAGTCTGCCCACTCTGCTTACCCACCCCCTGTCTATGCCCTAATGACCCAATTTCCTTATTTTGACCCTCGTAGGGAACCCACATGGGTATCCCATTTATTCTTAAAGTCTGGCACGCTGTCTGCCTCGATCACCTGCACTGGAAGCTTGTTCCAATGATCAACCACTCTCTCTGTGAAGAAATACTTTCTGGTGTCGCCATGAAATTTTCCGCCCCTGAGTTTGAGCGGGTGCCCTCTTGTGGCCGAGGGTCCCTTGAGAAAGAAAATATCATCTTCCACTTCAATACGTCCCGTGAGGTACTTAAATGTTTCGATCATGTCTCCCCTCTCCCTACGTTCCTCGAGAGTGTAGAGCTGCAATTTGTTCAGTCTCTCTTCGTACGAGAGACCCTTGAGTCCCGAGATCGTCCTGGTGGCCGTCCGCTGAACCGATTCAATTCTGCGCACATCTTTACTGTAATGTGGCTTCCAAAATTGCACACAGTACTCCAGATGAGGTCTCACCATGGCCCTGTACAACGGCATTATGACTTCAGGCTTTTGGCTGACGAATCTTTTATTGATACAATCAAACATACATACATACAATTTAAATTAAAAACACAATCATATATTAAATTGCTATATTTTTCTTATGCTTATTGATGTAACCTGCCCTGAACTGATGGTTGGGCGGAATATAAGCAATATAATTAAATAAAAATGCTAAATGCTAACGCATCCATTATAGTCTATGGACACTTTAGCGTTTAGCACTTGCTAATATTTAGCGTGTGCTAAAACGGCTAGTGCGCATTAGCAAAAGGACCCTTAAGACTCTCTTTTACTAAGCCACTGTAGAGGTGTCTTCTGCGGCTCAGAGCGTTAAATGCTCCAACACTCATAGGAATTCTATTGAGCAGCATCGGAGCATTTAACGTTCCAGGTCATGGAAGAAACCTCTACTATGGCTTAGTAAAAGGGGGGGGTGGGAGGGGGAGTGGAGGTAAATTATTAAGGGATCCTTTTATCGGTTCATAGACAACAACGCGGAAGACAAAGGCGCGCGCCGACAACTGAGCGCAAGACGGAGGTGCGCGCCGAAGAAAATTACTGTTTTTAGGGGCTCCGACGGGGGGTTTTGTTGGGGAGCACCCCCAGTTTACTTAATACAAATCGCGCCGGCATTGTGGGGGGTTTGGGGGTTTGTAACCCCCCAATTTTACTGTAAATTTAACTTTTTCCCTAAAAACAGGGAAAAAGTGAAGCTTTCAGTAAAATGTGTGGGGGGGGGTTACAACCCTCAAACCCCCCCCAACACCCCCACAACGCGGTGCGATCTGTATTAAGTAAAGTGGGGGGGTTCCCCCCCACACACACCCCCGTCGGAGCCCTAAAAACAGTAATTTTCTTTGGTGCGCGCCTCTGCACTGCGCTCAATTGTCTGCTCGCGCCTTTGTCCCGGCGCGCTTTTGACCTAACACCCTTTTATCAAGCAGCAGGGCTGGTGAGGTAAATGCTCCAATGCTTATAGGAATTGAATGAGCATCGGCGCATTTACCTTGCCAACCTGGAATAAAAGGCTCTACCACTGCTTGATAAAAGGAGCCCTGAATGCCACCGAGGGCAAAAGTGTCTAGAGCACAGAAAAGTCATAATGCAGCCACGGTACTGGAGGCAAGTGCATTTTTTTGCAGGGCTAGTATGATATGGTTAACGTTGCTTGCAACCCTTTATCAGCCACGCTGCAACATTCTAAAACAGCTGTACGCATTGCAGGGAACATTCTGATGTCACAAAAGAGGAAGGGAACTGATGAAATCTGATATAATAGAGAAACCGTGGTGTTCTCAGTTGCCAATAGAATAAGATAGGTGCAGCACTTTGAAAGTGGAATTTGGCAGAAATAAAATGATGATTGTAGACAGGCATTGAACAGTTTGCCTGGAATGTACAAAGGTTTATGAATCCTATAAGGGAAAAAAAACTCTACTTTGGTCATTAATGAGATTGCATGTCAATAAAGTCTTCTTGTAGGAGATTCATGTGGCAGTGGCAGAGCACGTGAAGCTAAAGACAAAATGAGAAGCTATTTGGCTTCTTTCGGAGAATAGGGAAAAAAGAGTTATAATTGAGGAATATGTGGCAGTTTTGGGGTGAGAGGGGTGCAGTGCTCTGGGGGAGGGGGATGTGGCATTGCTCTGGGGTGAGAGGGTACAATACTGCAGGGAGATTAGTTGTACTCTGGGAGGATGTACCTCTCTGCGTCAAATATCTCTACTGAAACCCAGACCAGAGTCTCAGCCTGCCTGTCCGACATTGCCACCTGGATGTCTCACCGCCATCTAAAATTAAACATGACTAAAACAGAGCTGCTCATCTTCCTACCTAAACCCACCTCTCCGCTTCCTTCATTCTCCATCTCTGTGGACAACACTCTCATCCTTCCTATTTGGTCTACTCATAATCTTGGGGTCATATACAATATATCACTAAAACCTGCCGCTTCTTCCTCTATAATATTACCAAAATCCGACCCTTCCTCTCTGAGTACACTACCAAAACACTTATCCACACCCTCATCACCTCACACTTAGACTACTGCAACTCTCAGGCCTTTCACTTAGCCATCTCGCTTCCCTCCAATCCGTCCAGAATTCGGCTGCATGACTCATATTCTGGGAGAGCTGCTTTACTCACATTACTCCTCTCCTAAAGTCACTTCATTGGCTTCCCATCCATTTCAGACTACAATTCAAACTCCTCTTACTGACCTACAAATGCACTCACTCAGCTGCCCCTCACTATCTCTCTTCCCTTATCTTTCCCTATGATCCCCTCCCCCCTGTGAGCTCCGCTCAGCTGGTAAATCCCTCCTATCTGTGCCCTTCTCTTCAACTGTCAACTCCAGACTCCAGACTTCTGCCTTGCTGCACCATTTGCTTGGAACAAGCTGCCCAAATCCCTAAAGCGGGCTCCGTCTCTGGCAGTGTTCAAGGCCCATTTAAAAGCCCTCCTCTTTGTGAGTGCTTTTGACTCCTAACTACTCTCACCTTGGGTTCTGCATCCCCAACCCTCTATGTCATGTCTGTCTGTCCAAATTAGATTGTAAGCTCTTCCAAGCAGGGACCGTCTATAAATGTCAAAATGTACAGCACTGCATATGCCTTTCAGCACTATATAAGTGATAAGTAGTAGTATGTGGCAGTACTCTGGGGTGAGAGGGAGCAGGGTTCTAGGGAGATGTGGTAGTATTCTGGAGGGATGTAGAAATACTCCATTGGAGTGGAGGAGTCTAATGGCTAGTGCAGTGGGATTTCATCCTAGTAAACTCAGTTTAATTTCCAGTGCAGCTCCTTATGACTTAACCCTCCAGTGCCCAAGGTATAAAACTTAGATTGTGAGCCTACTAGGGTCAGGTACCTGTGTATTAAAGTGTACAACACTGCATTTGTCTAGTAGCGCTATAAAAATGATTAGTAGTAGTAGTATTGTCAAATGAATGATGTGAATAAGAATAAAAAAATGCTAGGAAATTCTACTTTACGGAGAGGGCGGTAGATGCCTGGAATGCGCCCCCGAGAGAGGTGGTGGAGAGGAAAACGGTGATGGAGTTCAAAGAAGCGTGGGATGAACACAGAGGATCTAGAATCAGAAAATAATAGTAAATATTGAACTAAGGCCAATACTGGGCAGACTTGCACTGTATGTGTCTGTATATGGCCTTTTGGTCGAGGATGGGTTGGGGAAGGCTTCAATGGCTGGGAGGGTGTAGATGGGCTAGAGTGAGCTTTGATGGAGACTTCAGCAGTTGGAACCCAAGCACAGTACCAGGTAGAGCTTTGGATTCTTGCCCAGAAAAAGCTAAGAAGAAAAAATGAAAAAAAAAAAATTAAATCGAATCAGGTTGGGCAGACTGGATCGACCATTCGGGTCTTTATCTGCCATCATCTACTATGTTGCTATGTTAAAAGCAAATTTGCAGACTCAGAGGGACAAACAATTTACCTTCTAAATACTGCTACAAGACAGATTCTTAGACAGTCAAGAAAGTAATTCATTCAATGGCCTTAGTAAAAGGAGCCCTTAGTCTGCCTAGAGATGATCCCTTGTATTAATCTAGGCCACAGGACTTGTACTTGAGAACAGAAATATGGTGTGTTTTGCAGAAGAGGGATTGAGACAGGGAAATCTGACCATGCTTCAGTCTCCTTATGGTGAATTTAGGTCACATATGTTTGTACCTATAAATGTAACTCGACTTGAGCTACAGCTGGAAAAGAAATAACGGTGGATTTTTGGGGATCTTTTTCTGGTTCACTCAGTGCCATGTTTGGGAGAGATTTTGAAAGAATTCAGTGCCCCTGTTTGATTATAAAATGAATCTCTCCTCTTTGGTGGAGGGCATGGGCGAGTGGGAGATTAAGGAGGTGCTGCCTGCTGAAATGGAGCCCGAATAGAATATGATATCTGTGAATGTACCTAACCGCTAAACCCAAGAACTGGTCCCCCACGATGTCGCCATCCTTTAAAGAGCAGCCGAGGAAACGGTGAGATGAACTGCATCGCGAGAACATTGGATCTCTTTTCTGCGCTACCAATTAACTCTTAGAAAAATGAGGACTGTGTTTAAATAGAACTGTATAAAGCAAATCCTAGCCTTCCGGATGTATCTAGGACCACTCAAATGAGGAGGAAAGAATTTCTGAAATTGAAGAATAGAGTTTTGGCCCTGGAGGCATCCTTTTACCTGAAATTTCCCTGTAAATGTCTGGTTAAGTTACAAGATATTGAGTACGCCTTTTGGGATCCTATACAACTACAACAATTTTTAGTTGCGAGAGAACAGAAATGAGATTTGTTTCACCTAACTGAGAATATGAGGAGAATTAATTTAAATAATATCCCACTTTAAGGAATGATTCAAGGTTCAATAGTGTGAACCGAGAATTATTGTCCTTTATTTTCTTGAATTTATTTGATTAGAAATAGCATTATGTGCTCCCCATTAATGTGGGCTTAAAAGGAATTATGCATGTATGGTTTGATTATGTATTGTTTTATATGTTTATCCTTTTTTCCTTTGGAATTATTGGATATTGTAATGTATTCAAAATTTATAAATTAAAAAAAAAAGCAAATCCTAGCCTTGTAAATGTTCAGACCTAGCTGGGATGACAGTGTCCAGGAGGAGCAAGTTAAGAGTGGTGGGCTCAGATTCTGAAAAAGCAGCAGAGTGACAATAAGCACTTCGACAGGGACAGGGATGCCCGGCTCTAACCATCGTTCCTCACATATTTACTTCTATTCTTCTCAAGTGCCCCTGGTGCCATGAAACACTTTGATTCTTTTCTTGTCTTTCCCCTAATCCCCGTTAAGCAGTTTTCCCCACACTTCCCTGCTAGCTGCAGGGAGATTGTCATCTTTATTCCGAGCACATATCCAGCTCTGCCCTCTCTGGGGTGCTGGCGTCTTCTCGTGTGAAAACATGCAGAACTCTATTTCCTTTCTTCTTGCAGCCTTGAAGTGGTTATGTCGAGCTATATAGAACACGTTGCAGTCTTGGCTTCTTACACATTCTACGAAAGCGGCACATTAGTCTCTGATTGTGGGGCACCAGCCTCTCCCGTATCCCGAGGTTTCACTATGCATGGCTGGGCTTTGATGCATACCTCTTTTATCCTGTCTGACATGTCCATAGTACCTCCCTGCCATGCTATCATCACCTGAGGCTGAAGTATCTTCCTATCTTCCTCGGAAAACTGGGACTGTTCACCCTCGAAAAGAGAAGACTGCGTGGGGATCTGATAGAAACTTTTAAAATATTAAAGGGATTTGATCAAATTGACCAGGAAGCAGCATTACTGACATTTTCAGATGTGACGCGGACAAGAGGTCATAGCCTGAAACTGGATGGCAGCAGGTTCAGGACAAATGTCAGGAAGTTCTGTTTCACACAAAGAGTGGTGGGCGCTTGTAAAGCTCTCCCGGAGGAGGTGGTGGCAGAAAATACTGTGCTGGGTTTCAAACGCAAGTTGGATGCACACCTTCTTGCACATCATATTGAGGGATACGGGAAATCCGGGTCTCCAACAAGGAGCACCTAAATGGGCCTCCGCGTGTGCGGATCGCCGGACTAGATGGACCTTGGTCTGATCCGGTGAAGGCATTTCTTATGTTCTCCTACATGTTCATGCAGTCACCCCGAAGCCCTGCGTTCTATCCAGCTTTTATTACAATGGCTCAGCTGAGCGCCAATCCCCAGGAACCATAGGTCTGGAAAGAAAGGGTTAGACCCTGCAGGGCCAGATTTATGCGTATTGCAACTCCTAACATTTATGAAACCCTCCCGTAGATTAGGTAGGAAGAAAATGCTAGATTTAATAGTTTTCCGTGCTAATAAAGTGTGAGGTTCCAAGCTGTAGCTTGTCTAGCTTACAGATATATCGAGCTCTGGATCCCTAGGCTTTTCCATTTACAGCTTGGGATTGCCACATTATCCAGGTCAACTTAGATCTAGTTTAGCCCATTGCTTCTAAGAATCTGTATTCCTGTCTCTTTCAGAGAAGTTGGAATTGCAATCCAAGATACAATAAGGCAAAACTAGGACTGGATATGCTTGTCAGTGTTGACCTGGGTCCGGTGGCAACTCTCTTCCTACATCTTTCGGATGCCGCTTGACACAAAAGTTAGGAACATTTAATGATACAGTGCCCCATGCCTTGATAAAGATCGGCGAAACGCGTTGGCAGAGGGGAGCGTTCTACTTTGAACGCTGGAGAAAGCATATCCAAAACAACATGACCTAAATAACTAATTGAAAGAAGCTAAGTTACTTTTACTATATAATTTATTTTGAATAGTTGAAAATTGCATTTAAGTATAAAAGTATATAAAAAAAATGAACGCAAAAAAAGTACAAAAAAATATCAATTTGATAAAGATATAGGGGATGAATGAAGAATTGATAGACCTTTGAGGTGTTTTCACTTCAATTGGTCAATCTGACACCCCATATCAGCATATTCTATATCACTGGAATTTTGTTATTTTGTTGATTTCGTCCTGTGAGAAGAACTCTCTTCCTAGGCATCCAGCCATTCCCTCTAGGCCTGCTATACTGTATACTCGAGTTAAACTGATAAATCATTTTAGGCCCTCCTTTACAAAAACCAAATTGGAATAATGGACTGATGAACTACGGTGAGTCATGAGCTGTCAGTGTTTAAGCTCATGTGAAACAAGTCATCCCTGATGGTCCTTAAAAGATATAAGCTTATACATTTAAAAATTTTTTTAAAAAATATATAAAAATTAGCTGGACTACTGTAATATCTTGTACTTGCCATGCCCAACATTAATGATAAAATGATTACAGACTTTACAAAACATGGCCCTAAGACTTAACTTCTCCTTGAAGAAATATGACTATATATCCCCAGCCTTCATAAAGGTACACTGGCTCCCTGTGAAGGCCAGAATCTTATTCAAATTTAATTGCCTTCTGTTTAAAGTGTTATAAGGTTGTGCACCAATCTATCTAAACAACAGACTTACCATAAAAGAAGTCATAAGACCAAGGAGAGACCTGAACCCCTTTACCTACCCTCTAATTAAGAGAGCAAAGAGACACAAACTAGTAGAGAGCCTGCTAACCTTCCAAGCAGCTAGACATGGAAGTTGTTGGAACAGTACCAAACTACAGACTCTTAAGAAAGGAAATAAGAACCATGTTATTTAGGAAATATGTCAAGCCATGTTAACCCAATGACCGCCCTGTACTAGATTAAAAATGTAATTCTCTGGAAACGACCAGATATCTCTTATTGTAATCTGCCTAGAACTGTAAGGCAGAATAGAAGTGAATAGAAGTCAATAAATGTACTGTAATGTGAAACAAGTCACCTCTGCAGCATCTCGATATCTCTTATCTCTTCCTACACCTCTTCATGCAATCCCCTCTTATCTGTACCCTTCTCCTCTACTGCCAACTCCAGACCACATTCCTTCTCTCTTGCTACACCACATGCCTGGAACAAACTGCCCGAGTCATGACGTCAAGTTCCGTCCATAGCAATATTCAAATCCAGGCTAAAAACCTACTTCTTCGAGGCTGCTTTTAACTTCTAACCCCACTCACTTATAAAGCGCCCCTGCCTGCCTGAGCAACTCCCTAACTCCCTACTTGTCCATTGACTAGATTGTAAGCTTTACTGAGCAGGGACGGTCTCATGAATGTTTTATTGTACAGTGATGCGTACTAGAGAATGACACGGTGACAAAATTCATCACCGTTCCCGTCCCCGCGGATAACTGCGGGAAACCATCTTCAAGTCATTCTTTAAGGAGAAAGGGAAGAATCAGAGTATAATTGGGTACAACTACTGACCCGCAAGCTTTGCTTTGAAGAATGCTGGTGTAGGACAGAGGTTGAAATAGACACTAGAAAATGATATGGGATTATTTCCCGCGGTTATCCACGGGGACGGGAACGGTGATGAATTTTGTCACCGTGTCATTCTCTAATCATTAGAGAATGACACGGTGACAAAATTCATCACCGTTCCCGTCCCCGCGGATAACTGCGGGAAACCATCTTCAAGTCATTCTTTAAGGAGAAAGGGAAGAATCAGAGTATAATTGGGTACAACTACTGACCCGCAAGCTTTGCTTTGAAGAATGCTGGTGTAGAAGGACCGAGGTTGAAATAGACACTAGAAAATGATATGGGATTATTTCCCGCGGTTATCCGCGGGGACGGGAACGGTGATTAATTTTGTCACCGTGTCATTCTCTAATGCAGGGGTGCCCAACGCGTCGATCGCGATCGACCAGTAGCTCAGGAAGGCAACTCGAGTCGATCGCACTCGTGTTGCCGTCCTGATCTATGGGCCGATCAGCCCTCCTTTCCAGTGTTCTCCCTAGGGCCTTTTAGCTGGGCGGTCCGCCCAGCTGTCATCTGCCGCTGCTGAACATTAAAAAAAAAACCCAAAAAACCGGCTTGGAGATTTCAGCCTCTAGCGAACTTATGCTCCGGGCTCTAACGTGTGCGTGCAGGCTTCTCTTCTCTTCCCTCCGAAACCGGAAGTTATGTCCGGGGAGGGGGGGGGGAGAAGGGAAGCCTGCACGCACATGTTGAGAGCCCTGAAGCAAGCGTTCGCTACGGGCTAATGCGGGAGACAGGTTAGTGAAGCATTTGTTCTTGTTCCTGCCGGGTCCTGCCTACTTTCTGTTTCTGCGAAGGCAGGACCCGGCAGCATTTCCCCCAATAGGTTGATCACGATCTTGGGCTGATCAGCCTTCCTCTTCCCGACGGCAGAATTGACGTCGGGGAGAGGAATGCTGGTTGGCCGAAGCAGGGAGAGCTTGGGGCCTGTTATTGGTGGCGTTTGGGTCCTGGTCCCCGATGGTAATGGCAGTGGCAGTGGCAGTGGCTTGGGGGAGGGCAGGGAGAAAGAAAGAAAAAGGGCAGGCAGGGAGACAGAAGGAAAGAAGAGAAACAGAAAAAAATGAGAGGGAGGCAGAGAGAAAGAAAGGGCAGGGAAGAGGAAGGAAAAGTTGGGGGGAAGGAATAAGGTCTGGAGGAGAAGAAGCATACAGGCTAAAAGAAGGGAAGAAAGATTGTATGCACAGTCAGAAGAAGAAAGTGCAACCAGAGACTCATGAAATCACCAGACAAGGTAGGGAAAATGATTTTATTTTAAATTTAGTGATCAAAATGTGTCTGAATTTATATCTGCTGTCTATATTTTACACTAAGGTCCCCTTTTACTAAACCGCAATAGAGGTTTTTAGCGCAGGGAGCCTATGAGTGTCGAGAGCAGCGCTGGGCATTCAGCGCAGCTCCCTGCGCTTAAAAACTGCTATCGTGGTTTAGTAAAAAGGGAGGGGGTATATTTGTCTATTTTTGTATGGTTGTTACTGAGGTGATAGTGCTTAGAGTCATCTGCTTTGACCTCTTTGAAAAACCCTGGAATAGGAATGATGATTAACATTTTCTATGCATACAGTGTGCTTTGTGTTTTTTTTTAATTTTATTGTTGGTAGATCATTTTGACTTGGTCATTTAAAAAGTAGCTCGCAAGCCCAAAAAGTGTGGGCACCCCTGCTCTAATGCGTACATCTAGCAGTGCTATAGAAATGATAAGTAGTAGTGATGGTCCTTAAAAAGATAAAAGCATATATAGTTTTTTAAAAGATAAAAATTACACAGATCTATTTGCTCAATAAATGTTATGGTGTGGGATTATGTAATTGTATACTGGAGCTAAGCGTCTCAGCTACTGCAGAGCTACACATGGGTCAGGTTTTCAGGACAGTTGTAAGGTATATTATATTGAAAAACAAAAGCTAAAATCCAGCACAATCTGCAGTAAGGAAGAACAAACAGAAACAAAAAAAATTGCAGACGAGTGTACAAGATGCAGGCTATGTTTATTATATACATTGTTGATTGAGGTTAATGTTGCCACCTTTTTACAAACCAAGGGACCCAACACGGTCCATGTTTCGGTTAACACGCCTTCATCAGGGGGTCCCTAGTTGACAAGGTATCAAATTAAACTGCAAACAAAAATAAACATGAACCTGTGTGAGTCAAAGGTAATCGCTGACCTGAGGTCTCTGCATGAACTTGCTACAAAGCAAATGGAATATATTGTATTGGACATACATATTTGCATGCATTTGGTCTAAGAACTCAGTTAATCTTAGTATTATGATTATCTGGAAACCAAACTGTCCTCCTGTGGACTATGAAAGTGGCACAGTCTGTGCTTTTACTCTGCACTCATCTGCGTACCACTTAAGGTGGCTGGGGATATTGCAGCGCATCGATGTGGTCTCAGATATTCAAGTGCTGGTAGGAAGGCATTATGTGATACTCTGTCCCACTGCCTGGCTCCTTGTGCTTTAATGTATATCCCTGTGCTGTACAATCAATGCTCCAAGCAAGTTAAATGGCCCGGAGAGGCTCCAGGCCATTTAAATAACTTGTCCAGTGCTAGCCATGAATTTTCAACAGCACTTAACCAGACAGTGCCACGTAATATTCGTGGTTTAACACCTGATCTAAAACCAACCAACTTATGGCTGTTCCAGGGACGGAGTCAACACTTATGTAGTTAAGTGTCGATATTCAGCTCTGAGCCACATAAAAAAACATTCCTATCTTATGCAGTTAAATGCGGTACTCAACCCTTAATCATATAAGTTTAGTGGCCAACTTCCAACTAGATATTGAGTGCCAGTGTCTGGACACAGCCCTCGCAATGGATATTTGGGAGTACTGGCAGCCGTCAACTGAATATTGGCCGGACTGTCTTGTATGGCATCTGTTGAACAGCCTCCTAGGTTAATATCTGCCTAGGCCTGAAATATTCTTAGGGATGTTTCTGTGATGCTCTGTGTTTCTTTGCTTCTTAGTCTCCACATTAAGATTCTTTCCTGGACTTGTAAGCTCTCTCTTCTCTCTGGTTATAATCAGTGCAGGGTTTAAAATAGGCTTGGATAATTTCCTAAAAGAGAAGTCCATAGGCCATTATTGAGATGACTGGGGGAAATCCACTGCTTACTCCTAGGATATCTGTTTTACTACTTGGGATCTTGCTAGGTACTTGAGACCTGGGTTGGCCACTGTTGGAAACAGGATACTGGGCTTGATGAACCTTCGATCTGACCCAGTATGGCACCTCTTATGTTCTTATGTGTGTTCTTACGTTGTGACATCACTGCTGAGGTTGGCTCTTAGGCATTATGACATCCCAAATCCATCTTTCGAATGTTGCTTCCCTTTGGGGTTCTGCCAGGTACTTAGGGCCTGGGTTGGCCATTGTTGGAAACAGGATACTGGTCTTGATGGACCTTCAGTTTTGCCCAGTATGGCAATTCTTATGTTCTTATCATCTCTCTGTGCTTTTATGATCTCCTGGGTGCTCTTTCAGCATCTCCCTGAATGGAAGGACTATAATCCAGAGAGAGAATGAGAAGTATCTGAAAAAGACCTGTGAAAAGGGACATGTGGAGCATGACTGGTGGGGGCTCCAGTGTAGGGTTACCAGATGTCTGGATTTTCCCAGACATGTCCTCCTAGGCGGGTCTGGAGGCATGGCTAGGGTCCGGATTTTCCGAAAGGAAAATCCGACAACCCTTCTCCAATGGTTCTAACTTCTTCTCATCATTTCCTTTTCCATCTTTTGCAAAATTAAATGCCATGCTGCAACTTACCTGGTAGTTTAGCGCAGTGTTGTGTTCGGAGCAATGATTCTGCACTTCCTCGGAGTTCATAGACGTTTGGATGACTAGTTTGGATGAATGTCTGTGCTTGTAGCAGTGTTTGTACAGATCCTTATTCACTGCTATATTTATTACTTTGCAGTTACTGACTTGTCTCCCAGCTTTTATTGATTCAGAAAGAAGGAGAAGTGCAGCTCCCGAGCCACATATAATTTATGTATTAAAGTTTAATCTGAGAATCTGTCCTTAGGAAGCACACACACACACTGGATTTATCAGCATTTTCCCCCCACTGCTTTATCTCCTTTCCTTTCCAGTTCATCTCCTCTCCCCTGACCTGCCACAGTGCATGGTGCAGAGGGCTGCCAGGTTGAAGCCTACTTTCATTTCCCTAATCACACAGGGTGTAACTTTGAGCAGTCACTTAACCTACAAGTCTTGAGGGACAGATACTGTCTTAGGCAGATAAACGGATTCATTTTCCAGCCCATTTTTACTTCTAACTGCAGCAGGTTCTCTTGTCTTTAAAATACAGTACAAATGAAACTTATATTCCGTGAACCAGCAAAAAAAATAGTCTTAGGTGGATTACAAAAATAAAAACTGAGCATTCCTTTTAGTCTCGCCAGCATTCTCCGTCTGTTTCTTCTCTCTCTGGTTCAGCAGTCCATGCTCCTCATCAGCTCTTAGGCTGTTCTGCATCATAGGCCTCAGCTCTGTAGGTGGTGTGGGTGCACGAGTCCCCCCCTCCCAATATGGGTAATATGTGATGGGTTCAGAACCTCCAGTTACCTAGATATGAATTAGGACTCGTATTTGAGAGACACAACATTTCCTGCAGAAATTTATTCACTGCTTTTTCAAACCACCTTAAGAAGAGGTGAGGCCTAACCCCTGCTTTGAAGCAAGTTGCACATTGTCCACGTGACTATTACAATATGGTGGGGATGCCGTTAAACAGGGAGTTGCAGTAGTCCATTCGAGAGAGTATATAGGCATAGATGAGCTGTGCAAAGTCTGGGTTAGAGAGGTGAGGTTTGATCTTATGTAGCTGATGAAGATTATTGAAGGAAGTGGAGACTACCTGTGAGAAATGTGTGGAGAGAGATGTAGCCATCTAGTATCACTCCCAAGCTGTACACTTGGTCCTTTGCTGTTAGGGTGGTGGATTCCCAGGATAATGTCAGGCAGGTGAAGCTGGAGTTCGTCTTTCTGATCCAGAGAAGTTCAGTTTAATCGGCATTGAGCTGGAATTTCATTGCAGGTCATCCAGCTCTTCATGTCAGAGAGGCAGTGGTGGAGGTTGGTAAGTTGGATGGGTCGGTCCTTGCCCAGCAGGAATAGTAGCTGTATGTCATCAGCATATGAGTGAACCTTAATGTTGTGTCTATGGGCAATGTCAATGACAGGTTTGATGTATAGGTTGAAAAAGAGTGGGGAAAGTAAAGCGCCTTAAGGAACTCCGTATTTGTTGGGTTCAGGCTGTGATTGGTCTGGGCCTAGTAGTATTGTTTGTGCTCTCTGGCACAGGAAGGAGGTAAACCATTTGAGCGCCGAGGATAGAGTCAGGTGGACTTCTATGGTCTATGTCCCAGAAATGTCAGAGAAAGACAATGGTCAAGTTATTTTGTATTACATTCATTGTTGGTTTAATCATGAATTGATAATGAGTGTGACTGCTGGGAAGGCCTGATGGACCATTGAGGTCTTTATCTGCCATCATTTACTATGTTACAAACACAGCCCAGTTCCTGAATGAGTATATTTGTTGGTTCATTTTATATCCCGTCCTCCCCAACGAGCTCAGAACGGGTTACAGATTGACATACGTAATGCATAGACAAACGGGTTACAAATTTACATAGGTATAATGCTATATGGTATTATAGCCAGAACTATGGGCCAAACTCTTCAAAAAGTCGCTTAAAGTTAGGCAGTGGCTGGTGCCTAGATCACGCTTACCGGCACCTAACTCGTGTTTTAATTAGTTTTAAGTGGCGTAATAATGCCATTAAAAACCAATTAAAAACTACTTAAAAAAAAAAAAAATTAGGCACTGCTAGGCACCCTCAGAGACTGGCGCCTGGAAGTGGGCATGTTTAGGGGGCAGTGCTGGACTTCAGTGTCACTAGGCACCACTGGCCACAATTCTGCAGGAATCCTAGACATGTAGGCCTATAAAACCCTGGCCTCCATTTCCGGCACCTAGGGTCCTTACTAGCTGTAAGCAACGCCTGTCTGTGATTGACGTGCGGCAGGCGTCGCTTACAGAATCAGCCCCTATATGCTTGTCATGAATCTGAAGGAATTTGAAAGAGAAAAAAAAACAGATGCACTCAATAGGTTGGTGGAATGTGTGAGGACAGACATTGGCACCAAGGAGGCAATTTGAAAGAACTTTATGAGGGGTACACATCTTAGACAGACTTGCCTAAAGATAAGAAAATAAGGGGACAGAGCTGGGAAACCATGGCAACACCCTGAAATAAAGCAGATAAGTTCACAGAATGGAGCGGTGTAAGGGAAAGGGGCTATTTAAGAGATGAGGGAATTTGTTTTATTAGGCCAAAGGAGAGGTTGGCAGGCTGCTTTTAAGTCTACATGCTTCTCTTTTTGGCCCACTGAGGAGTGGATTCTCTAACACTGGTGCTAAAATCCAACGGGCTGCTATTGCGGCCGTAAATGTAATGATTTGAAAAAGACAAGCCATTCTCTAAAAACTGTGCATGCAAATGAGGTTCTCAGAGAGTCATGGAGGGTCGCTAAATTTGCACGGTTGAGTCACTGGTGATAGTGATTGGCACATGCGCAGATTACACCCGCAAAGAAAAAAAAAGAGACCCCAAATCGAAGATTGGCAGGAGGGATGTCCACTCCAACCCACTGTTGCCATTGCCCAACCCCTCCCCCGACAATCCCCCCCCCTGCCCCACGACAACTCCTCCATCCCCCTACCTTCTTCATGAAGGCTGGACGGAGCGATGCCTGCTCCCTTCAGTTGGCAGGCCCGCCTCTTCAAAATGGAGGAACCTTAAGTGCCTGAGCTAATCAGAGCCTTAAGCCCCAACCTGGCACATCCCAGGATGCACCAGGAAAGGGAAGGCCCACCAATTTGAAGTGGTGAACCTGCTGGCTGTAGGGGGTAGGCATCCCTCCAGCCGGCCTTTATAAAGAAGGTGGGGGGGGGAGGGTTGTCAAGGGCATGGGGGCATTGGGGGGTTGGGCAATGGCGGTGAGAGGGAGTGGGCATTCCTCCCACTGCTGGGGTGTGTGTATCCCTCCCGCTGCAGAAGGAGGGAATGGGCATCCTTCCTGCTAATTTTCGATTTGGGGGTCTCTTTTTTTTTAATTTGCGGAGGAGTTGTGGTGGTGTAAGTTGTCAAACCTTACTTTCCTGTCAGTGCCAGAGCCAATCGGCACTCAGGCACTGATCAGAAAGAAAGGCTACGATGGCTCAGACCCTCCCGTAAAAAATATGCTCGCAAATGTCCTACAAGAATCACCCGGCAATGATAGCGAATTGCCCAGAGTGCTCATTTTAATATTAATGACCTCATTGTACTACATTTGCATGTCAGAGTCAGAGACAGCTAGGAAGCTTGAAAAAGACCATGGTGAGCCATTCTGATAATCGGCTGGTAAAATACTGTCCCACTAAACCGGCTGAAGCAGGTTTAGTGGCCATGTTAAAAGCACGTTAGTTTTTGAGAATCTTCCCCAGAGTTTTTCTTTCTGGCCCTTAGGGACAATTTTTTTGGTATGTGTATTCTTTGTATTACATTTATTGTAAGAGGCACATTTGCATGCTTATATTAAATTTTGATTCAACAAAGAAAAAAGTAAAATAAAAAAAAATATTATTATTGATAAAAGACAAGCAGCCTTGTCATTCCTTATCCTGAGATGGTGCCATGTTACTGTTCTACTGCAGGAAGTTACCCTATGTTGTTGTCATACCCCACTTAGCCTTTCTGTGCTTTGAGAGCATATTGTAAAGGTAATTCTTCACCCATTCTGGGCTCTCCTAGAGCTAATAGTCTGTTCTATCCTTGTTATGGTTATGAAGTACCCTGTTCCCTTTGTTTTCTTCTGTAAACCACTTTAATTGGTTCGCTACTTCTCCTTACGGGATATAATGTTCATATCAACAAAGCAGCAGGTTGTACAACCAAGAATATAGTTTAGGTGATCCAATGTCCTTGTGATCTTATATACGTAGGGAGAAGTAGCGGACTAATTAAAACCAGCATAATTACTGAGCATAATTCAAAGATTAACACCGAACGTGAGGATATCTCGATCGCATGGAATAAATGAGTTTAAATGGCACATCATAGAAGTAGTGGAAAGTGGAAGGTTGGGTGGTAATATTTCAAAAAAGATTCAACTTTAGGGAGCAGTATTGGATTTTTAAACTGAACGCAGTCGAGCCTTGTGGTATGAATAAAGAAGTAGAATGGATGATGCTTGTCTGAAGTAGTGAAATGATTGGAAACTGATCTCACATGACTGCGATGGCTGAAGTTTAGAATAGATGCCGCAGACATGTTTCATTAAGAAGTATGAACAGTTCCAGGAGACCTTAGGCGAAAGGTAGGAGAAGAAGAGAATCTGTGATATGGTGATTGTTGAAGTGGGGGAGAATATTCTATTTATAGTGGTTGTTTTACAATCGCAGGGGGAATTGCCTTGAAACATCTCCTTGGGCAGCCTGATACGATCTCCTGATATGATTAAGATAAGTGTTTGGCTCTTTTTAAAGTTATTATATTTTAATGTTGAGTGCAAGTTATATAAAGCAAATTACACTTATAAAATAATTACATGAAGACAAAAGAGAATATGAAAGTGAAGATATATGTATGTGATCAGAATTTCCTATGAGGTCTGATGAAGAAGTCTCGATGAAATATATACATCACGCTTCATCTGAGTTTGACACTTCTGATGGTCTTTGGAGATGAATGAAGAGTATTTTGGGATGTATGTTGGTCGAATGATCTATAGAAACATGATGGTAGATAAAGGCCAAATGGTTCATCCAGTCTTCCCATCTGCAGCATCCACTATAAGTTTAAGTTTATTAGGATTTTATATACCGCCTATCAAGGTTTTCTAAGCGGTTTTACAATCACGTACTCAAGCATTTTCCCTATCTGTCCCGGTGGGCTCACAATCTATCTAAGGAGGATTAAGTGACTTCTCCTCTTCCTAAGAGATCCCACAAGCCTATCCCACTTTTTCTTGAATTCAGACATAGTTTTTGTCTCCACCACCTCTATAGGGAGACTATTCCATGCATTTACCACCCTCCCTGTAAAAAAAAGTATTTCCTTAGATTACTCCTGACTGAGCCTATCACCTCTTAAATTCATCCTATGCTATCTCATGTCAGAGTCTTTCTTCATTTGAAAAAGGCTCAAATCCTGTACATTAATGCCACAGATACTGTTTATTTAAACATCTCTATAATATTCCCTCTCTCCTACCTTTCTTCCAGAGTACACATATTGAGGTCTCTTAACCTGTCCCTAAACGCTTTATGACAAAGACCATTAACCAATTTTGTAGCAGCCCTCTGGACTGTCTCCCTCCTATTTATATCTTTTTTGAAGATGCGGTCTCCATAATTGCACACAGTATTCCAAATGAGGCCTCATAAGAGACTTATACAATGGTACTATCGCCCTCCTTTTTCCTACTGGCCAATCCTTTCCATATGGTACCCTAGCATCCTCCTGGCTTTGACCGTCACCTTTTCTGCCTGGTTTGCCACCTTGAGATTAATAATAATAATAATAATAACTTTATTCTATGCGGTTAACAGGTGAAGAGACTGTACATTTACAGCGAAGTTACAATTTCGTTAATGTTACATTTATATTTTAGACGATACATATTCGGTCTAGTTACCTTTACATTCCAGACAATAAATATACGGTGAAGTTATTTTAGCAGCTAGGTTATATGTTCAGAGTAGTTACATTAGCTATAAGTTCGATACAGCGGCGTTACAAATAGCAGTGTTACATGAGGCGGTAAGGGTCTAGGGGGGAGGGGTCAGAAGAGAAGGGAGGAGGAGGGAGGATAAATCAGATGAATTTGTCAAAAAGGTAGGTTTTAGTTAATTTCCTGAATGTTTGATAGTGGGGGCAATTGGAGATGAGAGTGGAGAGGCATTTGCTCCATTTGCCCGCTTGGAATGCTAGGGATCGGTCTAGGAATTTTTTTGTAGAGGCAGCCCTTCAGGGAGGGAAAGGAGAACAGGTAGGTATTTCGAGTATGAGAGGGGCCAGCAATTTCAAGGTGCTCAGATAGGTAGATTGGTGAAGAGCCTGCTAAGGTTTTGAAGCAGAGGCAAGATTATCAGACACAATCACCCCCAAGTCCTACACTTCTTTCGAACACAGAAATTCTTTGCCCCCTGTACTATCATTCTCTTGGATTTTTGCAGCCCTGTATTTTGTAGCATTAAATCTTAATTGCCAGTTACCGGACCATTCTTCAAGCTTCAATTTTTGTTTTAGTTATGTGCACATTTTTGACTCATGCACTATTGTGCGTACAACATAGGCCAAGAAAACCCTGGCATAAATGGGTACACCTAAACGTTAAGACGCATAGCAGCCCTCGGGCAGCAATAAGCATCATTCTATACAGTGCATATAATTTTTATAGAATTACACTTAACATCGCACTAGTTGGTGACGATTTTTTTAGGTAGCATATGTAGAATTTGGGCCCGAGTGTATTATACAGATATCATAAGCTTCTTCCCATTTATATCATGTAACACAGAGGGATTGTAAACCACGGAAGCCTATACTTATCGAAGCTGGATCAGCTGAGCCATAAATTTACTGGCATTCAGTGGACGAGATCCCCACCATCCCTCAGAATCCCTGCAGGATAAAAGCTTCATCTTCAAGATACTGCAATCAAATTCATTCAAAACTGCGGTATTCTTCTCCTCTAAAACAGTTCTGTTGCTGGCTTTTGCTGAGTTATAAATAATCCCTGGTAAGGAAAAGGCTCCTTTTTCCAGTTACATTACTTTTAGAATTATTGCCTTTCACTCTCTCTCTCTCCTCTAAAAGCTTTACTCACTTACATATCATTATTTTATGATTACAAGATGAAAAAAGACAAGAAATGATTTTAGCACCCACTTGGCAATGGAAAAAAAACCCAACAAAACCCCAGCTTCTGTAATTGGTCTCTGAAGCACTTGGCTAACAAGCTGCAAAGTGTAGAACTGGGCAAGGGCAGAATGTAGTGAGCTGTGGAAAATCAGTAAGTGAAAACTTTCCGGCTGTGACTGCTGTCTCTGAGCTCCAGTATGATGCTGACACCGTGGCACAAGCTAAAGGGGTGACTATTATAGAGGTTGACCAAATTTTGATTTTGGTTTTGGATTTGAACCAGCTCAAAATCCAGCTTCACGTTTTGGCTGAAAATGCCAGTGCATTTTCAGATGAAACTGAAACTGCCCACCCGTCCTCGGCCTGTGCTGGCGTTGGTGTCGCAGCAGCTGCAAGCCTGGGCACTCCCCTCAACAAAAATATGTTCTCCCAGACTGCACACCATCTCCACCCTCCCCTCACCTGTAGACCCTCCTCGGGTCTACCTTACAAAAGCCCTGGTGGTCTAGTGGCCTGTTTGAAGAAGTCTCTCCTGCTTCTGCCTGCTGTGTAGTGAAAATGGCAGCCGCAAATTCCCATGGAGCTCCGCAAGACTGTCACACAAGGTTGCAGCTGCCATTTTGAAATTGGAAATGGCATGAACAGGAGTGACTGGGGACGGAATGGGACGATTCATCATGGCCAGTTCATTGAAGGATGTTTCGTCGCAGCCGCGCTGAAACAGCCGTGAATAATTGTCCCATTTCGAGCAAGGTGCCAGTACTCCGGGGACGCTGCAGGCTCACTCATCACCTCTTCTTGCCTCTTCATCGCCTCTTTGATCGCCTCTTATTTATTATTTTATTTAAGCATTTATATATCACTTATAATCTAAGTGGTGTACATTTAGGTACTCAACATCTTGCGATGTTTCCTCTTTGAAGCTGCCGCTGGTCTTTGCAGGTGCTTCCCCCTTTCATCTGCAACCCGCAAGAAAGCCTGTCTTTGCACCCCTATTCCCAGTTCCCAACGTCGAGGAATGGATAGATGAAGCATCTGAGCTGAGGCAATGGGAGAGGGCAAGCTGAGCGAGAGTCCTGGTGTGTCGACGACTGAAGAGGGCTTGACTTCTGCTGCTGGTGGATGGGGGAGGAGAGGGGGAGGGTTTAATTTGGGGGATGGGGCATCGCCTCCCCCCAAATGCTGAATCTTACATGCTAGACCCAGACTCAGAATGTGATTAATTCGTCATGGCCAGTTCATCGCACTAAAACGGTCGCTATTAACTGGCTGTGATGAAATGGCCACAATGAATCACCCTAGACCCACTGGTGATTGCTTCTGCCCATGCTGGTTCCAGTTCCATGACCATGAGGTTGCCGTGGCACAGTGGGTTAAAGCTACAGCCTCAGCACCCTGAGGTTGTGGGTTGAAAACCCACGTTGCACCCAATCCCCTCATTGTTCCACGTACATTAGATAGATTGTGAGCCCACTGGGACAGATAGGGAAAATGCTTGATTACCTGAATAAGTTCATGTAAACCATTCTGAGCTCTCTTGGGAGAATGATATAGAAAATTGAATAAATAAATACATTTGTAGTTGCTATTTTCACTATGCAGAATGTGGGAGCAGAACTGATTTGGGAATTTTCCTGCTCTTAAGATGCCTTTAGACCACAAAGACTTTTAGAAGGGAAGCCCGGGGAGGATTTTTTGTTGTTGCTGTTGAGGAGGGAGGGCTGGATTTATGGCTATGACAATGGCAGAAGGCAGGGTTATGGTTTCAGTTTTGGCTTCAATTCTGGCCAAAACTGAGTGGTGAATTCCAACGACAGATTCAGTTTCGGCCTCAGTCACCCTCTAGACCTTTGCTTAACATTATCAGCTGTTGGACTTTTATAAACATACTAGCTGATGCCCCGGCGTTGCACGGGTATTTAATTATAGCAAAAACACTGTAAATGGATTCCAATAAAGATACTTTATAGTGGTGAATGAAAGTATGTTTTTACAGCTTAATAAAAAGTACAATATTCAAATTATAATGTGAAATATTTGACAAAATGAATACAATACAACTAACGCAAAACGTGATTATAAACAACAATTTTAGTTTCACCTCCTGGAGCAAGAACATATAAATTCTTGGGTGAAGAGACCCCCAGAACATATCACCCCAGGTAGTGAGGGATCTGCATACCAAGTTTCGTTCAAATCGGTCAAGCCGTTTTTGATTTACTGTGAGAATGGCAGCTGTTTACATTTTTTCCATTGACATGAATGGGTGAAATCTGATTTTCTGTTTGTAGCTCCGCCCACATGTGCAGGTGGGCCGCGAGACCCCCAGAACATATCACCCCAGGTAGTGAGGGATCTGCATACCAAGTTTCGTTCAACTCGGTCAAGCCGTTTTTGAATTACTGTGAGAATGGAAGCTTTTTACTTTTTTTCCATTGACATGAATGGGTGAAATCTGATGTTCTGTTTGTAGCTCCGCCCACGTGTGCAGGTGGGCCGCAAGACCCCCAGAACATATCACCCCAGGTAGTTGGAATTACTGTGAGAATGGCAGCTTTTTACATTTTTTTCCATTGACATGAATGGGTGAAATCTGATTTTCTGTTTGTAGCTCCGCCCACGTGTGCAGGTGGGCCGCGAGACCCCTAGAACATATCACCCCAGGTAGTGAGGGATCTGCATACCAAGTTTCGTTCAACTCAGTCAAGCCGTTTTTGAATTACTGTGAGAATGGCAGCTTTTTACTTTTTTTCCATTGACATGAATGGGTGAAATCTGATATTCTGCTTGTAGCTCCGCCCACGTGTGCAGGTGGGCCGCGAGACCCCCAGAACATATCACCCCAGGTAGTTGGAATTACTGTGAGAATGGCAGCTTTTTACATTTTTTCCATTGACATGAATGGGTGAAATCTGATGTTCTGTTTGTAGCTCCACCCACGTGTGCAGGTGGGCCGCGAGACCCCCAGAACATATCACCCCAGGTAGTGAGGGATCTGCATACCAAGTTTCGTTCAAATCGGTCAAGCCGTTTTTGAATTACAGTGAGAATGGCAGCTTTTTACATTTTTTTCCATTGACATGAATGGGTGAAATCTGATTTTCTGTTTGTAGCTCCGCCCACGTGTGCAGGTGGGCCACGAGACCCCCAGAACAAATCACCCCAGGTAGTGAGGGATCTGCATAACAAGTTTCGTTCAAATCGGTCAAGCCGTTTTTGAATTACTGTAAGAATGGCAGCTTTTTACATTTTTTCCATTGACATGAATGGGTGAAATCTGATTTTATGTTTGTAGCTCCGCCCACGTGTGCAGGTGGGCCGCGAGACCCCCAGAACATATCATCCCAGGTAGTGAGGGATCTGCATACCAAGTTTCGTTCAAATCGGTCAAGCCGTTTTTGCGTGATCGCGGCACATACACACACACATACATACACACATACATACCTCCGATTTTATATATATAGATTGATCTGCCAATGAACCCCAAATAGGGCTATTTTGTAGACTTCAATCATATCTTCCCTCAGCCGTCTCTTTTTCAAGCTGAAGAGCCTTAACCTTTTTAGTCTTTCCTCATACGAGAGGAGTTCCACCCTCTTTATCATCTTGATCGCTTGAAGCCCTTTAGTTCTGCTATATCTTTCTTGAGATAAGGCAACCAGAATTGAATGCAGTACTCAAAGTGAGGTTGAACCATGGTGCAATACAGAGGCATTATAACATTCTTAGTCGTGTTAACCATCCCTTTTTAAATAATTTCTAGCACCCTGTTTGCTTTTCTTGGCCACCACCGCAAATTGGGCAGAAGGATTAATCGTATTGTCCACAATGATGCTCAGATCTTTTTCTTGGACACTAACCTCCAAGGTGGTCCCTAACATCTGGTAACTATGATTTGGGTTATTCTTCCCAATGTGCATCACTTTGCACTTGTCCACATTAAATTTCATCTGCCATTTGGATGCCCAGTCTTCCAATTTCCTTCTGCCTGCAATTTTTCCATAATCTGCATAAGTTTTAACAATTTGAACAGTTTAGTGTCATCTGTAAATTTAATCACCTCACTTGTTCCAATTTCCAGATCATATATAAATAAATTAAATAGCACTGGTCCCAGAACAGATCCCTGTGGCAATCCACTATTTACCCTCCTCCATTGAGAAAAATGGCCATTTAACCCTACCCTCTGTTTTCTATCTGGGATGTAACACAGGTATAGAAAGCTAACCAGGTAATAAGTATAGAAATCCAACCAGGTCGTGCATGTGCAAGACCGGAGGGTTAGGACTTCGATGGGAAGATAGGACTCAATGGGAAACCAAGGTGGCAAGGGGGCCCCTTCTGGTGACTCAGACAGGCCGTGACCTGTTCGGGCCGCCGCGGGAGCGGACTGCTGGGCGGGATGGACCTATGGTCTGACCCGGCGGAGGCACTGCTTATGTTCTTATGTTTTTATGTTCTTATAACAAATTCCTAATCCACAATTGAACTTTGCCACCTATCCCATGACTCTTTAATTTTCTCAGGAGCCTCTCATGAGGAACTTTGTCAAAAGTTTTCTGAAAATCTAGATATGAGTGCATTATATAAACCGGCTCACCTTTATCCACATGTTTATTCACACCTTCAAAGAAGTCTAGCAAATTGGTGAGGCAAGATCTCCCTCGGCTGAACCCATGCTAACTCTGTCCCATTAAGTTTGTCTACGTAATTCACAATTTTATTTTATTTTTTATAATTGTTTCCACTCTTTTGCCTGGCACTGAAGTCATGCTTACCAATCTGTAATTTCCCAGATCTACTCTGGAACCCTTTATAAAAATTGGCGCAACCATTGGCCACCCTCCAATCTTCAGGTACTAGTGTAATCTTACAGCCTTGGAACCTCTCTAACCTCCTAAATTGTTTTAATCCTGGTCAGTTCTACAGTTTCTTGTTGTAGCTGAGAATTATGTTTTATAGGACTCAGTAGGATTACCCCGAAAGTGGAATCTCGGCTCACAGCCCTAATTACATTCTCTCAGCCTGCTACTACTGTGTATGCCCAGCATTTCCAATCTGTTGTGAATTTGTTATCACTGCTTAAAAGCCCCAGCTAATTGAAGGATAATTAGATTTCCACCATTAATTGCAGCCAGTCCTTTCTAAGCTGTTAACATGAAGCTCTTTCTGTTTTATACCTGTGATATGAACACAAACAAAGGGGATCACAAACAGATCGGAGAAGGTTATCTTGCCGCTGTACCGGGCCATGGTACGCCCCCACCTGGAACACTGCATCCAGCACTGGTCGCCGTACAAGAAGAAGGACATAGTGCTACTCAAAAGGGTCCAGAGAAGAGCGACTAAAATGGTTAAGGGGCTGGAGGAATTGCCGTACAGTGAGAGGGGACATGATTGAACCATTCAAAATAATGAAGGGAATAGACTTAGTAAAGACAGGTTGTTTACCCTCTCCAAGGTAGAGAGAACGAGAGGGCATTCTCTAAAGTTAAAAGGGGATAGATTCCGTACAAACGTAAGGAAGTTCTTCTTCACCCAGAGAGTGGTAGAAATCTGGAACGCTCTTCTGGAGGCTGTTATAGGGGAAAACACCCTCCAATGATTGAAGACAAAGTTAGACAAGTTCCTGCTGAACCAGAATGTAAGCAGGTAAGGCTAGACTCAATTAGGGCACTGGTATTTGACCTAAGGGCCGTTGCGGGAGCGGAGTGCTGGGCATGATGGACCACTGGTCTGACCCAGCAGCAGCAATTCTTATGTTCTTAAGTCACTAAGGGCTAGATTCACTAAGCTCACCAATTGTGTCCCGACCAGTTTGCGAGCCTTTTCCGACCCCGTCCCAATTCACTAACCTTCTGCCCGATCCTATCCGCACCCGATCCGATCCGCACATTCAAATGAGGAGAGATGGCATGCATAAGTAGGAAGGTAGCGATTCACTAAACAGAAGATGGAACACCGATTGGGCTTGCCGATCCAAAATTTAGCGACTGCCGAGAACCAGCCGCTCATGTCCTTGCCGACTGTCCTGCTCTTTGCCGCCCTGAAATCCCAGCCCTGCCGCCCTGAAATCCCAGTTTCAAAAAGTAAAACCATCAAAATAAAACATCTGTCGTGGCACAGAGGATGGTCTGCGCATGCGTCTGGATCGCTCTGCAGTGATCTGTAGGGTCGGTAAGGGGGGGCATGCGTCCGATCACTTCATTTGCGTGAGGACGCTGTAGTGAATCGGTCACCTGTTGAGGCTCGGCCACGGATTGCCCACGGATCGCAAAGATCGGCGTGCTTAAATGGATCTAGGCCTAAAGCTATTCTCCCATTCTGTGTCTATGGTTGATGGATCGCCTGTGAGTGAAAAGTTGCTCAAGTGCTCATTCTGTACAAGATCAGACAGATCTGTGTTTCACTGTTTTAAGCAGAAGAGATACATTTTGGATTGGCAGGGCCAGCCTTAGGGTAGGGTAGGCAG
The DNA here is from genome assembly GCF_902459505.1 of Geotrypetes seraphini. Lineage (NCBI taxonomy): Eukaryota > Metazoa > Chordata > Amphibia > Gymnophiona > Dermophiidae > Geotrypetes > Geotrypetes seraphini. Next base: position 21,375,885 of record NC_047096.1, read on the forward strand.
GGCAAGTAGTTTCATCAGGAGCTGGAAGCGCACATGAACCTGGAGTGCGATCAGTCCAACCTGTGCAAACTAAAATGACAGACAGCAGTACAAGCTGCCCCTTGACTCTGGAGAGGTGCCATTCACCCTAGAGCCAGTCCTGTGTGTTTGTAATATTATTTTATCTGTATAATACAAATATTATCATGACATGAACAGATCACTCTGGTCTTATGGTTCAGATCAGACATTAGGCCTGAGTCATGAACTGAGGACAGTATCTCCTCTACCTTTCAAGTTATCATCCAAGTGTAAGGTCTGGAGGACTATGGGCTAAGGATGATCCCACCCCCTCTGTGGCCTTTTGACTAAGACCGAGAATAATTAGAATATCGAGAGTTAGCTCCCTATCACTCAGTCCTGCTGGGGAAGCTATTATGATACTGGTCGCCAACACAGGAGGATTGAGCCTCCTGAAAAAAAAAAAGAAATACAATTTATGTTCATTAGCACATTTGCCGAGGAACTTTCCAGATGTTTTGAATATATTTACAGAAGCTCGAAGTGCTTTTAATTATTCAGCCATTTATTTCCAGAAATGTACCATCTAAAAATAAAAAGCCCTCTCTCCTCTGCATCTTAACAATTTAAGCATTTTCAATTAGACCATCAGGCTGGAGATGCACTAGGGCTTCCTAGAGCCAGGTTTTTGCCAGGTGCTTGTGACTTGGATTGGCCTCCGCGAAGACGGGACACTGGGATAGATGGACCATTGGTCTGACCCAGTAAGGCTATTCTTATGTTCTTTTTTTTTTTTTCCAATTATATTTATATTTATTGCAATAGGTAACATATAACCAAAAGTAAGACAAATAGTAACAGCGCGAAACAGCAAGGTACCACAGCAAGGGGAAAGCATGCCAGGGATAGCACAAAGAGAACAGTAAACCCCTGGTCAGATGCCCATCACAATTGACATTTTAAGTATTAAGGAAACCCCAACCATGCACAACCAAGCCACAGCCAACCATCCTCAAGTCTCAACATACGCTCACCATGCACCCAGCCACTCATACTCCCCCACCCACACACAACCATATATCTACCTAGGTAAGAAGCGGCAATGGCCCCTATAGGGGTCAGTGCATAGGATCTATAACAACAGTGTTGCCAGGACACAAGAGCAAGATCTTCCGCCAAAGGGCTATGTAACACCAGTGCGTGAGTTTCCTCGACTTAGGAATTCGCTGTATTTCATAGCGGCCCACCTCAGCCAAGCGAGAAAGCCACTACGGGAAAGAGGCCACCGTGTCACCGTGGATCGCGGAGCCCAGCGGCACATGTCTGTTCAAGGCAGACGCATCACGTGACCCCCCTAGTCTTATGTTCTTATTTAATACAGCAAAAGAGGAAGGTTTGGGGTCTTGCTTATATGTTTTCTTTTTTTTTTCCAATTCTTTATTCATTTTTTAAAAATTTACAATAAGTGTAACACCATTTATAACATTTTAAACTCAAATACAACACTTAATATTCTGTTAAAATACATATCAGAATTTATCCCCCCTCCCCCTAATCAATAACATTCTTTAAATTCAAGAAAACATACCATAAACTCCATTCCTATATACCTTATGTAATATTCAAATAAAAAAAAACCTTCCTCCCTCCCCCCATCCTGGATGTGCATTTTTAAGGGGAAAAATAATATTCAATCATTACAATATTTTGTTAATGGCTCCCAAATCTCCTGAAATTTTCTAAAATTCCCCTGCTGTGTGGCTATTGTCCTTTCCATTTTGCTTATATGTTTTCATTAGGATTTTATTCTGTTTGCTTGGGACAGAGGGGTGGGAGGAAAGTTGTCATTCAGCACCTTAAAATAAAAAAAAGATTTCTGAAGCAGGTGGTTGAATCGTTCTGCTTTGGCAATGGTCATTCTATAGCCAATTCCCCAGAAGGGTTGGGTAGCAGGGTACTAACACCCCCCTCCCTTCAAACACACACACTCAAAGCTCAGACCCTGCGCTCTCGGATCTTAGGCGAGAACAAGGCTGAGCTCAAGTTGCATTCACTAGATTTAAGGAAGCCTAGAAGATATATCTGCATCCAGCTCTGTTTTGGGAAGAGAGAGGCCCCTGTCTGCTTTCTCCATCACTTTGGTGACAATTCTGCTTGGAGTTTATTTTTTTAAACGTTCTCTTCTTTGTTACAGATTAGAGAATGACACGGTGACAAAATTCATTACCGTCCCCGTCCCCACGGATAACCGCGGGAAATAATCTCATGTCATTTTCTAGTGTCTATTTCAATCTCAATCCTTCTACACCAGCATTCTTCAAAGCAAAGCTTGCGGGTCAGTGGTTGTGGTTATTCATACTCTGATTCTTATGTGAGCCAAGGATAATGAAGCCATTGTGACATCACTGATGTGATTGGCTCTTAGGCACTGGTGGAATGAGGCATTATGACATCACAATATCTGCTCTGGATACCAGAGAATGTCATTCTGTAGTGCCTGTTTCAACCTCAGTCCTTCTACACCAGCATTCTTCAAAGCAAAGCTTGCAGGTCAGTGGTTGTGCCCAATTATACTCTGATTCTTCCCTCTCTCCTTAAAGAATGACATGAAGATGGTTTCCCGCGGTTATCCGCGGGGACGGGAACGGTGATTAATTTTGTCACCGTGTCATTCTCTATTACAGATGTCCTGGAGTATTGAAGATTGCAGTGAGAACTGAGAGCGCAGTTGGCTGTCTACTGGCAGGTGATGTTGATTTTTAATGAAAGTAAGAAGGATGCGTTAGACATTTATAGAGAGCTTGGGAGACCAGCAGCCAAGGTTCTTATGCACCTGGACACTTCAGACAAACTCCCATCGCTGAAATAAGACAGCATGCCTCCAAAATGATTTTGTTCCCTTCAGATGAATTTGCTTCTACAGCAAGCCATGGTTCTGTCTCTATTAGTCCTCTGCGCTTTGAGTAGCCAGTCTTCCTTTTTCACAAGCCCTATGTACTGCCAGCAGTTGATGTTCCTAACTAATCTCCACACAGAAATTGCTGTACCGCCAGCTCTGCTCAGGGACACGATGTTGTTGTTGATAGCAAAAATTCAAAATCAGCCTCATTAAACAATCGTGTCCAAACGAAATGTCACATTTGCATATTGGTTCTATATTTTCAGCACCATTACACTGGAGCCCACAAGTAAAGCAGCAGAACATGGGAGGACAGACCTGTAAGTGGAGCCCACAGGGACAGACACCTCCCGTCTGTCTGTACATTTTGGTGAAACAGCTTGTCCTCCTTATAAACTATCCAAATTGACCAGCAATTGGAAAGAGATCACAAGGGGGTAATTCTCTATAAATCGTTAGGCACTGGGATAATGTGTGCTGAGGGTCGGATTCAGTAAATGGTGCCCAAGGTTAGACACCATTAAGATCCGTGCAAAGTGCCAATTTTAGCGCTAATCATGTTGCTGTAAAATCACTGCAGCTAATTTTTGGCACAAACCTTGTACCTGTCTTGGTGCCTATTTTGCTATTTTAAATACAGTAGAATCTTAGCTAACCGCAAACTTTTCCAGCTGGTGGCACACTAAATGCAGTGCCCCGGTTGTAAGGCACCCGGATGTCGACGTGACCTCGTTGCGTCAACGTCCGTGCATGCGCGGAGGCCCATCTTGCCGCGACCCTGCCGTTACAGGGATCCGGGAGGCGCAGGGAACAGAGGAGAGAAGCCGACCAGGAGGAGAGTCGTCCACGCTGGCTGACTTCCTACAGAATGTGCCTCTCACCGCGATAGGCACGTGGACCACTCTCCTCCTCGCCAGTGTGTCGTGGCAAACCAGAAATCTCAGGAGACACACTGGTGTACCACGGCACACAGTTTGCGATACACTGAATTAAGCGCATTCTCAACCAACCATCACAAAAACTGTCGACAAAAAAAAAGTTGTAGACAAAAATATTGTCGTAAAAAAAAATTGTATATATAAAAAAAAAAATAGTATCACATCATACCTTATGCTAAGAGTTTATCTTGGACAGACTGGATAAGAACATAAGAACATAAGCAGTGCCTCCGCCGGGTCAGACCATAGGTCCATCCCGCCCAGCAGTCCGCTCCCGCGGCGGCCCGAACAGGTCACGGCCTGTCTGAGTCACCAGAAGGGGCCCCCTTGCCACCTTGGTTTCCCATTGAGTCCTATCTTCCCATTGAAGTCCTAACCCTCCGGTCTTGCACATGCACGACCTGGTTGGATTTCTATACTTATTACCTGGTTAGCTTTCTATACCTGTGTTACATCCCAGCACCTCTCTCAGTATCCCACGATCCCCCTATCCCTCAGGAATCCGTCCAATCCCTGTTTGAATCCTTGTACCGTACTCTGCCTGATCACTTCCTCCGGTAGCGCATTCCAAGTGTCCACGACCCTTTGTGTGAAAAAAAAACTTCCTTGCATTTGTTCTGAACCTATCTCCCTTCAGTTTCTCCGAATGCCCCCTCGTGCCTGTTGACCCCTTCAGCCTGAAGAATCTGTCCCTATCCACCCTCTCTATGCCCCTCATGATCTTGAAGGTCTCTATCATATCTCCCCTGAGACTCCTTTTTTCCAGAGAGAAGAGCCCCAGCCTATCCAACCTCTCGGCGTATGGGCAGTGTTCCAGCCCTCTTACCAGATAGATCTACCTTCATTTACTGTGTTATTATATGCCAGTTTCTTTACTGGAATCTGGATGTCCATATACTACTATAGAATAGGGCAGTGTCTTGCAAACTTTTTTTCTTTTTGCTCCGGCACACTAAGTGGAGCAAATGTTTTATCGTAGAACATTATAAATGAAATTATACCTCTGTAAATGTTTGCATGATGTCTACGTTGTGCGTGCATGCAAAAGTTTGTCGCCGCCGGCGCTGGTGCCTCTCCATCCCCGGGCGAACCTCTGTAAATGTTCACCAGCACGAGCAGCATCTTCCACCTGCCGCTTGCGCTGCCCTCGGCTCCTTTCCGATGTCACATCCTGGTCCCGTTACAGGAAGTGACATCAGAAGGGAGCCAAGGCTGGCATGAGCAGCAGGTGGAAGATGCTGCTCGTGCTGGTCAACATTTACAGAGGTTCGCCCGGGGATGGAGAGGCACCAGCGCCGGCGGCAACAGACTCTTGCACGCACGACGTAGACGTCATCTCTTCTAGTGTATATTTATTTTATGAATTATTTCTTATGTAGGGAATTTTACAAATAGATCTGGAATCTCTTCATGGCACACAGTTTGCGAGATACTGGACTGGGATCTTACCACATGGCATAGACGTGCCCAAAAGAGGGCAACCAGTTATGGAATTGCCCCCAATAAAAGTTCTCCAGTTGTCATCTCCCTTTCACTTAACCTCAGCTTAGAATAAGCACGGCACAGGCAGCAGCAGCAGTGAAGGCTTCCCTCGCACACTGCAAACTGCTTTCCCATATGTCTCCATCCTACTCTTTGGAATGACCCCTGTTTAAGGATAATTTAGTCTCCAAATGTCCATTTAATCTTTGCCCCCTTGGTGGAGAATACTCATTGTTAATCATTGTGATTGCAGTTTTAGTGATCTGGACACCTGTCTGCTGATAGCTAGATTGACGCTAAAACATCCAGGCAAGCAGACTGCGTTCGTTAGAACTGGCTTCTGGCTACAGTCTAACAAAGCCTTGAATTGCATCAACATTTACTGTAACAGATTGAGGCCAAGTCACAGTTATCAAAACAATTCGTGTTTAGCAAAGCTTTATTTATCAATGATACGGCACACAATGACACACAGAAAGCAGTGAGGCAGAAGCAGGGGGAAAACAGCACCATTAGCCCAGTCTGTGCGCAGTCATAAAGACGGAAAACATGCAATACTAGTTATATGAATAGGAAAACAATGTGGTTCATTTTTGTTCCAGTTTTACATGCTATCAGTGGGAGATAAGAGAGGAGAGATAGTGAGGAGCTGCAGAGTGAATACACTTGTAGGTTAGTGAAAGGATTTTGAACTGTATGCGAAAGCGGAGAGGGAGCCAATGAAGCGACTTGAGGAGAGGGGTAACGTGAGCATAACGACACTGGCGGAATATGAGGCATGAAGCAGAATTCTGGACAGGTTGAATGGGAGAGCGATGGCTTAGGCCAGGGGAAGACCTGCGAGAGCAAGTTGCAGTAATCTAGGCAAGAGGTGACGACGAGAGCGTGGATGAGCATCTTGGCAGCGTGCTCAGAAAGGAAAAGCCCGGATTTTAGCAATGTTATATAGAAAGACGTGATATATGAGGAGAAAAAAAAGAGATGAGTCAAAGATGACCCTGATGTTGCAAGCTGATGCGACAGGGAGGATGAGACCATTGTCTACTGAAATAGATAATGGGGGAAGGGGAGAGGCAGGACTAGGAGGAAAGATAAGGAGTTCAGTCTTGGCCATATTTAATTTTAGATGGCGGTGAGACATCCAGGTAGCAATGTCAGCCAGACAGGCTGAGAATTGGGCCTGGATTCCTGTAGAAATTTTGGCCTTAGAGAGGTAAATTTTGTGAGTTGTCAGCATAGAGATGGTACTGGAAGCCGTGGGAGGAGATTAGAGCGTCAAGGGAGGAAATGTAGATGGAGAAAGGAAGAGGTCTCAGGACAGAGTCCTGACCTATGCCGACCGATAGTGGAATGGCAGCGGAAAAGTGCAACGGGGAAGATAGGAAACAGGAAAAGATAGGAAGAAAACCATGAGATAGTAGAGCCCTGGAATCCAAGTAAGGACAGTGTATCAATTAGTAGGCAGTGATCTACAGTGTCAAATGCCGCAGATGGATCAAGGAGGATGAGGATGAAGTAGAGCTCTTTGGATTTGGCCAGGAGCAGGTCACTGCAGACTTTAGCAAGGGCAATTTCCGTAGAATGGAGAGAGCACCAATAAATCAAAACCCAACCCATCCCCTTAAAAAGTACACTTCTTGGCACGAAAAAGTGTGGGAGACAAAAGCAAAGAATAGAAATGGAGAACGCCAAATAAGTAACATGACTAAAATTAGTACCTAATTAGTATAAATAAAAGATAAACAGTATTGAAAATATGCAAATATAATAATAGCGATGAGATGAACTACTAATAGTCCTTGATTTCCTTACAGGAACAATAGATATGCTCAGCACCCAGCAGCCTCCACTAGAGAATAGTGAGAAATGTGTTTAGTTTTGCTGCAAGGAAAGGGAGCTCCCTTGTGATCATATTTGCAGACGACCCAGTAATTAAAGCCATTAAAATGGTTGAGAAGAACAAGGATTCGCAGAAGAATCCTGTGAGACTGGGAGCCTGGACAACTAAATGTCAGATGAAATTTAACATGGACAAGTGCAAAGTGATGCACATGGAGGGGAAAAATAATCCCAGCTACAGGTACAAAATGCTGGTACTGAGTTAGGAGTTAGCATCCTCGAAAAAGACATTTTGGGCTGGATTCTGTAACTGCCGATATCGGTGGCCGCCGATCGCACGTCAATCCACACATCAGAATCGCGCTTACGGGAAAGAGGCGTTGGAAATGTAGGCCAGGGTTTTCTGGGCCTACATTTCTGGCGCCTATCTTTGCGTGAATCATGCCTACTTAGGCAATTTAGGCCACCTAACCCTGCTTCTGGTGTTGGTCACGCTTACTTTGGCATGCGATGGCCTAAAGCACTTAGGTGCGATTCCAGCATCTTTTATTTAGGAGCTGGTAGGCGCTTCTACCTCACCATTTTTTGCCATTTCTAATGGTGTTCTGCAATTATCTTAGGTGCCTGCTCTTCATCCTTCATATTTCTTTCGTATGCCACAAATCTTTAAGATTAAAATATATCTTGGAGTCATTGTGAACAATATGTTAATATTTTCACCCCAGTATTCTGCAGCTGCCAAAAAAGGTTCATAGACAACACCGCAAAAGACAAAGGCGCGCGCCGACAACTGAGCGCAAGACGGAGGCGCGCGCTGAAGAAAATTACTGTTTTTAGGGGCTCTGACGGGGGTTTTTGTTGGGGAGCCCCCCCAGTTTACTTAATAGAGATCGCGCCGGCGTTGTGGGGGGTTTGGGGGGTTGTAACCCCCCACATTTTACTGTAAACTTAACTTTTCCCCTAAAAACAGGGAAAAAGTGAAGTTTTCAGTAAAATGTGGGGGGTTACAACCCCCCAAACCCCCCCCCAATGCCCCCACAACGCAGCGCGATCTCTATTAAGTAAAATGGGAGGGGGTTCCCCCCACGCCCCCCCGTCGGAGCCCTAAAACAGTAATTTTCTGCGGCGTGCGCACTGCGCTCAATTGTCTGCGCACGCCTTTGTCCCGGCGCGCTTTTGACCTGACACCGCCAAAAAACCCCACAAAACCCCAAATAGAATGCTAGCGATTATTCAAAAATGAATGCGGAACAAAATTAAGAATCTCATTGTACCTTTGTACTGGTCCCTGGTGCAGCCGCATCTTGATGCTATTCCGGTCACCCCTTCTCAGAAAGGATATTGCAGAACTGGAAAACATTCAGAGACAAGTGGCAATGATACAGGGGGACTGAAAGAAAATCTAAATAGGTCAGGTTTTCCAAGCTCTTTAACTTGGGGAAAAAAGATGAATGAGAAGGAATTTGAATGTAAGTTTATAAAACTATGAGTGGGTTGGAATGGTTAAATAGGGAACAGAGAATGACTGTTTAGCCTTTCGAAAAACCCATGAAACTAATGACCAGGTTGAAAACAGATCTCAGAAAGTTGTTGTTGGGTTGTTTTTTTCCATGCAGCACACAAGCTGTGAAATCTGTGGCTGACATAATGGGATTCAAAAGAGGTTTGGATAAGATCCCAGAGGAAAAGCACACACAAACTTAAGTGACAATATTCAGCTGGCAGCAGTTAGCATTTCTTTAAACACTGGCCACCACCGTTGGCTGAATTACATAAGAATAGTACATAAGGGTTGCCATTACTGGGACAGATCGAAGGTCCATCAAGCTCAGTATCCTGTTTCCAACAGTAGCCAACTCAGGTCACAAGTACCTGGCAAGATCCCAAGGATTAAAACAATTTTTTTGCTGCTTATCCTAGGAATAAGCAGTGGATTTCCCCAAGTCTAAATAACGGCTCGTAGACTTTTGTTTTAGGAAATTATCCCAAACCTTGTTTAAACCCTGCTAAGCTAACTGCTTTCACCACATTCTCTTGCAATGAATTCCAGAGTTTAATTACACATTGAGTAAAAAAAATATTTTCTCTGGTTTGTTTTAAATTTACTACTTAGTAGCTTGATTGCATGCCCCTTAGTCCTAGTGTTTTTGGAAAGCATACACAAGACCCGGATATTCAGTGCCAGCTCCTAAACAGGCACTGGCACTTGAACGTCCCTATAATCAGCAAGTAGTACTGCTGCTGCATATCAGTAGCACCCAGTAACTCTTGGCTCCACCCTGAATCTGCTCCAGCACTAATCAGATAATGCAGTATGGTGGTCTGATGGGATACTCAGCAGTACTATCCAATTATCTGCCTTTGAATATCCTGTAGGGACCTTGTTAGAACTACAATATTTTATATTTATTATGTCTGTTGTTTATCCGCTTTGTTAGTTTGAAATAGCAAGCTATACATTTTTTATGGGGGAGCAGTCCTTGCAAATAAGCAATGAGAAAAAGATGAACTTGGGATCTGCCGAGTACTTGCAACCTGGATAGAGCACTTTGGGAGATAGGGGATGCCGGCCTCAGTGGAGCCTGGTCTGATTCTGTATGGATTTTCTTAAGTTCTTATGGGTTTCTTTTTTTTCCTGCTATCTGGTGCTGATACAGAAACCAAATATTTCCCCCCCCCCCACGCACACACACATAAAATGGATCTATAACAAAATAAAACCAATTTAATAAACGAAAAGGTGCTCAGTTAAATGATAATCACCATCCGAACTGGTGGTGCAGGGAGAGACGCTTGTTTATGCTCTCCGAGGAGGTTTAACTAGCAGTTACACTTTTTTGGTCGTGGAGAATTGGCTAACTTTCATTGTGCACTTTGACGCTATGTTTCAGGGTTGTATTGGTACACCCATGTTTCATCACCAGTGATAACAGGACCCAAAACATCGTATTGCCTCTCCAAAAGGTTTTTGCAAACTTCGACTCGCCTTTGCTTTTGTTCATCGGTGAGCTCCTTCAGGAACATTTTTGCACACACGAAAATGTCAGCGCTTGAATTAGAGCAACGAGTCAGCCAATTCTCCACGACCAAAAAAGTGTAACTGCTAGTCAAACCTCCTCGTGCCAAAATGTTCCATTACAATTTTCCTGTTTCACTATCGATGTGTACTCGGTCTGCTACGCGTCTCAAAGTCAGACGATGATTTTGATGTACAAATCGATGGATTTTTTCCTGTGTTTTCATCAGTTCTGTTCATTGCTGACCTTTCTTCATCAGTGACGCTTTCTCTCCCCTCAGAAAAATGTTTAATCCATTTGTACACTTCCGTTTTCTTCATGGCATTATCCCCCATAAACTTGGACTAACATGTCCCTGATTTCACGTCCACTCTTGCGAAGTTTAGCAAGAAATTTAGGGCTCCTTTTACAAAGCCGCGCTAGCGGGGTTAACGCGCGTGACTTTTCATCACACGCTAACCCCCACCCTGGCCCAAAACTACCGCCTGCTCAAGAGGAGGCGGTAGCGGCTAGCGCGTCTGGCGGTTTAGCACATGCTATTACGCGTTTTAAACCGCCAATGCGCCTTTGTAAAAGGAGCCCTTAATGTTTGTTCGTTGCTCTAATTCAAGCACTGACATTTTCGTGATGGCGCCTAAAAATGCGCCAACGCAATGCAACAGCGATGGAGACACACAAATTGGATGGCAAAAGTCACGTTTGAAAGCCTTTATTCCAGAAATGAATGAATGACGATAAAAAGACTCGACAAGAATCGTGTTTCGGCCCCTGAAGGCCTGCATCAGGAGTCAAAATGCTGTGCTGGTTTCTCGAACCTATGTTGTATCATCTCTTATAATAAAACCCTAAGCGGCGCATGCGCACTCTTATCGGCGTGCTTCCATGATCAGTAGGTCCGTGGTCGGCAAGAGTGCGCTTACTATGGCCCCATGCATGGCAGAGAAATTTTAAAACGCGGCACTCCCTGCTCTCCAGCAATGGCATTTTTTTGCACGGCGGTTTCCCCAGATTAAAAAAGAGACTACGGCAGTGGAGATAATAGGGGAAGCTGAAGAACCCAGCTGTTTGCAACAGCCCCGCACTCGCGGTCTCACTGGCTCCCTTGCTGGGGTTTTTCGCGGTTGGGGCTCCTCTTGTGTCCGGCCCTGTGTCCGGGGCTTCTCCGGGGGCTGGCTCCCATGGAGATATTATTTTTCTTTTTGGGGCTGTGTCGGCGGCTTCTCTCGGGAGCCGCACCAGTGTCGGAGACCTCTCTGACGTCACAACGTCAGAGACAAGGCTTCCGACGCTGGTGTGCCTCTTGAGGGAGGCTGCCGCGGCAGCTTTGGACAGAGGGGTAGTATTTTCATGGGACCTGGCCTTCGGAGAGGCTTGCGACGTGGGGACGGATGCGGGAGGGGCTGCCACCACAAAGGGCTTTGGTGGGGGAGCCAGCCAGACCGCGAGCGTAGGGCCGTTGTAAGTGCGGATCGGTCGAGGAGCCGCCGCTGCCCGAGGCTTTGAAATTGCTCTCCCACCTTATTCACTTCGAGCTGATGATGTCACTCCCTCCCTCCCCGGCTCTGCCTCTGCCCAGGTTCAAAAGCAGGAGAGGCGGTCAGCCTGCACTCCCTCTCTCTTTCGCTCCTAAATCGTGGACGGGTTCAAGAGTTACATTAGACAGCTTTCATCGCCCTGAGCCCCCCCTTTTTTTTTTTCTTTCCGCTCCCTAGATTGAGACTGTGCAATGAGTTTCTCTAAAGAGTCCAGATTGTCTCTCCGATTAAATGTTAACATTTCACATCTAGCACCCGTTAATCTAACAGGCTTAAACACTAGTAACATATAATGTTATAACGAGTAACTGGAGATGCAATGGGTTCGAAATAAATTAAAATGCCAATACCTGCATAACAAACACTGCTTGCAAAATAGAAAGGGTAGACATGAGTTGCCTTTTTACTGTTTACTAGGGGGCATGCGATGAAGCTACTAAGTCAGGGGTGTCCAATGTCGGTCCTCGAGGGCCGCAGTCCAGTCGGGTTTTCAGGATTTCCCCAATGAATATGCATGAGAATAGATCTCATGCATATTCATTGGGGAAATCCTGAAAACCCGACTGGATTGCGGCCCTCGAGGACCGACATTGGGCACCCCTGTACTAAGTAGTAGATTTACAACAAACCAGTGAAAATATTTCTTCACACAACATGTAAATAAACTCTGCAGTCTTTGCCCGAGAATGTGGTACAATCAGTTAGCTTAGCAGGGTTTATAAAAGGTTTGGATAATTTCCTAAAAGAGTCCATAGGCCATTATTGAGATGGTTTGGGGAAATCCACTGCTTATTCCTAGGTTAAGCGGGATAAAATCTGTTTCACTTCTTGGGACCTTGGATGACCTCTGTTGGAAACCAGATACTGGACTCAATGGACCTTCGGTCTGTCCCAGTATGGCTATTCTTATGTTCTTATTGCATGTACAGTATTTTAAAAATCTCCCAGATGTGTAATATCTAAGTATTTTAACATCTGGGAAACTATGTTAAAGGTGAACACCTTTGGTAGTTCTATGTATTCCGTGTCAATGATTAAACCTTCTTTCTTATTATTTAAGACTTGGATAGGAAAATTTAAGTATTCCTCTTAATAATAATAACTTTATTTTTGTATACTGCATTACCATGGAAGTTCTATGCGGTTAACAGATGAAGAGACTGTACATTTACAGTGAAGTTACATTTTTTTTTTGGGCATAGCAACATTTACATTTTCGGCGACGCCACATTTACGGTGAAGTTATTTTTCAGCTAGGTTACAAATTGCAGAGAAGTTACATTTGCTGTAAGTTACATATATATAGCGGAGTTCATACAGAAGAGGCAGAAAATCTGTGTAAAAGATTTAGCAATTTTTCAGCAAGGATATTCGGCTTAGCAAAACCTTCCCTCGTCACAGTTTTGAGCCATGCATTACATCCACTATCTCTTCTGTTATTTCTCTTGTCTTCCACCTACGTTGACTGTGAATATTAATAAAGCTGAATTTATGGCATGTTATAGGATCACACACCACAGGGTATTAGAACCGCCTCTGTAGCAGCTGGACTGGGAAGACCTCTGGAAGGAAGAGTTATCGTATCCACGGATTTTATATCCAGCTGTGGATTTGGAGCATGAAACACAGACCCCTTTCGCAGCGCTCTGGGAACCTCAAACTGCCTTGTTCCACAGGATCTGCAAATCTTCCAAAAACAACATGATGACTAGAAGGGCCAATGATAGAGTTCCCGTGTCTGCGCAAAGCGCCTCAGAGCTCAGCAGCCACTCTGCTGTTTTCTGCTCTCCTTGCCTCTGCAGATCAAAGGCAGGAGCAAAATTTGCCGTATTCATCTTCCTGTCAGAAAATACTTGACTGCTGAAGAGATTTATCCTGGGCTCTGTAAACTATTTAACGAGGCAATCCATTTAATAGAGAAAGGCAAATGAGTTTAGAGACTTGCTAACAGGATGCTGCTGTGTTACAAGACTTTAGTTATTACTTATTTCACTAAATTAATGGAACACATTTTTGGTTTTTGTTGGTCGCTTGCCCTGGCTGTTTTGGTGCTTATTGTTGGCTATCCCCAGGTTCTGCAGCAGGAAAAATTTGTGCCTGTTCAGGGAGTCCAAAGATCTGTTTCAAAGCTGCAGAGTAACAGGACTCCAGCTCATGGTTGGGGAGATTTCAGCTTCCATGATGGTTAATATCATTGAATATGTTGTGGTTGGCATTTGCTATTCAAATCAGAGAGCAGGGGGAGCGGCCAAACAGAGGAAAGGGTGGGAAACCAGGGTTCGAATTCAGCTTCTCTTCTTACGGTACATGGGACTGTCTCTTAAATGTTTAATCTATAGCATTGTGTACATCTAGAAACACTACAAAAATGATAAGTAGTACGAATGTGGTTTGAAAAGTTCGGTAAAAAAACAAGTTATATATATATATATATATATATATATATATATAGTTGTCTTTCTCAACCTGGGGCTCCTTTTACGAAGCCACACTAGCGATTTAATGAGCGTAATAGAGCGTGCTAATTTGCTAACCGCTACCGCCTCCTCTTGAGCAGGTGGTAGTTTTTCGGCTAGCGCGGGGGTTAGCGTGCGCTAAAAAGTTGCGTGCGGTAAAGCCGCTAACGCGGCTTCGTAAAAGGAGCCACTAGTCTCCATGGTGGCCTGTACACTTAGGCTCCGTTTACAAAGGTGTGCTAGCGTTTTTAGTGCACGCACAGGATTAGCGCACGCTATAGCGCGTGCTACCCTAAAAACTACCGCCTGCTCAAGAGGAGGCGGTAGCGGTTAGCGCGTGCGGCATTTTAGCGTGTGCTACAACCGCTAGCACGCCTTTGTAAAAGGAGCCTAGTCCAGTGAGTGCCCATCCCGTCAGAAAAATAGGTTTTGCCAATTTATTTTTTTTTTTTAACCAAACTTTTCAAACCTCCCCCTTACATGCCACCTAACCTCAGGAAAGTCATTTTATCAACCGCCTGCTCATAGAAGGAGAGATTTACCATATCTGAATTACTAATTATGCTGTAAGACCACCCTGATATATCATGAGAGGACCCAACACGGGTCGTGTTTCGGCTAAACACGCCTTTCTCAGGTGATCCAAGACGTAATGAACCAAACTTTGACAGATGTGGAGAAAAGTCTTGAATGCCCAAATCTCGATCTCAGCACTGCAGCCTCGCATTTAGCATCTCCATTTGAGATTTGGACATTCAAGACTTCTCTCCACATCTGTCAAAGTTTGGTTCATTACATCTTGGATCACCTGAGGAAGGCGTGCTTAGCCGAAACAAGGCCCGTGTTGGGTCCTCTCATGATAGATGTGAATAGAGTTTGTATTGTTGCTACTGCTTTTATCAAGGACATTTTGAATAAATTACAACCCAAGATCCAAGGGCATTGTGTTTCCACAGTCTTGTTTGTTTGGATCTGTTCTTCTTTTCCTGTGGGAACTTGGGTCTTCTTGTTTTTGTTGGTAAGACCACCCTGAGCATTAATAGGAAAGGCGGATTAAAAATTCTAAATCATTATCATCATCTCAGAAAGGAAAAGGTAGGGGGATGAGTGCAGTTTAGGAAAGGCTCAGTCAATCAGTGTGATAGAGTGAAGGCCCACCTCCCTCGGTGGCTTTGATGGCAACATAAGACAGTGCAGCTGAATCCATATACAGTAGCCTTCTCATCAGCTCGTGAACTCACTTCATTCCCCAAAATAGCGCTTTGCAAACACTATTTTTAAACAAACACTTCCAGTAGGTGAGATCACAGTCATTTTTGTTAGCTCAGCTGACTTAATAACACAGGCCAACAACAAAAATTGTTTTGGTGCTTTGTGTTTTCTGACCTGTTCCTGGGATTATTTGGGGCGCTGATTTAGAAAATTGCATTGGATAGACCGCATCAGCTCTAGTTTCTTAAACATGGTTGAATTTATTAAATTTTTTTTTATCACTATTTAAAGACCTCTTCTGCAGAATTGGAATGTCATAACAAGCTTTCTTTTTTGAATGGGAAATTTATGTATTTAAATTACCCACTTTTTTTTTTGTGTGTGTGTGTATAACGACCTTTGTTTCACAACTGTTTATCTACTTCCTTTCCTATAATGCACACTGGCATAAAAATGTAAAGCTCAAATGACAAAATCGCTCTTTGTTCTGTTACATTACATAATTATGTGCAAAAAATTTAGATGGTAAACATGGTTTCCTTAAATTACATAAATTTGCTTTCAACTCTTAACTCCCCCTCACTGCTGTCAGATACTTTCCCAACCCTGAAATGTCCTGTCTAAATTAGATTGTAAGCTCTTCCGATTGGGCAGCGCAACAGGGGCAAAGAATTATGGGTGGGGTCTCTTTCCCTGTGCCTCAGAGGCAACTTTCCCTCCCACCTGCCTCCTTTGTATTGGAATTTAGTGCGGAGGGTGCTGCTGGAGCTATGGGTTGTCGCATCTGCAGTAATCCCGTGCTTCAGGGTTTTTGGCTCATCAGGTGATGAGCGGTTATTTGGATATGAGCTCAGGTGAGCAAATTTCTTTGGGTCAGGTGACCTGAAAAGGGGACAGGCTTTAGCTGACATGGCGGGGCCAGGGGACTACAATTAGGTATTTGTCAAGTTGCATCATGGTTGTATCTCGGGAGGTATTGCATTATTTGTTGTTTATTAATTTCGTTTTCCCAATAAACAAAGCTGCGGCCTATTTATTTTTTTCCGTCAATGAAGTTGCCTAATTATTGTAGTCACCTACCTAAGTTTCTTGAAGTCTAGTTGTTGTCAATTATAGATGAAGCATTGGCAGTTTAAGGGTAAGAAAGAGGTGGGCTGGGTGGGTGGGTTGTAGGGCATGCAACTCAGCCCTTCCAGACCCATATCGGAGGAGATTCTGAGCACCTGCTCTGACAACACATTCAGCCCACCTTATGCCCTGATATCACTTGGGGAAAATGGACCCAAAACGTACAATATTGTCATTATTTACACAACAATGGGCCTACCCCCCGACCGCCTGGAAAGAAGAAAGCTCCATGCACGTACCTGCAGCACCAAACAAGTCCACATCAGTCATTGCTTCACAGCCAGAAGCAAATTAATAAGCTGAGGAAATCAGAACTGAGGCCACAGGGCGGCAGAGAAATAAAAATCATAATCTGCCTAGTAGAAACGGAAAGGTAATTTTGTGCTGACCCTCGCTAACAGTCCCGCACGCAGAACCACTCAAGCTGTTAATTGATAATGTGTGAATTAAATTTTTTGTAAATTGCACTTGGAAATGGAACTGGGGAGTGCAAGGGGACGAAAATAACCTTGTTAGATCAGACTTGTTGGGAGTGCAGTACGGTTCTCAGCGAGGGCAGACTGATCAGCACATCCCAGAGTGACTGCGCGTGAGGTGTTACATTTTTAGGTTAATTCAGACTATGCAGACTGTTAGGGACCAGGCTTTAGGCTTTACAAAAACACTTTCTTAAGGTAAATAGCAGATGAAATATTCACATCCTAACACCTTAAGTTTTTCACACACAGACCTCGGCGATGCTGCTGTGTGTTCTTTATTTTCAGCACGCAATTAGCACCAGGATCGTCATTGGTCTCAATATACTTTTAAAATATTTTTTATATTTTAAATTAGTTTGCTTTAAATAGTTAGATAAATACTCATCTTATTTGTAATGCGGCTAGGGGATCATTTTCCGACATAATACTATGTTTCGCCAAAGCTGTTTCAAGGAAACTCCCCCGTAGATCTGCCGGTTCAATGACCAAACACTGCAACGCAGGAAACTTTGGCTCTCCATTCAGTTGCTTAGTGATTAGCCTGACCTAGAAATCATTGCACTGATATATCTATTTGCCACAACTTCTGTCTTTTTCTGTGCTGAGTTACTGTTCCTCTCAGGTCAGATTGATCCCTCTTCCATGTCACCGCACCCCTCCACCTCCCACTTCACTCTCATATAGTTGGCTCTCTCGCCTTCATGTTACAATTATCATAAAATCATGTGTCTGAGATACAAAAATCCATTTGCTGCTTACCAGTTAGGACAAAACTTGAAACCTGTCAAGTGAGAGATATCTAGGATTGATCATCTCTGATGACCTGAAGATGAGGCCAATCCAATAGCAACCAGGAAAGCTGATACTGTTGTTGACTGTGTAGCCTTGATGTTCCTCTGTGGAAGTACTGAGGGTGTCTCAGTGGGTAGGGGCTAGAACGGTTCATAGACAACCCCGCGAAAGACAAAGGCGCGCGCCGACAACTGAGCGCAAGACGGAGGCGCGCGCCAAAAAAATTACAGTTTTTAAGGGCTCCGACGGGGGGTTTTGTTGGGGAGCCCCCCCAGTTTACTTAATAGAGATCGCGCCGGCATTGTGGGGGGTTTGGGGGGTTGTAACCCTCCACATTTTACTGTAAACTTAACTTTTTCCCTAAAAACAGGGAAAAAGTGAAGTTTTCAGTAAAATGTGGGAGGTTACAACCCCCCACACCTCCCACAACGCCCCCACAACACAGTGCGATCTCTATTAAGTAAAGTGGGGGACCACCCCCCCTTCGGAGCCGTAAAAACAGTAATTTTTGTGGTGTGCGCCTCCGCGCTGCGCTCAATTGTCTGGGCGCGCCTTTGTCCTGGCGCGCTTTTGACCTGACACCGGCTAGAACACCATTCTCCCCCCACCTTAGGGTACCTCAGCCTCTGTAGCTTCTTCATATCCCTCTTCTAATCTCTAGTATCCTCTATCAGCAAGACTAGTTACTCCTCAATGACGAAAATGCCCAGGATGGGGTTTGGATGTGCAAACAAACATACATTTGCTGAAAGAAAAGATGCCTCTAACAAGAAGAGATAGAAACCACAGCAGCTGAATACAGTGCAACATCAATTGGTACAGGTGATATGGCTTGTGAAAGGTCCTCCAAATCTTCTGTGACTTCTCAGACTTTCTTTGTCTCTGAACAGACTCTTCTTCAGAGACTAAGAGTAGACAATCTCCTTGTTTCCTCGGATGTGGCCGCTGCTCTCCTGGTCAGGTGCAGGCTCTTTAACTAGTTTCTAAACTGTTTCTCTTTCCCCTCCGTGTGTAACTCCTTGAGCCCTCCCCGGGGACTTGTGGAGTACAGTTCACAAACTCCAAAGATGGTGGACATACTTCTGTACATACCTGGCACCTTGGCCCAAAGAATAGGGTTATCAGACGTCCGGATTTCCACGGACATGTCATCCTTTTTGAGGACATGTCCGGGGCTCCGGACGGCTTTTCAAAACCCGGCACTAGGGGTCCGGATTTTACTAAAGTAAAAGCTAGTAACCCTACCAAAGAACCACTCTCAAAACCCAGGCAATTCAGTCTATGATTCCCTGGCACTTCAAAGGAAAAAATAGAGGAAATGGACACGTACCTCTTCTCTACCCTAGATCTTATATCCAATGTTACATCATCATGAGAACTTCCACACAATTCCTTTTGAGGGGAAGAGAGGGGCATATTATCAGTACATACTGCTGAGTTTCTGGGATCTACACTTTTGGACCTGATTCTGGAAACAGTGCCTGCAGCGGTAGGCGCCTGCAAAATGGGTGCCTACCGTGTGTCAATCACTGGTAGGCGCCGTTTCCAGAATCTTCTACAGACGCCATTGTAGACCAGAACATACTGGCCAGACTTTACTGTAGGTAATGGTATCCTGCAAATAATGGGATGGTTGGAGAGGCTGAAGTGAGCTTGGATGGCAACTCCAGCAGTTGGAACCTAGGACAGTACCAGGTGGATGCTACGGTCTATGGCACAGAAATATCAAAGAAAAAAGACAATTTAATCATGAATTTATAATGTGCATAACTAATGGGCAGACTGGATGGACCATTCAGGTCTCTATGTGCCGTCATTTACTATGTTACTTCCTCTTGGAAAATACATATGCGATGGACGCCCTTTTGGATGTTATGAATTGGACGTTTCTGTCCTTTTGAACATTCCCCTTTAAGTGACTATGATATGAAGTCTGAGGGGAGAAGGTTTCAATGGAAACATGAGAAAATTCTTCCAATAGAGTGGTAGATATTTGTATTAGAATACTGGCAGAGGAAGAGGCAAATAATGGGTAAGAATCTAGATTGTGCAGACTGGATAGACCAATTGCTCTCCAGTTGCACTCATCTGTGAGTATTGTTATGGATCATGCATTTGATAGACTGCAGTTTACATTATAAGAGAAAATTCAGCCCAAGGTGACCTAACTCTGGATATGCCATGCTGGGGTGTGCATGGCTTCTAGCATTGAATAACCCAGGCATGTGCATTGGCTTTGAAGTTAACTGGTCACTGGCCGATATTCAGATCGGTGCCCGGTTAACTCCTCACATAATGTTAAAGTAGCTGTTTTGCTGCTCTGACTTTGGGCCCCTTTTACAAAACCGTGGCAGTGATTCCTCTGCAGCAAATGCACCAAAGCTTATTCAATTCCTATGGGCTTCGGTGTATTTGCTGTGGGAGAATCCTTACCGCGGCTTTGTAAAAGGAGCCCTTTATGGTGCTCTGCCCTAATCGATTAGGGGATGGACGGTTAGTGGCAATATTCAGCGGCATCTGTGACAGAGTAAGAGGGATGGGATAGGCGGGCCACCTCGGGCACTGTCTTCATGGGGGGGGGGGTGCCAGCACCTCTCCTCCTCTCTGCCTCCCCCCCCCACATGCCTCTTTAAAATGTTCACTGACGCAAGCAGCATCTTCCACTTGCTGCTCACATCAGCCTCGGCTCCCATATGATGTCACTTCCTGGTTGTGGGACCAAGATGTGATGTCAGAAGGGAGCCGAAACTGGCGCGAGTAGCAGGTGGAAGATGTGCTGGCGAGATATGCAGCAGCGGGGGCGTCACCGCCCCGGCTGCCAACCTTCCTCGATATGCCACTGAGCAACATCACCTGGTTAAATACCAGTGAATACTGGCGGTTGGCCAGGTCAGTGGGGTTTAACTGTACAGGACCCTCTCATTAACAAGTACTATCTCTGTCCCTAGTGGGCTCACAATTGAAGTGCCCTCCCCCAATTGTTGTGTGGTTGTATGATACTTGTATCACCTCTCTGCAGTTCTGATGTATATTAAGCATTTTTCCCCATAGACACACAACAGGGAAACCCTTCAGTGCATCTAGCACAGATGTAGATGCCTGTCAGGGCCCTCTTTAACAGTGTTTAAACAGGCTCTCTCTGGGACTGCTTTATAAATGAGAGAACATAATGGATGTAGAGTTTAATCATTCCCAGCATAGAATTTCTCATTTCCAAAGGCTGGAAACTGCCATTCATTAACCGTGTCACTCTCTGCATATGTTTACACCAGTAGCCGCTCTTTAAATCTTTATCAGTGCCTGGGAAGGCAAGTGAGGGATGTCTCCATCACAACAAGCATGCTCCTTACACGTTTCTCACTTCCCTTTGCAATCCATTTAATTTATCTCCCCCCCGCCCCTCACAATATTTGTGGCATCTTATTCCCGCCACCTGCTTCTCAGCTAAGACTCCAATCAATGCTGCTTGGGTGGGTGTGATGAAGGGCCTTGAAAGAGGCAGGGGTGGGGAGGGGGGAGTTCTCATTGTTAAAGTACATAGCTCTGTCAGCACAGATAGGGTGAGGCTGGAGAGTCAGATAATGGGGGATGAGGAGGGAATAGAAAGAGAATAACAACGCATTGACGTGGACAGACAGCATTCATTTGTGGATCTTTCCCAGTACATGAGTCACATGAATTGGAACCTCTACAAAATTAGCAAGGACTGGAAAATACTATGTATGAAATCTTTGTGCTAAACATGAATCATTGATAGGGTTACCAGATTTTACTTTAGTAAAATCCGGACCCCCTAGAACTGTCCCCAGGCCTGCCCATTTCTGCCCCATTATGCCCCAGTCCCCCCCTCCCCCGCTGCCTGCTCTCGTTGGGCAGGAGGGCTTCCATGCATGCATGGATGTGATGCGATGACTACACGTGGCATTTGCACATGTCCTCCTGCCTGATGCGATTTTGAGGAAGCTTTTCAAAGCCCGGACAAAATGCCAGGTTTTGAAAAGCCATCCAGAGCCCCGGACATGTCCTTGAAAAGGAGGACATGTCCGGGGAAAGCTGGAGAAAGCCTCATCCAAGGCTAGACAAATGTTGGGTTGCATCCGGAGAAGTTTTGTCAGCCGAAAGCCCGAAGTGGTAATGCCGCTATACAGGTCCATGGTGAGACCACATCTGGAATACTGTGTACAATTTTGGAGGCCACATTATCAGAAGGATGTGCTGAGAATAGAATCGGTTCAACGGTTGGCCACCAGGATGGTCTCAGGAGTCAAGGATCTCCCATATGAAGAACGTCTAGGTAAGTTGCAGCTATGCTCTCTCGAGGAATGCAGAGAGAGGGGTGACATGATAGAGACATTCAAATACGTTACTGGCCGTACTGAGGTGGAAGAAGACATCTTTTTCCTTACAGGACCTACGGCGACAAGAGGGCATCCACTAAAAATCAGGGGCGGGAGATTTTCGGTGAAGTACTTCTTCACCGAAAGGGTGGTTGACCGTTGGAATGATCTTCCACTTCAGGTAGTTGAGGCCAATAACGTGACTGACTTTAAGAACAAATGGGATCAACATGTGGGTTCACTTCAAAGAAAAACTTAGGGGGGAGGGTTATTTGAGTGGACAGACTTGTTGGGCCGAAGGCCCTTTTCTGCTGTCATATTCTATGTTTCTATGTTTCTAGAGCTTCCCAAATCTACCCTGGATGCAGAAACAAACAGCAGAGACACCAGTCCACTGATGGCAGAAAGGATATCTGAGGAAACCAAATGTTCGCTGTAAAAGTATTCGATAAAGTGACTAAACATGAGCCATGTTTCAGCTGCAAGACCTGCCTCAGGAGTCTAAAACCATACAAATAAATAATTATAATCATATAAAAACAGCAATAGATTCATAAATGAATACTGCGTTTTGTTTGCAGAGATTTTTGTTCTTGGTTTTGCTTTGAATTTTCAGGATAGGCATGCAAATTGATCTCATGCATATTCATCGTGAATATCCTGAAAGCCCAACCAGCTGTATGGTGTGCAGGGCAGCTTGGGGAAGCTCTACTCCTAGGAACTTTATTTTTTAGTATTATACCTTTTAACTTGAATTTATCATTGTATTATATGTTTTAATGCCAATGTATATTTGTTTTATGGTTACCACCTTGATGTGGTTTTCAGAGGGGAAGAGGATGATGAAATAAATCTAATCAAAAATCAAATTAAAGCCCTCCAGCGCTACAGCTGCTTCTGTGGTGACACCGGGATCTGGATTAGTTACTGAATAGGGAGTCCCAGTGCTAAAGCCCAGTAATCCTCTTTAGACCAGTACACGACATTCTGGGGGGAATTAAGCACACACTTGACATGCAATGCAGAAGTGGAGCTGATGGAGCGGCACACAGCACAAAGACAAAGCTGAAATGTGACTGGAACACACTTTCAGTTCAGTAAGTTAACTTCTAGGAGAGGCCTATGATTGGTTGGCAGTAGCTGAATGTACACAGATACTGTATTTCTAATCTTTAATATATGGACAAGAAACAGATACTGAGTATGGGCATTTTATTTTCTAAAATATCTAAAAGGTGAATTTTTTTGTCACCAAAAAGATTTACATAGTTTTATCTCACATATGACAAAATTTTAGAAACTTTTTGTTGTCATGTGCTACTGGCCAATCCAAATGTTTATCAAAATGAGCCTCAGAACAGCAGGCAGGATAACTTAATCCATGCCAGACAATCAAGCCAGCCGGCTAGAGTCCAATAATCACAGGCTTCTCTTGTGTCCTGGTGCAATTGCAGCAAAAAAACCTCTGAAATCTAAGAAAAAAACTGCAATTCACCCGGGCAGAGAGATACACAATCTATAGCACCGTGCTACAGAACAAAACAGTGTTTAATATTTAATGTGGTGAAAAAACAAAATCAAAACCACACAATAACCCCAAAACATGCAAAAATGCAAAACAAGCCAAGTACTTAGCTGCTGGCAGGAGGAATTTAAAGAGCTGGAAATGGGAGAAGCTTCTCTTAAAACACCAATCTTCTAACAATTCACACAATTAGTCCACTGCTGACCATTGCTGTCCTCGTCAAGTCCTCTCAACGTTACTGAAACAGTCTTCAAGTCTGCAATATCCACAGTAAGCCAGGAACCGGGAACCAGGAGCCACATACACTTTGGCCCCACCCCAAACTCTCGTGCAGGTAGTACTCCAGGCCGGTGGTACACATGGATGAAGAATCTTTAGGAAAAGGAAACGAGCATCTTTTGACTAAAAAAGGTCAATCATTTTCAAATGTTTTAAAAATGTCACCCTGTCCTTCCCGCCCTTGCACATATCTAAAAGCACATTGCATTGTCACTTTCAGCTACATCAAAAAGACTGAGGAATGGAGAGCAAAGCATGTTAAGAAATTTAATATTGAAATTACTTTGCATATGTTACAGGAATACTTTGGCGATGCAAAGTATCTGGTTCCTCTGAATCTGCAAAAAGAAATACTGTAAGGAATTTCCCTGAAAATTTGTTTGCAGGGAGCCCGGTGTAAGAAGGGCTACTGGGCAGGGACTTAGGCTTCCCACAATCTGATTTGCACTGGGCCATGACAGTAAGAAAGGGCAAGAAACCACCATATTCCTGTCTTTCAAGTTTCAAGTTTATTTATTTATTTTTTTAATAAATCTTTAATAAGTTTCTTTTTTTTTAATTAATCTTTATTGATTTTTAATCTAAAACAGTATCATATAAATGAACAACCAGTAGGTATTACATACATTACACTAATATCTGTACAGGTAACATATATCATTCAAGATTTTCAGTTATCCTACATATAATAATAACATAATAAGTTTCAAACAATCATAGTGCACAACAATTATACACACAAATAATAGTACAATAAAAGCACTTTTAACTAGTAAATGTATGTAACAATCACTTTAACCCCCACCCCCAAATTAATAAACTTCTTTTGATAATGATAGGGGCTGCTATACAACTGATTTTGAGAAATTGGAAAAACTGGGATAGGTTGATTTATAGTTTTTGGTGGGAATCGTTGTGTCATATATTTAAAATGGAGCGGGTGTTAGCTGTACAACAGGGTAATTATAAAAAACTTTTAAGGGTTTGGGAGCCATTGATAAGTTATTGAAAGACTGATTTTATTTTTGGTCATTT
This sequence comes from Geotrypetes seraphini, assembly GCF_902459505.1. NCBI lineage: Eukaryota > Metazoa > Chordata > Amphibia > Gymnophiona > Dermophiidae > Geotrypetes > Geotrypetes seraphini. Next base: position 21,400,838 of record NC_047096.1, read on the forward strand.
CATTATACACATCCAGGGGATGGGGTGGGGGGTAAGTTTCAAGTTTATTAACATTTTGTATGCCACTCAATCAGACTTCTGAGCGGTGTACAATAAAAATACAGTTTGTGACAAAAATAGGGTTTGCATTTGACAATTAAAATCTATGTGACATACTCAGACAAAAGACGGACGGGAACAGATGGAACAAGGGATAGGAACTACAATATTTTGAGAAAAGAGTACAATTAGGGAGAAAATGACAGGGAAGGGACAGATGATGCCTTCTGCTGTTGGCGTCTGTTTAATCCCCTACGCTTCGCCCCATACACTACCCTCAGATGATCAAGATTTGCTTGGTTGTTCCCTCCATCCGAAAAATCTTCTACGACACCACCAGAAGATCCATCTTTTCAGTTATAATGCCTTCACTCTGGAACACTCTTCTCTTGCACATAAGACAAGAGTCTTCTTTCACATTATTCAGGACAAAACTCGAAACTTTTTTATTCGAGGATGCTTCCAACACCTAATCCAGGAGCCCTTTTCTTTCCCTGGAATAACATTTATTTCAGATTTTCAACTCCAAACGCCTCTTTAGTGATGAATTAACTGTAAACCATCTAGATAATTTGATGGACGATATATCAAAGAAATAATAAACTTGGAAACTTGGATATACTGAACTCAGGTGAAGAGATGCCCTCCTAGGGCTGGAGAGAACCTTGACCACAGACCAGGGATTTCTTCCCTGGGCTTCAGGAGCAGAGAGACTGTGAGCTACAAATCTTTAATGAAAGGCAAGAATATAGGTGGGCATCCCTTCTTGCAGGAGAGAGAGAGAAAGGTGTGGGGAGGGGGGGACAGATTGGCGATTCCTTTTCTAGGCTTAGGAGGAACAGAGTTGGTGTGAGTTCAGGATCTTCTCTTCATATTTTCTAAGGGTGGTTTATGGTTTATTTGAATTAACTGTACCACCTTTTAATAGCAAAATGTCAACGTGGTTTACAGACCAGTAGAAGAGGAAAGGAACACCATACAGTGAATAGAAAAGCATACGTTAAAGAGAGAAAAGGAAAAATAGGCACCTGCACAAATGCCAAGTTACAGGTGGAAACTGAGGAAGGAGGGAGACTCAGAAATGGAAGGAGGGAGAAGCAAGGAAGGAGGGGGACCTGCCTGGGTGTGCCCAGGAGGGACCCAGCCACCCACAAGCTCAAAGAAGAAATAAAAAACCAAACCTCTCTGAGCTATTGGAGAGCTTATCCAACCATTGGGAGCAGTTGGGGGGCATCGCCCATTTGTGGCTGACTCATCCTGCTTCACCTAGGAGAATGCCAAGTTACCCTGTTCCAAGAGGGAGATTTAGGCCAGCTTTGGAGTTCTGAGATCCCCATCCCAGTGCATTATGGGAGCTACGGTACTGATTTCAGTGAGCTGAATCAGGAACTTCCTATGTGCAATACCACCATGGCACCTTTCACTGAATAAAAAACTGTAAAAACCCTCTCCACTGACCACATCTGTAAATTTAATAACTGATGAATACTGCATAGCTGACCCCTACAAACGTGATTAAACTAAACTAAACCTTAGGTTTGTATACCGCGCCATCTCCATGGTCATGGAGCTCGGCACGGTTTACAGGGATTGTAATGAGAAAGGAACTCCAGGGAAAGGGTTAGATGATTCCCTATAATCCCCAACATGCATACAGATAAGCAATGCAACAGCTCTAACTCATATATATGCACCATGAAGTAGGTTTAAAAAGCAGCCCTGGAGGACAGTGTGCAGGAGATCATACTGAGAAGGGATCTTAGGATGATGTTTACAATTGTGTCAGTCACAGCAGTTGAAAATTCCTTTTTCTGGGGCTGCAGATGAAAATATTCTAAAAGGTCAAAGGGGAAAATGCACTTCTTGTCAGGGGGACAATGCGAGGTGACGGTCTGACAGTAACTGAATGCCCAGCTCAGTATAAGCAATCACATTTCCCCTCTCTTGTCATAGTCCTGGTCTACTACCTAGTACTGAGGATCCACAATAGAAATCTCTGAAGCTTAGAAAAAGAAGCTCAAGCATTGCTATTCTGTATCTCAGTGTAGGGGAATAGCCTAATGGTTAATGCAGTGGCTGGGGACCCAGGTTTAATTCTCGCTGCAGCTCCTTGTGACTGTGAGTAGAGAATGACACAGGGACAAATGTCGCCCCGTCCCTGCGGGAACTCATTTTCCCATCCCCACGAGCTCTTTTCCTGTCCCTGCCCCATTCCTGCAAACTCCGTCCTCATCTGGCCAAGCCTCCAACACTTTCAAATGCTAAGTAGCAACATTCTAGAGCTCAGATTGTGATGTCATAATGCCTCATTCCACCAATGCCTAAGCTCCGTCCTCATCTGCACAAGCCTCAAACACTTTAAAATCATAAGTAACAACATTCTAGAGCTCAGATTGTGATGTCATAATGCCTCATTCCACCAATGCCTAAGCTCCGTCCTCATCTGCTCAAGCCTCAACCACTTTAAAATCATAAGTGGTCGAGGCTTGTGCAGTTAAGGCAGAGCTGACAGGAATGGGACAGGGACGGGGAAAAATTTGTCCCTTTGTCATTCTCTAACTGAGTAACTTATGTAACCCTCCATTGCACCTGTGTACAAAATATGTACTTGTATATTGACTTGCTTTGATGGTAACCACAGAAAGGCAGTATATCAAATCCCATCCCCTTTCCTTGATCTGGCTTTGCTTGAAAGGAGTCTTCAATTTTTTTCAGAATTGTAAAAAACAACAACAACCCCCCCCATACAAAAATGATTTTTTTTTTTCTCATTGTAAATCAGAGGTGTCTAGCTTACAAGCTGTGACAACATAGAACTGTGGAGCGCAGAGAGAGGGGAGACATGATCGAGACGTTCAAGTATCTTACGGGCCGCATCGAGGCGGAGGAAGATATCTTCTTTTTCAAGGGTCCCACGACAACAAGAGGGCATCCGTTGAAAATCAGGGGTGGGAAACTACGAGGTGACACCAGGAAATTCTTTTTCACTGAAAGAGTGGTTGATCGCTGGAATAGTCTTCCACTACAGGTGATTGAGGCCAGCAGCGTGCCTGATTTTAAGGCCAAATGGGATCGGCACATGGGATCTATTCACAGGGCAAAGGTAGGGGAGGGACATTAAGGTGGGCAGACTAGATGGGCCGTGGGCCCTTATCTGCCGTCTATTTCTATGTTTCTATGTGGTGGAGATGGTTGAGACCACTTTAAACCAAAGTACATTCAAGGCTGGAACAACCTCTCTGGATACAGATGGTTACTGGTTTGTTCTGAGAGCTGAGGTCTCGACTAAAAGGACTCTAAAAGTCTCTGGATTCCTGGCACTCATTTTGTTTTATGTCTCATGCATATTCCAAACCGCAATTGGCTAACACTCTTATTCCCTTTGGTGAGAATGTTTGGACTTAATTAGATATTAAAGAAAAAATTAATATAGTGGACATCAGTAGGGGATGATATGGAAAGGGACTGTAGGCCTGGGCAGTAACTCATAGATGACCAGCACCAGACAATAAGTCTAAACAAGAACTGCCCCATACATCATTTAGTCCAATTTTGTGAAATTAATTAAGCGAAACACTATATAAGTCTTAAATAAATATTCAAACCAATTGAAAAAAGGAAAAAAAAAAGACTTAGGGCTCCTTTTATCAAGCCACGGTTGCGGTGTAACGTGTGTAATAGCGCGCGTTAAACCGCCAGCTGCGTTAGCCGCTAATGTCTGCCTTGAGCAGACGGTAGTTTTTTGGCCAGTGCGAGGGTTAGCACGTGATTAAAAGTCGCATGCGCTAACCCCGCTAGCGCGGCTTGATAAAAGGAGCCCTTAATAAACTCCCCAAATCATATTCCCCCAGATATTTTTAAACTTTTCTATTTATAGTAAATCATTGTAAGTACAAGTACAGCAAGAAAGGAGTAAACTAAAAGACCCAACGCCATGTCTAAACCACAGAAGAACATTGATAGGCAAGGCCGGAAACCTGGAAGGTTCCCCCTTTTACTATTCCTTCACTCTTGGTGTGAGAAAAAGTCCATGTGGTGGAGGTGGCCTAGTAGTGGAAAGAGCTACTGCCTCAAGACTGTGGAGGAAACTGGACTCATTGTAAACTAGTGGAATGAATGTCCAGGCAGGTTCTTATCCAGTTTATAAAGATAACAATCCTACTACAAGTCAAATGCAGGTGTAATAACTCTGAAACCACCCAAGCGATTAAAGCGAGAAGGAAAAAGCCCCAGAACCCCACCATCTCTCTCTGTTTGAATGTGGGTAGGTAACTGTTGGGATGATCACTAGCGTAAAAATCTCCTTCACTACAAACATAAGGCAAAAACAAGCTTTAAAGTATCTTAACTGTAATACAGGCAGTCCCTGAGTTACAGACACCTGACTTAAGTACGACTCGTACTTAAGAATGTGGTTGCGGCTTAATTTGATTTCACTGAGCAGTATTTCCAGTGCCATAGACTCCTACACTTCTCCTGCAACAAATTCAGGAATGCCTGGCCACATTAAGAACAGTGTGTAGTTGTGCATGTTGTACCTTAGAGGGAACGCTGGTAGGGACAGATGGCCTTTTTGTCAGCTGGGAGCAGAGGTAAGCAGCAAGAATCTTAAAACCTACATGCTCTGAGTTACATATGACTTAAGAATAGCTTCAAAAACGTAACTCATTCTTAACCCAGAGACTGCCTGTATAGAAATAATTAAGCCATTGTGATATCACTGATGAGGTTGGCTCTTAGGCATTGGTGGAATGAGGCATTATGACATCACAATCTCAGCTCTAGAATGTTGTTACTCCTTAGGATCTTGCCAGGCACTTATGACCTGGGTTGGTCCTTGGCAGTCCCTGAGTTACAGACGCCCGACTTAAGTACGAATCGTACTTAAGAACGCAGTTGCTGCTTCAATTGATTTCACTGAGCAGTATTTCCAGTGATATAGACTTGTATAATTCTCCTATGGCAGATTCAGGAATGATGCCTGGGGACAGATGGCCCTTTTGTCAGCTAGGAGCAGTGGTAAGCAGCAAGAATCTTAAAACCTACATGCTCTGAGTTACATACGACTTAAGAATAGCTTTAAAAACGTAATTCGTTCTTAACCCGGGGACTGCCTGTATTTTAAGCGCTTATCTGTTGTTGGAGAGATCAATTCAGTTTATGACATTCTTCATATAACTAACCAGAAGGAATAAGGAATCTTGTCTCAAAATACACCAGAGCAAGTGGTTCAGTTTTGAAGAAGCCAACGTGAATAAAGCACCCATAGATTTACTTTCTCAGTGATTTGTCATTCCCCTGATGAAGGCAACTTGGTTGCCGAAACTTGGATACTAGTTGGGGAATGGTATGCATCAACACTGAGACTATGTACTAGTATTTTGGACTGTTTATCATACTTTTATAGACCTTTGTGGAAGTTTTATTTATATGCACTAAACGTAGCTGTAGGTTGGAAATCATTCTTCACATAACCAAATACCTTTTTCTCCATGACCAGGATACATTTCCAATGTCTGACCACAGCATGCCTGGAGCTCTAAAGAGTCCCTCCCAACCCAGGTGCTGCTCTGGTCTAAAGCAGACCTGCATTTTCATTCAGGCTCCATATACTCGATTGTTAGATGCTCATTTGTTTCAAGGGGGATAAAAAGATGAATTGGTTGCCTGTCCCTTTGTTTTTCCTGTCTTCGGTGATTAGGATGAATCATCTCTTTCCCCCACTGGGGATGCACAGTGTATCCACAAGCCCAGAAATGTTCCTTTTAGCACAGTCAGGAATCAATCACAGACGACAATGGAGTACAACAAAGCTCCTGTCTCATTTGTAACAGCAACAACATTATCACCGGTCCCTTGTCCCCCCTTAGCATTGCTACCGAACATAATAAACACCAGTCTGTTAGTGCAGCTAGTGCCATAACTGGGATGCAGGGTAAGTCTCAGTTTTTCATACCATTTCCCCTCAGAAAGGTCAGGCAAAAGTCACCAAAGACGCCATATGTAATAAGGTGTAGGAGGGATAACACACAGATGTGACCGACTGATACAGAGAGATTATTACGCAAGAGAACTGCATGTAAAGATAGAAGCAGACAGCGCACTGTTCATTTACATCCCTTGGGAGGGGCCTGAGACGTCTAAGCCAATCAGGGACTACCTTAGGAAGGAGCCTAAGAAAGTCCGTGATTGGCCAAAACAAATGTCCTACCCAACAATAGCATCACACTGCCCTTTCCTTCTCTCAACTCTGCGGCCTTTCAGGATCTGCGTTCCAATTTCTGAACCCTGTCCCTCCCTGGAGTACCTTACAGGTGTCCCCGGTGCCTGCAGTGATTCATTTTTTTTTGCTGCCAGCGCTCAGGCTTCTTTCTGCCACACCCTGCTCTCACTGATGTCACTTCCTGTTTCCTGTCTGGAGGGATGCAGCAGAAGGAAGCCTAGGGAGCACAAATGAAGTGCAGCTGTCACCGGGGTTCAGAGTTCAGATTCTGGGAGTCTGCAGAGAAGAGAAGTAGAATGTGGAGTAAGTATTTTTTAAAAAACCCTGTATTTTTCATATCTCTGGGGAGAGGGGTGGAAGGGCCCATCCAAAATACTTTTACTAAAGCTTAGTGAATGTCAATGGATATTAACATGCACTAAGTGCTACAAGGCCATAGGACGTGCAGTGGTTAGCACATGCTAATATCCATTAGTGCGCATTAAGCTTTAATAAAATGGTCCCTTAGATTCTGAGCCTTCCAGGGACAGAACATACCTTCTACACTTGAATGGACACTGCTTTGATGGCTTGTGAGTGGAATATAAAAAAACATAAACCACAGTTTTAATGCATAGCATGTTAAATCTCTGACATATTACCTCTGTCCAAGTGATCCACCTTCTTTTTGTATAGCACACTGTGTTTTCCCTTTGCTTCTCTGGTCCAATGAATTTTAGCATGACAAAAGGATGCAGATAAATACAACCTCCCTGTGGGGCCAGTGATAACAATTCAAAAAAGCAGTGGACAAAGAGGATCCGTAGTGGTAGGTAAATGAGATGAAAAGCCAGAGCTGAAGGACGCCTTGGCCATATTACAGCAGGAAGGAAACATGTCAGACTGAATGGACCTTGTGGGTGTTGTATTTCTTCTTTCCTTTTGAAGCAGATCTTTCTTTTAGTGCAAATGACTTCAGACACTGATCTCTTGCTAGCAGTGAAGAGAGACCTGTGAAGCTAGGTTTAGTTTTAAAGCTCTAGTGTACATGTCTTGATATTCTCAGCTGGAAAAGTCACTCAGCAAGGCCTCCAGGAGCCTGGGGATGGGATGAGACTAATGCTGCACAAGTTATGTTAATGCAGCAACAAAACCAGGAAAGTTTGTCAATCAAGAGTTTGCCCACACACAGCTAGCTGTAAAAAAAAAATGGTTATAAATTGTTTTTCCTCCTCTGTGCCTTTTGAGTATTGTAAGAGGTTTTCCAGGGTAGGGGCTTTACTGATGTGTGGTTTGAGCCCAGCTGGGCCAAACAGCATGATAAAGCTTGAGGGATCATGGTTTTAAAAAAAGAATTATTATAAATAAACAGTAAAAAGGGATGAAATAATGACAAGGAATATTTATGTAAATAGAATTGCCTAAGTATCTCTGGAAACCAATTTCAAAACAAAAAAAATGAGCAATAAAGGTCTCAATACAAGTTAAATACTAGTAGAATGCTTTTGGAATTTGACAATAATAAATTCAATATCAAAACTAGAAAGATAAAGAGCCCTATTCACAAAGAGCCATTAAAGGTTACAGTACTGACGTGCAATACACACATTCCCATTGTTCACTAATCATGCACGGTAAAATGCCAGTGTGAATAGAGCTGAAAATGTATTCAGATGCTTTGCCAGAAATGTTTTAGACGTAGAGACAGCAACATGTACATTTTTGCCTTAAAAAAAAAAAGCAAAACTGTTGAAGGTAACACATTCAAAGCAGCCAAGATTCTCATTCTCTCCATTTGAAGCAAAAAAAAAAAATCAGACAGGAATCCTCTTTGTTTATCCCAAACCTTTTTGAATTCTCCTTGTCTCCCCATCTCAGGATTCATTGTTTCAACCATGTGTCTTTCATAAATGAGGTGCCTATGTTTAGGTACTTGATCAGATAAATCATCTCGCTTTCCTACGTAGATTACCTTCCCAATAATTACTTATAGAATTTGCAACTTGAAAAAGTCAGGTCTCCCTTCAAGTTCCCAACTGCTCCCCATAATTTGTTCACCTACCAGAAGTGGATAGCTGTGGTCCTTGAGGGCCACAATCTGGCTAGATTTTCAAGATTTCCACAATGAACATGTGTGAGATGGATTTATATGTACTGCTTCTATTGTATACAAATAGGTCTTATGCACATTCATTGTAGAAATCTTGAAAACCTGACTGGGTTGTGGTGGCCCTCAAGGACTACGATTGTCCACCCTTGCTTTAGCTCTCCAGTTATAAGTGGCACAGAAGCCAACTTTTCAAAATCATTGGGGGTGCTAAACCTAAAAGAAATGACTGCTTCTTGGATACAGTCAAGGAGTTTATTCAATATTGGGCAGAGCTGCCTCCTGTGATAAGAGGTGGGAGGGGCCTGGCAGACGCTGGCTCCTTGTCATCTAGTAGGCCTCAATTCATATAGAACACTTGAGCAGCTGCTAAAAAAAAAAATCAGGCTGACACAGATGGTATAATTCTGTCTTTCTAACATTTGAAGGGATACTGCCACAGTGTTCATGACACACCCAGGCCTGGGTTTAGGCATACATAATAAAAGTAACCAAATTTTGGTAGTTGCCGGAGTATGGCCACTGCCATTAAGCCTTAAGCCAGGACTGCTTTCATTTTAAGCGTTTGCCAAGCAGCAGCAGCAGCAGCAACTCTAATAATAAAAGCTCATCACAGTGCCTGCCAGCCCTCATGTGCTAACAAGTATTGTGGCATCCCATTGCTTACATAGGTTTCCATTGTGATAGGAAACCCATGTGGGAGGAACGCCTGTTGCATGCAAAGGCTGGCAGGCCTTGCCTAGAAGCTTCTTACCTGTGATGCTAATGCTGCTCAAGGATCAGTACTTATCAGAACAGTATTAAGTGAGAGGACTTAAAGAAAAGTTTTGTACAAATTCCTGGAGGAAAAGTCCATAGTCTGCTGTTGAGACAGCATGGAATGCTGCTAATATTTGGGTTTCTGCCAGGTACTTGTGACTTGGCCTCTGCAAAGACAGGATACTGGGCTAGATGGACCATTGGTCTTACCCAGTAAGGCTATTCTTATGTTCTTATGGACTGAATCTTACAGAGGTGAACAGTGAGGAGGAAAGCAAAGTACCTCTTCCTCCTAACCACCTGACTTTGGACACCCATGACTGTAATCCAGCTCTGGGCAGCATACCAGGATCTCGTATACATTCTTGGATGGACTTCTACCCCCAGCTTTCTAAACAGAAGACTTGTGATTCTGTTGGGATGGGGATAATCCTATTATTGCAAATCCTTTTTCTTCCTCATAAATTGGTACGGACATGGTCTGTTTTCTTTCCACAAGTCTCCATGAAAAGAGATCCTCATCTGAAATGGCACTTTATAAGGGACTTTCCACCTATTCTCCTGCAATTCCCAAAGTTTCCCTCACCAACTGACTCCATCCACTTCCCGTTCCCACTCACCTAATCTTTCCATTATCCATTAATCCATCTTCATTCATCAGCCCACCCTCCAACTACTTAACTACTCCTACTTATCACTTATATAGTGCTGAAAGGCATATGCAGCACTGTACATTTTGACATTTATAGATGGTCCCTGCTCGGAAGTCCTTACAATCTAACTTGGACCGACAGACATAACATATAAGGTGAGAGAAGTTAGGAGTCAGAAACACTCTCAAAGAGGTGGGCTTTAAAAGGGCCTTGAACACTGCCAGAGACTGAGCCCGCTGTAGGGATTTGGGCAGCTTGTTACAAGCATACAACGTATCAAGTTGAAGAGAAGGGCACAGATAAGTGGAGTTCACAGCTGAGTGGAGCTCATGGGGGAGGGGGGGAACACAGGGGGAGATAAGTGAAGAGAGATAGTGAGGGGCAGCTGAGTGAGTGCATTTGTAGGTCAGTAAGAGGAGTTTGAATTGTATTTGGAAATGGATGGGAAGCCAATGAAGTGACTTTAGGAGAGGGGTAACGTGAGTATAGCAGCTCTCCCGGAATATGAGTCGTGCAGCCGAATTCTGGACGGATTGGAGGGAAGTGAGATGGCTAAGTGGAAGGTCTGAGAGTAGCAAGTTGCAATAGTCTAAGCACGAGGTGATGAGTGCGTGGATAAGTGTTTTGGTAATGTGCTCAGAGAGGAAGGGTCAAATTTTGGTAATATTATAGAGGAAGAAGCGGCAGGTTTTAGCGATATGTTGTATCTGGGCAGTGAAGGAGTGGGAGGAGTCAAAGATTACCCCGAGATTATGAGCAGCCAAAACAGGAAGGATGAGAGTGTTGTCCACAGAGGCGGAGAATGTGGGAAGTGGAGAAATGGGTTTGGGTGGGAAGATGAGCAGCTCTATTTTAGCCATATTCAATTTTAGATGGCGGTAAGACATCCAGATGGCAATGTCAGACAGGCAGGCTGGTCTGGGTTTCAGTAGAGATATTTGGCACAGAGAGGTAGATTGGGAGTCGTCAGCATAGAGGTGATGCTGGAAGCCGTGGGATGAGATTAGCGCTCCAAGTGAGCAATTGTAGATTGAGAAAAGGAGTGATCCCAGGACCGAGCCTTGAGGTACACCAATCGATAGTGGGAAGAGTGTGGAGGAGGAACCACCATTGCATACACTGAAGGTACGATGGGAGAGGTAGGAAGAAAACCAGGAGAGGGCAGAACCCTGGAATCTCAATAAGGACAGCGTATCAAGGAGTAGGCAGTGACCAACCATATCAAAGGCGGCAGACAGATCGAGAATGCAGATAGAGTAGAGGCCTTTGGATCTGGCCAAGAACAGGTCATTGGAAACTTTAGTAAGGGCAGTTTCTGTGGAATGTAGAGGTTGAAGGCCTGACTGAAGCGGATCCAGAATAGCATTGGATGAGAGGAAGTCCAGGCAACGGAGGTGAACAGCACGTTCAAGTAACTTGGATAAGAAGGGGAGGAGGGAGATGGGGGTGATAGTTGTAGGGAAACATGGGGTCCAGTGAGGGTTTCTTGAGGAGGGGTGTGACAACAGCATGTTTGAAGGCATCAGGGACAGTTGCAGTGAAATGTGATAGGTTGAGGATGTGACAGATAGGAGGTATGACACAGGACAAGATAGCACCATTGGTGAGTGGGAATTAGATTGGAGGAGCAGGTAGTGGGTTTGGAGGATGAGAGAAGATGTGTGGTTTCCTGCTCAGTGATCTCAGAAAAAGATAGAGGATGGCAGGTATTGAGGGGAGGTTAGTGGAAGGGGAAGATAGAGGGAGAAGCAGCCTGGTTGAGAGCTCTAAGTGAATCTTCTGAATCTTATTGTAGAAGAATTATGTCATTGTCTGGGGAGAAATTGAAGGGGGGATAGGCGGTGAGGATATTTTGAATGGGAGTTTAGTGTGGTAAACAGACGGCGAGGGTTGAAGCTAAGAGAAGTGGTTAAGTGGATACAGTATTCTTGTTTGGCCAGCAAAAGGGCAGACTGGAATGATGTCAGCATGAATTTGAAGCGTATGAAATCAGCGTGGGCACAGGATTTAAGCCAGAGACGTTCAACATAACGGGCACATGAGTGCAGGTAGCGGATGCGGGGGGTGAGCCAGGGTTGGGGTTTGGCATGCCTAACAGGACGTGAGATTGGAGAAGCAAGGGTATCTAGAGCAGAGGAGAGAAAGGTATTATAAGAGAGGACGGCTTCATTGACAGTCTTGTGTGATATAGTAGTTGAGGAGAGGGATGAGACAGCAGTGGAGAGGGCTCTGGGGTCAATAGCCTGAAAGTTCCTGAACGTGTTGGTGGCAATTGGCTGGATCGGGGGGGGGGGGGGTGATGAATAGTGAATGTTAACAGGCGATGGTCAGAGAGGGGAAGAGTGGTATTGCAGAATTTGGTGGTTAAGCAGTTGGAGGAAAGAATTAGGTCCAGGCAGTGTCCTGCCCCACTAACACATCCACCCACCTACCCAGTGATTAGAAGTATGAATTAAACTAGACTTCCAACTCTTGCAATGCAAGTAAACTTCACTTCTAAGTTAAAATTGTGTGTAAAACAGAAATAAAGTTAACTGTTGTGCACTATATATCAAATCTGCTGATTATATAAGGAGTAAACCAAAAATGCAGTAGTAAAAAAATGTGCTCTAAAAATTTGCTAGTCAATATTGAGCCTGTGGTGGTCAAGCATTTTAGAAAACACTGGTTGCTGAGCATTTCTTTTCTCAGATATTCAGCACAAGGCTATACCCAGATACCCATAAGGAATGTTCAAGTATTAGGTGCAGTAGTGTGTGGTCTGGGTCTTCAGGGGATTCACTCCACCCCCTAAAGGCCCCGAGGGAACTGCTCTGAATTTTATTGGTTGAGAAGGCAACAGACAGAAGCTGCTCAGCCAATCAAATTCAGATCAGTACTGTCAGGGCCTTCACGGGAGTTCAGAGAATCCCCAGCCCAAGAGTTCTGCCTTTTTTTTTTTTTTTTGGGGGGGGGATGTTACTTTTTATTTGATGCAGTTTGACTGCTTGAGCAGGCTGCCTACACAACAAATCAAACTGCATCAAGCAAAAATTAAACATATGTAAAAGAATAAAAATGCATGGCATTAGAGCTGGAGATTCACTGAATCCCCTGAAAGCCCTCATCGTATGCCGCTGGTGGCTTCTGGGAATTACTGATGATTATCAGTGGTAGCCGGATAGCTTCTCAGGGAACTCAGAATATCCCTTATACAATTACAGTTATTTTATTTGATATACTGCCAATATTAACCAACAAAAGTCAAATTGAAGCAGTTAACAATAGATAAAAATCAAAAAGAAATAATTTTTAAAACACCACAGCAGGGAAATGTATACTGTACAATTAACAATACTAGACCCAAAATGACAATCAAGGGCAGGAAAGGTTTACAATATCAAGAGGTAAGAACAAATAAGGAGGATAGGGGAACAAGAAAAAAAAAATACGAGAAGAAGAAAGCAAAGGAAGAATTAAACTGAAGTGTTCAGAACTAGGGTCAAATGCCAGTTTGACATAATAGGCTTTCAAATGTGATTAAAATGATTTAAGAGATTTTTCTGGGCGCAGATATAGCAGAAGGGAGTTCCAGAGCTTGGGGGCCATTACAGAGAAACTAGAATCTCTGTAAATGTCTAGAAAAAGCTGCCTTACTGTCTTTAAGTTAACCAGATAGCTAGCCAGTAACCACCGCTGCATATTGGAGGTGCTCAATTAACTCCCGGTTCTGGTCAGACTCTGCCTTGGACTATCCCAGCCCTGCCTTGATAGTGCTGACATGGTCCGCCCAGATTTTCAGTGGCACTATCCCCTAAATTCTGTATATGGTGCCTAAGGTTGTGCGTGCAAAACTTAATCAATTGGCCTGATTGCCAATTAACACCTTTAATTAAAAGTTACATGGTCAACTCGGAAAGCCCAATTCTATAAAAGGTATGCGCCATTTGCAGTGCATGAATCTGAAAGGAGGGCGTGGCCAGAGGCAGATCGTGGGTGTTCCTAAAAAGTTATGCGCTTTGCTATAGAATATGCCCAGTGTATGCACAACTTAGACATTTGGAGACATTTGGAGGTCAATTATTCAGCATGATTTTTTTAACCAGGCAAGCGGGCTCCTATCCAATTAAATTACACTACTGGACAATGAAAAAGCAGGACAGAAAGCGCACTGGTGCGTTTTTGTTGTGGTACTTGAGTATTACGAATACTATGGACAGCCAAGAAACTGAACAGAAGGGTCCTTGAGCAATAAAACCCAAATTCTCGCTAGAAACTCATATGACTAAACTGAAACGAGCATATTCTAGTCATATGTGACCGTCCCGAGTCCTTAGAAAAAGCAATTATGCTAGGAAAATAAAGGCATGGAAAACCAGCATTCGGCACAATCACGACGACAGCGAAGGCTCCATTAAAAAATCTCTGCACACAAAGAGAAGAGAGAATGTTCTGGAGAAAATCTATATTGTCATTACAAGTCGGCTTCAAGTTGATGGCAATTAATCAATCCAAGTTGGGTCTAATCTGGATTCTCAGTGGCACTTAGCAACCATGGGCCTGATTCTATATATAGCGCCCAAAAAATCGGTGCCGACTAGAATGGCATTTAATGTGATTCTACAAGGTGCGCATTCCTTTTATAGAATCGTGATTAGCCCCTGTGTGCATCACATAACTTAGGTGCACCCATTCAAGCCAGCTAAAACCAGCCCTAAATGTTCTTTCTTCTCTTTGTTTGCAGAGCCTTTACTGTTGTCATGATTGTGCCAAGTGTTGATTTCTACCATTGCCATACTACATGGACCCTTCAGTTAGTCTGACAGGTATCAGAGTAAAGTATGTAGAAACGAAGGAGTGCATTGGAGAGTGTGGTATAGTGGTTAAAGCTAGAGCCTCAGCCCCCTGAGGTTGTGGGTTCAAACCCACGCTGCTCCATATGACCCTGGGCAAGTTACTTAATCCCCCCATTGCCTCAGGTACATTAGATAGATTGTGAGCTTGCTAGGACAGACAGGGAATAATGCTTGAGTACCTGACTAAATTCATGTAAACTGTTCTGAGCTCCCCTGGGAAAATGGTATAGAAAATTCAATAAATAAATAGTGTGAAAAGCTTCAGCTTTTGATAACCAGAGCTGGTATTGTGACATCATAATGCCTCATTCCATCAATGCCTAAGAGACAACCTCATCAGTGATGTCACAATGACTTGACTATCCTTTACTTGGCTCACTCTTACTATATTATGATTTCTAGAGCGGTGCAGTGGTTAAAGGTACAGCCTCAGCACCCTGAGGTTGTGGGTTCAAACCCTGCTGCTTCTTGTGACCCTGGGCAAGTCACTTAATCCCCCTATTGCCCCAGGTACATTAGATGGATTGTGAGCCCGCTGAGAAAGACAGGGAAAAATGCTTGAGTGCCTGAATAAATTCATGTAAACCTGGGAGAACAGTATAGAAAATAAAATAAATAAATTTTGACTTGGAAATGCTGAAAAGTCATCTTTTTTCTGCATTCTTAGTTAGATTATAAAAACTGTGGGATGGAACGAGTAACTGCCACTTTATTGTGCACATCATAGTGAAATGCATCATCACTGGTTGTGTCATGCATTGAGTCAGCGACTGGCTAAAAAATAATAATAATGGAAAAAAAAAAAAAAAAAAGAGTCCGGGACTGCAATCTACAAACTTAATTAGAAAAAGCAAATAAAACACCTCTCTCTAAACAAATATAATAAGGATGAGGAACTCCCCCTTCTCCCCGGTATCAAACTATGGAATAAGTAGGCAGAAACAGCAAGCGATTTAAGAAGCACAGCAGTGATCTGTTGAGGACGAAAAGAGCTCTGATGTGCTTCTATTAAAGAACTGCAGGAATGGCTGGTTTGGAAGGGGTTAATCAAAGCAGGCTGGATTCTTTATCCTCACCTATGTAATTAGAGGAGGCGGTGCAATATTGTTCAGGAAGAGATAGCACCTAAGGGAGGCTTCACTTACAGCAATGAAATTATCATAAAACTATAATGGATTACTTTAATAAGTTCTCATTTCTACCTGCTGTGGGTAGCTTTAATTGTAGCTGTTAAAGGGGGCTGAGGAAAGCTTCAATATGCAGTCAGTGTACACACCATCCAGCAATGACTGTGCTACTGCCAATACCATCACAAACAAATTTGGACCATGAAAGAAGCAGGGGAGGTGAACTCTTGTGAATACTGAGCAGCTTTAGGGGAAGGGATACAGCTGAGGCAGAGGTTAACTTCCAAAGGTGTCACGAGGACTGGTTTATTTCCGCATCCAATAGGGGAGGCAAGCCAGGGATCATAAGAACATAAGAACTGCCATCTCTGGATCAGACCCATGGTCCATCGAGTCCGGCGATCCGCACACGCGGAGGCCCAGTCAGGTATACACCTGATGTAGTTTTAGTCACCCATATCCCTCTATGCCTCTCGTAAGGAGATGTGCATCTAATTTGCCTTTGAATCCTAGCACAGTGGATTCCTTAATAACCTCCTTTGGGAGAGCATTCCAGGCGTCTACCACTCGCTGCGTGAAGCAGAACTTCCTGACATTTGTCCTGGATCTTTCTCCTTTGCAGATCTTTTCTGTTGTATAAGCACCACCTGACATCCAACTATATGCTTCCAGCATCTTAAAGGTAGGGTGTTGTGTAGGGTTACCAGGGCTGCCGAGAGAAAATTTGGGCCCGGTACAAAGATTTTTGAGATGGCATGTTTAAGGCCGGTATCGGAAATGAAATCTAGAACATAGAATTTTGTTAGTGGTTCTAAAGTTAGGATAATATTGCTATTGTCTTTCTGCTAACCGTCAAGCCGTTTATAGTCTCGAATTTCTCGATAACGTAGACAAAAAGGCACACGATGTCAGTGGGTCCTTTATGCTACAATTGCAGCATTTACAGGGAACTTTACCTGTGGAATTATTTCTTCCTTCGCAGTCCTGCAAAGTCTTCTTTGCAGTCCACCATGAATCAGTGTGGCTCGTGCCCCGTTTTCTTCTTCCTCCTGGGATTCGGTGGGAAAGCAAGGAGGAGTAATCCGAGCAATATATTTGAAGCTAGGAATGAACACGTGAGAACACTCGTTGATAAGTCACTTTCACAAGCTTTTGTTCGTCGAATGTCACGGCCTTCTGTGGCTTTGCACTTACTCAACGCTTCGCGATCTTGTACGCAAAAGTTCTCGGGCCGTTCTTTGTCTTAGTTTGTAAGGACGTCGTCATGATGTTTCTTGGGCTTCATTGGGCCCCCCCTTGAGCTTCATAGGACCTGGAGCGATGTATTGGCTGCCCCTTCCTCTCCTCGGGCCTGAGGGTTACCAGCCGCCTGGAAAAACCCAGACACGTCCTCTTTTTGGTACCATTTTCTGAGTGCCATTTACTGAATCTAGTCTTATATGTGGTTCAATGTGCTTGATTAGCTATCTGGGCATTGGCACTGGATATCTTCAGTGCCCAGATCACTTCCAGGTCTAGCCTCAACTCTACCCCCTAACTGTCCTGAAACTAAGGTCTATAAATGGCATCTAACAAACAGGCGTCAAGGAGCATGGCACCTAAAAGCTGTTAAGCAGAGCATGAAGTGGACTTAGGCGCTGGTTGCTGCCCAAACCTGAAGTGCCCCCTCTTTATGTCAGGGTTTGCTTGGCCTAAATACCGGTGCCTAAATCCAATTTAGGCACCTACATGAAAAACACGCCTAAGATCTGCCCACAATCCTCCTACTCCTCCTCCTTATCTTGGAATTCCTCAAACCCTAATACCGCCAGATCCTCCCACAGATTAAAACTCTCCTTCCCCTCGCTAAAAGGCATTTCCCACACAGGAAAGCTAGGGACCTCCCTCCACTTCAAAATCACTGAGCTCTGGAACAACCTTACCTCCCCTCTTCGGAACTTGAGCTCTCTCCAAGTTTTCCGCAAACATCTGAAAACCTGGCTTTTCTCAAAAAATGTAAGTCTCCCTCCAACTTAGGAATCAAGGAAACTCTTATATCTTGGCATCCCAAGTCCTCTAAATTTTCTTCACACTTCTACCTCTAACCCTCTGTTGTAGTTCCTTCCTATTTCTCCTACTGTAAACCGCGTCGAGATCTATGATCGTGGAAATGATGCGGTATACAAACCTAAGGATTAGATTAGATTAGATTAGATAGCGCTGAAAGGCGTACGCAGCACTTTACATTTTGACATTTATAGACAGACATGACATATAGGGTTGGGGGATGCAGAACCCAAAGTGAGAGGAGTTAGGAGGCGAAAGCCCTCTCAAAGAGGCGGGCTTTTAAAAGGGCCTTGAACACCGCCAGAGACGGAGCCCGCCGTAGAGATTTGGGCAGCTTGTTCCAAGCTTCTACGGCGCAGCACGGTAGAAGGGACGGAGTCTAGAATTGGCAGTTGAAGAGAAGGGAGGGAGAGACTTACCAGCTGAGGGAGGGGAGGGACTTACCAGCTGAGGGAGGGGAGGGACTTACCAGCTGAGCGGAGCTCACGGGGGCGGAGGGGGGGTCACAGAGGGAGATAAGTGAAGAGAGATAGTGAGGGGCAGCTGAGTAACCACACCCACTTTCTGGAAGGCACCTAACTAGCAATTAATTTTAATTTAAGCCAATTATTGAGCCAGTTAAGTGCACTGATTTAGGCACCTAACTTTAGGCATTTATTATCGAATCCAGGCGTAACTGGCTTGTGCCGTGGAAGTCAATGCTGATGCTTAGCAGTATCTGCTTTGTCAAGTGCTACAGAATATTAGCAGTGCAGCCGGCCAAACCTCTCCTGCCTGGCTAAATCATTGTGGAATATCAGTCCCTTGCATTTTGCACATCGCACTAGTTAACCAAATTTGACAATACAATTTAAACCATAAACTCTCAGTAAACAGATGTAGCAGGCAGAAGAACAAAGACAAAGATTGTATCAAATCAATACTGGCAAATACCAGGCAAAAGATTTCAGAGGAAATACACAGGGTAAGGACATAACAATACAAGAGTTGTAATACTGGGTGGGATCAAAGGTGCATCTAACCCAGTATTCTGCTTCCAACAGTGACTGATCCAGGTCACAAGTTCCTGGCAGGATCCCAAAAAGTAGCAATTCCCATGCTACTGATCTTGAGGGATAAGCAGTGGCTTTCCTCAGATCTATCGTAATAACGGTTTACAGAATTTTCTTCCAGGAATCTGTTCAAACCCTTTCCAAACCCAGCTACACTAAGGGCCTGATTCTATAATGCAGTGTTCTTCAACCACTGGTCCATGGACCGGTGCCGGTCCACAGAAATTTTGTGCCGATCCACAGGGCCAGCATGTGCATCAGGCCCAAAACAGTGTTCTTCAACTGCCGGTCCACGGTGTGATCGATGCGGTGTTATTTTCGAGACAGTTCCCTCTTACTGATTCAGTGCACAAAGCCAAAGGCAGTGGCTCCTACGCGCATCCTGCGCCTGAACCGGAAGCCTTCTCTCTGACGTTGCAACGTCAGAGGGAAGGCTTTCAGATGAGGCACGGGGCGCGCAAGGAGCTGCTGCCCGCAGCTTTGTGCACTGCATCAGTGAGGAAGAGGGAGGCGGCCTGAAGATAACACCGGGGGCGACATAAAATGGCCAGGTGGAAGCAGGCCAGAAGATAAGGCATAGCATGGAGAGAGGGAGACAACAAAGGTAGGTGGGAATGATTTTATTTTTGAATTTAGTGATTGAATTATGTCAGTTTTGAGAATTTACATCTGCTGTCAGTGTGCTTTTTGTAGTTTAATTTTGTGGTTAACCATTATGTGTTGTTAATAAGATTATATTGTGTATCTGTGAAAAATGAATGGAAAAAATAGTGTTACAATTAGTACTATTATGGGGGCGGGGTCTGGGGGTGGAGATTGGGTAGAAATGGGCGGAGTCTGGCCCATGACTTAGCCCAGTGTTCTTCAACCGCCGGTCCACGGACCGATGCCGGTCCACAGAATAATTCTTTTATTTCTGCCGGTCCAGAGGTGTAAAAAGGTTGAAAAACAGAGCTATAATGGGCACCTAACGGCTAAACACTGTTTACAGAACCGCACCTATTGGTGTCTAACTTGACTTAGATATCACTAGGCATCCTAAAATAAAACACTGGTATATTAGACAAGGGTTTTCCTGGCCTAATTTACTGGTGCCTAACATAGACAAAAGAACTAACAATTCGATTCTAGAAGAGATCAAACCGGCTATGTCACTCGATGAAGTTACGACTGTTCTATTTTGGTCACAACATCAGAAGAGAGAGATCACTGGAGAAGGACATCATGTTTGGGAAGATCGAAGGAACTGGGCGAAGAGGGCGACCTGCAATCAGATGGCTGGACATAGAAACATAGAAAGATGACGGCAGAAAAGGGCTATAGCCCATCAAGTCTGCCCACTCTACTGGCCCACCCCATTAAGTCTGAGTGCTAATGTCCTAGTTCCTTATCTCCATGGGGATGACGCTGGAGGACCTTTCCGGACTAGCACTAAACTGATTTCTTTTTAGATCTGCAATTCATCAAGTCGCTAAGGACTCGAGCACGAGTCGATGGCACCTAACAACGGCAACATCAACACAGCCACCTAACAATGTCTAAGTCAGTGTTTTTCAACTTTTTTATACCTATGGACCGGCAGAAATAAAAGAATTATTCTGTGGACCGGCAGTTGAAGAACCCTGGGCTAAGTCGTGGGCCAGACCCCGACCATCTCTACCCAATCTCCACCCCAGACTCCGCCCCCATAATAGTACTAATTGCACCTTGCACGACCCGTGCCTCATCTGGAAGCCTTCCCTCTGACGTTGCAACATCAGAGAGAAGGCTTCCGGTTCAGGCGCAGGATGCCCGTAGGAGCCACTGCCCGTGGCTTTGTGCACTGAATCAGTGAGGAAGAGGGAGCTGGCTCGAAGATAACGCCGCATCGATCGCACCGTGGACCGGTGGTTGAAGAACACTGTTTTGGGCCTGATGCACGTGCTGGCCCTGTGGACCGGCACTGGTCCATGGACCTGTGGTTGAAGAACACCGGTCTAAGTCATACTATGTCTATTCTCTGCCTTTAACCATGCCCATTTTTGAGGTGGGTGTCGTTAGGTGCCGCTCTGAGTTCCATGCGGAACTCATTGTTTTTTCAATGAGCTTTTAAGGGTGTGGTCAATTGCCATGCCAATTAAGCTCATTATTCAATTTTGAGTTCTATGCAGAACTCAACGAAGGGTGCCTAGTTTAAAGAATCAGGTCCTAAGTGCTTTTACCACATCCTCCAGCTACAAATTCCAGAGCTTTACTATGCACTGAGTAAAAATGACATTCTCCTATTTATTTTAAAGATGAACTACTTAGGGCTCCTTTTACGAAGGCGCGTTAGGGCCCTAACGCACGGAATAGCGTACGCTAAAATTCCGTGTGCGCTAGCCGCTACCGCCTCCTCTTGAGCAGGTGGTAGTTTATCGGCTAGTGTGCGCTAATCTGGTGCATGCGTTAAAAAAGCTAGCGCACCTTCGTAAAAGGAGCCTTTACTCTTTGTACCTTTTTTTATTATTCAAGTTTTTATTAAAAATTTGTTAACCGATTATCAAGTTTCTAAGCGGCTTAAATTATAAAATAATTTTGTTCACTTTTTCGATGGTTCTCCCCTGTCCGTGAGTTGCGGTCTGCTGTCATTTTGAGATTGGAAATTCCATCTTTAGTAACCGTGAAACTTGCTGGCAATAGGAATTCCATGTTGTTTGTGCGGGGCCCAGTTCCGTGGAATGCGCCAATTGACCATGCCTTGTCAATTTAGAAAAGAGGTAAAAATGGTATTATTTGCACATGCTTTTGGCACCAGCTGTGTAGGCGTATGAGATTCTATCTTTATTTATTTATTTATTTTACTGTTCTCCCAAGGGAGCTCAGAACGGTTTACATGAATTTATTTAGGTACTTAAGCATTTTTCCTGTCTGTCCCGGCAATGGGGGGGGGGGAGGGGAGAATTAGGTGACTTGCCCAGGGTCACAAGGAGCAGCATGGGTTTGAACCCACAACCTCAGGGTGCTGAGGCTGTAGCTTTAACCACTGCGCCACACACTTCCCTGTCTTTTAGTGTTAGACTGTGTGTGGTTGGTACCAGATTTGAACCGCCTTTTTGAAGATGTATTTTATGATGATGTAAAGATGCTCAGATGTTTTATGATTTTTTTTAAAATGTGTTTTGCTATTTTATTTTGTTGTTTGTAATTTGCTGATTTTGTTTGTTTACATTGGTCCCCGCCTAGACTTGTAGATAGACGGGCTACAAATAATTTTAAATAAATAAATAAATAAATAAATATACAAACTATAGTCATTACGAGACAGTACTAGACATATATTTACACTGGACTTTTGAACGAGTAGACAATCCATTCATGTTTACTTGTTCTACTCCACTCAGGATTTCACAGACCTTAATTGTGTCCTCTCTAAACTGAAAAGCCTTAACTTCTTTAGTCTTGCCTCGTAGGGGAATCATTCCCACTTTATCATGTTGTTTTCCTTTATTTGTACCTTTTTTAATTCTATTCTATCTTTTTTGAGATGTGATGACCAGAACCACACATAATACTTTTGGTGCATTCATACGATGGAGTGATAACAAAGGCATAATGATATTTGCTGAATTATTTTTATTTCTTTCATAACAATTTCTAATGTTATGTTTGCTTTTTAGCCATCATCACACACTGAGCAGAACATTTCAATGCGTGGTCCATAATGACACCTAGATCCCTTTCCTGGGTGATAACTCTTAATGAACCTAGCATTATATGCCTACAATTTGGGTTATTCTTCCCTGTGAGCATCACTTTGCACTTGTCTACACTAAATGTCATCCATCATTTGGATAACCAGTCTCTGAAGAACTTCCTGCAATTTCTAACAAACCATGCACATTTTAACAACTTTGATTCATTTTGTATCATCTGCAAATCCAATCACCTTACTTATTTCCACTTCCAGCTCATTTATAAATACGTTAAAAAGTACCACTTCAATGAGACCTCCTCTTGGCCAACACCAATGGGCTGTATGCTATACTTATCTCCACTGACCTATCTGATGATTTTGACAACACTGCCCACTATTTGCCCCTTAGTGCCTTCTCCTCCGACTTTGAGATTCAGTTCTTTTACGCTTTTTCCCCTACCTCTATCAACTCACTTTCAGTGTGACTTCCAGAAGATGTCCTTCTTCTGCTATTCTGTTATCTTTTGCAGTACCTCAGGGCTCCATCCTGGTCCCCTCTAGATCAGGGGTGTCCAACCTGCGGCCTGAGGGCCGCATGCAGCCCCGGTCGAGGGCGATGCAATCTGCTGCCCCTGGGTGTTTACCGTCTTGCCGGCTCCCTCCTCTGTCTCCTGCAGCATTTGCGCGGCCCCAGAAATTTTTTTTCGGCCAATGCGGCCCAGGACAGCCAAAAGGTTGGACCCCCTGCTCTAGATCTTCTCCCTTCATAATCTGATCTCCTCTCGTAGCTTCCAGTACCATTTCTTGGTGGATGACTCCCGGATCTTTCTCTCTGTACCAGAGCTACCCAAGAGTTCAATGCTAATTTCAACCTGCTCATCCAGTATTGCCTAAAACTCAACATCCCCCAAAGAGAACTTATTTCCCACCACCAAATTCACTTTTATCACTTCCTTTTTGATCACTTTGAATAGCATGACTATCCTTAATCTTCCATCAGTTCCTTCTCTGCACATAGCTGCAAAGTGCCACTCTTTTCTCTACAACCTCTCCAAAATCTATGCATGAACAGACTAAATGAGCCCGTATCTGTTTTCCCATCATTTCTGACTTAATTACTGATATCTGCTCCTCACAAGTCTGCTGCTGAATACTCTCTCCATGACAGTCTGTTTTAAATATAGCAACACAACTTATCTTTCTCTACTGCTATTACTGTAGCATGAAATGATTCATTTTGGCTGGATTTAACAATTATAAAATATAAAATTATTGCCTGAAACACGATGTAATTGATTTATGCTGGATTTGGAATTATAAAATGTGGCTTGAAATTCTGAGAAACTCTGGCCATCTGCCTTCAGAAGGTGTTAGCTACCCCCTTTCAGTGGATGGCTAGAGATAGCTAGGTGTGGCCCTCAGCCCTTTTTTCTGCAAAATATGTACCATAAAGGTTTAGTATCACTGTTAAACAGAAATTTTCTCTGCAAGATACTACCCCAGTCTGCAAGGACAATATTTAGTAACCAAAGGATTAGGACCTGAAACTCCAAGACAAAAGACACAGAACTTAAGCCATTCAAGACTGAAAGGATAACCATTCACCTGCAGTTTCAAAACAACTGCAGGTGACTGTCTTTAACCTTATCAATACTTAACAGAAGCACTATTAAAATTCAATTAGGCCCTACCCAGCCAAAAAACTAATGAGATGAACTCATGCATCTAGAAACGGAAAAAACTTTGAATTGACATTTCTGAGCTGTGATTGGATACTATGCCAGATTTGGGTATTGGATATTGCTCCTGGGTTCCTGCCTTGGTAATTGGATGGAACTTCAATACCCCCAAATTCATGAAAGAGTGAGAAACACCTATGCTCATTCTCTTGGGATCATTGCTGGAAACACTGTAATTTCTCCTCTGTAATCAAGATGCCATGTGCTTACCCTGCCATGTGCCCCCTGAAGAACTGTTCTACCAGCAAGGCTTGTGTCAGAGTAATTTTAATTTTAATCCAGCTTAAATAACAATATTTTATCTTTTGGCACATTTCCCTTGTTCAGAGATCCCTAAATTTTAACTAAAAAATATTGCATTGCCTGCCTAACCTTATAACTAAATTTTGCTCTGTAAAAATAAAATTCTAATTTATCTTTAAATGTTTTGAGTATCTGTTCTTTATTATTATACAGAACTAAGCTTTAAATAGATTTTAACATCTATTTAATATAAAATATATTCCTCTCTTTAAGAGTGATGTATTTTATTGGTGGAGAATTCTTGTAACATTACAACCATGCTAACCCTCTTCTGATATCACCACTTTGAATCTTATGAGGAAATGGCTGGGAAGCCAGACTGGTCAAGCTTACCTTCATGTGCATTTACTCTATTCCTCATCACACTTTCTCTCTCATTTGCCCTTAATGCCCCTCTTCTCAAACCTCACACTGCTAACAAGCTGTTCTTCGCCATTGCTGAATCCAGATTCTGTGCCTTCCAGATTGTATGCCAAGTTTCTGAAATGGTCTTCTTGAATATGCTATTACAATGTTTATTGTATATTGTACTGACCTTGTAATATAGTATTCTATTAATCACCAAAAAATCATTCATCAAAAAGTGCCAATAAAAGGACACAATATATACTATATATATAACTATATAGGTAAATGGAGAAAAGACCTCAGTGTCCCCAGAGATTTAGATACTCCTGCTTCAAATTTAAAGTTGAGGCAGGGAACACATCCTAGATCAGAAAAATCCCATTATCAATTCATTTCTTCAAATCAATATTATAAGAATAACAAAATAACCAGTCACTTATCGGTAAAGAGTCCAATTTCTCAGTGGCGCAAAGCAAAAATAGCAGAGGTTAGAGCTTGAGCAATATAATGAAAATATGATGAAATTTTCACGGTATGTTTCACCGCTAATTCCCAAACACAAGCTCACTTCATAGGAATCCCAACAAGGCCCTGTTTCACGACTGCCTCATCAGGGGCAACACTATAAAATATCAAAAAAGAAACATTAGAAAAAAAAAAGAAGAAAAGCAAAAAAAAAAAAAAAAAAAAAAGGTATAAATATTCAATACAAAAAAAAGTACCTTCTAAATCCAGCCTCAGCTTCATAAGAATAGCCTTACTGGGTCAGACCAATGGTCCATCCAGGTTCCTAGTACCTGGCCAAAACCCAAGGAGTAGCAACATTCCAGCATATGAAAAAATAGCAAGATTCTGGAACCCCAATGAGAGCAACATTCCAGAGCTGAGATTGTGATGTCATAATGCCTCATTGCACAGTACCTCAGAGCCAACCTCATCAGTGAAGTTATAATGGCTCACGTAAGAACATAACAATGGCCATACTGGGTTCATCAAGCCCAGTAGCCCATTCTCATGGTAGCCAATCCCTAGTACCTGGCCAAAACCCAAGGAGTAGCAACATTCCATGCTACCTATCCAGGGCAAGCAGTGGCTTACCCCATGTCTTTTCCAAACTTTTCTTAAAACTATCTACGCTATCTGCCCTTACCACATCTTCTGGCAATGTGTTCCAGAACTTAACTATTCTCTGAGTGAAAAAAAATTATCTCCAATTAGTATTAAAAGTATTTCCCTGCAACTTCATCGAGTGTCCCCTAGTCTTCGTAATTTTTGACGGAGTGAAAAATTGATCCACTTGTACCCATTCTACTCCACTCAGGATTTTGTAGACTTCAGACATATCTCCCCTCGGCGTCAGGGGCGGTGATGTCACAATCATATGGCACTAATCCAATGTGAATAATTCTCAAAAAAAAGATCCGCCATTCAATCATTGCATTCAAACCAGCAAGTCCACAGGTGCTAAGTCTAAAGATCCATCTCTGCTCATGTTGTTTTAAAATCACCCCCATCTGCTGACGGTATAACTTTCTCTAGAATCCAGCAGCGCATTTCAGAAAATGTTTGTATTGAACCAGTGGCACCTCTAGTTATTAGAACTTGCATATGACAGATCTAAGCGTTTTTATAATACAAATAATTTATGAAAGGAACTCAATTACAGATAGAAAAGTAAAGAGATAGGATAGATATAGCATAATGTTATATTTAAAGAAAAAGTTTCTATACTGATCCAAATGTCCACTATCCATCACACTCCCCAAAAGTCATGCCACTGAATCGAGTTCAATCAATAGTTGATCACGGGGACACTGAATGAGATAAACCACACCTCCTGTTTCATTCAATGTATGTAGTATACTATGTCATATCTTGTATTGTTATTTGAATATTTTACTGCTGCAATGGTCTATTGTCTGACTTATTCTTGCTGTACATTGTCATGAGTGAATTCTTCGAAAAGGATGTAAATAAATTCAATTTTTCAGATTAATTTATTTACATTTTTAATATCCTGCTCAATCTTACCATTCTCTGTGGGTAAAAAATTAAACATACAAAATTAACCCCCCTCCTTTACAAAGCTGCGCCGGCCGTGGCGGTAAGAGCTTGGACACTCATAAGACTTCTATGAGTGCCAGAGCTGTTACCGTGGTGGCCGGCACTACAAACGCAAGCGCGGCTTTGTAAAGCAGGGGATAAATTTCTTAAGCATACATGACTGAATAGTTTACTGAAAACAAAACATAAGTTATACAGGTAACAAACTCTTATCTTCAATGCTTGAACCATCTAATTATTTACAATATAATACAGTCTTTGTAATATCTTATTTTCCAGCCTACATCTCATCAATCATGAGTTGGCGAAGCTTGAAGAATGGTCTGAAATTTTGGCATCTAAAATTTAATGCTAAGAAATGCAAGGTCATGCATTTGGGTTGCAAAAACCAGAGGAAACGGTACAATTTCGGGAGTGAAGAACTTATGTGCGCGACAGAGGAGCGGGACTTGGGTGTGATAGTATGTGATGATCTTAAGGTGGTCAAACAGGTTGAAAAGGTGATAAGGATGCTAGGATGGGTGCATAGGAAGAGGTATGGCCAGTAGGAAAAAGGAGGTATTGATGCCCCCTGTATAAGACTCTAGTGAGACCTCACTTAGAATATTGTGTACAATTCTGGAGGCCGCACCTTCAAAAAGATATAAAAAGGATGGAGTCGATCCAGAGGAAGGCTACTACAATGGTGTGTGGTCTTCATGATAAGGCGTATGGGGACAGACTTAAAGATCTCAATCTGTATATTTTGGAGGAAAGGCAGGAGAGGGAAGATATGATAGAGATGTTTAAATACCTTCATAATATAAATGTGCATGAGTCGAGTCTCTTCCATTTGAAAGAAAACTCTGCAACGAGATGGCATAAGATGAAGTTAAGAGGTGATAGGCTCCGGAGTAATCTGAGGAAATACTTTTTTACGGAAAGGGTGGTAGATACATGGAACAGACTCCTAGAAGAGGTGGTGGAAACAGAGACTGTGTCTGAACTCAAGAGAGCTTGGGATAGGCACGTGGGATCTCTCAGAGAGAGAAAATGGTTACTGTGGATGGGCAGACTAGATGGGCCATTGGACCTTTATCTGCTGTCATGTTTCTATGTTTCTCTGTCACCGCTTCCCAAACTTGGAACTTATTACCAGCTCCGATAAGAGAAGAAAAGAACCTTGAAAAGTTTAAATAAAAATTAAAAATTTATTTATATAGAGATGCCTTTAATTAATTTGCCTTTGTAGCTCAGTTACCATTTTCATTTGAAGTAGGCAAGAACAGATCTAATATAACTCCTATTGTATCCTTTTTTGTTCTCTTTCTTATACAGAATTGTAATTCCTCCCCGATCTCCCTCTTATGGAATGTATGTCTGTCCTCCCAAAAATCCCCATATAAATTTTTTTTATTGTTCATCGCTTTGTAATGCACAAAAAAGCGATTTTATCAAATACGAATTAAACTTGAAACTTTCTATGCTTGCTCAAACAAAAAGGTCTTCAGATTTTTTTAAAATAAAGATAAGCTTTCAATACATCTTAGTTTTGAGGGTAGATTTATGGTATTCTTCCAACCTGATCTCTTTAAATGAAAAAAAATTTCTAAGAAAGATCTGGTAGCAGATCGTAGGAATCTAGGAGGTTGATGTATCTCGAGAAGTTAAATTATTAACAACTTTGAAAACTATAAGAAGAGCTTTGAAAACAATCCTTTACAGAACAAGTAGCCAATGTGAATTGGTGAAATGTGAATAAAACGTGCCCTGCATGTTCTAGTGCCAGAATTAATTCCAGCCTAAAAATACACCTCTGAGGTTGTTTTCAAAATATGAACCTAATTGTTTCTGCATATGGCCTCCTTACCTCATTCACAGGCTGCTTCCTCATCTTAAAACTCTCAAGAGGTCTCACTATTAGCTACCAGACCAACTGTTTTTAACATAAAAGAACCCTCCCCACCAAAAAAAAAAAAAAAAAAGGTTTTGTCTGCTTTTGTCTGCCTGTATTAAATTGCAAAATTCAATCTGCATGTTTAAAGCATTGCATACTGGTAACAGTCTACAGCCCATCTCTCTTGTTTCTTACCGAAGGGAATGAATTGCAGTGAACAACCTACTGAAATGGAACTTCCTTTGTTCTTCGTTCTGTCAGCAAACAATTGCAGTGGAATCATCTTCAAGATCCTCCTTCCTAAGGCAGTTCACTATAATTTATTTCATGATCTATACCGTTCTCCCAAGGGAGCTCAGAACGGTTTACATTAATTTATTCAGGTAAAACATAGAAACATAGAAGATGACGGCAGAAAAGGGCTACAGCCCATCAAGTCTGCCCACTCTGCTTACCCACCCCCTGTCTATGCCCTAATGACCCAATTTCCTTATCTTGACCCTCGTAGGGATCCCACATGGGTATCCCATTTATTCTTAAAAGTCTGGCACGCTGTCTGCCTCGATCACCTGCACTGGAAGCTTGTTCCAATGATCAACCACTCTCTCTGTGAAGAAATACTTTCTGGTGTCGCCATGAAATTTTCCGCCCCTGAGTTTGATCGGGTGCCCTCTTGTGGCCGAGGGTCCCTTGAGAAAGAAAATATCATCTTCCACTTCGACACGTCCCGTGAGGTACTTAAATGTTTCGATCATGTCTCCCCTCTCCCTACGTTCCTCGAGAGTGTAGAGCTGCAATTTGTTCAGTCTCTCTTCGTACGAGATACCCTTGAGCCCCGAGATCATCCTGGTGGCCGTCCGCTGAACCGATTCAATTCTGCGCACATCTTTACTGTAATGTGGCCTCCAGAATTGCACACAGTACTCCAGATGAGGTCTCACCATGGCCCTGTACAACGGCATTATGACTTTAGGTTTTCGGCTGACGAAACTTCTATTGATACAACCCAATATCTGCCTTGCCTTAGATGAAGCCTTCTCCACTTGATTGGCAGTTTTCATGTCTGCACTGATGATTACTCCTAAATCTCGTTCTGCCGAAGTCCTAGTTAAAGTTTCTCCGTTCAAGAAGTACGTCCTGCATGGATTTCCGCTTCCGAGGTGCATGACCTTACATTTCTTAGCATTGAAGCCTAGCTGCCAGGTTGAGGACCAACTTTCCAATGTAAGCAGGTCCTGCGCCATATAATTCTGTAAACTGCATTCACTTACTATATTACATAGTTTGGCGTCATCGGCGAATAGTGTTATTTTACCTTGAAGCCCTTGAGTCAGATCCCCTATGAATATGTTGAAAAGGAGTGGACCCAGGACCGAGCCCTGCGGCACTCCACTGGTCACCTCCGATGTTTTAGAGAGGGTACCATTAACCACCACCCTCTGAAGTCTGCCACTCAGCCAATCATTGACCCATGCAGTTAGTGTCTCTCCTAACCCCATCGATTCCATCTTGCTTAGCAGCCTGCGGTGTGGGACACCGTCAAAAGCTTTACTTCAAGCATTTTCTCTATCTGTCTCGGGGAGGGGCTCACAATCTATCTAATGGGGGCAATGAGGGGATTAAATGACTTGCCCAGGGTCACAAGGATCAGCGTGGGTTTGAACCCACAACCTGAGGGTGCTGAGGCTATAGCTTTAACCCCTGCGCCACACTCTCCCTGCCTGTTTGATTGTGAATCCACTGCCCCTCACTCTTATGCTGGGCTCTGCATGGCTTCCAAATAATTTAATATTCCCTGCTACAAAGTATCTATATAAGTTGTTTGGAGGTTCTGCACATCAGATTACAAGCAGCATATCACTACATAGAATGCATAGGGAATAATTATTTGGGATGCCAAGAAGCGCAAACCCCTTTGGGGCTACAAAGCTTTCCTGTGGCCATGCCTGATTACCAACTAGCAACGTGGATCTATATTACTACTATTATTTCTAGAGTGCTACCAGATGTACGCAGCGCTGTACGTAGTCACAAAGGAGACCGTCCCTGCTCGAATGAGCTTACAATCGAAACAAATATACAGCAGGACAGCCTGAGGATAAGAGACCGAGTATAATGAACTGTGCAAAGATGCAATTAAGGCAGGCGTCAATTTCCATACATCTTACGCTCCTCGGCAGTGTAACATCACCTCATCAATTCTTTTTAATTTAGTCAAGCAAACTTTACCATTTTATCACTTTGTAACACCAGAGACCGCTTCCCTCCCCACCAGAGACAACATCCAATTACATGCTATCACAGAACTGTCCTGCACGCTTGGCTAATCCTCAGCAAAGCAGCGACATCAAAGCGTGACTGGCTTCTGAAGATGGAAAAATGTGCAATCCTGTGCCTGACCTCCGGGGCAGTCACTGGCATAGTCCCCGTCTGCAGAGGTGAAAGGGAGTTTGGGGTGGGGGGGGGGCCTGGCTGGGGTTTGCCTTTCATGTTCCTGGGTGGCTTCATTCAGGAGGTTTGTACAGGCAATTTGGATACAGCAGGATTTGTATCTTGGGAACCCATTGGCTTAATATAGAGCAGTGAGGTTGAAAACTCCCAAGGGTAAAATAAAAGGAATGAGTTTAGTAAAGAGAAACAAACAAAAAAATGAACAAGATTGGGACAGGGAGCGGCATCCCTGTTAACTATGCTGATGGACAGGGACTAGATCAGTGGGCTCAAACCTACGGCCCACCAGGTACTATTTTGAGGCCCTCAGTATGTTTATCATAATCACAAAAGTAAATAAAACAGTTTTTTGATCATATGTCTCTTTAGCTATAAATGACAATATTATTATTAAGACTTAGCCAAAAGGAAAGATTTATAAACTAGAAAGAGTTTTACCTCATGCAAAATTGTTGTTTCTTTAATAAGACATTAACTATTTTTTCTGAGCCCTCCAAGTACCTACAAATCCAAAATGTGGCCCTGCAAAAATTTTGAGTTTGAGACCACTGCCTTGACATCCTGTTTGCCTTTGGGAAGCAGAGCCGAGATTGTGATGTCATAATGCCTCATTCCACCAATAAGAGCCACCTCATCAGTGATGTCACAATGGCTTGATTGTCCTGTTCTCCCCTCTGCCCTCCAACCCAGCCAGCAGATTAATCATTCCCCTTGACTCAGTGGTCTCAAACTCGCGGCCCGCCAGGTGCTATTTTGAGACCCTCGGTGTGTTTATCATAATCACAAAAGTAAAATAAAACCGTTTCTTGATCATATGTTTCTTTAGCTATAAATGACAATATTATTATTAAGACTTAGCCAAAAGGAAAGATTTATAAACTATAAAGAGTTTTTACCTCATGCAAAATTGTCATTTCTTTAATAAGACAATAACTACTTTTTCTGAGGCCCTCCAAGTACCTCCAAATCCAAAATGATGGTCTTCATCTGCTTTTGTTACAAAAGATCAAAGCAGCTATTATATAGGACTGTCCTGGGTGAGGCTGGTTCTCAGTCCATGATATTATCTTTCTTAATCAGAATAGCAAGCTAAGTTGTTCTTCTAACCCCCTGCTCCATCTTCTAGTTTGGAGCAGAGACCTTTAGGAGAATTCAGGGGCCAAACTTTACCCCATGCTCCCTGGACTCGTTTCAACTGAGGGGAAAGAAAATCTTTCAAGCCTTTGGGCTTCTTTTGCAAAGTCCCAGTAAAGAGAGGCAGGGGTGTACCAAGCACTTATGCTCTGTGCTTTTACAACACTCTCAGTTATGTGCATAAGTGCACACATTTACACCTGCCGCATAACTGCAGATCTAGGTTAGTATTCTATAATAATAATAACAGTTTATATACCGCAGGACCGTGAACTTCTATGCGGTTTACAATGATTAAAAATAGTACTAATTGACAATTTAATAACTGACAAGTTAATACTAGTGAATCGTGGTTCTAGGGATCAGTTAAGTGGGAAAGATTGTACAAATTAGTTGCCGAAGTAGTTCAGGAACAGATATGTTTTTAGGTGTTTCCTAAATTCCCCGTAAGTATTAGCTAGCATAAGTAATTGTTTCAGGTCCTTACCCCATAATACTGTTGATATGAGAGAAGATGTTGGTGGTGATTTTTGAATTTACAACCTTTAACCGGTGGAGATACAAAATTCAAGTGAGCTTCTCTTATGTTTGTTGGTTGGGAAGGAGAAACGGTCAGTTATATATTTAGGGGCTAAGCCGAACAGGGGGTTCATAGACAAAACCGCGGAAGACAAAGGCGCGCGCCGACAACAGAGCCCAAGATAGAGGCGCGCGCCGAAGAAAATGACAGTTTTTAGGGGCTCCAACGGGGGGGGGGGGTTATTGGGGAGCCCCCCCACTTAACTTAATACAGATCGCGGCGGCGTTGTGGGTGGTTTGGGGGGTTGTAACCTCCCTCATTATACTGTAAACTTAACTTTTTCTCTGTTTTTAGGGAAAAAGTGAAGTTTTCAGTAAAATGTGGGGGGTTACAACTCCACAACGCCCCCACAACGCGGTGCGATCGG
Source organism: Geotrypetes seraphini (assembly GCF_902459505.1). Lineage (NCBI taxonomy): Eukaryota > Metazoa > Chordata > Amphibia > Gymnophiona > Dermophiidae > Geotrypetes > Geotrypetes seraphini. Next base: position 21,434,175 of record NC_047096.1, read on the forward strand.
TATAAAATAAAGTGGGGGGTTTCCCCCCACACACCCCTGTCGGAGCCCCTAAAAACAGTTATTTTCTTCGGTGTGCGCCTCCGCACTGCGCTCAGTTGTCGGCGTGCGCCTTTGTCTTCCGCGGTTTTGACCTGACACCCGAACAGGGCCTTAAAGCAGAAACATCCAAATTTAATGGTAATTAAACGACTGGGGGGGGGGGGAATATTGAATGCCTTCCCAGGCTGTTCACCCTGTTCCCCCTTCCTTCCTGCCCTGACAGGCTCTGCACCCTGTCACCCTTTCCCTCCCTTTCTGCCCTGTACTCTCTCCCTTTTCCCTCCCTCCCAATGCCTTGCAGGCCTCCGCTGGGCCTACTGTAAGACCTGGTGATCCAGCGGTGGGCCGGGACGGGAGAGATCCCTCCCGTCTCCTATTCCGGCTGACAACTTTTACCTCCCTCTCGCCTCCCCCACATACCTTTCAAATCCCTGGTGGTTCAGTGATGGGCTGGGTCAGAAGCGATTTTGCTGATTGGCTATCTTGAGTTCTTGCTAATCCTGCTCAGATTCTGTTATAGAAGACTAGCCTAATCTATAACTGGTGCACTTTGCATTTATGTGCACATAAGTGGGAGCCCCGCCTTTGTCCCACCCATGTTCCATTCATGTACATGCATGCTCCCTTGCAAATACTCGCTCTTGTCAGTTGAGCAGCCCTGCTAACACTTACACGGGTATTGTATGCAGAGGTATGCATAAATGTTAGAATTCTAAACATTCATGTGTACCCAATTTAAAGAATTATCCTTTTTATATTCAACTCAGCTTTATAAGTGCCTAAAAACTGATCTAAACAATTTAATAATCGATGTCACAGACGGGATCAATGAATGTCTATAGAAAGAAGGTAGTCAGACAGAGCAGCAGCCTTTTCTTTCTGTCTATCTGCTTCTCAGAGGATTTTGTGGGTTTACTTATGCCGCAGGATTATATATGGACACAAAGAACATGTAACGAGTACCAGTACCGAATAGGCATATTTATTAGGAGATGTGATTTGGAAGCAGTCTAGAAAATAATTCCTTAATATTAGGGCTGCAAGTTAATTCCAGTTAACTCTGCGATGAATGCATTAATTAGCAACCATGATTAAAAAGTCTAATTGTGATTAAAAAGTTAATCACATTGCAGCATCTCCTGTCTCCTCCTCCAAGCATCACTTACTTATTTAAAATATTTATAAACTGCTCTATCCAACAGTACTAGGCGGTGTACAAATATAAATATGCAAATGCTTGGCCAAGTGTTGACCCCACAGACCTAGACTTGGTCATCCTGCGAGGATAGTCAAATGTTTTTCTAGACATCCTGGACGAAACTTTAATGTCGTGAGTTAGACGATGTAAAAACAGGTACAAGTGCAAAAAAGTTACCAGATAACCACAGCAGAGACAAAGCAAAGACCCCCACACACTCCCCCGGTGTTCACTGACCCCCTCACACATCCACAAAGATCAGAATAAAAACGTACATATTTGTCTCCAGAACATCAGCACAAAGAAGAGCAACCAAACTGATAAAGGGAATGGAAAATCTCCCATATACCGACAGATTGAAGCAGTTGGGACTTTTCTCCCTGGAGAAGCGAAGACTTAGAGGAGACATGATAGAAACCTTCAAGATCCTGAAGGGCATAGAAAAAGTAGACAGGGACAGATTTTTCAAATTAAGGGGCACCACAAGCACAAGGGGGCATTGGGGGAAATTGAAAGGGGACAGGTTTAGAACAAACGCTAGGAAGTACTTTTTCACTCAGAGGGTGGTAGATACATGGAACGCGCTCCCAGAGGCTGTTGTAGACAAGAAAACACTAAATGGTTTCAAAGAAGGTTTGGATAGATTCCTAGAAGAAAAAGGGATTGGGGGGTATAGATAGGTATAGACCATTGCTCAGTCAATGGGCCTGATGGGCCGCCGCGGGAGCGGACCGCTGAGCAGGATGGACCTATGGTCTGCCTCAGCGGAGGCAACTTCTTATGTTCTTATGTTCTTATGGTATAGGAAAGCCTAGTAGAATTGCACACAGGTGTCTTAAATAGCCTGGGGGTGGGCTACTGAACCATAGAGAAGAGGACCCAGGCCCATAAGCCACTCTAACCACTACATTTATAGTGGAATATGTGCACCCACCAAAACCCTTCCAAACCCTACTCTACTGCCATATAGATGCTACCTGCAGCCATAAGTGCTATTGGGGATGTAGACAGGTGGGCATAGTGGGTTTGGGGGGGGGGATCACCATAACCTATAAGGGAGTTCTGTTTAGATGTTTATCTGGCACTCTTTATGTGAAGTTCACAGCAGTAGCCTGTAAGGTTCCACACTGTTCTATTGCCATGTTTGGGCAGCCAGTCCATTACAAGATTGGCCCCTTCCATGTCCAAGCTCCGTCCTCATCTGCCCAAGCCTCAAACACTTTAAACTTATAAGTAGCAACATTCTAGAGCTCAGATTGTGATGTCATAATGCCTCATTCCACCAATGCCTAAGCTCCGTCCTCATCTGCACAAGCCTCAAACACTTTAAAATCATAAGTAGCAACATTCTAGAGCTCAGATTGTGATGTCATAATGCCTCATTCCACCAATGCCTAAGCTCCGTCCTCATCTGCACAAGCCTCAAACACTTTAAAATCATAAGTGTTTGAGGTATGTGCAGTTATGGCAGAGCTTACAGGAATGAGGCAGGGATAGCGACAAAACTCGCGGGGACGGGAAAAATTTGTCCCTGTGTCATTCTCTGGTTCTCATCCTCAATCTTTTGGAAGCTCACCAGGATTGCCTGGTAAGACTCGGATATGGCTAAGTCATACAGCTGAGAACAAGTGCGGCGTGCACGTCGGTGTGCATATGAGCCAGAGACGGTTTGAAGGTAGAACCCCCAGAGGCCTCCCAACCAAGGTCCCGCCCTGCAGCCTAACTGCTGAAGTGGAGCGGCAGGAATTAAACCTGTACAAGTCTGGCTTTAAACCAGGACTCCACCATGAAGCAGCTTTTGTTGCTGACCTAATAGAAGAGCCCTGGCTTGACTGCACTTTTTAGCGCCCTCCCTAACCCCATCATATACCCTCTTGCCACAGTCCTTAATCATCAACTGTCAGGCATTTATCTTCTCACCTATGATTAAAGGAATCCATATCTCTCTGATTAATGATCCCGACTTGGGCAGGTTGCTGCAGTAGAGATATTTTTGCCGCAGGCATCAATGCTTCAGGGCTGAAAAATTTGTCTTCATTTCAACCTGCTGAGCTATTCTTTCTGCTCCCCCCCCCCCTCTCCAATTCAGGGTATATACAGTGGCTTGAAGATGGCGTCCAGAGTTCCTGCCCCATCAGTTTGCTAAATTTGACCTCACTGCTTCTGTCGCCGTAGATCCTTGTGACCTTGGGCAAGTCAGTTCACCCCCCCCCCCCCCCCCCCACTGCCTCAGTTACTACTTAGGGGCCAATTTTCAAAGGCACTTGTCTGATTAACAGGTGCCACTAACCAGATAAGCACCAATGCTGCTGAATGTCTTTTGACAGCTTTAGCACCCTCGGGAAAGGGCTGGGGCAGAGCCAGCGGTAATCTGATAAGTGGTAATATTCAAACCACTAACTGGATATCCAACCGAATAAAGTTAAGATCGCCACCTCCAGTTTGCGCTGAAAGTGAATATTTAGCATTGGCTAGTATCGGGATATCTGGTAGTAATTTTACAAACTGCTGCCTGCTGTGGAATATAACCTCTTTATCAGGGACTCTCCAACTATACCTTGAGCTCAGATTTGGAAGAGGCAAAACATTACAAGTAAAAATAATCCAAACCCAATTAAATCATAAATCCATCATCATCATTGTTTATTTGCTTGATACACCACAAATTACCACTAGGGTGTTTCGATGCTGTTTACAATAAAACAATTTAAAACAATAAAACAGAAGGCAAATACAGTACACAGAGCAGGCTCCAGTTCCAATCCCACCATTACCACAAACATAACCCATGCCTAAATTAGACTTAACAGCAATTCCATTGGTACCACATCATAGGGTTAACCGCATAAGCCTCGAACACATGATTTTAAAGTGTTGAGGCTTGTGCAGATGAGGACGGAGCTTAGGCATTGGTGGAATGAGGCATTATGACATCACAATCTGAGCTCTAGAATGTTGCTACTTATGATTTTAAAGTGTTTGAGGCTTGTGCAGATGAGGACAGAGCTTGCAGGAATTGAGCAAGGACAGGCAAAGAACTCACCGGGACAGGATGCGGGGACATGGAAAAATTTGTCCCTGTGTCATTTTCTAATGAGAGCCACAAATGAAGAGAGATCCTGATCCTCTGCTGTAATTACCAGCCCCTCATTATGCCTGGGATCAAGTTGATGATCCCCAGCACAATAAAATGATCCCGTCTTTCATTTGCCAGGTTAGCACTGTTATAAGCTTATAAAGAACCCACTGAGGAAAGGCACATTTTTATTTATTTTTTTTTTTAATTTGTTTTCTATCACATTGTCCACAAAGAGCTCAGAATGGGTTACAGGGTAAACGTATGTGGAGGGCCATAATCAAAACCTACGTCTAAGTCCGATTTGAGCGTATGATGCTAAATGCCCAAAGTCAGAAGTGGAATAATGCCCATTTTCAAAAAATACGTCTAGAATATATATATATATATATATATATTTTTTTTTTTTTTCCCGAAAGTCGTCTATCTGGACATCCAGGCTATTGTTCATCCAGACCACCAGGACGTCTATCTTTATACCACATTTTTGACCAAAATTTCATCCAAGTCCCAAACACCCAAAACAAGATGCTGTTGCTTGTGCAGATCAGCAAGCTGTGTGGGAACCCATTGTGCACAAAATTTCCTGTAACCTAAGTAATCATGCATTATGTCAAATGCAGATCCATATAGTTGATATCCAAATTTACAGCCAGTTGAGACACTGTTATCTGTCTGTCTTCTCTAATCAAAGCATCTGCCCTGTCAGTGTGCGTGAAGTTGATGGTTACATAGAAACATAGAAAATGACAGCAGAAAAGGGCCACAGCCCATCAAGTCTGCCCACCCTATTGACCCACCCTCTTAACTTCGTCCCCCTAGAGATCCCACATGCGTATCCCATTTTTTCTTAAAATCTGGCACGCTGCTGGCCTTGATCACCCGTAGTGGAAGTTCATTGCAATGATTGACCACCCTTTCGGTGAAGAAATACTTCCTGGTGTCGCCATGAAATTGCCCGCCCTTGATTTTCAGCGGATGCCCTCTTGTGGTTGAGGGACCTTCTTTGGTTACGCCTGTTCTTCCCGCTTTAAATCTTTTTACCCACTCATAAACCTTTCATTGATTCACAGTGCTATGTCCATACTGAGTCAATATCTGACAGTGAATTTCCACGTTCCACTCCTTCTGCCCAAAGAAAGCGCACTTGGAGCATCCATGTTTCTGGCCTTGTGGCTGCCACACAACTTGAGGCCGAGCGCTGCACTATGTTTAGACAAACTATCCAACAGGTAATGTATGAGTACATATGTTGCATTTCACTAGCTCTGTTCTGGTTACCGCACAATTTAACAATAGGCTTTAATTAATTTATTTATTTTTCACCCTCGTACATTACATTTGAGAGACTCCTTAATTCAGAGATGCTGCAGTATTGATGGGGGTGTCTGGGGAGGGGGCCCTGCGAACCTAGGTTTCCAAACATCCAAAGGGGCTCTAGACAGCCAGGAAGCCCTGGTTATAGCTGGTCACATAAGCGATACCGCTCACTCGAGAGGAGGAACTCCCCCGACTCAGCAGAAGCAATAGATTTCCTGCTTCTTTCTTCTGTAGTTAAAAAAAACCAAACTGCTTCAGGCAAAGTTTATCACAAAATTATCCTTCATGCTGACCCTAACAGTTGCAACATCATTACAGATTTCTTCTATACTGCAGAGTGCTTCAATATGAAGACCGTTCACATAATAGGGTTATCCATTTTTATAAGACACCAAAAAGGGTTCTCTGAAATTTAAATGTGCTTTAAAAACCATCAGAAAGAAAATGTATTAGTCCTGAACACATCTCCTCAGCTGCCTTCTGTTAAGGTGATTGAAGCCCGTCTGTCCCCTTTCTAATGTAGTAAAAAGTAAAAAAAAAAAAAAATCATCCCTCAGCTGAACAGTTCACTCTGTGGCCTTTTGAAGGGGAACTGAGGGAGGTGTAAAGTCAGAGGATGTGCAGGCGAGGAAAAACGGGCAGAAACGGGACACTTTTCTGTGAGCCAATCCCCCCCCAAAAGCCTGGATTCATCTTGTCCTTGTCCTATCCTTCCACACAGTGGAGATGCGAGGGTAAGTGGTGCCCTCCCCCTCCCTCTTCTCCATCCCCCACTCCTTTCCACTCCCCCCTGCTGCACATGCATCCCCTTACCTTTTAAATTTTCCAGGTGAGAAAGCAACAAACTTGCTGCCTGTCGGCTATCCCTCTGATGTCATTTCCTAGGCACGGGACCCGGAAATGACATCAGACAGAGGCAACACTGTCACAGGCAGCGAGTTGGTAATGTTGCTCGCGCAGGAAAAATGAAAGAGGTACGAAGGAAGGGGGCATGCATGCAACGGGGGGTGGGGGGGGGGGCGCACAGAGAGGAGGATGGTTGCCTGCATCCTTTACAAAGACCGCCCCTCGCCCTCCCCCCCTTTATTACGCCAGCGCTTCCACAGCTTCAAAGCCACCAGAGAGCAGAACCAGCCTAACCATAAGGTACAGCAGGTGATTGCCTGGAGTGGAAAAGAACAGCTGTAGTCAAAGCAAAACGATAGGAGTGAAAACCACACCAAGAGCCATCCGCAGGAAGGTTGGACACTTTTCAAATACGGAAAGGAATATAAAATGGATGAGAGATAGAGGCAAAACAGAGATTCTGATTGTTGGTGAAGCAAATTAACATCTGGTGGCCTAAAGAGATGAATGTTTGTGATCATTTGATTAAGATCAGCGAAGGAATTAGAGTACTTGGGGCAATAGTTGAGGCGCATCGATCTTGTAAAGCACGGATCTCAAATGTAGTGGTCTGCTTACTTCACCGTGCAAAAATGGTCTCATTTGAAGAATATCTTGTAAAAATGGGATGAGACAAGTACTTCAGGCACTAGTACGATCACAGATTACTGTAATGGTATCCATCTAGCTTTGCCTCAAGTAACATAGTAGATGGCGGCAGACAAAGACCCGAATGGTCCATCCAGTCTGCCCAACTTGATTCAATTTAAATTTTTTTTTTTTAATTTAATTTTTTTTTTTTTTTTTTTCTTTGCTATTTCTGGGCAAGAATCCAAAGGTCTAGCAAAGCTTGGTTCCAACTGCCGAAGTCTCCGTCAAAGCTCACTCCAGCCGAGGGAGACAAGATGGCGATTTGAGCAGACGTTGGTTTGAGAGCTCCTCTTCCCACGGCAATTTTTTTCGGGTTATATTGCTCAAACATCTTTCTTCGATGCCTAAAAGAAGGGGAAAACAGAGAGGTTTTCCTCCACCTTTATCTGGCTCTTCAACCCCACGACAGACTGCTATAACATCATATGCAGTCCCAACCTACTTACCGGGCGTGTCTGCTGCTGTGATTGGGGTGGATCACAGCTTGGACGGCGAACTTTCGCTGAGCCCACGAGGACCGCACGCGCCCCCAATGCCCGGCGGAGCTTCGGGAGAGCGGTCGCAGTTGGAGGACATGCCGACCACATCGAGCATGACGCATACTGCACCCGAGGCTGACCCGGATGTGACTACAGCGCTGCCGATTCTGGCACAGGAATCGTTGCAACACGGGAGCGTTAACCCTGAAGGAACCAGCGGTGGGGAGGGTGAGGGAGCCCGGAGTTTGATCTCTGGAGACTTAGCCTATGGAAACCTGGCAGTTATCTCCCCCCTCAAGCCGCTGGAGAAACCACAGGCAGTGACCCTTGACTCCATATGGTCTGCAATTGAAAACCTGCACTCGGTTTGTACAAACTTTATTTCTGTTACTTTAAATACTTCTTCCAGGATAACCCTTTTGGAGACATCAGTTCAACAGCAGAAGATTGACTTTTCTAAACTAGAAAAACTAACAACTGAGAATAAAAATTTGCAGACCAAACAAATGACTGATAGAATGATGTTTCTGAGGAAGATAGAAAATTTGGAAAATCAGCAAAAAAATCTGAATCTTAGGATTCTTAATTTTCCTATAGCAAAATTTATGTCCTCCCAGGAACTCTTCAAGAACTTTATGACCACAGTTTTAAAAGTATCAGAATTGAATCTTCCACCTATACAGAAAATTTATTATTTAAAGAATGCTCAAAAAGAAAAAGTATTAGAAGGTGGAACCGAGCAATTAGATGTATCAGCAATATTGCAATCCTCTGAAATTGAATTGCTGGGTCGGGCAACATTACTAGTTTCCCTTGTATTCTTACAAGATAAAGAAATGCTGTTGAAATTATACTTTAAGTTGAAACAAGTCACCTTTTTAGGTGAAAGGGTATATATATTTCCTGACGTCTCGAAATGGACACAATCCAGGAGGAAAGAATTTTTGCAATATCGTCCTAAAGTTATTTCATTGGGGGCAATTTTTCAGTTAAGATTTCCTTGTAAATGTTTTATTACCTATCAAGGGAATAAATATATATTTTTTGAGCCTGCCCAATTAGGTTTTTTCTTAGAGAGTAAAGGGACTCCATTGCAGCCAGAATGAATCAAGTGATTTAGAGCGGAATTTAGTTTAATAGTAGGTTAATATCTAAGTACTGCTATTTCCTTTATGTTTTTTGGTATATCCCTTTTCCCCAGGGGGTTTTTCTTTGTCTTGCCTTCCTCCCCATTTGAGGACTATAATAATGAGTATATTGCCTGTATATTGTTTTTAGTCTGTATTGACTTAATATGTGTATTTCAGTATTTCTCTGTACCATTTTCATTGGTTGTACAAAAATCATAAATAAATAATAAAAAAAAAAAGCTCACTCCAGCCCATCTACACCCTCCCAGCCATTGAAGCCCTCCCCAGCTCATCCTCAACCAAAAGGCCATATACAGACACAGACCGTGCAAGTCCGCCCAGTACTGGCCTTAGTTCTTCAATATTTACTATTATTTTCTGATTCTAGATCCTCTGTGTTCATCCCACGCTTCTTTGAACTCCGCCACCATTTTCCTTTTCACCATCTCTCTCGGGAGCGCATTCCAGGCATCCACCACCCTCTCCATAAAGTAGAATTTCCTAACATTGCTCATGAACCCCCTCAACCTCAAATTATGTCCTCTGGTGTTATTATTTTCCTTTCTCTGGAAAAGACAGGTATGGTTTCAAGGGGTGGAGGAGGCTGAATCCCAGCGCACCACACACTGTTCCTCCTGGTGATGTGGAGGGTTTCCAAGAATTCACTGTGCTCATTTCATGTCATCATTTATGCACAGTCCTCTCAGCTACAAGGTCGCTCAATGCAGTGTACAACTTTTTAAAAGATAACAGGGCAACATAAAAGCAAAAGAGAATAACAATGCCTCTCTCTTTGCCCTTCAAGCTCTTTCTCCACGAAGGACTGCAAAAAAATATGAAGATTCTTGGATCAGAAAGAGGATAATGCAAAAGCATCCCTTGCAGCCCTGCAGCTAAAAAGGCAGCGTGCTTATAGAACAGAAATGGAGATTTCCAAGAGCCACATCAGTCAGGCTTCTCCTTCAGAAAGAGCTTAATTTTCATTTTAAAAGGATTAGTGTGGGTGTCTGACTACATTTGTAGAGAAAGATGGACCCTTTATTGAATAATCCATTGACTGATTAAAGTTAAAGGACTCCTAAGTTGGGGAGGAAGAGAGAAAGGAAGTGAAAAGGGGTAGGGGAAGCAGTGAAAAGTTTTTCAAAGAATAAGGATGGACAAGAAAGAGAGACAGGGGAGAAGCTCCAGTCAGGGGATTGCTGTCCTGCACTGATGCACCAGTTCTATGTAGGGTTACCCTATGGCTCCAGATAAAGGAGGACAGATTGAGGCATCCGGGTTTTACTTTCATTGAAAGCAATGGAAGTAAATAGGACAGATTGAGATGTCTAGGTTTTACTTCCAAAAACCCGGATATCTCAATCCATCCTCTTTTTTTCTGAAGCCACAGAGTAACCCTAGTTCTATGGGCAGAAAAAGCAGGGTAATTGGTCAAACTGAGGCAATTAATCTTTTTCTGCAGTTATTAGCTGTGTTACCATATTTAACTACTTTAGAGGTTCCAGGACTTGCATTATCTTTTTTTTTTTTTTTTCAAATCTGTTCTGGGAAGATAAGAATTCATTTAATCATATTGTCCATTATGATCTATTACTGTTTGTGTGGATTGGAAGTGTGTTAAAATAGATGCTTTCTGCTATTCATAAGACATACAAAAAAAAGAAAATACATATATAAATACAATTTTTTTAAACCAATGTTGCCATCACTTTCATTTATTGGTAGAAAAGGCCCTGAAGGTGTGGTTAATATCTCAAGAACTTAGTTAGTGCCTCTCTGCCTTGCTAGGTACAGAGGGACTGATGCAGAAAGCCTCATGGTAGAGCCATAACTCTACGGCAGAATTAGCACTGCAAACTATTGCGGCATGCTATAAGCCATGAGCGTGCAAATTAAAATGTCACCTTTCCTGTCGCTGCCTGTGTGCTGATTGGCTCAGGCACTGACAGGAAAAGTGACATTTTGGAAAAAAAAGTCATGGCAGGTCTGCATCAGCCCCCCTCCAACCAAACTCCTCCCCCCTCTTAAACACATCCTAGGTGTCTAGGACACATTCCACTTTTCCCTTCTCTCCTATGCCCTGTTTTTTTATAGTCGGAGTAAAATTAATTTATAACATTTTATTGAAGGAATCAAATAAATATACAATAATAAAATGCAATAAAATATTCACTACATTTATATTCACAATATTAATTTTCATACATAATTCTAACATTCCTCCAAAATATATTTCCATATTACCTATTACATACCTCTATACACTCCCCCTATTCCCTTCCCAATTCCCCCTATTCCCTCCCTTCCCCCCTTGTTTTAATTTTAATTATAACATTGGAGTGAATGAATTAAACAAAAATAGAATTCAAGTAATTCCACACATATTACTATCATCCCTCCTATTCCCTCCTCTACCACAGAATAGAAGGTGACACAAAGCACTAGGTATTAAAATGCAAAGAATGTTTCCAAAGCTTCAATGTAAAGTATTAAGAATCATACTTCATGCTCTAGAGCAGGGGTGTCAAAGTCCCTCCTCGAGGGCCAGAATCCAGTCGGGTTTTCTGGATTTCCCCAATGAATATGCATTGAAAGCAGTGCATGCAAATAGATCTCATGCATATTCATTGGGGAAATCCTGAAAACCCGACTGGATTCTGGCCCTCGAGGACCGACTTTGACACCTGTGCTCTAGAGGATAAATTTTGTATATAAGTGTCCCAAATTTTCCACCAAGTATGGAGTAAAGTTAAGAGTTAAGAATTATTACTTTTCCCTGCTGTCTAGTGCGCCATCACCTCTTCCCCCCAACAGGGGAAAAAATGTTTCTCTGGTAGTCTATTGGCCCCCTCCCTCTTCCTAACCCAACCCCTCTTTCCCAACTATAAATAAATAAAATCCCAGGATGTCTGTGCAGGACAGAGTATGGTACCTCCATTTTCCAAGATGACAGGGCTGGAGGCAAGACTGAATGGGCATCACTTTTACTTCTTAAAGTACAATGGGAGGGGACAGGACAGAGGTACCAGGGAAGGTTCAGGTGGGTGGGAGGTGCCACTAGACACCAGGGATTTAATTCTTTTTGGTGGGGGAAAGGAAGGTTGGGTCAGGGGGAGGGGAGGGAGATAGGCCACTAGACTACTAGGGAAAATTTTTGAAGTATAGTTTTGAGGGGGTGTCAGGTTAGGTTTGGTCAAGGAGGGTGGAAAGCCAATAGACTACCAGTGAAAGGTTTCTGAAATGTTAGCTGTGGTTTGGATCGAAGGGTGATATTGCAAAGAAGTATTTGGGATATGTTGGTGTGGTTGGGGGAGAGAAAGAGTGCCAGTAGACCAGTCTTCTCAACCAACCCTTCTACGCTACCCAAATCTGGTGAAAATGTTTCAGCATTAGTTATGTAGGCAACTTCTTCATCTTCTTCCATTGCAGCAGAGGGGTCAATCACCACATTTATTTTAATGCAGTGTGCTGTCAGGATTTCCATGTGAGTTAACACTTGCAATGAAACCCTTTCTGCATTGCTAACCTGTGGTAAACCAATATGGCACCTCCAGTAACCACGCAGAAAGTGTTTTGCATCAGCCCCATGGGAACTGAAAGATATGAGATTAGAGTGTAGCAAATAAATTGTTAGTGATCAAGTGGGAACTGATCCAGGCAATGTTTGTGTTGATTTCTTGTGCTTTTTATCATTTCTATAATTTTTGTATTTGGATTTTTGTGTATTTTTATTGTTTTGTAAATTGTTTTGATCTTATTACATTACATTACATTAGAGATTTCTATTCCGCCATTACCTTGCGGTTCAAGACGGATTACAAAAGAGATAAAAAACGGAGGGTTACAATGGAAGAACATTTGTCCTTTCTAGAGAGGTATAGAGAAAGTTATGTAGTTTCTGTGTGGCGGGAAGAGGGAGGGAGGAAGGACGGTAAGTTTGAAGTTAGGGCTGTTTCAGGAATTTCTTGAAGAGTATAGTTTTTATTTATTTTCTGAACGTCTTGTAGTCTGGTGTCGTTATCAGCAGATTGGAGATTTGGTTATCTAGTTTAGCTGCTTGAGTGGCCAGGAGGCCATCATATAGTTTTTTCCCGTTTTACTTCTTTGATCGAGGGGTGTGTGTTTTTCTATGTCTGATTGAGGTGGTTTGGATGAGGCAGTTGTTCAGGAAGGGCAGTCAAATGAATGTAGTCTGAAAAAAACTATGCAAAATTGCATATATTTTGTGTTGTACTAATTTAATACAGTAAAACCTTGGATTGCAAGTAATTTGGTTTGCAAGTGTTTGGCAAGACAAGCAAAACATTTTATTAAATTTTAACTTGATATATAAGCAATGTCTTGCAATACGAGTACATACAGAATACACGTGTCACATCATCACAGCTGAGCTGATGGTTCTTCTCTGACGCTGCGGGAGTATAGTGACTGTTTTAAACAAGCAAAGTCTTGCAATATGAGTACATACAGTATACACGTGTCACATCATCACAACTGAGCCGATGGTGATTCTCTCTCTGATGCTATGGGAGTGTAGTGACTGTTCTAAACGAGCGAGGTCTTGCAATACGAGTACGTACAGTATATACACATCACAACTGAGCCGATGGTTCTTCTCTCTCTGACGCTGCAAGAGTTTAGTGATTGTTCTAAACGAGCGAGGTCTTGCAATGCAAGTACGTATAGTATTTTGTATTAAAGTTTTTGGGTTGTGGAATGAATCGTCTGAGTTTCCATTATTTCCTATGGGGAAATCCGCTTTGATATACGAGTGCTTTGAATAACAAGCATGCTTCTGGATCAAATTATGCTCGCAAACTAAGGTTTTACTGTACTTCACAATCATAATTTGAAGACGACGCATCAGATGGGCTTGTCTGTAACAGTGCTGTACAGTGCCATGCAGAGGAACCTGGGTTCTATCCTTGGCTCAGGGTCAGCTGAACCTGGGGATGCTACAGAGGCAGCATTCACACCTTCTATGGGTAGGGAGAGGAAGACCATAGTCATCACACAGTAGTGACGCTTGGTGGCAGATTTAGGACGAAATTTCATAACGTTCTGAATGGAATGCTGGCACCTGGCTGAGGACTGTCCCTTTAATGATTGGACGAGATATAAAAGAGAAGAGGAACTCAGTTCCTAAGAGAAACATGCTACTACTATTGATTATTTCTATAGCGCTACCAGACGCATGCAGCGCTGTGCAGAGTCACAAAGATAAGAAAATAGTCCCTGCTCGAAAGAGCTTACAATCTAAACCCAGGGAAAAACGAGAACAGCATAACAGGATGGATTTGTTGGGGAAGGTAACACGACATGACCTTGGATTGTGCTGTGCCGGCCTCTTCACAAGTGCTTCCTTTGTACCAGTGTGACCCAATAATCCCCCTCCATAATAGGGGGGGTGTTCATTCATGGTTAGTGTAGGCAACAAAGTCTTTAGCTCTGAGAAAAATGTGCTGTATTCAGCAAAATGGCTGTAAAAACAAAAACAGAAAGGCTTCTGGCAAGCAAGCACATCAGGGCAGCCCTGAGGAGCTGTTTCTTAACTTGGGAGAGAAAACAAAGATCCAAGCCAGGGAGTTCAGGAGCCAGACAATCGGGATTTATTAATCACTATCTAAAGCACAGGTGTCAAAGTCGGTCCTCGAGGGCCAGAATCCAGTCGGGTTTTCAGGATTTCCCCAATGAATCTGCATGAGATCTATTTGCATGCACTGCTTTCAATGCATATTCATTGGGGAAATCCAGAAAACCCGACTGGATTCCGGCCCTCGAGGAGGGACTTTGACACCCCTGATCTAAAGAGAAGCAAAGTTCTTTGGTTTATCAGTTAGCAAGAGGGGTGAGGAGGAGCTTGCAATTTAAGTCTTTCCTGAATAACAGATCCCAAATGGTGCTGTGGAAACTGATCAAATACAGTGTTCCACAGAGGTCTCTGATAGCCCTCCCCCCCCCACACTATTATTCAATCTCTACATTAGACCTGTCCTAGACATGTATATTGGTACCAGAAACAGTATGTGTCACGTAAGGAGAACTTGTATTGTAAAATCTTGCACTGCAACAATGGCCAATCTAACCTGAAAACTGTCTATGTGTGAAATTAGGACAAAACTTGCACCAAAAACGTTGCACTGTAAGGATAACTATGGCAAATTGTAACCGGTAAACTGTATAAGAACATAAGAATTACCGCTGCTTGGTCAGACCAGTGGTCCATTGTGCACAGCAGTCCGCTCACGCGGCAGGCCCTCAGCTCTAAATGAGTCCAGCCTCACCTGCGTACATTCCCGTTTAGCAGGAACTTGTCCAACTTTGTCTTGAATCCCTGAAGGGTGTTTTCCCCTATAACAGCCTCCAGAAGAGCATTCCAGTTTTCTACAACTCCCTGGGTGAAGAAGAACTTCCTTACATTTGTACGGAATCTATCCCCTTTCAACTTTAGAGAGTGCACTCTCATTCTTCCTACCTTGGAGAGGGTGAACAACCTGTCTTTATCTACTAAGTCTATTCTCTTCAGTAACTTTTTATGTTCTGTTCCAGTAGGAACTTATCCAACCTTGTCTTGAATCCCTGAAGGGTGTTTTCCCCTATAACAGCCTCCAGAAGAGCATTCCAGTTTTCTAACCCTCTCTGGGTGAAGAAGAACTTCCTTACATTTGTACGGAATCTATCCCCTTTCAACTTTAGAGAGTGCACTCTCATTCTTCCTACCTTGGAGAGGGTGAACAACCTGTCTTTATCTACTAAGTCTATTCTCTTCAGTAACTTTTTATGTTCTGTTCCAGTAGGAACTTATCCAACCTTGTCTTGAATCCCTGAAGGGTGTTTTCCCCTATAACAGCCTCCAGAAGAGCATTCCAGTTTTCTACCACTCTCTGGGTGAAGAAGAACTTCCTTACGTTTGTACGGAATCTATCCCCTTTCAACTTCAGAGAGTGCACTTTCATTCTTCCTACCTTGGAGAGGGTGAACAACCTGTCTTTATCTACTAAGTCTATTCCCTTCAACGTTTCGATCAAGTCCCCTCTCAGTCTCCTCTTTTCAAGGGAGAAGAGGCCCAGTTTCTCCAATCTCTCATTGTACGGCAATTATGTATTTTAGTAGTAGACCGACCCCTAGTATAGTTAGGATAAAAAGGTGTATCATAAACTTGTACCAAAATTATGGCAAATCCAGTGCAAATTGTACCCTGTTAACTGTATATAATGTATGTTTCAGCTGTAACCCGTTCTGAGCTCTTTAGAGGACAACGGGAAAGAAGACGAATTAAATAAATAAATAAAGTCCTCTGACTGTAGTGTAGTTGCCTCTTGGTCTCTGCTCTCTTTAGAATCTGGAGTCCTGCATCTCTATCCACACAGGCCCAAAGGCCTGTGTTTCATTGGTTTTGTTCAATTTTAGTTTGCATGAATGCTAAATACAATAAACATAGTTTACAGCAGCGTGAGCATGGAATTTCTCCATAATCTTGTCCCTATGACCTGAGAACTAGAAAATGCAGTTCCCAGACAGAGTCCTCATTCACATTTAATTCTTGGATAGGCATTAAGCGAGTGGGCATTAAGGGAGTGAGGTCCCTAAGATGGTAGAGTTAAGGATGGGTCATTAGGAGTGGGATCTCCAGGAGAGCAGACTAGGGGGGTGGGTCTGTGGAATGGGCAGACTTGATGGGCTATGGCCCTTATCTGCCGTCATTTTTCTATGTTTCTATGTTTCTAAGAGATAAAAGTTGCACTTTTGTTCTGAATCCCAGATTATATTGTTTACTCAGAAAAACTCACTGTCTGGAAGGCATGGGGGATAATTAGGACAAGGATATAAGTAGTTAGATGATATCTGCCATTTTCTGGGGCCGAGATTCTGTTTGTGCCATGCTCTCTACTCACCCAGAGCTGCCAGGACAGATAGCAGTATAATATTTGGAGTCCATGTTTCTGTTTGTTGAAATCAGTGCTGCAGGGTCCATAATGCACCAGGATGAGGTTGGCAGAAATCCAGTATTGGCCAAAATTCTCCCTCCATGAATGGGTAACTTGGCAGTGCAGGAAAGTGAAAGCTCTGAACTAGGGGCAGGTGAGTGAAACTTAACATTTGCCCAGAGCATCCAAGTTTACCCAGTTCCAGGAGGGAGGGAGATTATAGGCCAGGCCAGAATTTCTGACACCCTCATTCTTATGCGTTATGGGATCTGAAGCACTGATTTCAATAGGTAGATCAGGGACTACAAGTGCCCCACTACTTTGGAATGAAGGAGCCCAAGAGGCTTCTAGGGTTACCATATGGTTCCGGAAAAAGAAGGACGGATTGAGACATCCGGGTTTTACTTCCATTCAACCCTTCAATAGCATCAGGAATCCTTTACGAAGATATATTGCAACACACTGTATGTAAACCCTATATTATAACACTATGAATGTAAACTGTTCAGAGCTCTTTGGGGAGGACCTGATATAAATCTAAATAAATAAATAAACTGAATGCAACGGAAGTAAACCCGGATGTCTCAATCTGTCCTCCTTTTTCTGAGCCATATGGTAACCCTGCCAAGAGCTAGTCTCAGTGGGCATTAACAATCAGCTGGACAGCCTGGGAGGTGATGCACAAGGAGCAGTTTAGCAGCTAAAGGCTACAAGCAGAGTAGGAAGGGTGAGATGAGGAAGGGAGGGGTATAGGTCTAGGGCTGTGGTCTCCAAGTCTCAAACCCTTTGCAGGGCCACATTTTGGATTTGTAGGTACTTGGAGGGCGTCAGAAAAAAATAGTTAATGTCTTATTAAAGAAATGACAATTTTGCATGAGGTAAAACTCTTTATAGTTTATAAATCTTTCCTTTTGGCTAAATTTTAATAATAATATTGTCATTTATAGCCAAAGAGACTTATGATCAAGAAACTGTTTTATTTTACTTTTGTGATTATGATAAACATACTGAGGGCCTCAAAATAGTACCTGGCAGGCCACGAGTTTGAGACCACTGGCCTAGGGGGATAGCCTCAGCAGAGTTTTGTTTGGAACCAGGCTTCCTGTTTCAGGATCAGGATAGGATTGGGTAGCTTGGGTAAAGGGGAGGGCCTTAAGGCTGGGCTGTTTAAAGGACACGGCCTCTGGCTCTCTGCTGTTCCTAAGAGGCACTTTACCCATCTTAGATGTTGGATGGACTCGCAGGGCATCGGCTTTCCCGGTGGCTTGGTGTCACAGTGGTGGAAACCCAAGCTACCAGGGCAGGGCTCTCGGGAATAGGAATTAAGCATGTTAATTAATATTGCATTGTTGTAGCTCAGATAAATGATCTGTTTTGTAATAAACAAAGCTGCAGCCTAGTATTCTACCAGCAACTTCATTCTTGGATTTTATACTTAGGGTGTTGCTTAATTAATCAATCAGTGTGTGTGTGGGGGGGGGGGGGAGGGGAATGGGCACTGGGTGGCCATTCCAAATTCAGGTGTTAGTGCTTTTAAACTGGCCAAAAAGTCTCCCTCCTGGAACTGGGTAACTTGGCAGCTCTGTATGCCCTGATCAGGTTCGTTATGTGATACATTCGGTTAAGAGTTGACAGAGACAGCAATCGGTAAACTCCTACATGCAATCCATTGAAAACAGGGAGAGATCAATAGTGTTAGAAAGCAGAGAAAAACACACACAGGTTCCTTCCTTCTAAATTAATTCACTGTAAAAAGGGACGTTCTTCCTCGGTCTAACCTGCATTTTATCCTTGCAGTTATCGCTGTCCTATACCCTCATGTTGCAGGCAGTGGTTGCCTGGGTTTTCCGATGAGCAGAGCCATCTGATTGATCCCGCGGTGCTGGAAGAGGTTTCAGCGCTGATTACGGCTGACAGATTCACTTGTAACCTTTTCATTAGGAAATTATGTTTAATAGAAAATTGTTCTGACACCTCTCAGCAGCGCTTTCTTGCAATTCATTAAAAAAAAGAAAAGAAAAAGGATGAGCATTCAGGCATTTCGGTGATACTTTGCTAATCAGACGCCAGTCTGCAAAGAATAAAGGGAAGGGGGGAAAATACCACAATTCATAGCGGGAGGGTTGAGGCAGGAGGACGGTGAGGTTTCTGGTAATGGGGAAACTAATGTTCTCTGTGCACCTACACCAGCTGTGAAACGTTACCTATGTAACAAGGCTCAGAGATCTTTTGTGCTTGCACCAGGTAGGACTCTCCTGACAAGTGACAGAAGAGCATTCCTTGTGGACACATGAGTGTTCTGACCTGCAATTGTGACAAACCGTGACACTCACGCAGAAAGAATAATTTTGAACAGTGGTTCTTAACCAGTGTGTCAGGACACATTGGTGTGTCCCCAGTAGGTGGGAGGTGTGTCACATAATAACACTGTGCAACAGAGGTTTTGGGGCATGAATTGTAGTGGGGGGCTCTATAGTGATTTGGGGTCGCTGAATTCAAAACTGACCTTAATTTTTTGGTATAACGCTCTGATTTTTGGCAAAATAGCATTATAATGCAAAAATGAACATTTTTGCTATATTTTCTAATGCTTGGAGTAAATGTTATAACAATCTCTGAAATATTAAAACAGTTTGCCTCAGTTTTTAAGTTAAAGTATTAATTTTAAGCTAAAGTATTAATTTTAATGATGTAGTGTTGGTGATGAGCACGGGGAAAGGTTTCACCAGGACATTGCTACAATGGAGAAACGATATCAGGGCAGATGGAATTCATCAATGCCGGCTGACTATTGTTGGGCGTTAATTCGAGATGCTTCTAATCTCGTTTATAAATGCACTTCAGCAGCAAAACGATTCTAGAAAATAATATTTATAGGAACTCTTAAATCAGTGCAAAGTGTTACATTATGACCTCATGCTATAAATATTTGCGATTTGCTCAAAAGCTATATGTGATAGGAGAAAACTGAGGCTATTTTAATACACAGGAGGTCAAATTCTATAAAGTAAACCTCGTTTTCTTCTTGCCCCAGAAAAACAAGTTAAATTTTTTTGTGCAGTATAATTGGTGTAGACAGCAAGTCTGTGTTTCTTTTACAACCATCAATGCCTGCAAGTTGAGAAGGCCAGCAATCTTGAGAGTCAGATTCTTGAAATCCCCATAACTGGTCCCTATTTCTGCTTCCCCATTACCCCAAAGAATATTGAAAACGTTGCAGGTCTGCTGTCCATAAGTTCTGTTTGCTTTATAGCTTCTAAGTAGCACATGTGTTGCTTCACAGTAGAGAATGACACGGTGACAAAATTCATCACCGTTCCCGTCCCCGCGGATAACCGCGAGAAATAATCCCATGTCATTTTCTAGTGTCTATTTCAACCTCGGTCCTTCTACACCAGCATTCTTCAAAGCAAAGCTTGCGGGTCAGTGGTTGTGGCCATTCATACTCTGATTCTTATGTGAGCCAAGGATAATGAAGCCATTGTGACATCACTGATGTGATTGGCTCTTAGGCACTGGTGGAATGAGGCATTATGACATCACAATATCTGCTCTGGATACCAGAGACTGTCATTCTGTAGTGTCTGTTTCAACCTCAAGTCCTCAGTCATTCTGTAGTCCTGTTTCAACCAGCATTCTTCAAAGCAAAGCTTGTGGGTCAGTGGTTGTGGCCATTCATACTCTGATTCTTCCCCCTCTCTTTAAAGAATGACATGAAGATGGTTTTCCGCGGGGACGGGAACGGTGATAAGTTTTGTCACCGTGTCATTCTCTACTTCACAGTATCTGGCTGTGAGGGATTTTCTATAGCTGCTAATGAGGTGACTCCGTAATTTGAATATGTATTTCTTTTGTTGTACAACAAGTGAGAAATCTGTGACTGATGCGATTCATTTAGCTTTGTAATATGGGATATGCAAATTCATACAAAGGGGCTCATAATCAAAACTTAAAAACGTCTAAAAACTGCCCAAGTTGGCGCTTGGATGACTTAAAAGACAGGCTGTCCCAAGTGCCGATAATCAAACCAACTTTCTGGATGTGCCGCGGGACTTTTTATGCCTCTGAATGCTGCTATGTGTCCAGAGCTGAAAGTGGTGTATCTGGAGGAGTGGCTAGGGGAGTATGTGGGCAGTATGGGGCCGCCCTAGAATTAGTCATCCTGCAGGGATAATCGAATGTTTTACTAGACATCATGGATGAAACTTAAATGTTGTGAGTTAGACAATGTAAAACCAGGTATAAATGCCAAAAAGATATCCAAAGTGACCAGAACACCACTGCAGAGAAAAAGTAAAGACCCGCACACACTCCCCCAGTGTTCACTGACCCCCTCACACATCCACAAAGATCAGAATAAAACAAGTACATACCTGTCTCCAGAACATCAGCACCTGGTATAGGAAAGCCTAGTAGAGCTGCATAAAGGTGGCTTAAATAGTCTGGGGGAGGACTAGTGAACCATAGAGAGGAGTAGCACTACATTTATGGTGGAATATGTGCGCCCACCAAAATCCCTCAAAACCCTACTTTACTGCCATATAGGTGCTACCTGCAGCCAGGTGGGTATAGTGGGTTTGGGGGGCTTACCATAACCTATAAGGAAGTTCTGGTGAGATGTTTATCTAGCACCCTTTTTGTGAAGTTCACAGCAGTACCCTGTAAGGTGCCCCACTGCTCTGTTGCCATGTCTAGATGGCCAGTTCATTACAAGATTGGCCCCTCCTATGTCCAATTGGTCTTGCTGTGGGCGTTTGGGACTTGGACAAAATTTTGGTCGAAAATGTGGTATAAAGAGAGACGTCCTGTTTGTCTGGATGAACAATAGCTTGGACGTTCAGATGATTTTCGGGAAAAAAATATTCTAGACAAATTTTTTTGAAAATGGCCATTTTCCCACTGCAGACTTGGGCGAAGAATGATTGAGGTCGAGTGGGTCTCTTATAAGTAAAAGGGGGATAAAAGGAATGGAATCCGATGGACTGGTTACATGTTACATTTGAAATGCATGATCACGTGGCGTGAGAAACGTTTGAATTACACAGATTTTTTTTGCTGTTTGTACTTTGCTTTATAGAACTGGCAGTACATCAATTGGTTTGTTTTCTGCATGTATGTGAAATGCTACAGATGGCAGAGTTACCAGTGCTGTGTCTAATTTTCAGATCTCAAAGAGTGGAATCGAATGGTTTTATAGCTCGCTAACCTCCTAAGTTCGTGGTTTCAGCCACATCCTGTCTGTGGTTCTTTACACCATGTCTAGCTGCACCACACTAAGGGGCTAAATAAAAAGAATCCCAGACAGCAGGAAAGACACAAAGAAGCCAATGGAGAATGCAAAAAGAGTAACTCAGGGCTCCCACATCTACTTTGTGAAGGAATAGCATAGAAATATGAGCACACGTGTTTTTGGTAGCAGCTGCAGACTGCTAGAATTGTTAACCAGTGCTTTAAAGATGTGGGCTAGCCAGATGTAAGGAATTTTCATGGGAAGTTAAATGCTCATGATTTAATTTGTTTTCTGTCCCATCCTCCTCATAGAGCCCAGGATGGGTCGCAGGTCAACATACATAATATACAGTTTGCAGGTTAAATTTGTCATAGTGTAGCGTGATCTGCTAGTATCTACCACACTCCGTACACAAATTGTCTCTCTTTTTCCCCCTCTTTTTCTTTCAAGGTTTAATAAGTATTTCTTATATAGTAATTGCATCCTTATTAGACTGTGTGCTTTTATTCCCAATTAGTATGCTTGAAATGATGGATTTAAAGTAAAAATGATTTCTAACTGGGACTCTGAAAAGTCTGGAGTCCACCCCATGCCTCAGACATCTTATCCAGGTGCTATGCTAAAAGCACCTATTCCAAAAGCATGGCAGGGTATGCCAGAAAAAGGACTAAGCCAGTTTGCCTTCAGACAGTGTTAAATAAAAGGACAATGGACAGACAGAGGCAGCTAAGGTGAAAACACAAAAGCATGGATCAGTGCCTGCCCACTGTCTGCAAGAAAATCCCATCATGACATCACCAAAATAGAGCCTGCCCTGCTCTGTGATGCACTACTGTATGTGCGATAGAGACAGCCCCTGTGTTTTGATGCATCCTGGGAATCCTCCCCACATCTACAAAGCATGGATACCATGTGGGGTTCGCTCCCTTGGCTCTCTTTGCTCTTCTTCCTGGGTCACCATGCTGCAAAATCACTACAACTTCACCATGTGCTGTTCTGCAAAAATGTGCTCGACCTTCTAAGGACTTTTCAACCCGCATGTACGAGTAACTCTGAACCTAGAGAAGTTTTGTCTGTGTATGTCTGTTAATTCTTGCTTAAAGATCCCATCTATAAACTATTTCTACCGGCATGGTTGCAATTTTATACCCGCTCTAAAAAGAATTACATTTTCAGTTTATTTGTAAATGTTCTGGGTCTTGGTCCTTGATTCATATATATTTAATTACAGAGCTGAGTGTTAATCAAGCAAGCTAACTTTCCCCCCCCAAAAAAAAAATAAAAATTAATAGTTCTTTATAATATATATCTCTCTAAGTCAGAGAGGGATATATATTATTGGTGGATAATAATAATAAGTATTAGACATATTTTAATGGTGTGAAGAACGTGGACAGTAATTAGTGACAGTAGTTATAGTGCAAGTTTTTTCAATACATGATTTTATCCTAACGCAACACATACCTTTCTTTGTAATCTATCGATCATGGGCAAGGGAATTAGGTGAAGAGGTATGTGTTTTTGTCCTAAAGTTGAGGAGTCCTTCAAGGGATCTAATCTGTGGGGGTAGTTGATTCCCGTGGCTTGGTATGACGTGGGAGTAGGAACGCCGTTTGGCGGTGTGCAGTTGAAGGACACGGCCAGGAGTAATTGAACTGATATTTATTGCTACTGTTTTATATCTAGTATGTACTGTATATGGTATTATCTTTATTTAAATGACATGTGATCTAGGTTGTATTGTTATTATATGTAGTTGTTTTTAAGGGCTGTCAAGTCGGTGCCGACTCATGGTGACCCTTTGGATAGTATTTGTACATTATTATTTCATATTTCTCTGGTATATGTGATTGGTGGGCAAAGAAATGCTTTTAAATAAGTAAAGTGTTTGCTTGATTTTATGTTTTCCATGAGTTTCCTCCTTTCTTAAAGATCTGTTAGTTAATAATGATATGTATTTCTGTACCAGTGAAATACCATAGGGGAGTAATAATAATAATAATAATTCCACTGGTGATTCAGTACTGCAGAAAAATAGAGTCTGGAAAGCAAAGCTAAACCTCTTATTGTATAGAAGAAAGCCAGAATTTAACAGACTATGGACTTTTCCTCCAGGAACTTGTCCAAACCTTTCTTAAAACCAGCTACGCTATCCGCTCTTACTACATCCTCTGGCAACGCGTTCCAGCGCTTAATTATTCTCTGAGTGAAAAAAACTTCCTCCTATTGGTTTTAAGAGTATTTCCCTGTAACTTCATCGAGTGTCCCCTGGTCTTTGTAATTTTTGACGGAGTGAAAAATTGATCCACTTGTACCTGTTCTACTCCACTTAGCTTAAGCCCGATGGCTACTCAGCCATTTCACTCCAAGTTTCCTCAGGAGCTGTGTCTCTTCAATTAATCACACCTCTGCTCATTTTGGCTTTTGAGGTAAAATAAACATGCCACTCCTCCTACACCACAAAGACAATGATTCTGGTTTTAGCAAAGGGCTGGGCTGATTCCGGGAAGTGTGTTTGTGCAGTTGTAAGGTTGTTAGGTTGTAAGGTTTTAATACACTTATGAAGGTTTCATGGTCGAGTGAATGAATTAATAATGGTGTATTCGTTGTGATTTTTTGTAGTTCAGCAACAATAAAATCCCCCAATTGAAGGTCTGTTTAGACTGAAACACTCTTAAGAAGACAGAGCGTCAAGCGTTCTATTACAACCAAACCAACGTTGGAATTGGCGTTTGGCCACACAAGATAAGTGTTGCTGCTCTGACAAATTTTATTTGTTGAAAAGCGAATGCAATGTAGATTGAATATTAGAAACAAATAAGATGACACACTTATATAAGGGATGGGAAGGAGGTAGTGATATAAATGATTATAAGTCATAAATCATTCAGGATGTGGACTTGGGATAACATATAAGTTATGTGAGGTTCTATGTACTGAGATTTTTTCAAATTATATGATATATCATCCTCCTAGTTAATGTATCACTTGAGAAAAGGTGAATATATGTGGTTGATGCTAGTTTTTCTAAGAGCTGTAGCTCAAAAATTGTGATTGTAATTATGAAAATTGTTGGCATTAAGTTGCATCAAAAATTGTAAGATTAATCAGGTTTTTGATTATCTATTGACCCTTATCTGTACAACAATTTAAACATGGGTTGGATATAGACTATAAAGATCCGTTTTCTTATATACAGTATTTGAAACATAACAATGACGCCATCTTGGATCCTGCCACACCATCCACATCCCTAATTTTAACTAGTTTTGTTGTCTGAAAGAGTTCACATTATTGATGACTATAGGGACATAATAATAATAATTTTTTAAAAAACGTGAAGAAAACAAACATTCAAGGAAATGACAAGAAACAAAAAATTTCTGGTTGCCCTTCCCTATTTAAAATATGCAGTCCAACCAAACTGTTTCCAAACTCTCTCAATACCCTTTGAAGTCAGTTTCTCACCAAAGAACAATGGGGATCACAAGGAGATTACTTATTCTGCATCTTCTGTCCAGCAGGTTTGGTAGGTCCAGGATGTACTCCAGAGATGGCACACACAGGCTCGTAGTGAAAGGCTAGGGAACTGCAGCTACTGGAATATTCCCTGCTCACACAAGAGCAACAGAGGGGTTCAGACTCTTCTCTTGCCCTTGGTCCATGACCAAGAGGAAAGCAGAAGTTGTCCTGTTTGGCTTTGGGAAGTCACATGCTGGGCAAACAAGAGGAGCTGTAAGTATGCCAGTACCATTATGAATTTCAAAACTGGCAGCGTATAAGTGATTGGATATTGCTCCTGCCTCTGAAGACTTCAGATAGCCTTTGGGCAAAGGGAAGTCTGCTGTATCCAGGGAGCTATTTCTTGTCAACTCTTATGGGGACTGGGGTTTGTTCTGGGGTAGGGCTTCCATCTTGTTCTATTGGAGGGATGGAGTGAGAAGAATTATGCCAAGACTGTGGCGAGGGTATGAAGACAGAACTCAGGGCTACCCTTATTTATATTTAATAACTCAAGGAACCAGGAATGCTGTGGTAACATCTGCATGCTTCTGGCTAGGAGAACACAAGGTTTCCTGAACCTTGCTGTTCATGTACCGCAGCTGAATAAATCTGGCTAGAATACCTAGTATTAGCGTTTATAACAGAGTTTAATACAGAGGTCCTAAATTTAATAAGTAGCGGGGTCCTGAGATATATCTTATGTGATATTAAGAGAATAAATATTAAAAGATGTTGTATCACATATCATGACCATTAGAGATATTCTTCCTCATCACCTGCTGAGAGCAGTGGTTTCACTTCATTCTTAGACCTAATATTGCATGAGCTCATTGAATACTGACAGTACTTCTTGGGCATGACAGACCATAATGTGAACCAAAAAAGAACCTTGTTTGTGAAAATGCCCAATAGATAAAAATTATGGGGCACATAATCGAAACTTAAATATGTCTGAAATTCTACCCAAGTTGGCACTTCAACGATCTAAAAAACAGATTGTTCAAGTGCCGATAATTGAAACAGTTTTTGGATGTATCCAGGGACATTTTAGGCCTCTGAATCTTGCTGTGTGCCCAGAGCTGAAAGGGGCATTTTTGAAGGAGTGGTTATGGCGGATTGTGGGCGGGATGTGGGCCGACCTAGATTTAGTTGTCCTGCAGCGATAATCGAATGAAGACTGCCTAGACGAAACTTAGACGTTGTGAGTTAGTCAGGCCCATAAGCCACTCTAACCACTACATTCATGGTGAAAAATGTGAGTCCCCCAAAACCCTACTGTACTGCCATATAGGTGCCACCTGCAGCCATAAGGGCTATTGGGATTATAGACAGGTGGGTATAGTGAGGATCACTATAACCTATAAGGGAGTTTTGGTGAGATGTTTATGTGGCACCCTTTTTGTGAAGTTCACAGCAGTACCCTGTAAGGTGCTCCACTGCTCCGTTGCCATGTCTGGGTGGCCAGTCCATCATAATGCTGGCCCCTTCCATGTCCAAAAGATCTGGTTATGGGCGTTTGGGACTTGGACAAATTTTTGGTAGAGAATGTGGTATAAAGATAGACGTAATAGCGGTCTGGACAATCAAACATCTTGATGTCCAGATAAGATGATTTTTGAAAAAAAAAAATTTTGGACATACATTTTGAGAATGAACATTTTGCCGCTGCTGACTTTGGGCAACTAGCGCCCTACGTCCAAATCAGACTTAGATGTATTTTTTGATTATGTCCCTCCATATCCTATATAATAAAATGCTAGCCGCGCATGCGCATTCAGACCTGCGTGATCTGTAATCCCTGATCCGTGATCTGTAGGTCCGTGGCCAGAGTGCGTATGCGGCGGCTAGACAAAGCGGGAGAAACAGACTCGAGCACTGTGGCCGACTCAGGATGGGAGGATGCGCTGCAGCAAAGTGCTGCACAGGTACTGGAGGGGGAGAGACATATCGCTTCTGCACATACCGGCACAAACCTCCCTCCAGCGTTGGCAGCCACATCACGTTAAACAGGCTGCTTCGCGACTTTCTCCTGCAGTTGAGTCCCTCTGCCGCGTCACTAATGATGTCATCAATGACGCGACAGAGAGACTCAACGGCAGAAGAAAGCCACAAAGCAGCCTGTTTAGCGTGCTGCGGCTGCCAATGCTGGAGGGAGGTTTGTTATTAAAGTCATCTCGCTGGGAGGGTCGTAGAGTCAGTGGGGGTTGGGCTGGGAGGGGAGAGAAGCGTCTGCTTTGGGTGCTTCAGGCAGCAGCAGCGTTTACAATTCGCTGCTGTTGCTGGCTTCAGGCCTTCCTCTCTGGCCGGTCCTACCTACTTCCTGTTTTCATGAAGACAGGACCGGCCAGAGAGAAAGACCTGAAGTCAGCAACAGCAATGAATTGTGAATGCTGCTGCTGACCAATGAAGTAGTTAAATGAAGAAAGGGAGCAGAGGGGGAGAGAATGGCTTGGAGGGAAGGAGGAAGGTATGCCAGACCAAGGCAAAAGGAAGGAGGAGATGGAGAGAGGCCATATGGGACAGAGAGAGAGGGGGCGGACACTGGATGGAAAGAGAAGAGAGGGCAGTGAATGGAAGGGGCAACATAGAGGGTGAACAATATTCTAGCATCCGTTAATGTAACGGGCTTAATGACTAGTGTATATATATATGTGAGAGTTTCAGTATATGGAAACTCAGGGTAACCGAAATCCCCACAGAAATTTGCCAAACAAGCAAATAATGTCCAGAGTCCGTGCTACATCTTTAACGCTCTCTTTTTATATATTTATATATATTTTTAAATATTGATGTATGTGTAAATGTTAATATTGCGATAAAACATTTCTTCTCCAAAAATAGTCCAAGAGCAATTGGAACAACACCCGGAACATGACAGTGCAACAACTTAGCTAAGTAATCTAAATTTGTTACATAGAGAGCTTTCCCCTTTTATTCCAGTTACGATATTATGATTTTTTTACTGCTTCAATCACCGGGCACCAGTTTTTTTGATCAGTGCAATAATTTGTTCAGAGCTTGGTTTCCAAATGTCTCTGAGACTGTTCTCTTGTGAGAACTTGAGAGGACAGACTTGTTTCCCCCTGTGCTCTGTTCTTTCATTCTGCCATGTGCAGTGTTCCTGAGAAATGAATCCTTTATTCTGGAAGACCCCAGGCTAAAAATCAGAGGGGCTGGTGCACCTTCATGCTCTTACGCCCCGGCTTTCCTTTCACTTACAATCATCTTTCTTCAGCAATACAGAATAATAAAAAAGTTGTAAAAATGTACATTGCCGAAAAGCCAGGCTCATGCATAGAGATGAGCCTCATGAATATTAATTTATGGATAGAAGCTGATTTGTGTTACAATTGACTGAGTTCTGCTTTATGTGGAAAGTCTTGAGGCTGAGAGCAAGTTTTGCCTTAGGAGGGTGTAGCTAAGGGGAAGAATTCCCGGGGCTCCTCGCTGTTGTTAAGGCGACTGCAGTAATCGAGCTTTTTCCCTTCGGAGATACCTGAAAGCAGAACTCCTTGTTCTCCTTACACGAAGACAGTGTAACATCTTGCTACTGTATTCCCATCTCCATGCGTCTCCTATGGCAGACATATGCCTAATTGTGCAAAGCAAAAATGTATTAAAATGCAAAATATTCAATCAAGTGTATGTCAAAACCAAATGTGATTCATCTACGAGGGGAAGAGGGCTGCACTGCTGTTAAATAAAGAAAAGAAAGCAATAATGAATGAAGGGATGCACAGAAAACCTCTCACCCCACTAATCTTCCTATGATATGTTGAAAAGAATACGGAATATATGGTATAGCAATTGTTTACATATAAATGTATAGCCATCATTTCATGTCCGTCTCCCAACCTTGATCAATGATTACCATTTCTGGGCACACAACCTCATATAGGGATGGATTCAACACTGCAAATGGTACTCAGAATTAGAGACTGAAAGAAACCAACACTAAGCAGTGGCATATGTCTCTCTGCGCGCATCTTGTCTTCCCCCCCATGCCTCTAATTCTTTGCTGGTGCAAGCAGCAACTCCACCCTGCTGCTCGGGCTGACAGCTCTCCTTCTAAAGTCACTTCTTGGTTGTGGGACCAGGAAGTGACATCAGAGGGAGGGCTGAGGCCGGCACAGGCAGCAGGTTGCAGATGCTACTTGCACCAGTGAAGTTAAAAAGATACGGGGGAAGGGGTACACATGCGTATGGAGGAGGGGGGGGGAAGAAGGGAGAGGAGAATGGGGCGGGGGCACCACCTCAGGTGCCTTCCACTCTCGCTACACCACTGGCACTAGGCACTATTCTGAAAAGGGCACGCACCCTTTATAGAATAGTGCTTAAGTGCCAATTTTGTGCCTACTGCTCTCTCTAAGCTGAGCGGGAATCCGCTATTTGCAGTCTTGTCAGTGGGGGGTGCTGTTTCACTGTCACATGTTCAATGGTGAGGGACTGGCAAGCTCTGCAGGATTCTAAGGAACACAACTGTCCTTAGCAATTGACGACACTAATGCAGCTCAGCGCTAGACTTATACCTATTGAAACCTGGTGTAAATGCTGGCCCTTAAGTTAGGTGCACTGACCCAGTGATCTAGAACTATGTACGCAAATTTTCAGAATACCCTTGACATAGGGTTACTAGATGTTTGGTTTTGAAAAGCTTCTGACGTTGGAACGGCATAGACGTGCAGATGCAATGCGGTGACACCATGTGCACAGATGCGCACTGCATCTGCGCATGCGCGGATGACATCCAGACGCATGAACAGATTTAGGGGTGGGGCTGGAGGCAGGACGGGGCGTGACATGGGCAGAACTGGGAAGACCTGGGGGCACGGCCATGGGTCCGGATTTTCCTTCAGGAAAATCTGGTAACCCTACATATGCATGCTCCTCCCATGGCCACATCTCCTTTTGAGATACGCACTGTAAGGTACATTGCCTTATGGAATGTCTTGGCTGTCTGTCCAAATTAGAATGTAAGCTCTTTTGAGCAGGGACTGTCTATTGAATGTTAAACATACAGCATTGTGTACACCTTCCAGCGTTACAGAAAAGATAAATAATAAGTAGTAGCGCACATGCAAATGCAAATATTAATATTAATGTTAGCATCTAATTATTGATGTAATTGAGCTTGTTAAACAATTAATTTGTGCATGCACACATTCAGGCATAGAAATCCGGGCACTATGGCGCACATTCTCAAAATAACACAGTTAGGTGCATTTCTGCCACCTAACTTAATTGTTTTAATTGGTTCAATTGGTGCAGCAATTGACTGCGTTAATTAAAAACCAATTAGAATGTTGCAAAAAAAAAAAATAAAAAAAGGCACCTTTGTCCCGACTAAAAAGATGCCTAAGGGTGCCTATTGCCACTATAGACATGGTAAATGGTGGAAGTAGCCATAGGCGCCATTTTGCGCCTCTGTAGATGTAATTCTCGTGGGAGGTAGGCTCCGGAAATGTAGGCCTTTAAAATCCTGGCCTACATTTCTGGCACCTACCTTTCATGAAGCCGCGCTCCTCCAAATGGCGCCATTATGTAATCATGAAAAAAACAGCTAAGCGAAGCCTCAAGCAGTAATGACAGCCTCTACACCGAATTTTATCTAGGTGACAGAGTGAGATACCACCCCAATCGATTGACCGTCAAGTATATTTTTTTTCCCTTTTGGGCTCATTGAAAAAGATTCACGAAACGTGGCCCGCGTCGGGACCCGTGAAACCCTGAAAGCGAAGTGAAAATTATTTTTTGCTTCATGTAGATGTTTCAAATTTGAGAATTTCACCAGTTTGAATAATAAGTCATTAGTATTTCATACGCAATGATCGGATGGTGGGTCTGGCTATAGGGGCTTCGGTCCTTGGCAAGATTGCACAATTTTGAGTGTATGAAATTTCAACTGAGATTGTAGTGAGAGCATTAGACTCATGATTCGAGATCTTCTGCTTTTTGATGAGTCATGCTTTTGGATCTTTACATTCAATACGCTATCCTTATTGGTATTTTCCCTATATATTCTTTGACCGATATGAGATCAGTGGCTGTTTTGTAGGCAGTGGCCAACAACGCCGTTTCTCAAATCCAGCCCTATATGTAGAATTTGGGAGATGATGAGTAACAGTGAAAACATAAAATCGGCAGCTGTACACAGCTCTTATCATAGGTGAGGCATTGCTTGATCTGTACTGTAAACATGGTTCTTGTTCTGGAAGCCTGCTCTGCAGCTGCCAGCACACGTGGTCATTACTAGATTGCTCATCAAAGGTGAGGACTTTTCTTTCTTTTTTTTTTGTTTTTGCTGAACAAAAACTTAATATAGTTGCAACAAGTTTTCAAGCTGCTTTGAATCCTCAAGGATTATGTGTGTTATAAACCTTAGAATAGAGTTGTGAGGGAGTGGGTGATATAAGATTGGGTTTCCTAAGGAACGCTCCCTCACTGAGGCAGAGACACCTTTTGTCAGCCTGTCTGACTTGTTAGGTGGACTCTTGAAGATAGAAAGGAGATAATATACTGCTACTGTTACAGTATAAACTCTGAATTTGATTAAGTGTAGTTACCGGTACTTACCTCTAACTTAGGTTCTCCGTGGACAGCAGGATAAGTCAGCCACAAATGGGTGACGCCCTAGCTGAGGAATGAGCAGTTAACTCTTGTAGAGGTATGCTCAAGCTTGCTCATTTTGGAAGAGCCAGGTCAGCTGGCTGGATGGAGTAGGCATCCCTCTAATTAGCTATCTAATTAAAGGTACGGGGGAGATGGGTCGGGGGGGGGGGGTTCTCTTGGCAGCGGGAGAGAGTGGGCATCTTTCCCGCTGTTGGTTTTTTCTCATTTTTGCATCTCTTCCGCTGCTAGGGGGGCGGGTTTCGCTTGGCAGCGGGAGAGAGTGGGCATCTCTCCCGCTGCTGGGGGGGGGGGTCGCTTGACAGTGGGAGAGAGTGGGCATCTCTCCCACTGCAGGGGGGTGGGGGTGTTGGTTGGCAGCGAGCGAGATTGAACATCTTTCCTGCTGTTGTGGTTTTTTTTTTCTTTTTGTGTTTTTATGCGCATGTGCCCATTGCTATCACCAGCGATGGGCACATGCAAATTTAGCGAGTTTTTGCTACTCTCCACCAACCTCATTTACATAAATGTTTTTGGGAGAATGACTCGCTTTTTTAAATTCGCTACCAGAACAGCTGCGATAGCAGCCCGTCATTCTAGGCCTTAGTAACAACTTCTTAGTCTTGGGGGTTTTTTCAGGTGACCCTGGGAATGTCCAGGGGTTATCCCCTGCCCAGAGCAAGTCTTGTCTTCTTGGACTGGCCCCAGACTCTCAGGTTGGGTCCACCTTTGATTGGTCCAGTTACTGCTATTGTGATAGGGCGGTCTGTAACACTGTTTGTCCGAAGGTGTTGGGGTTTAGGGGGACTCTGTCCAGGCAGTAGTGTTTGGCAAAGGTGTGGGTCGAGGCCCACATGGCCGCATTGCAGATGTCCTCAATGGGTGTGTGGTGGATGTGGGCCAAGGTTGTGGCAAGGGCCCTGAATTGGTGGGCGTGGGCCCCCGGAAGCAGGCCGGGTTGTGCTCTTGGGTAAGTGAAGGATATGCATTGGATTATCTATCATGAGAGTGTGCGTTTGGTGACCAGGAGGCCTGGTCTGTTGGGGTCATAAGAGACAACAGTTGGGAGGCTTGCCTGATCTGTTGTGTCCAGTCCAAGTAGGTGCACAGGGCCCACACACAGTCCAGGGTGTGCTGCTGGCTGGGTCCACCGTTTTCCCCTGGTCTGAGTAGAGTGCAGGGAGGATAATTACTTGGTTGAGGTGGACGTCTGAGACCACCTTGGGCAGGAATCCGGGGTGGGTCCTGAGCACAGCCCAGTCCTCGAAGAGTAAGCGTGTAAGGAGGATGGTGGACCAATGTCTGGATTTCGCTGATGCGCCTGGCCAAGGCAATGGTGGTAAATAACAGTGTTTTCCATGTCGTGATTAGATAAGTTGTCTATACATGTTACATCTTACAAACTCCAGAGGAAAACTTTCTTTGGCAAGTTTTACGGTGCATGATAGAAGTGTATTTAAGAGACCAAAATCATACTCCACATATCTATTTAGGAGTGAGGTCTATTTATGTCACAGTACAGTATGTGCAAAACTAACCCACTGGAGAAATTGTCCCAAAGGAAAACATTCAACATAAAGGGATCCTACAGAAAAACAAACAACCCCCCCCCCCCCCTCAAAAAAAAAAAAACTTCTCTAAAAGACACCTTCAGCTGGGGACAGAGTGAAAATACAACACACTCCTCTTTGACATTATCATTCACTGTCATTGGGGACATTAGTAACATAGTAAATGACAGCAGATAAAGAACTGAACGGTCCATCCAGTCTGCCCATTAGTTATATCCATTACAACGTGACATAATCAAGCTTGAGAAATGGGCAACGACATGGCAAATGAGGTTCAACGTGGATAAGTGTAAAGTGATGCATGTCGGGAACAAAAATCTCATGCACGAATACAGGATGTCCGGGGCGGCACTTGGAGAGACCTCCCAGGAAAGAGACTTGGGAGTTCTGATCGACAAGTGCGGTGGCGGCAAAAAGGGCGAACAGAATGCTAGGAATGATTAAGAAGGGGATCACGAACAGATCGGAGAGGGTTATCATGCCGCTATACCGGGCCATGGTACGCCCTCACCTGGAGTACTGCGTCCAGCACTGGTCGCCGTACATGAAAAAGGATGCGGTACTACTCGAAAGGGTCCAGAGAAGAGCGATTAAAATGGTTAAGGGGCTGGAGGAGTTG
The DNA here is from genome assembly GCF_902459505.1 of Geotrypetes seraphini. NCBI lineage: Eukaryota > Metazoa > Chordata > Amphibia > Gymnophiona > Dermophiidae > Geotrypetes > Geotrypetes seraphini. The sequence goes on from NC_047096.1 coordinate 21,468,411, forward strand.
CCGTACAGTGAGAGATTGGAGAAACTGGGCCTCTTCTCCCTTGAAAAGAGGAGACTGAGAGGGGACTTGATCAAAACGTTCAAAATACTGAAGGGAATAGACAGTAGAGAAAGACAGACTATTCACCCTCTCCAAGCAGGGCAGAATTAACCAATAGGCCAAGTAGGCACGTGCCTAGGGCCTGAAATGGTCAGCGGGGCCCGATGAAGGAGGGCATCAACGTTGTTTTTTCCAAACGGAGATAGGCCCCTTCAGCATCGATTGGCAACGCGCCCCCCCCCCCCCCCCGATCGGCAACACGGCCCCCCCCCTCTTCGACGGAAAGTAAGACAAGCAAGCAACGTGGGTAAGAAAGGCAACAGGAACTGTTGGGCAGTGCTGCTTGCCCAAAGCTTCCTTCTGATGCTGCTTCCTGTTTCCACCCGGGCGCATGGTGGGGTGGGGTGGGGCAGGGGGCCCAGTGTACTTGTGTGCCTAGTGGCCCTCGATGAATTAATCCTGCCCTGTCTCCAAGGTAGGGAGAACGAGAGGACACTCTCTAAAGTTTAAAGGGGATAGATTCCGTACAAACGCACGGAAATTCTTCTTCACCCAAAGAGTGGTGGAAAGCTGGAACGCTCTTATAGGGGAAAACACCCTCCAGGGATTCAAGACAAAGTTAGACAAGTTCCTGCTAAACTGTCCAGGTGAGGCTGGACTCATTTAGAGCATTGGTCTTTGACCTGGGGGCTGCCGAGGATGGGCCACTGGTCTGACCCAGCAGCGGCATTTCTTATGTTCTTATGCTCTTATATTTCAAGGGGATACATTTCTGATATCCTGACAATATAAATAAATTGGCAATTGGGTTTGAGCTGCCCTGTTAGGAAGCGTTATAAGGGAAAGTGGGTCTGATGGAGAAATGGAGGGAGACAAACTACACAATTTACAGCTATAGGAATGATTAGTCAGATTCTCAGGAGACTCACATTGACTATGCATGAGATAGATTGCATACAACTGAGATAGTGCATGCAAATTTATGCATATGGACTACAGTTATCCTGAAATCCTGGCTGACTGAGAGTTTGTCTAGAAGACTGGGTTGAGAACCCCTGGAATATAGTAATGATTGAGTAAAACATTACCAATTATGTCCCTTTGGGTTTGCTTCAAAATGTTTGATCATTTTAAAAACATTTTGAAATAAACAGGGAAATTTCCTGAAGGCATCGGCTTCCCACTCATTATGAAACTCTGGCTATAAATGTGCATTTGGCACTTTGTCTCTCTCTTTCACCCAGCTTCCTCCCCCCCCCCCTCCTCCCCAGGGCTGCTGTGATCCAGCCTCCTGTCTACTTGTCTATTCCAGTAGCATCGTCCTCCGCTCAGTCTGCACACACCTGGTGAAAGGCGCACGCACTGCTCTGCAAAACAAGTCACAGATGTATTGAGCCCAATAAAAAGGTCTCACCTACAACCTGTTTGCTGACCTTCATTTCCGCGTTTGGTACGATCTCAAAGGCAGAAGTCTGATTCTTTTTACATTCCGCCCTTTAATAATTCACTGGCAAGGCTGATTTAAAACGAGGGATAATTACCTTTTCAATTCTGTAATAAATGGACTTTTAAAAGAAATACGTCCAAAAATGCTGTCATTAATTTCGGCAGGCTGACTGCAGGTCATACACGGAGCACTCTGCATAAATCAGCCAGCTTTCAAAGCATCTGTAACCCAGGGCAGGGACTTTGCAATAGGCAGATGCCCGGAGTAGGGGGCAGTGTGGGGAGAGGGAGCAAGCCTCATTATTTTGTAAGGGGCAAACTCAATGGGGCAGCTACCTGCCTTAGAAAAGTCGAAATCCTTCCAGATAAATGAGCTCCAGAAGGGTCCCCGGGTGCAGAAAAGGTACCTACGCTTAATCCGAGAGAGGTTCATAAAATCAATATAACATTTACAAGCAGAGACTCCAGGACCTCTCCGTCAGACTTGGATCAAGCCCACTGCCTGCTGAAACCCGAACACGTCCACAAGACATACCGTACATGCCAGTGAAGCAACACTGAGAAGCCATAGGAAAGGGGAAATGGGAGCAATGCGTTTTAAGCAAGAGACGCCATAGGAGTGAAATTGTTCATAAACATTGAGCGAAGGGCTGATCTCTAATTAACACGGCCGCTGCTAAACGCTCCGCATAAGTGTTTGGTTAACGATGTGCTTTAATATCCTGTAGGTTTGTTTCTATTTCTTTTCATAAATTATTTGTGCACCTTCGCCAGCTCGGCTGTACATGAGGCAAAAGAGGCAGAGACGATGTTTGTAGAGATTTTTCTAGTCTCGCTGCCTACTCTAAAGCCAATGAAATGAAAAGGCAATGAAAAAACGGAATCTACCCAGACAGCTACTGAATTCACACCCACAAAGAGAGGAAGAGATGCTGCATCCATGTGGAGGTATAGACAAAAAAAAAGCCTATGCAACCCCATTAGTGGTCTCTCCTGCCCCCTCCCCCCCACCCCGGTAATCTGAACATTTGGTGCTGATAGGATACTGGCTCAAGAGATTATGAGGAAGGACACGTGCAGGGCCACTGGCCACTCAAGAACTATGCAGACTAGGCATCTGCCTAGGGCAGTAAAATTTAAGGGGCACTGATGTGGGACCGCAGGAAAGTCTGTCTCAGGGCTGGCTCAAGAGATTATGAGGAAGGACACGTGCAGGGCCACTGGCCACTCAAGGATTATGCGGACTAGGCATCTGCCTAGGGCAGTAAAATTTAAGGGGCATTGATTTGGGAACGCAGGAAAGTCTATCCCAGGGCTGGCTCAAGAGATTATGAGGAAGGACACGTGCAGGGCCACTGGCCATTCAAGGACTAAACAGTCTAGGCATCTGCCTAGGGCATTGACGTGGGACCACAGGAAAGTCTGTCCCAGGGCTGGCTCAAGAGATTATGAGGAAGGACACATGCAGGGCCACTGGCCATTCAAGGACTAAGCAGACTAGGCATCTGCCTAGGGCACTGACGTGGGACCACAGGAAAGTCTGTCCTAGGCCTGGCATAAGAGATTGTGGCACCCAGGCCCATGCTCCACCAGCCAGCTAGTTCCCTCCTCCCTCCTCTGAAGCTGCATCCTGCTGGCGCCATGCAGTTGCATCATAGGCCCAGCTGCCCGAGGAGAGAGGGCCAGCATCAGTGTCAAGCAGTAGTATCAACGTAGTAGCTGCTAATGCTGGCCTTCCTCCTCACAGGCACTGACCTACAAAGCCGGTGTCAGGTCAAAAGCGCGCCGGGACAAAGGCGTGAGCAGACAATTGAGCGCAGCGCGGAGGTGCGTGCTGAAGAAAATTACTGTTTTTAGGGCTCTGACGGGGGGGGGGGAACCCCCCCACTTTACTTAATACAGATCGTGCCATGTTGTGGGGGCATTGTGGGGGTTTGGGGGGTTGTAACCCCCCAAATTTTACTGAAAACTTCACTTTTTCCCTGTTTTTAGGGAAAAAGTTAAGTTTACAGTAAAATGTGGGGGGTTACAACCCCCCAAACCCCCCACAACGCCGGCACGATTTGTATTAAGTAAACTGGGGGTGCTCCCCACAAAAACCCCTGTCGGAGCCCCTAAAAACAGTAATTTTCTTCGGCGCGCGCCTCCGTCTTGCGCTCAGTTGTCGGCGCGCGCCTTTGTCTTCCGCGTTGTTGTCTATGAACCACAAAGCCCACCCTGCCGGGACAGGGCGGCAGCATCAGAAGAGGGAGGAGGAGGTGAGTGTTAAAGCTGCATCGTGCTTTAACTTATGGGTCAGTGATGTCATGGGGGGGAGGGGATAAAGCTCTTTAAATCTCATTTGAAATTCCCTTTGCAACATTTCCAGCGCATCCACACTTTTTTTTTTTTTTTTTGGTTTGGGAATGCAACTGTTGGTTTTTCAGCCAACAGCTTTTTTTTTTTTTTTTTCAAGTTCAAATGTTTTATTGGTATATAACAATACAAGACAAAATATCAGCTTTTGAGTAGTGGGGGAGATGGCAGCAGTTTTCCTCCTTCACTTGTTTAATGAGGAGGCCCAGCTTTACTTCAAATGCTTTCACATATGAATGCGCATCACAGATGAGCTTCCCCCTGTCCTTGAAGCTGCACGTTGAAACCGTCGAGTAGCTCAGCTCCATCTGTCAGAAAGGCAAGGTGCCAGTTGCATTCTGCATCTTTAAGGTTTGTTTTTTGAAAGCAGAAACCTGTGGAAGTAGGCCATAAAAATCTTTCAAAACTCTCCCTCGACTCAGCCAACAGACTTCTTCAGGGTACAGAATAGCCTCATAGGCAACATTCGGCTCAGACAGAAATTCCTGAAACTGTCGGTGGTTTAGTGCATGAGGCCTTAACGAAGTTAACACAGGACACCACAACTTTCATAACAGTGATTTACAACTGAGCGCTTGTTGGTGGACGAGGCAGTGTAAGGCTATTGGAGGCAAATGGTTGTGTTTGACCATCTCTTGGTTAATGTGTGCAACCACTCCTTTCATAGACCCTCCACCGTGCTGGGCGCACCATCAGTTGTCACACTGGCTAGTTTAGCCCCTGCCCCTAGTCCAGCTCCAAATCATTCACTGTTTGGCGAACCTTTTCATAAATATCCTCTCCTGTTGTTGTTCCTTTGATGCTTGGCAGTGCAACAAGCTCCTCTGTAACTTCGAAATGATCATTTGTCCCACGAATGAAAATTAGAAGTTGTGCAGAATCACGAGCATCATTGCTTTCGGCGAGTGCCAATGAAAACTAGCAAAGTATTTTTGAGGAGCTTTGCAAATGCTGATGCAAATTGCCCCCCCATTTCTTCAATCCTTCGTGTAATTGTAGGTCCTGAAAGACTCACTACTAAATAAATCAGCCTTTTCTGGACACATCTCTTTGGCAACAGAAAGAAGACATTAGCCTGGCAACTTGAAAACTTGCTCGCAGTGATGAAATATTTTGCTGCTTCTGCTTCACAAAAGCATTGTGCTGAGTTGTCAATCCATTTTTCAGTTTTAATATTTTGTCTTTTCTCGCTTGTCTGACCAAACAGTCATATTTGTCTTTATGTCGAGTTTCGTAGTGTGGACGCAAATTGTATTTCTTGAACACAGCCACTGAATCCTGGCCTACCAGACAAACAGCTCTCTCCTTGTACCGCATGAAAAAGTAATCGTAGGTCCACTGTTCTTTGAATATCCTGCACTTGGAGTCAATTTTTCTTTTCCTTGACATAATTGTTTCCTAGGGATGCACAATGGCTGTTACTTCTTCGGGATTGGCGCGCGAAGCTATCACGTCTGCTACTAGCCCGTGCTTCTGGGTACTGGGTGGCAGGCGGTAATGAATCCACACACTTTTTGTTGATGCTGTGGGTCAGGCCCAGGGGGTGGGCAACTGACTGATTTTGGCCTACTGGCCTGAACTCAGGGCCTGACTGGCGGCATTGCTGGCCTGCTGATGTGTAAGCAGCTAGGAACTGAGAGAGAGTAGGAGGCCCTGCTCTGGACCTGGCTACCACCTGTCTGCCTCAGCATAGTGATGGTGGCTCGGCATGGCCTCGGCCCCAGCACTTCACCGCGTCCCCCCGGCCGACGCTAGTGATGCTGGACACAGCGCCGCCCACGGTTGCAGCAGGGGCAGGGGCTGGGTAAATGACCTTGGAGGGCCCTATCCAGCCCGCAGGCCATAGTTTGAGTACCTCTGTGCTAGAGGAAATAATGTTCCTATTAAGTCACTGAGTTCCCTCTCAGAGGAGAGAAAGGCTCCATGTAAGGTGCTAAGGGTTTCTTTTACTACTTCTACTGCCACTGATGTAGGTTTGGCAGGATGTGGCAGCAGCAGCAGGGGGGTGTCCAGAATTTGAATGGCAAATACTGTATACAAATAAAAAAAAATTGGAGTAATCGGGTCCTCTCAAATCAAATATCAATGATAACAAACCCAAAGTGGAACCGGTTCGGGGATTGCAATTCTGGTCCTCGAGAGCAGGAGCCAGGTCAGGTTTTCAGGATCTCCACCATGAATATGTATGAGATGGATTTGCATGCACTGCCTCCTGGAGTTGCAAATCTATCTCATGCATATTTATTGTGGATATCCTGAAAACCTGACCTGGCTCCGGCTCTCGAGGACCGGAATTGCCTACCCCTGGCCTAGGGGTATACTAGATTTTCTGTTTGGAAAATTCAGACCCCTAGAACCCCCCCCCCCCAAGTTCCACCCATCATTGCCCTGTCACGCCACAGTCACGCCCCCCGCTGCCTGCTCTCATCGGGCAGGAGGACATCCGCGCATGCGTGGATGCCCTCCTGCCCAACACGATATGGAGGAAAGCTTTTTAAAACCCGGATAAAGTGCCGGGTTTTGAAAAGCCATCCGGACCCCCGGACATGTCCTTAAAAGGAGGACATGTCCGGGGAAATCCGGACAACTGGTAACCCTACTATCACCGTCGTAACACACACACGATGCTGGTATGACAGTCAGCTATAGCAGTGGTTCCCAACCCTGTCCTGGAGGAACACCAGGCCAATCGGGTTTTCAGGCTAGCCCTAATGAATATGCATGAAGCAAATTTGCATGCCTATCACTTCCATCATATGCAAATCTCTCTCATGCATATTCATTAGGGCTAGCCTGAAAACCCGATTGGCCTGGTGTTCCTCCAGGACAGGGTTGGGAATCACTGAGCTATAGCTCAGCTCTTTTCCCCCTGAAGAAGCTGTTGGTGAAACAGGCGCTCCATAGGGATTTCAGATAAGTGCTACATTACTATATGTTATATTTTTGTTTGTTTGGATGGAGTAGGAGGTTTTCTTGACCTATGATTGTATATTGAGTATGTTTTCGTCTATGAGCCCTTTTTTCCTCCTTATGAGCAACAAATAAAAAATTTACATATTTGCAATTGGTCTGGTTCCATTTTGGGTTTGTAATCGCAGAATATGAATGGGCCAGGATCAGGGTCAGTGCTTATGTAGCCTACCCTATTCTGCTGACCCTGGGGGAGAGAACATATGTACAGGTTTCCATTTTAGAAAAAAAATAACCAGATTTATAATGCATTATGTTTCTGTTTCTTAACTGTTTTGGTTTTTTTTGTTTTTTTGTTGTTGGTATGTAATTCTGTTTGTATTTTAAGAGAACTGTGTTAGGCCTAGAAATTTTGTTCTGCTTCTTGGCCTTCCAACTCAGCCTGAACCAGGGACAGGATATGGTGCCAGAAGTCTTTGCGACTATCCAGAGATTTTCCTCTCCCTTCCCAACCATTTTATATTAATCTTTCCCCTCACTGAAGTGACACAGTCTATGTCTGTGTGCCATGCATCAGGGCTTCTTCTAGAATTCTGCAATTATGGGCACTGATTCTGACCACTGGGTGTCACCATTGCTCGATGACCAAGATTCTTCGCTCCTCTCTCTTCTACTTCCTTTCCGTCTAAGCACTGCCTCTGCCATGGATGATTTGATTCAGGAATCAAAGCCAGGTTTCTCATCATTGCTGCATGCTGCATGGCAGCTGAGCCATTGGCCTGGCTCATCATTGATAATATGTTTCCCCCCCTATGGGAACCTCTGTTGTTGGTTCATTTTCATAAGAAGCCTTGTTTGGGTGTCTACTACTTTGAATGAGTGGCTTTATTCTTTCCTGTCTTCCATTAGTGTTCTTTTATTGTTATGCTTTATTTTATTGTAACGTTAGCAATCGAAATCCAGAACTGGATATTGAAGTTCTGTCTTATTTGGCCTCAGACCCACCACTCCACCTCTTAGCAAAAACCTCATCCAATGGGAGGCAGGGGATATCAGCTGGTTTGAAGGGTGTATTTAAATGGGTTGTTAGAACGACGACACCATCTTACTCTTTGAGCAGTTTAGGAGTCTGATGACATTAGCGGCCGTGGTAAGTTATATTTTTAACAGATAATAGGATTAAACATGTGAGAATAGGGAAAACAGTTTAATGGAAGTTATTGACTGTGTTTTCCTTTCCGTAGGGGGACCCTTGATAAAGCACATTGGTGCGAAACATGTCGGGTCGCTTCCTCCCGGGCTGTATTTTTCTAAAGTTAAGTTTAAAAATTTTTTGAATGCTTAAACCTCTGAAGTTTGTGGTTTTTTAAAAAAATCTTTATTCATTTCATATCTTAAAATCAAGTACAGTAAATGATGTTTAACAATTGAACATTTAAAAACACTTGAATTCTTACATTTGATCGTATCATCCTAAAATATTGTAACCCCCCCTCATTTTATATAAATATATATATATAAAATGATCTACTTCTTTAATAATCAAATTTTCCCTCCCCCCACCCCCCTCATATGTCATATATTATAATCAGGGAAGAATATTTTTAATCTTTGCAATAATCTATCAATGGCCTCCACACATCCTGAAATTTGCTATAATTTCCTTTTTGGACAGCTAATGTCCTTTCCATTTTATATATGTGGACACAGAGTTCCACCAGAAACAGTAATTGAGTCTATTCCAGTTTTTCCAGTTGTACGTGATCTGTTGAATGGCAACCCCTGTTAAAATGAGCAATAATTTATTATTATTAGAGGAAATTTGTTTCTTTGCCCTCATTTCCATGCCAAATAATACTGTGTCATATGATAATGCCACATGATTTTCTAAAAGGCAATTAATTTTGGTTCCAAATTGATTTCCAAAATTCTAGTATATATGGACAATAGAATAACAAGTGATCTAAAGTCCCTGCTTCAAGATGGCAATGCCAGCATCTATCAGATTTAGAGCTATCTAATTTTTTTAAACAAACAGGGGTCCAGAAAGCTCTATGTAGTAAGAAAAACCACGTTTGTTTCATAGACGCTGACATTGTACATCTCATCCTCCAAGACCAAATACGTGGCCATTGAGATGCTGTAATTTCGTGCTTAATCTCAATGCTCCAAATGTCTCGAAGACCAGATCTTTGAGCTGTTTCTATAAATTATTAAAATAACTATAACTATTAAAATGAATTATAATAGAGAATTTAAAACATATGATATCGGGCCGATGATGAAAAGCCATGTAATTCTCCCTGCTAAAAGTTTTTGCTAAGCGGATGGAGTGGTGGGTCTGAGGCCAAATAAGACAGAACTTCAATATCCAGTTCTGGATTTCGATTGCTAACGTCTAAATATTAATGTTCTGGATAAGATTTTGGTTTGAACCATCAATTATTTGAGTTATTTTATTGTAAGCCACTTACTGTAGACCTTTTCGGCATTTGCGAGATATCAAATATTTTTAATAAGCATAAACATACTTTGTTGGCTGTTTACTAGGTTAAAGAGCTCTTTTTCATATTCTTGAGTTGTGTCGTCTTCCTGTTTTTTTCTGTGGTCTTCAAGACAGTGTTAGGGGAAATGTGGTGATGTGGTTTTTGAGATTTTGCTCCACCGTCTAGTCGTTGTGGGATGGGCTGGCTCCAGCAGTTGTGGGGCTGACTTAGCAAGTGCCCTTGTTGCGTAGGAAGCAGGCTATTGGTTTCTGCTAAGCTTATTAAGATGAGTGGAGTTTATGGGCCTGGATTGCAGCAACAGAAATAGTTCTTCAATAAATTGTGTGTTTGCAAATCCTCTTGTAAAAGCAGTCGTGTGTCTATTAAATAGACATACTTTAAAATTACACCACTTCTATCTGAAGGATTCCTCTCTAGTGCCAGTTGGCACTTATGAAAGGGCATTCCATGTCATAAAGGGTTTCAATCTCCATAACAATGATTATTCCCAGTAACAGAATACCTTGCATCCTGTTTAGACACCTCAGAAGCAGAGGACTTTCTTCTCTCACATACATCATTTCTTTAGTTTCTGCAGCGTGCTTGCTTGCACATTCACTAATTTCAGCATCTCTTCCATGCAATTTTGTTGTTTTGCTTGGTTCATCTAAAATTAAGACAGAAAATTGAAGACATTATGCTGAAACCAAACGACAAAACCTTCAGAAGAGAAATAAAAGCCATGCTCTTTGGGAAATTTATCAAGACACACTCATGATATGACCGTTTATCTGTTTCTTTCCCCAGTCCCTAAACATTCCAACCAAATAGCCATCTTGTAATCTTACTGGATATGATCAGTTCAGCTCTTGTTGTAGTCCGCCTAGAACGGCAAGGTATTGGTGGAATAAAAGACACCAATGTAATGTAAAAAAAAAATCTGCCCAGTGTGTGGTTGCAGCAAGAAAATCAAACAGGATGCATCTTTTATAGAATCAGGGCCTTAGTGCCAAACTATAATGGCGTTCTGGCATTATAATAATAATAATAATATAATAATAATTTTATTCTTGCATACCGCCATAAGGTTTCAAGGTTCAAGGTTTCAAGGTTTATTAAATATTTGATGAATCGCTATATCTTTATACAAAGCAATGTACATAATAATAAAATAAGTTAAGTTAAAATACATACGATATATATAAACATTAGAAGTTAGACAAGACAAACAACAATTAGAAGGGAAGGAGCCATACCCATAAAGTTCTAGGCGGTTCACATCCATTAATTAAGGTCCGTGATTTACAAAATTTTGACAAAGTTACAGGCAATGAAGAGGGTGGGGGGTGGGAACTCTTTGATAGAGATTAAGCAGAGGTAACGGTAATACAGAAGGAAGGGTTGGAAGGTATGAGATAGCGAGAGAGAGATAAAATCGGGGGAGGGGGGAAGAGGGAGAGCCGAAGGAACGGGGTAGTGTGGGAAAGGGGAGAAAATAGGGGGCAAGGGAGATTAAAAGGCCTGTTCGCGGAGAAGGTGCGTTTTAGGAAAGGGGAGAAGCAGGGGGCAAGGGGGATTAAAAGACCTGTTCGCGGAAGAGGTGCGTTTTGAGAAGTTTTCTGAAACTAAGGTAAGAGGGGGCCTCGAGTATCATTTGGGCAAGCCAAGGGTTCAGCTTGGCCGCCTGGTAAGCAAAGGTTTTGTCGAGAAATCTTTTGAAATGACATAATTTTAGGGAAGGGAAGACAAACAGCTGGATTCTGCGGGATTTCTTGTTGGTGAGATTCAGAGTGAAATGGTGATTGAGGTATCTAGGTAATAGGCCAAAAACTGTTTTGTAGCAGAAGCAGGCGAATTTGAATAGGACTCTGGATTCAAAACGGTATAGAATATTAGTGCAAAGTTCATTGGCACGCCAAAACTTAGTTGTGCCTACTTAAGACTGGTCAATAGTTGGTGTAAATAAGTGCCTAATTGTGCCTTGCAATGCGCTCAACTGATATTATCCTATAAGTTGCAGTTGTTGATTGGCGATGTACCCATGCTCTGTCCATGTGTATGCCTCCTAGATTCAGTAGATGGTGTTCAAATATAGGCACTGAACCCCCCCCCCCCCCGACATCCAGGGCTATTTTATAAAGGGCATTCTAAGATGATCGTTCTTTATAGAATACTCTGGGATGCTGAATTCCACACCCAACATTGGGCATTGAGGGCTTACTCTAGGTGTGAATCCTAGAGTGCAAGTTGGACACCCATCCGCAACGTGCATTTATCTGGAACGCCCCAGACCCGCCCATGTCCCTCCTGTATATATTTGAGCATTTATTATTTATTTAAAAAATTCCTTTTCCGCTTATGACCTAAGTGGATTACAATAGAACAGACGCAAAAATATTTCACATAATCTTCATAACAAGACAAATCACAACAAATAACCTTACCGCATAATTTCCTCTTACAAATATTTAAAATATAAGAATCTCACAAAGACATTTAAGTCTAGAAGAAATGTTTCAGTCAATTAGGCGTTAATAATCAATTGTTGGAGTTAACAAACTAAACTAAACCTTAGGTTTGTATACCGCACCATCTCCACAAGCGTAGAGCTCGGCACGGTTTACAGGGTTAGGTTGAAAAGGAGCTACAATGAAGGGTTCTAGGAAAGGAGTTAGGAAGATAAAGAGGGACAGGGTACCAAAGAGCGGGAGGTGTTAGATTTTTGAAAAGAGCCAAGTTTTCAGGTGTTTGCAGAAGGATTGGAGAGAGTTTGAAATTCTGAGCGGGGATGTGAGGTTGTTCCAGAGTTCTGTGGTTCTAAAGGGGAGGGATGTTCCTAGTTTTCCTACGCGGGATATATCTTTTGCAGAGGGGAATGATAGTTTCAGTTTTTGGGAGGATCTAGTGGAATTAGGGTTAGAGGAGTTCCAGAAGAGAGGGATAGCGGGAGGGAGGATGCCAAGTACATTAAAGCTACAGCCTGAGCAGCGCGGGTTTGTAAAGCTACAACCTCAGCACCCTGAGGTTGTGGGTTCAAACCCACGCTGGTTCATATGACCCTGGGCAAGTTACTTAATCCCCCCATTGCCTCAGGTACATTAGAAAGATTGTGAGCCTGCTAGGACAGACAGGGAAAAATGCTTAAGTACCTGAATAAATTCATGTAAACCATTCTGAGCTCCCCTGGGGAACGGTATAGAAAATTGAATAAATAAATAAATTAGTAGGAGTTACTCGTGGATCTGCACTATTCCCTATTATATAACATGCATGCATAAATTTCATTGCATGCTGCTCAAAAGGAGGGGCATGGATGGGTCAGGGGTGTTCCCAGAATTTAGGCACGATGTTATAGAATACCTGGATTTGTGTGCCTAATTACCCTCAGTTGGGTGCCAGCATTTACACCAGCCTTTGGCAGGCGCCCAAAGTTTAAAAAAACACAGTAAATGACGGCAGAAATAGACCCTCATGGTCCATCCACTCTGCCCAACAAGGTGACCAGAGCCTTGCCCACCACTCTGTATAGGCCCAGGTCACCCATGTTTAAATGCTGGCTGTGAAGTCACCACTAAGCCAACCATATAGGCAGCCAAACATGATGGGGATGATATGTAGTGTATTGCTTACAGTATTCAATTTATCAGTTAAGCTGCCTTCCCCTCCCTCCTAAGCTGCACAGTTCCCCCACTCACAGTATGTGACAATAAAATCATCAACACACTGGAGCTGACAATCCTTCATCTGTCTCTCGCCATGTATGGGGCACAGAGCGTACAAGTCTGCCCAACATCAGCCTCCGTTCCCCCATGCTGGATTTGGCCACTTGCGGGACACAGACCGTATAAGTCTGTCCGGCATTGGCCTCCGTTCCCTAATGCTGGATTTGGCCACTTGCGGGACACAGACCGTATAAGTCTGTCCGACATTGGCCTCCGTTCCCCCATGCTGGATTTGGCCACTGTGATTATATGCATGCTATGGGGTAACATCAGCTCCAGGTATGTCCTGAAAGAGACGGTTATGCGCGCTAAAAACGCTAGCGCACCTTTGTAAAAGGAGCCCTTAGTATCCTTTGTTGTTTTCCTAATACAGTGGTGTCTCGCATAACGGACGCCTCGCACAGCGAACGCTGCGCACAACGAACTTCAGGTCTTGCTTCCCACAACGAACTTCGTTTCACACAACGAAGTCGCCCGAGCTGCATCCTTCCGCGCAGGCACCGCGCTTAACTGCCCTCTCTCCGCCTGGCTCCCTGTGCAGTGGCGGACCGTCGGCTCGCAGGGGCCCGGCGCCTACTGCTGATGCGTTGGGGGGGGGGGGGCGGAGCTACTCTCGCCGCTTCCCCGATGCTAGAAAAAAAAAAAAACATTGTTGTACAGAAACCAACTGACCTTATTAAATTGACTTTTCTTTCATGCATCTGGCAATTTGTTAAGCTTTGCTCTTGCGTTCTTTTGTATCCGATGCATGCTTACACTTCTGCATTAAAGCTGCCCTGTACTTGAGATACTATATGGTTACAAGGGAGTCAAGTCTGTCTCTCTGTTTTGGGCTCCAGGAGCCAAACAGCAGCTAAACATGATGTTTTCTCAAACATACACTGGGGTGTCAGGGTAGCCTTTGAGATGCTACACAAAAGAAATGCAAAGGAATGACTGTTTTTTTCCAATGGGAGACAATAGAAAGGGCAGCAAGTCAGTGCACCAAATGTAAATTAAAGGATGTAAATGAACAGTTAAGTCCCAGTTTTTGCCGCTGAGACTCTGCCCTCTCTCACTGTAAAATTAGACTCTACTTAGTCTGTCTTTAAATTTAAAAAATGTGTGTTGTTTTAAAAAACAATTATGTTTTTAGATGTATCTAAATAAAAATAATAACAAAAAATTTATCTTTTTTTATGTCATCTTAGCATATTTTATGCTGCAGAACGAATTATTTTTTTTAACATGTATTGTTATGGGAAAACGCGTTTCACATAACGAACTTTTCGCATAACAAACTTGCTCCTGGAACGAATTAAGTTCGTTGTGTGAGGCACCACTGTATAGTGTTTTAAGAGGTGCCTTTGGCATGGAGAGTTTCCTTTACCATCCGAGAATATTCAATGCCAGACCTTGTCACGTCTTTCCTTGTACGGTTTTCTACCCTCCAATGTTCCCGTTTCTTTGTCTTGTTTATGCTGTGGTCTAAAACAAAAGAGGTAGCACCTTCATTCTTGTACAAACAGATCTGCCCCTTGCCTGGTTTTAATGATATTTATTCAGTCAAACACACTTTCTATCTCTTGCATTTTTCAAAGGTGGAGCCTCCTGAGGCCCTGCAGCTGCTAATCAAACAGTGATAGTGGAGATCTGCTGGCTCTGGCAATTACCATTCTCCACAGAAGGACAGACATGCAAAAGGAATTTGATGGTGAACTTTAATTAAGTGCTTGTCGATTTGTCTGTACTCAGGGTAAAATATTAGCATTGGAAATAAAGTTAGTGTCATCTTAAGGAAAGTAGCCAATGGAACCTACATCCATTTTCAATTGACTTATCTTAGCAACGATTCATTCTATTCATGATTTTCTTCTCACCTCAGACAACGGCAGTCGATCATTACTAGCCCTGAGGATTAGACGTAAATAGGGCAATTCTATAAAGGGGCACCTATATTTAGGTACCTATAGGGTGCCTATCTGGAGTCTATTTAAGAAAGTAAAATACACATCTAATTGAAGAATGACCATAGAGCTGCTGGAAATGCTCATGCCTAAATTGTTAAGAAAAGCACATGAATGATAGCATTCTATAATTAATATGCATAACTGTGCACCTTATCCATATTCTGCCTAGATTACACCCACATGTATGCCCAACTTCATATGCATGCCATTAGATTTAAGTATCATGCTACAGAATAACGTACAGCCGGAATATTGGTATTTAGATACATATTAGAGAATGACACGGGGAAAAAAATGTATCACTGTTCCTGCCTCATTCCCGTGAGCTCGTCCCCATCCCTGCCCCGTTGGCTCAGTCCCTGTCCTTGCCCTGTCCCCGCGAGCTCGGTCCCTGTCCCCGCGAGCTCAGTCCCCGCCCTGCAAACTGTCAGATCCCATTCGCGTAAGCCTCAAATAGTTAGGATATTTTACTGAACTTATTTTATTAAAGTATAAAAAGAGACAATATTCTGTACAATTGTCATTTTATAAACACAAATAATACAGAGCAAGGATCAACAAAACCCCTGTCTCACCTCCCTTTCACAGATATCCCCTTCGCTATTGTGAAAACTGAACAAACCAAATTACTACAGAATGCTACATAGAAAAATCAAGCAAACAGAATACTTTAGTCACACATAGCAAGAATAAGGGAGTGCAACTAGGGCAACTGCCCCTTGTTCAGAGAGAGAGCCCTAAGCCAGCTGGAAGCTAAAGAAGCACAGCCTGGACTTTGCGGTCCCCAGTTATGTCCAATACCAGTTCTAGCAGGATACATATTTCAAATCTGAAATATTCTAATCACAAAATATAAAATAAATCCATAGGATATAATGGACGGATTAGTGTTTAGCGCGCGATAAAATGGGTAGCACGCCTTAGTAAAAGGACCCCTACATTATTTACCGTATTTTAGCATGTATCTTGCATTTTTTACTTATTGCATATTTTTAAATTTTACAATTTTATTTTTCTTTTGATGATGGAGTTTCTTTCCTTCTGTTTTGTTTTTTTTTAATATTTTTATTGAAGGATCAATGCATACGAGAAGATACAAAGTGTGACCAAACGAGAAAGACATCAAGTACAAAATTCAAGGGTTCATGTAAAGAACAGACAAAAATAAACAAATCCCCAACATATCATCTCCCATGCAGATCCAATTTTTGAATGAAACCCTCCCCCCCCAACCCCTCCCCCCCACCCCTGTGCACCCCTGATCTCTAACCAGCACTAAAAGGAACTCCAATAATCCAGATAGGTCCTAGATTTCCAGCTCGCAACCCCCCGGCGGTGCTGTCGCTCCCAACCAGCCATCAAAGACATATTGGCCCGCCACTGTTGGACTGTTGGCCGCGTGGTGCCAATCCAGTAGCGAAGAATTAGTTTCTTTGTGATTCCTAAGGCCACCAAAAGAAAGCGCCTCCCAGGTTCGCCAACACCCGCCTCCACCAGGGGACTTCTGTTTTATATTATGTAAACTGCTATGATGTTGTACCGAAGAGTGGTCTATAAATACAAATAAACATAAACGTGACTGTATTTTGTAAACTTCCCAGTGTTCTCTGCAGTGCTCCTTAGTATTTTTCAGAGATATATGAAGTAATCTTGCCTGTGCTATCTCTTGGACTCATTATTTTACTTCCTTTGCCTGAGAAGAAAATATTTTTTTCACTCTGCGAATGGCTAAGATCTTGTTGAAGCAAGTGTTAAAGCAGATCATGTAGCTGTTGTTTGGAACTAATAATAATATTTTTGTTGTATAAAATATAAAATAATAAAGATTTTTTTTTAAAAAAAGGTTTGGACAAATTTCTGGAGGAAAAGTCCATAAACCGTTATTAAGGTAGACCTGAAGCAAACTACTTCATATCCTTGGGAATCAGTACCATGGAATCCTGCAATTTTTCGGGATTCTGGATTGACCACTGTTGAATATAGGATATTGGACTAGATGGGCCCTTGCTATGACTGAAGTAGGGCTAAGCTTATGCTTTTATATATGAAAGATAAATCAGCTCTACTAATACTGAGATTTTTTTTTTTTTTTTTTTTGCTTTTAACCCAGGCCCTGCAGAAGGAGGAAGAAGACTTTGGGTCCCTTTTACAAAGTTGCAGTAGTGATTCTCCAGCAGCAAATGCACCAAAGCTCATTCAATTCCTGTGGGCTTTGTTGCATTTGGTGCATGGGAATTGCTACCGTGGCATTGCAAAAGAAGCCCTTTGTAAAGCACTGACTATGTTTTAAGAATTATGAAGAAAAACTAGAAAAGTTAGGGCTCTTCAGCTTGGAAAAGAGATGGCTGAGGAGAGATATGATACAAATCTACAAAATCTTGAGTGGAGTAGAACGGGTGGGTACAAGTGGATCGATTTTTCACTCTGTCAAAAATTACAAAGACTAGGGGACACTCGATGAAGTTACAGGGAAATACTTTTAAAACCAATAGGAGGAAATATTTTTTCACTCAGAGAATAGTTAAGCTCTGGAACGCATTGCCAGAGGTTGTGGTAAGAGCGGATAGCATAGCTGGTTTTAAGAGAGGTTTGGACAAGTTCCTGGAGGAAAAGTCCATAGTCTGTTATTGAGAAAGACATGGGGAAGCCACTGCTTACGTGGGATCGGTAGCATGGAATGTTGCTACTCCTTGGGTTTTGGCCAGGTACTAGAGACCTGGATTGGTCACCATGAGAACGGGGGCTACTGGGCTTGATGAACCATTGGTCTGACCTAGTAAGGCTATTCTTATGTTCTTATGTTAACTGTAAGATTCATTCCTTTTTTAAGTGTAGCAAAGGTAACTTGTAAAATACCTATGCAAGTTTTCTTATTGAGATAAGGGCGACTGCAGACAGACGGGGGCAGGCTATTGTGAACTCTACACAGGTGCAAAAAAACACTTATTGCTTTCCCTCCTGTTGGATTCCTAACCCTTAATTTGCTTAAATTGCTAGCTGCAGGTTTGACTTTTACATATTACATGTCCCTTGGTTACCTAGACTACACTTGCTGCCAATTGAATCATATACATTTTTTAAATTGTGTTGCCGAGTATTTAAAATATTGAATGGCCTAGCAGCCCCCTACATAAGCTAATTAGTCCTGCATGCTTCTATATCAAGATCATTTCAATCTAAAGAACAACTTACTCTTCTTTTTCCTTAGGTTCTGGGGTGTAAAATCTTTGAAGAAGTTGGATCAAGCTGCCACATATCAGGCTTCTTTGATTTGGAATGGCTTACCAATAGATATTTAGAAACATGATGGCAGATAAAGGCCAAATGGCCCATCCAGTCTGCCCATCCGCAGTAACCATTATCTCGAGATCCCACGTGCCTATCCCACTCTTTCTTGACTTCATCTACCACCCTTTCTGTAAAAAAGTATTTCCTTAGATTACTCCTGAGCCTATCACTTCATCCTATGCCCTCTCATTCCAGAGCTTCCTTTCAAATGAAAGAGTATCAACTCATATGTATTTACATCATGTAGGTATTTGAACATCTCTATCATATCTCCCATCTCCTGCCTTTCCTCCAAAGTATACGTATTGAGATCTTTAAGTTTCTCCCCATATTCCTTATGACGAAAACCATGCACCATTGTAGTAGCCTTCCTCTGGACCGACTCCATCCTTTTTATATCTTTTTGAAGGTGCGGCCTCCAGAATTGTACACAATATTCTAAATGGGATCTCACCAGAGTTTTATACAGGGACATCAATACCTCCTTTTTCCTACAGGCCATACCTCTTCCTATGCACCCGAGCATCCTTCTAGCTTTCACCGTCACCTTTTCAACTTCTTTGGCCATCTTAAGATCATCACATGCAAACAATCACACCCAAATCCTGCTCTTCTGTCATGCCCATACGTTCTTCACCCCCTAAACTGTACCTACCATTCCCTCATAGAAACATGTCAAAAAATAAGCTGTATCTCTTTGGAAAGTCTTTGAAGATCTGATTTTGTTGATGTTTATTTTTTGTTAAATGTTTTATTATGATTGTAATGTTATACTTTGATTGCGACATCCTAGTTATTTCATCTGCAAAGAACCTGACAGGTATTTCATGGAGTATAAGTTACTGTATTGTACTGTATATTCACGTGGTTAACAACTGCCCTTACAAACGGAACATTAAACAAGGATATGGGACACATACTGATTACACCTATCCCCAAAGATCAGAAAACCTCAACAGCGCTGACATCCAATTACAGACCAATAGCAAGCATTCCCCTTTTCACTAAGCTACAGGAAGGATTGGTCAACCTACAACTAACAGACTACCTAAATTTAACACCCTCAGTGAACACCAATCAGACTTCAGGAAAGGATACAGCACAGAAACAGTCATAGCTTCCATACTAAACCATCTCTATGATCTTTTCAGCAAAGGCAAAAGCACATTGATTCTGCAACTTGACCTCAGCAGTGCGTTCGACCTAGTAGACCATGAAATCACGCTATTATGCCTTGACGCAATAGGAATCTCAGGAAAGGTAATGAAATGGTTCCAAGAATTCCTAACAAACAGATCCTACCGAGTAACCAGCAACAGAAATTACTCCAACCCTGGAAAAACCCATCAGAGGTGCCCCAAGGCTCCCCTCTATCATCCACTTTATTCAACATCTACCTCGCATCCTTAGGTCATCTACTACAAAAATTAAACTTAAAACACTATATATACGCAGACGATATGTCCATCCCAATCCCCTTAAATGACATCATAAATGAAACTATAGATAACCTCTCACACACAATGATAGAAATCGAAAAATGGACCACCAGGCTTCAAACTAAAACTAAACAGAGAGAAAACAAAAGTCTTTTTAGCAAGTCCCAACGACAAAATAACAAAAACATCGTTAAAAATAAACGGCCATGAATATCCAATCGCCAAAACCATAAAAATACTGGGCATCACTCTAGATACTCACTTAACCATGACTGACCACACAAACCTACTGGTAAAGAAATGCTTTTACATGCTGTGGAAGCTAAGGACCATTAAAAAAATACTTTGACACAACATCATTCAGATTACTGGTGCAGTCGCCGATCCTATCTACCCTAGATTACTGCAACATCGCCTAACTGGGTATCCCCAAAAAAACAGTACAAAAATTAAGATTAGTGCAAAACACTGCAGTTCGCTTGATCTTCAGACTGAGAAAAAAAGACCACATTAGCCCCTATTACAAAAAAATTACACTGGCTACCTTTGGAGGCGCCAATACTGTTCAAATTTGCTTGTATCTGCTTCAAACAAGTCTGGGGCCTAGCACCTTCCTACCTGCAAACACACTTCACTCTACACAACCCCACACATACCACCAGAAACAAAAACATCTTTGCATACCCAAATACAAATCCTTCCTAGACAGAACCTTCATGTTCCAAGCAAACAGACAGCAATCCTGGCTGGGAAACCACATAAATAAAGCCAGACAGACCTACAACACATTCCGAAAATCAATTAAAACCATTCTATTTGACAAATTCCTTGCTTAATCAAATGATCTCTCTCAGGTATTCTTTTCACCTTATAACCCCAATGTATTATGTAACATCTTTCTTCTCTCATGTATTCTTTCCCCATGCTTCTCCAATTTATGATGTAACTGCCTTCTTCTTGCATTTTGTAATTCGTTGATTGTCCAGCCTTCTTTCTATGTGAACCGCCTAGAAGTCAGTTTGACTATGGCGGTATAGAAAAATAAAGTTATTATTATTATTATTATCTGTTCCTCTAATGTGATAATGAGTGATTATTCGTACTCTTTCTGGAATTGTGAAGATTTTTCTCCTATATTTGTGCCCGGACTGTGTTACATGTAGTGTTTCTTCCTTCTCTTTCCCCCTCTTTTACTAATGCGTAGTGCAGGTTTTAGCGCCGGCAGCGGCGGTAACTGCTCCAACGCTCTTAGAAATTCTATGAGTTTGCGATACCCCGGCTTAGAGGGAACAGTGGTGTCACCTATAGTTTATTGACCATTATTTCTACATATTTAAATGCACAAACAAGGAAACTG